>NC_077224.1:85296009-85907852 GCF_024763615.1 Phlebotomus papatasi | reverse complement strand
CGACTTGGCACAGCAAACCCCTCAAATTGTTTATGTTTCTATGGTAGACAGTGTCGAATCATTGTGTGCGTTCCAATTTTTATTGTCTCTCATTTACGCACAAAATCCATACACCCTCACCTCACACGCACCTCACCCTTCCATCGCGATGTCACGTTAATAACGTCAGAACCACCCCTCGATAATATTACAGGGTAGCATACAGAGTGAATATAGTCCTCAGATAACACCTACTGTAAGACAATACCTCTTCTGTACACTCAGGCAAAATCAAATTAAGATTTCTCTTTCTGATTTGGCACATTAAACACTTATCAAAGTTGATGCAATAACCTGGCCAATATTTTTAAATACTTAATCAAAAGCAGTTACTACGGAGATGTGGGATCTATATGGAAATAAACACAATGAATAAAGAAAAAGGTTAAAAAAATAAATATGTAAAAAAAACATTACTATTTTTCTGAACATTTGGCCATATCAAGTTCACTACTTGTGGTCATTTTAACCACAATTTAGACTTATTTTGATGGTTTTGTGCACCGTTGTACACAAATAAGGTTTAGGAGAAAGAACTAGTGTAGAATAGCCTATTTCAGAACCTGTTCCAAATGGGAATAGACAATTTTTGATTATTGAACACAGTAAAGTAAGGCCGGCTTCAGACCTAAGGTTTAGCCCAGTTCCCGAGGGTTTCAAAATTCGAAATAGCAACCAATTTTATTGATTTTTTCAAAACTCAATGGATCACTTGATCATAGTATCCAATCTTAAGTGATAATTTTCCATAAAATCTTGATTGATAAGAAATTAGAGAAGGTAAGCCATATGGCTAAGCCTTAAGTCTGAAGCCCATACGGTAATAGCTCCATTTTTAAAATACTGTTTTTCGAATTTTTTCACTCTTTTGATTCATAAAAAATTGGAATGATAAAATATCGACTTATGGTCTTCGATGATCTTCCTAAAATGACATAATATCGAAGCTAATCTCTTTCTTTCCCCCTCACCCCTTCATTCGTTTTCTAACTTTTCCTAGAATTGCCCTAAATATTTTTAGTGATTTTCGGATATACAGTGGCGGCCAAAATAATAGAATCATTTTGCAAAGCTTATATTTTTTTACTTTTGCATTTTTTTCCCAATTTGTTGATATAATTCTGAAGTATAAATCTTCAAATTATTAGAATAGTAGATTAACGGTTGTTTTGCCCGCTAGAGGTCTCTATTTTACACAGAATACGCCAATAGTGAAATTCAGTTCGGCCAAAAAAAACTGGAAATCTGTCATTTTTGGTTTCCAAATCAAATATGGCTTTATTTAAACTTGATTTATAGACCATATTCTATAATTTAATTAAAAGTGGTCTATTGTGTTGTTCAAACCAAATTTCACTATTGATGTATCCTGTGAAAAATAGAGACCTCTAGCGGCCAAAACAACACTTATTTGACGTAAGGTAATTATTTGAACATTTCCATATCAAAATTATTTCAACGAATTGTAATAAACAAAAATGCTCATAGTAAAATAGTGGTCTTTGCGGAGTTGATTCTATTGTTATGGCCGCCACTGTATTTTGTTGTTAGTCCAACTGAACATTTCGTCTAAACACCTTTCATTGATTAAATCACGATCCTGAATTACTTAAGGGTAAAATGGCCTAATTTCCACTCGATTTGGTCAAATGGTCAAATAAAAATTTAAAATATTTATGATTTTTTAAAATACCATCTTTTTAAAATACTAATATTCTAAATCTAAATTTAGAATTTAAATTAAACTAACTAAGTAAATAAGTAATCTAATACTTTTACAAACAAACATTTGTCCGTTAATCTGACAAAAGTTTACAAACAAACGACGAAACTTTACGAACATTTTAAATATTTACGAATTTTAAATAATAATACGAACATTTTTAGTCATATAAATCACGTGGGAATAATATTTTCTTGACCTAATTTCTACACTACAGTAAAATATTGCTACTTGGGTACTTAGTCAATTTCCTATAGGCATAAAAATTCATATTTTGAATTGAATATTTTCTTTTTAGGTCAATTTTGAGTTTCAAAGACAATAAAATTGAGAATTTCAGTGCAACACCAAGGTTTCCAAAAACAATCATTAATAAAAACCAACACTTAACAGCATTCCATTTGAACATAATTCAATGTAAATTATGAAATTGGTTATTTGATATCCCATAGTCTTTCCAATATTCCGAAAAGAGCAACACTTCCGCTTCCCACGTCTCATTAGTGAATAGCTCAAAAAAGATGAACGGCATTCAAAACTGGGAATGATTAACGATCAAATTCGTACTTTGTGACATTTCAAAGACTTTGAGCCTATTGTTAATTGAAGAATGAACAAATGAACAAATAGAATTGTGGGTGATAATTCTGAGCGAAAAAATTATTTGTACACTAAATTTCAAACTGAGTTTTTTGCATTATGGAAAATGAACATGCGTTTTTTAGTACTTTACTGTTCTCAAGTGCTTCTGCATTACCGACTTTTTTTTGAGTTGGTCATATGTTCATGCTACGACTGTTTGGTAGTTTTAGAACACGGCGAGGACTGGGGAAAATGGTTGCCATAATGGTACTATTCCAACGACAAATAAAAAAAATGGAAATATTTCTCCAGAATATTTTTTAGTACATGTCTGTTCTCAAGTATTTCTGTATTATCGACTATTCTTTGCATTGGTTCCTGTAAATACTGTTTGGTGGTTTTGGAAGACGATAAGGACTGGGTAGATCAGTTGACATAATGATGCTATTGCAATAAAAAATGAAAAAGGGAAAATCTCTCACCTGATCATTTTTTAGTACATGTCTGTTAACTATCTGTGTTAACGACATTTTTTTGGTTCAAATCACGACTGTTTGTCGGTTTAGGAACACGGCGAAGGCTCGAGAAAACAGTCAACATAATGATACTATTCCAATGACAAATAAAAAAGGAAATATTTCTCCCGAATAATTTTTAGTACTTTACTGTTCTCAGGTGCTTCTGCATTATCGACTTTTCCTTATGTTGGCTCATGTCACGACTATTTGGTGATTTTGAAAAGCGCCAAAGACAGAGTAAAGTAGTCTCCATAATGGTACTATTCCAGTAACAAATAAAAAATGGAAATATTTCTCCAGAATATTTTTTAGTACATGTCTGTTCTCAAGTGCTACTATATTATCAACTTTTCTTAGAGTTGGTTTATGTCACGACTGTTTGGTGGTTTTAGAACGCGGCGAGGACTGAGGAAAACTGTCTCCATAATGGTGCTATTCCAATGACAAATAGAAAAGGAAATATTTCTCCCGAATAGTTTTAAGTACTTTAGTGTTCTTAGGTACTTCTACATTATCGACTTTTCCTTATGTTGGTTCATGTCACGACTATTTGGTGGTTTTAAAAAACGCCAAAGACAGAGTAAAGTAGTCTCCATAATGGTACCATTCCAGTCACACATAATAAAATTTTCCACCTGAACACTGTTTTTAGTACATGTCTGTTCTCAAGTGCTCCTGCGTTATCGACTGTTCTTTGAGTTGATTCATGTTACGATTATTTGGCGGTTTTCTGGGGAAAACCATCGCCATAACTGTTCTATTCCAATGACGAATAGAAAAGGGGAAGTCTTTCTCCTGAACACTTTTTAGCACATGCCTGGTCTCATGTGCTTCTGTGTTAACGACAACATTTTTTGTTGGTTCATGTGACGACTGTTTGTTGGTATTGGAACACGGCGAGGGCTAGTAAAAACAGTCGCCATAATGGTACTATGAACACTTTTTTTTAGTACATATGTAACTATTCCCAAGTGTCTCTGCATTACCGACTTTTCTTTATTAGTGTCTGTATCGACTGTTTGGTGGCTTTAGAACACAACTAGGATTAGGGAATACAGTCGCTATAATAGCGCTACTCCTATGAAAAAATGAAAGGAGAACTATGTCTCCGTAAATATTTTTTAGTACATAACTCTTCTTGAGTTCTTCTGCAATATCTGTTTTTCTTTATATCGATAACTGTCTCGACTATTTTCTCTAGTCCTCGCCGTGTTGTAAAGGCACTAAACAGTCGCGACAGGAACCAATACAAAGAGTCGATTATGTAAAAACATTAGAACAGGTCTGTACTAAAAAAAATATTCAAGAGAAAAGTTTCTCCTTTTTCATTTTTCATTGTGATAGCATCATTAGACATTTTCAAAGCACCCTGTTAATATCATTTCCCACCCCAAACAACATTCAGTGAATGTTTGGGTGAAACAAGGTGTGTTTTGCTTCCGTCAAACTCCCAGGACGTAATTTATGGTTTGATGGAAAAAAGCGACAGAGGATCGAATGGAGACATGCCAGTGATTTAGATATCCAAAAGCTCATGGGGTGGATCAATGACGATTCCCTCATCATGAGATTTCATCTTTCATTTATTTTTACCATCACCCTTCTCTCAGTTCCACCCCCGTAGGCCATTTATCCTGCCGGTGAATTCGACAAACAAACCGTCCAAATCACATTAATTCCCATACTACTCGTAAATCCATGGATTGAATTAAAATAGCTCGTTTAGCAATTGCCTGGGCTTTTATTACTTCTAACAATCAAAATACTCTTGTTAAAAAGATTCATATTAAACATCAATTCTCATTATTGAGGAAGAAATATTACAAAATAGAAAATTTCTTTATAGATAAAACATTATTGTAAATATCTTATAAATATATATTTTTATCAAACATTCTGTCATACAAAAATAGTTTTATTGGTTTATTCTGTGGATTCTAGAGAAAAAGATATGCTTTTGAACTCTGTTACTTTTTGCCTCTTGGGACATTTTGGATATAAGTTTATTTTTCTTTGTTCTATTACATTTTTTTGGAGTTTTTGGCCACTCTGTGACATTCTTGATTCACCATCAAGAATAAATTATCGATTTGGCGTAAGCTCGAGATGAAGTTGGAGGACAGAAATAGCAAATATTACCTTCCATTTATAAATATTTATAAATGTGTGATAAAATTAAATATTCAGCTGCTAATTAATTCATGTTTCTCACTTCCTTAACATGATAAAAACAGGTTGCTCCTTTCAACCATTTCCAAATTTTTGTATTTTTCAGAGAGCATTTTTGTCTTTTATAGGTCACACAGACTTGAGGAATTTCAAACTGGAAATTTCTCTTAGAACTTCCTGTTACATTCCATTGAAAATTTTATACCAAATGGGTCAATCAGATCGAAAAAATGTATGGGAAAAACTTATAGAATTCACATCAAATATTTTTTGACATTTTCTGCAAAAATAGACAGGAAATTACGAATGTAAAGTACCAATTTTGTAAAGTGAGCGCGGAGTAAACAAATTTAGTTGCCTTTATTTAGTTATAAACCTTTCGGAGAGACAAAGCCACTCTAAAGCCAAGCCAAATCTATTCGAAAATATACCGGAAGCCTACAGTGCAAGTTAACGTATTCGCCGCTTTAACGCTGGCTGTTATTCCATTTCGAATTTTCGATATTCATGACAATTCAAATGTCAAAAGCGTCAATAACAGTGCATAAACGTAAGAGACAAAGCCAAGTCAAATCTGTTCGGAAATCGTCCGGAAGTTTAAAGTACAAGTTCTCATATTCGCCGCATTATCGCTGTCTGTTCTTCCATTTCGAATTTTCGATATTCATTTCATGACACTTCAAACATCAAAAGTGTCAATAACAGTGCATAAACGTACGAGACAAAGCGAGCCCGATCCCAAGTAGATTTTGATTCTCCAATAGTGTCTTGGATGAAAGGTAAATGGAACTCTATTTGCACAAAAAGTCGTTGAAGTTCGAAGAATTCAAATTCAATTTCGAATTTTCGAAATATTGTACTAAAAAGCTCACAAAAGAGTTACTCAGTGATTATGGAGTGATTAAATAATGCGACAGAAGCAATAAACGTCGTTGCTTTGTTTTTTCCCTCACAACAAAGTGAAGACCGACACATTTTGACACTTCAGCACTTCGAAATTCAAACAGGATGTACTTCAGCCAACTTGCGGAATTATCAAGAAGCGAGAATGTCTCTTTAGGCTTTTCAAATAGATCTTCGAATTTTTCAAGATCTTCTTGCGAATGACAAGACTCAATACACTTTCGAATTCGAAAAGGAAGCATTTCAGCCATCATGCGGGCGAAACGAGAAGTAAAAATGTCTTTTTGGTTTTCGAAACCGATCTTCGACTGTTTTAAATTCCAGCTACAAATTAAGCAATTAACGCTTTTCCTGAACCTTTGTTGTTGTTGAAAAGGAAGAGTTTCCGTCATCATGCGGGCGAAAAGAGAAGTAAAAATGTCTTTTTTGGTTTTCGAAACCGATTTTTGGCTTTTTTAAACATCAGCTGCAAATTAATCCATTAATGGCTCCGATCAGTAATAACCTTTCGAAGAGACAAAGTCACTCCAAAGCCATGCCAAACCCATTCGAAAATCTACCGGAAGTCGAAAGTGAAAGTTCACGTACTCGCCGCTTTAGCGCTGATTGTTCTGCCATTTCGAATTTCGATATTCTTGACACTTCAATCGTCAACAATGTCAACAACAGTGTGCAAAGTTTGCTACAAAAAGTGAATTTTTGTGTAGTTTTGTGGAAATTCAGGATGGCAGAATATCTTAATTGCACTTTCACTCAAAGAGATGTCCTTTTTAGGAATTTGCTCATTTTTGTGTAACTCGTCGGTTTAAACGTTCGAACTTCCAACGGGTTTTTAGGTAAGTTCTCTTTGATATACCTTCGAATCGGTAAAGGAAAAACCTCTACCGGAGAGAGCTCTCAAATCGGGAAGGTTATTACTGAACGAGAGGAATGTTTTTCTTTAACCTTTGTTGCTGTAATGATTTGACGCCTAGATGGCGTACCGAGCGGATGCCAAATAGATTAAAATTCAAATAATTCAAAATTGAAATGTAACAGAAAAGGCAACTTCCTCCAAGTCTGTGAGACGTATTAATTAAATTTTACGATACTTTAGAATAAATTAAACTCATTCTAGAGCATTAGCTCATTCTAGACCTTGAAGACCAATTTATAATAATAAACAGGTGAGAAATAGAAATCTCATGTAAAATTTTGCGTGATGTTTAGAATGGAAGGAGCACTTAATTGCTTAGTAAAAGAATTTCTTATATCGAGCTAATATTAACATAAACAATTGACTTCCTCTGCAAGAAAAAGTCTCTGCACAATGTCAGAGAAAAAATTATTTAAAAAAAAAATTGAAACAAAGAGGAAGAAGCTTCTTAAGACACTTTAACATGACATTTACAGCAAAAGCTCAGGAGGAATGATTAAAGATTGACGACAACTCCAGAGAAAAAGTGCAGGGTTCGTATTTTGCTTTCCCCCTTGTCATATACGAATAAACAGCTTAGCAAATAGAGTGTTAAAAAAAATAATCTCAGAAGATGTCTTTCTGGTAATTCTTGGGTGCTTTCCTTTTCTGTTTTTCTTTTTTTTTTTGGTAAGAAACATCTTGAGAGATGTTTACTGTGGTAGGGAAGCTTTTTAACTCTTGAACACGAAGAAGATGTCAAAAAGGAAGATAGCTCCATTTATGATGGAGAGACCTGCCTTGGAGAGGGCTATTTTCCTTCGGTCTGACTTAAAAGCATTTTCCCACTCTTGAATGATCAAGGCACCAGCCGCAATGAAGAGAATACAGCCGACAAGACTGTAGAAAATGTCGTGCCTCTTGTGAATTGGAGAGTTTATCAAGTAACCTAAAAGGAGGGATAAGTAGAGAGTTCAACACAAAAATCACCACTTAACTCTGGGCATCACTTCTAAAAATAAATACTCACAGACAAACAGTCCAATGAGAATGATGCTGAAGCCGATAAAAGTGCCAGATGTTAGCATGATCGTGATGGGCTCAGTTTCACCCAAACTGTTGTAGTGCAGAATAACGCATGTTACTGAAAGAACCTAAAGAACAAAAGTATTCCACTCAAAATTGCTGCGCGAATTCTATCGAAATTTCCTCGGAAAATTTCTCCCAAAGGGCATTTCACTTCGTTCTTTTGTATTCGCATTTATGGAATATTTGAAAAATATTCGCTATATTCGAAAGAAATTAATGACTTATGCAATTATTCGCAAACAATCAGAATAATATTCGGAATATTTACAAAAAAAAACCTTGCAAGAATATTCGAAATATTCGTAGTCTTGTAAATTTTTTTTACATATTTGGGATAATCGCTAAATATTTTCAGAACATCCGGGATATTTGCAAAAGACTTATAAAAGAATTTTCGTAATATTCGCAAATTACTGCATATTCGGAATATATGCATAAAAAAAATACAGAACATCCAAGATTTTTGCAAATACCCTGAGAACTGATATTCATAATATTTTCAAAAGAATATTCAGAATATTCACAATATTTTTAAATCTTTAGGATAAACGAAATATTTGTTAAACATTTGCAGAACATACTGTATTTTTGGCAAATTCTCTGAAAAGGGATATTCAGAATATTCGCTATATATACAATGATTTACATAATCGAAATATTTGCTTGAAACTTGCAGATCATTCAGGATATTCGCAAAGGATTTGTAAATATCCTTATTTAAATCTTGTATAACCGCAATAGTGGAATGTTGGCATGGTTCGCACAGAGTGAACCTTCAAACAACGCAAATTTTCTCTTTGTTTGCAAAGAGCTGACTTACCATTTCTCATCTCGTCGCATGAGCTTAAATTATCTCTCTTATGGCTAAGAAATGACGAACTAGCACTTTGTAAACAAAGAGAAAATTTGCGTTGTTTGAAGGTTCACTCTGTGCGAACCATGCCAACATTCCCCTAATTGTTAAATATTTGGAGAACATTCTCGATTTTTTGGATGAACAAAATATTCCTGATAACTTGCAAATTACTTGCATATTCGGAATATTCGTTAAATATTTGCAGAACATCCAGGGTATTCGCAAAAAAAACTGTCAAACTGCGAAAATGGACATTCAGAATATTCACAGAATTTTCAAATTTTTAGATAAACGAAATATTTCTTAATCATTTGCAGAACATCCTGGATATTCGCAAATTCATTGGATAAGATATTCAAAATATTCGTATTATTTGCAATCCTTTTGTATATTCGGAATATTCGCTTGAAACTTCCAGATCTTTCAGAATATTCGCAAAATACTTGTAAACGAATATTCAGATTAATCGCAATATTTAGAAATCTTTTGGATAAACGGAATATGCCTTAAACATTTGCAGAACATCCTGAATTTTTTTTTGCAAACACTCTGCAAAAGGATATTCAGAATATTTTCAATTTTTTTGCACATTCGGAATATTCACTTTGAAATTGCACAATAATCGGAAAAGATTTGTAAAAGAGTCAAAAGAGCACTCCTGATATTTGTAAATTACTTGAATATTCGGAATATTCGATAAATATCTACAGAACACCTAGGGTATTCGCAAAAAAAACTGTCGCGAAAATAAATATTCAGAATATTCGCGATATTCTTTTTGGATAAACGGAATTTTTCCTAATCCTTTGCAGAACATCTTGGAGACACGCAAACTCCTTGAAACGGATATTCAGAATATTAACAATATTTCCAATTTTTCTGGATATTCAGAATATTCATTTGAAACTTGCAGATCTTGCAGGATATTTGCAAAGGATTTGTAAAAGAATTTTCAGTATTATTCACAATATTTTTTGAACATTTTGGATAAACGAAATATTCCTTAATCAATTGCAGAACACGCTGCATTTTTACAAACTCGTAATATTTTAATAATTTAAATCCGTAATATTTTGCTTATTTAAAATATTCGCTTCAAACTTGCAGAATATTCATGTCAGTCGCCAAAGATTTGTCAAAGGATATTCCTGATATTTGCAAAATGCAAATTTCTTGAATATTCGGAATAATCGTTAATCATTTGTAAAACATCCTAGATTTTTGCAAATTCTCTGAAAAAAAATATTCAGAATATAAAATACTGGATTTTCGCGAACTCACTGCGAGGGAATGTTTAGAATATTCGCAATATTTGCAATCTTTTTGCATATTCAGAATATTCTCTTGAAACTTCCAAAACATTCATGATCTTCGCAAAAGATTTGTGAAAGTTTATTCAGCATATTCGCAATTTTTTTTTGGATAAGCGAAATATTCGTTAAGCATTTGCAGAGAATCCTGAATATTCGCAAACTTCCTAGAATGGATATTTCCATATTCGGAATATTCACTTGAAACTTGCGCATCATTCAGGATATTCTCAAAGGATTTATAAAAGAATATTCAGAATATCCGCAACATTTTGAAATCTTTTGGATAAACAGAATATTCGTTAAACATTTGTAGAACATCCTAAATTTCCGCAAAATTTCTGCGAAAGGACATTCCGAATATTCACAATAATTGCAATTTTCCATATTCAGAATATTCATTTGAAACTCGAAGATCATTCAGAATATTTGCGAAAGATGTGAAAGGATTAAAATCATATGCAGAATATCCTGGATATTCGTAAACCGCTTGAAACGAATATTCAAGATATTCGTAATATTTGCAATATATTTGTAATTTATACATGTTCAGGATATTTTCTTGAAACTTCCTAAACATTCTGAATATTCTAAAAACATTTGTGAAGGAATCATTTGTGAAGGACATCCTGGATTTCCGCAATACCGTGCAAAAAGATATTTAGAATATACGGAATTTATCGTAATATTCGGAATATTCTCTTAAAACTTCCATTCTGGATATTTGCTTGAGATTTGTTAAAGAATATTCAGAATGTTGTAATATTTTCAAGTCTTTTCCACGTTTTGAATATTCACTAAACATTTGTAGAACATTCGGAATATTTGCAAAAGCCCTACGTAAGGCAATTCTGAATATTCGGAATATTTAGTACTTCCATTTTGGGAATATTCTCGAAGACAATCGCCAGTGAAATGCCCTTTTGATTTCTCCATCTTTCACTTTGTGTATGTCAAGACTTTCGGCACAGGAAACATGAATTTCATTGAGTCTCTTGGCCCCCAAGGGCAACATCGTGAATGGAATTGTGATCTTCTCACGGTTGCCGTTCCCATTTCGAGCCAATTTTTTTCGCGATGATTTTGCTTCGTTTAAATCAACAAACTAGAGGAGAACAACTAATAAAACTTCAGTGTAATTCCACTATTATTGGCAAAAGAAAATATTTACATCGCGAAATTGGATGAACCTGATGAGTTTCTGAATTACTTCTCTGTGAATTGGGGCGTATTCTGCAACATGGCTTTATATTCTTTTGCAAACTGAAAATTCCTATTATATTAGAACTAATCTAAACGACACTTTGATTGTTTTTAATTAATTTTCCGCTGACAAAACTATCTCGACTGAAGTATATGTTAGTTGTAAATTTTTTCTAAAAACTCACTATTACTGGATATAGAAAATTACTACAAAATCTGTTCGCAAGTTATCACTTATTTAATCTTTGCAAAGTCCAAACAGCGACTGCATTGTGCAATATTCGCTAATCTATTTATTTTCAAGTGCAAAGCCTCTGCTTCCAAGGAATATCCCCATTGGAATTTTGTTTATTTAGATAATTCAAATGTGGAAAATCATTGCTGAAAATTAATTAGTTGTTCACCTTTCACGACCAGATAATCATCACTGAAATATTTACATCGTCTATCAATTTGAATAAATTAATATTGGCAAAATCGGCACGCAATCGAAAGAGTGCAAAAGGCCTATTTAGCAAACATTCTTGTTCAGAGAGTGCATTGATTAAATATTTCGCAGGCTCTGTGATAACGCGAACTCGATTACTCAGTGGATCGCAAATTTCCAAGAATAAATGGGTGAGTCTGGTAAATATTTTGAGATAGAATTTGTCGAGAAAAATGTTAATTGACGACAGTGAATATCTGAGATCATCCTATGAGGTCAATTTGGAGGAGAAACATATTTATGTCTTGAGAGATTTATTTGTTACACACTTACACATTAAAATCTTGACCTTAATCCCATAAATCCATCTGTATCACGATCTTTATTGTGTTTTTCTTGCTGAAGAAAAGTCTATCGAGATTTTCTCATAGTTTTTACTCGTTCGCTTTTTAATAGTCAGAGTTAAAGTATTTAAGTGAAAAGACTAAAATTGAAATATTTACGTATAAGCTGAGACACAAACCATAAAGCCTATTTGGATAATACTATTTAGATAAATAGTCTTTCTTTCTATGAATCATTGAAAAGTTGCACAATAATAATTCGATTAATAGGGATAGGTAACCAAAAAATTATCAAATATCAAATTTTATCTAATGTGTGTCCCTGCTATCCATTTTTTTCCTTTTAAGGATAATTGGGATTTATTCCAAAAACCATTGAAACAATGAAATTCAAAACATAAAACATAACACTTTGGCACAAGAAATGCAACACTTTTCAAAGAAAAATTGGTATAAATTGTATTATCTGTTGTATGTGTAAACTTTATCTAAAGTGTGTCTCGGCTATTTGAATTCTTTTTCAGTCATCACTACATTTTATCACGGAAACAATTGAAATGCTAGATTGCAAGCTTTGGAACAAGCAAATTACGGAATACAACACTTCTTAAAAAAAATCAATTACAATTTTACTACATAGGGGGAAGTGGGGCACTTTTGAAATTGGGATTGTTCACCTATTTTTAAACAAAATTGAGCCATATCGTGATATAATTTAGCTGCACAAACAATTTGAGAAGCTAAATCACATTACGATATGGCTCAGTTCAACTTACTCTTAGGAGCAAAATCACAATTTCAAAGGTGCCCCACTTTCAAAGGTACCGTACTTCCCCCTATTGTGTGTCTCGGCTATCCAAATTTATTATTTTAAGGATATTTATTGTTTATCCATAGAGCGACTAAAATGCCGGAGTTTAAAACACTGAACGTATTGGCACGAGAAATGCAACACTTGTTGAAGGAAAACTGATATAAATTGTGTTACCTTTTGTATATCTAAGTTTTATCTGGTGTGTGTCTTAGCTATCTGAATTCTTTTTTAGTCGTCACTACATTTTATCAGGGAAACGATTGAAATGCTCGATTGCAAATTATAGAACGAGCAAATAACCCGAAAACAACACGTTTAAAACAAACAAAAAAACATTTACAAATTTTGCAACCTATCCTGTGTCTCAGCTAAACAATTTCCTTTTTCTTAATGATAAAAGTGTTATAGCCACAAATTCAATAACCGAAGCAGATAATAAATTAAAGAATAAGTCAGTTTAACAAATAAAATTTGGCATCTACTGAAGAAGAACGATAATAAAAATATTTGTCATATATTTCAGTTGTATCAGATGCGTGTCTTGGCTAAATGAATTATATTTCTAACGATATTGATATTGTCTTAACTCGAAATCGATTAGAGGAGTAATAAATTATGTTATCTGCAATATTTCGCTTTATCTGGTGCATGTCTTGGCTATTATACTGTCTTTTTCATGATTATTCTATTATAACTCTGAATTGGTAAACAAATGCAACATTTTAAGGAATCGTACGAGTTTGTATTCAAAATGAAAGACATTTGTTTAGGAAAAAAACAATTTTTGTGATTCAGCGATTGTTTCGGCTTCGAATAATGTGTCTCGGCTAACTGAAATCCTCTTTCAACGATCATTATGTTTAAGAACCTTAAACTCAAAAAATCTAAACTATCAGAATCTAAACTGAAGAACAAAATCAGAAAAAAGTTGCATTTAAAATAAATTTTATAATCTGGTTCAAGTCCCGGCTATCTGGTGTATGTCTTGGATAAACAATTTCTCCTTTCCATATTGAATATATTTTCGCTCCAAATTGACTCAATAAATCAAATGTAGTTTATTTTAAGAAAGAGCAATAATAAATTATGTTATCTGCAATAATTATCTGCATACCTGGTGTATGTCTTAGCTATTAAACTTCTTTTTTCACGATCATTCTATTTTAAATCTTAACATTGATTAAAAAGTGCCACATTTTAAAGAATTGCACAAGTTTGAATTGAAAAAAAAAGAAGACAATATTTATTGTAGAGAAAACAATTATAAATGTTGTAATCTAGAAAATGTTTCGGCTTTACCGAAAATGTGTCTTGACTAACTGAATTCATCTTTCAACGATCATTGTCTTTAAGCCTTAAAATTCGTGAAATTTCAGAATCTAAAGAAGAAAACAAGAAAATAAAATCCTACTTAATATAAATTTTTTAATCTGGTCTATGTCTCAGCTATCTGGTGTATGTCTTGGCTAAACCTTTTTTTTTTCAAATATTGAATGTATTTTCGCTCCAAATCAACTCAAATACAGGATTGTAAACTATTGAACGAGTTAGTTCAGTAAATAAAAAGCGACAGTGTTGAGGAAAAACAATCATAAATTTTGTATCTTTATAGTGTGTATTCTTCAAAGACTAACCCACGACATTCTTCCCCTGTTGCGTTCTTACACAATATATTCTTTTCTTTGTGAATCGTGTTCTTTAATACAACACAGAAAACTCCATCAGGCGTGGCATTTTCTCCCGCTTCTTGTTTAGGCACGCATTAATTTGCAAAAGATACTCTATAATTCTCTAAAATACAATCCAAAGGATGAAAGTGAATGGAAAGCATTTGAGTAAATAAAATTAGTGAATTGACTAAATAAAATATGGTAAAAATTTGAATTATGCAGAGACACTTTTAAGATTTCAGACTCTCTTCTTTTACAACGCAATTTCATTCTTTTCCCCCTTTTCTTCTGAACATCTTCCTTCTTTTCGGCGTCGTTCCTTTTGTTTGATGACACAATTCACTCCTATTTTATATACATTTTATGTATATAACCTCTTCATTGAAATTCCTCCTAGACCTTCAAATGAAACTTTAGCCGATAGAACTCAATAAAATTCTCTAAACACAATTTATACATTTCCGCCAAAAAATTTTCACACACCAAAGTCACACAAAGCAATAAATGGTGAGAAATCGAGGAAATTTCTAATAACCCAAGCCATATAGTTACCAATTCCAGCAATTTAATCAACGATATACGATTAAAACCCATTTTCACTGATAACGATTATTCCTCTCTACTTCCCAAAGAAATTCAATTGATTAATATATTTGTTGATAAAATGCCAATTTAATTGCAATACGGTGCGCTCAATCAAAAAAAACTGTTGCGAGAACTTGGAAAAAATCCGTCTTTACT
Source organism: Phlebotomus papatasi (assembly GCF_024763615.1). Classification (NCBI taxonomy): domain Eukaryota; kingdom Metazoa; phylum Arthropoda; class Insecta; order Diptera; family Psychodidae; genus Phlebotomus; species Phlebotomus papatasi. The sequence goes on along the minus strand of NC_077224.1, from coordinate 85,892,569 downwards.
CTTTCACTTTTGGCCAAAGACTGACGTCACATTCACTAAAGTCCCCCAAGAACCGCGCTTCAAAGGCACTTCTTTACATGTGAAACACAATATGAAGAGTGATGGAAATATAGAAATACACCGTAAGTATAGGGAGATTGGTATTATAGCACCCAATACAAGATGATTCATAAGTTTTTCATCATCAATGCACAAGCAGAGTGGGGAAAATGTCCCGCCAAAAGTGTAATAAATATTGGTTAAACTGACGCCATAAGAATGCACTCACAGTTCTCAACTCAATTGCACCTTTTATGCACTGAGGACAGGTGAAACTCAACACCCTGTTAGATCAAGAACTCACACTAATGGCTCCGGGACAGAGTTTGAGGTGGAAGAGCATTTTATGGGGATTGTGTGAGTTTTCTTTCCCAAGGTAAGATCAATCAGGATGCATGTACATCACAAGAACTTTGGGAAAATCATCAAAACAGGCTATTGCTATTCAGAATTTTCAGTTCAAGTTAAGGAGGAACCAATCTTGGAGCCTCAGTGGATCAGTTGGTAGTGTATTGTCTCTATGAAAGTAAGGTTTCGGGTGCGAAACTCGTCAGCCTAAGATTTTTCAGTAGCCGTATTAAATTAGTCCATTAAACGAATGAAAAGTAGGGTAAATTAAGTTAATTCAAAACCTGCTCCAAATGGAAATTTTTCCCTACTCCAAATGGAAACGTCATTGTTTTCGTGATAAATACAGTACTAAATTATTATATTTATATATTTTCTGTATCTCAGTTTCATTATTTAGTTAATTTTGCTCCAAATAAAGTGAAAATCCATTCATATTGACAAATTTTAATTTGTTAATTTCTAAGAAAAATTATAAGTGTACCTAGTCACCATTGAATTTTTCATCGAACGACAATGTTTCCCAATGAAAAACACAATGAGATGACTGTCGCCCAAATTCTCCTTCTTCTCGCTTGACGGGTCCTTTTGCACGACTTAAAAGTAGCGTACAGGAAAACTTCCTCTTCTTCACTGAAATTGCTCATTTTCACTCAAACGACTAAAATTCTTAAAAAAATACATTCATTTGACAACCCCGTGCCATCGTGACATTGAGCAATTCGAGTAATGTGTCCTGACTAAATCTGCGATTTCGAATGATTCTAGAAGTTTTAATGAGCAACTTTTCACTTTAACTTTAATGTGAAATTTTCTAGTGTGATAACTCCGTTAGGATAGTACTTTTCAAAATATGTTTCAGAAACACAAGTATTAAAGAATTTCATGTTTGAATAATAACGTGAAACAATGATTTATTTTCCTAGAAACTTTAATCTTTATTTAATTCAAACATTTAGAATTACTTTAAGAAATTTTATTTAAAGAACCAAAGAACTAATGTGCAAAATCCGACTGATTCTGTGTTAATCACTTTTAATGCGAATTGACTTTAAACGAGTTTGTAACTGTCTGAAATCGGGAGGAAAAAGGAAGGGTATTCTACATACAAATGGAGTGAGGCTCATCCTAATCTGCGTGACTTTCCTGGAGCTTCTTTCCAGAGTGAAATAGTCCTTCCAGGGTGATGATCGGGAAATTCCAAGACAAAATCTCCTGTAGATGATTATTCCAGAGAACTGTTGATAAGATCCCACGCCGAATCCCCCTGAGGGGCAGGACACCTCCCTCGGTGGCGAAGAATCGTTTACCGGTGGGACCCATTGCTGAATTACCTCAGTTACGGTGATCCTCGGTGATCTTTCTCACGGCTTAGAAGTCTGAGCTACTGCGGTTCCTGAGAGCAATTTATCCCAGTACACGGTGATTGGAGTCCTCTGACAGTAGCCAAAGATCCTCTCTAGCTCTTCCGAAGCTCTTCCAGATAGAAGAAAGTCCTATCACCTCACTCAACTTACAAAGCAACTACTTGGTCTCGAGGCCAAACACTCAGTGATTTTAATGGGAAAAGATTGATAGGAGGAAGGTGGTAGGAAATACATAACGCACACAAGTGGCATCCGTCTCGAAATTCGCCGCAAATTCCGAATCATTCCGAATTATTAGAAAATGTTAATTTGAATGAAAAGTGACCGTTATAAACGGCCACCATCGTCGTAGCGTTAATGACAAACTTCTAGAGTAACAAAAAGAAAGAAAAAAAACAGTCTAAGGACACCAAAAAACTTAAGATATCTTTCTGTTGGTCCTGGCCAAAATCCCCAACGCTAAAATCCTCAATTGCCAATATCTGAAAACACAAAATCCCGAATGGATCGAAATCGCAAATGAGTCAAAATTCCGGATTGCAAAATATCAAAAGTCAAAATCAATTTAAGGATATGGGATTTTGTCTTTCGAGATTTTGGCTTTTGAGACTTTGGCTTTCGAGACTTTGACATTCGAAATTTTAGCTTTTTCGGGATTTTAACTAACAGGATTTTGGCTTTCAGGATTTATTTGGTGATTTGGTGGATTTTAGCCTTTTTGGGATTTTGGAACTCGAAATTTTGACTTTCGGGATTTTGGTGTTCGGAATTTTAGTCCATTTGTGATTTTGGCATTCGGGACTTCAGCATTCAGTATTTGAGCCTTTTTGGGATTTTGGCTTTCAGGATTTTGGTTTTTGGGGGTTTGGGGTTCGGAGTTTTGGCCTAAGCCTCCTTTCGGCGCATTGAAACGTTTTAAAAGGCTGTAAAAACCTCTGAATCCAAAAGGCTTTATATTTGTAATATTTTGGAAGATCCGTCTTTTTCACACAAAAACACTAAAAATTTGCAAAAACTGGGGTGACATGATCGCTTCTTTTCGATAGTATCGACTGTCGATTATAAAAAATTGAAATAATAGCTGCTCCTTTTGCAGGTAATATAAATATTATTACCAGTCACATTCTTTTAAGAATGGTACAATAAATGGGCCAATAATATTTAAAAATCTATCAATCGTTAAATCTACACGATACAGATTTATCGATACTATCGATTCGATAGTATCTAAAAGTTATCATTTCACTCCTGGTTTAATTCTGCCTACAAAACAGTTGCCTTAATGTTTAAGCAGAGATACACTTAATAAGGATTACAACAGATAGTAAGGGTATTTTATCTCAAAAGCGTAGTGGTAGGTACATTTCGAAATACCCTCAGCTGAAATAAGCACTCAGGGTACAAATGTCGAATGAGTTGTTCAACCTTGCTTTCGGACGACACAATGGAACGCATGTATGCGTAATCCAAAAAGCCTCCGATATGGTGTCATAGTCAAAGAGAAGCATATTAAATTTGCGATGACCCTCATCACTTGAAAATAATAAAAATGCTATAATAAACAAATATGTAAATATAGGCAAATTCATCTACAAATACATTGGGAGACATGGGATGGGATGTGTCATGTTGATGATGTTATATTAAAATTCTATTCGCACTTTCGTCATCATTTTATTTTAAAACATGTTCTATAGCTCAACAACAGTCCACTATGCTGTTCATCTACATCATTAATTGTACTAAAAATGTCTTAGGATTTTTTTTTTCCAGGAAAGAAGGTGCTTTAGCAATGATTGCGAGATGTATGGTAGAAATACTGATAAAATGATATCACGCTTCTGAAATTCGCGCACTTCTCAGCTAAAAAGCAAATAGTGCGACAAAACGTCTGATATTCTTTTTTTTCTGCGGCCTCTGTTATCACCCTCATTGAGATGGGCTTTTGTGTCGCGATTTTTTTTTGAGCCAAATTGAACAATATGGGATTAATTAGATTTTTCCATTTGCCTCGAGATCTTTTAGTGCTTGGCCAATTTTTGCGTACTGTGCTTCCTCTGCCTTCCTCTTCTGTCTCTCCCGGAATTCCCGGCTTCGCGCAAATTGGCACAAAAGTCGCTCATCCATGAGATCACACCCACCCGAAAGTATGCTAATAGTGTAGCCCACAACAATGATTATGACAAAGCCAAGTAGTGGATAGTACATGGGGCTTATCAGGAATATTCCAGGAAGATCATCTTCTACCACAATTGGTGTCTCAGTAGCGGGAATTGTTGAATTTAACCCAGCACATCCGTCTACTCTCAATGGAAGTGGGGCAGGTCTCTGGGCAAATTGAGCCCCAATCATAATTGTTGATACAATAGAAATGGACAAAAGAGTTCCTGCAATAACTCCCTGAAACACAAGTGATTCCCCGTAAGTTTCCTTAATTGATGGTAAGCAAAGAGAATGCCGTAACCTCTGGAAAATCCCTTATCAGTAGTATTGGACTTATTGATTAAACTCCGCCCAAAAATATTTTAGGACACATATAGGACACGCCCCTTTATTTTTATGGCTAATCGTAGTTAAATTGATTGAAAGAACGAAATTGAAACTACAAGAAATACCACTACCACGACTTACATTCTAAACGAAACCCGGTGAATTTCTTCCACAAAAAAATAAGCCACGCCCCCAAGGAGGCAAACTTATAGCGAAAAATACCGAAACTATTGTAACTATCTTATAATATTTTTCCTAGCGCTTCTAACAAACTTCAACTTAAAATTAACAGAGTTAAATAAAAATAAACAAAAAACACAATTCGAATTTACAATAATTAAAAATATATAACATACTCCTAATTTTGAGAGAAATCTTAAAGCGTTGATCTTTAAATCGATTTTTAAAGCCTGATTCGTATTCTCGGATAAAGATCTTTATGGCGCTGGCACACCTTTTCAATTGAGTGAAATTCAATCGGTTGAAATTTTGCATCTTACTCTTTCAAACTGAAATAAGATATGTTTGTCTCTTTCTGTCAAATGAAATTTGAAATTTCTATTTCATTTTCAATTTCATTTTGAAATTTCATGTGACAGAAAGAGACAGCTGTATCTGATTTCAGTTTGAAAGAGTGAGAGGTAAAATTTCAATCGAATGAATTTCACTCAATTGAAAAGGTGTGTCAGCGCCGTTAGTTTTAAAAACGCAAATATACTAGTAAGGAAGACCTTTTTAAACTTAAATTGAATTTGAAAATTTTAACTTGAATATCAAATATTTAACTGAAATCCCTAAGATTCTTATATCTTAGAATTCGAGAGGGAGGGTAGTAATAATAAAATAAAATAAATAAATCGAAAAATAAAAGTATTTACTGCTTTGTAGTAGGGGAAAGTGGTCTGCCTTTGAATGTTTAAATTTTTCTCTTATTTCTCAAAGAAAAATTCTATTATGTGAACTATAGTTAATACAATTAACTATTTTTAATTAAGTTCGAATATCAAAATGAAATTTTAGCTTTTGGATTGGAAATAAAAGAAAAACTTAAGCATTCAAAGGCTGCCGCATTCAAAGGCAGGTCACTTTCCCTTATCGACTAATAGAGGCCAAACGGTTAGGCTTGGAGTCACCGAAGAACCCTTTCTGACCGGTGCATGATTAGCATTACTAGGGGAATGTACACTCCCTTCGAACGTTCATGGATTCGAATAATGTGAATTTTCTTTTATTTTTCTTAAGAAACTACGCATATCACGTAATTATCAATAATTCATGATAAGCTAACTAATATTTAACAGAAATATGTAAAGTCTCTTAGGAAAAATAAAAGAAAATTTACATTATTCGAAGGCATGAACGTTCGAAGGGAGAGTACTTTCCCCTACATCGTTTTTTTCACTTGTCTTCCTATACGTAGTGGTCCTAAACAGTTCTAGAAAACATATTTCTAGACCGATTGTGATGAGTTTAGTCTTATTATAACTATTTTTGAATTATCATTGACGAATTTAAACTGATCCCGAACCAATAATTAATTTTTATAACTATCACCGATTTGAATTAACTCGAAAGGATATCAATGTTACTCATTACACTTTTTCGATGTAAAATTTCATCTCGACTGAAGTACAGTGGGTGTCAATAGTTTGTTGCCTTATGCATGTTTGAGAAATCACGTGAAAAAAATGATAGAAAAAATTGAATTTTTCAAATTTTTCTTTTTACAGATGAGTTCCCTGTAATCCGTAGATATTATTTATATTTTTTCAAAAAAAAAAATTAAGTTTATTTCACATGAAAAATAATTGTTTTCCAAAAGTTGGTCATTTTTGAAAAATCAAAAGTTTGTTGCCTCATTTAAAAAACTAATTCAAAATGGTCAAAAAAGCAACCAACTTAATTTAAACCGGTTACATTTTGAGTTTATATCATTTGAGAGGCAAATAGTGGATTTGTACATTTTTAAAGTTTGTCAATGGTAAATATATGCATATAAAAATTATGACAAATAATAAGAAATAATCTGTTTTTTGATAATTTATAATTTAGGTTTAAAATTGCAAATTACAAAAAGTTGAAAGGTTGGAAATCGTCAAGAGATACTGCTAGAACGAATCGACGTCGCTTAATTGCCAAATTTTATGGAGGTTATATTATTTTAAATTAGTTTTTTTTTTTTAATGAGGCAACAAATTTTTGATTTCTCAAAAATGACCAACTTTTGAAAAACAATTATTTTTGATATGAAATAATTATTTTTGAAAAATATAAATAATATCTACGGATTACAGGGAACTCATCTTCAAAAAGCAAAATTTGAAAAAGTAATTTTTTCTATCACTTTTTTTCACTTGTTTTCTCAAACATGTATTAGGCAACAAACTATTGACACTCACTGTATATGCTTAAGTGTTTTCAATTTAATAATAATATACTTCAGTCAAGATGATTTCTGTTTAACAAAATTCATATGGAACATCAAATACAAGAATGTCTCTGAAACTTCGTGAAGATATGTGCAATGATTCAGATGCGAGTATCCCGCAACATGGGAATCTCGAGTTTTCCGATTTTAAAAAGAGTTATTTCAACTCTAAAAAAGGATTATTTTAACCCTTAAAAAGAATTATTTTAACCTCTTTTTCCATTTAAATTTCAGAACAAAAAGAGTACGATTTACTCTTAACCCTCTAACGGTGTTTTTTTAATATGCGAAAAGAGTTCTAAAACAATGTTTTCTAGGATAATTATGGTCCAATAAAGTCGAAAAAACCATCCATTCTTCATTATCTCATTTAGTTTAGGCGCTAGGTGAGAAAATATAAAAAATTTTTGAAACTCTTTTTGCTTCTAAAATTCACATTTTTAGTGTTTTCAAATGTTTTAAATAAAATATACAAAGTAGAATGACATATCTTTCAGTAAAAAATAAATTTATTTTAGTCAGTCGAAACAGGTGTACCACCGACTTTCTTACGATTTCTTATTATTAAAAGTTATTTAAGATCTTAGGAATATTTTATTTTTTATTTTTATTTATTTATTAAAGAAACCATACAATAGACTTCTAAGTCCCTCACGTACAGTTACAAACAAGAACAAAAAGAGAAAAAAAAAAAACAAAAGAGAAAGAAAAGTTACAACAAGAATAGAAGAGATAAAAAAAAATCTTAGACTTCCCGACCCAAGTAAAAAGACCGCAGAGAGAGTTCAGACGTTCTGGAAGCAGGTGGAATCGAGTTATAAATGTAAATCCCGTGCACAAAAAGAGTTCGTTGAAAACTGGCACTTCGCGATCTTGGCACCATGAAACACCGACACCTGGCAGATGCCCCCCAACTTAGCAGACAGAAGAGGTAGGACGGAGTCGAGGTCAGAGAAAGGCGTAGGATAAAGAGCATAGCTCTAAATTCAAGATACTGAGGCAGGTCACACCCCACAACAGACCGAGATACAGGGGAGACATGGTCACCCCGCTTCAGATTGTAAATAAATCGTAGGCAGTCATTGTAGGAGACTTTAAGCTTACGAATAGACTCAGCATCAGATTGAAAAAATAACTCACAGCCATAAGTGAAATGCGGCATAATGAGAGACCGGACAAGCAAAAGCCGAGTGTCGGTAGGAATAAGATCCCTATGCCGCCGCAGGGAGTACAAAGAAAAGCCAACTCTATGGCATACTTGAGACACGTGATCCGACCAAGTCAGATCCCCATTTATGATCACACCCAGGTCCCTGACCGATTGGCTATATGGAATGGGAGTGCCTCCAATACTCAATACTGGCAGCGGAATCCCAATGTCTCTCTTCGAAATAACAATGGCCTGGGATTTGCCAGGGTTAAGTGCCAAGCCATTCTCTGCAGACCAAGCCCAAATTCTATCAAGCTCAGAATTCAGACGAAGAAAAACAGAATGAGGAGTAGAAAATTTGCCGTAGTCATATATTTGTAAATCATCTGCATAAAGGTGGTAATGAGAAGAAACAAGAACTTCAGGCAAGTCATTAATAAAGATTGAGAATAGTAAAGGTCCTAGAATCGAACCTTGACCAATACCTCGAGCAAGAGTCTTAATAGAGGAGGTTTGCCCATTGAACTTAACTCTCTGCTTACGCTCATGAAAGTATGAACATACCAAAGAGATGGCAGATGAGCAAAATCCGTAATGGTTTGACAACTTCCATAACAATCGACCATGAGGTAAGCTGTCGAATGCTTTGCTGAAGTCCAAAAGAACTAGGACTGCAAACTGTGAGTTGTCCAAGGCCTGAGAAATATCATGGACAACCCGAAGAAGGGCGCTCACAGTGCCATGTCCCCTACGGAACCCGGACTGAAACTCACAGAAAAGACTCCGAGAATTAAAGTATTCCGTGATCTGAGCAGACAGGAGGGATTCAAAGACCTTAGAGAGCACAGGTAATAAAGATATCGGACGAAAGTCCGAGCCAGTAAGAGGATTAGCAACTTTTCCTATTGGGATTACCAGAGCAGTTTTCCAGTTTTCGGGATAAATTGACGTGGTAATAATCTGATTGAAAAGATCAGTGATAAGCTCCTGAATTAAGGGAAGGAGTTGTTTAAGAAAAGATGCCGGAACGCCATCTATTCCAGGGGCATTAGAACCAAGTCTAGAGAATGCAGCCGTGACCTCTGTCACAGTTAGGTGACGGAAGAAGAACCCATTGCAGAAAAGCGCAGGAAGGAATGTACCCGTGTCATCTTGGGACACACTGCTAATGGACGCGAAATGAAGATTAAGCTCTTCAGGCGAAAACAGGTGACCAGGATTAGAAGTGACCGTGGGGCTCACACCCAATTGCCTAATGTTCCTCCACAGGGTTCTCGGTGGCAGATTAGGGTCCAAGTGTTTGAAAAAGTATTGTTTTTTCTCCCTCCTGATGAGATACTTAGCTTGCCTCCGAAGTCTCAAAAAATTAGCGCGAGACATCTCGCAGCCTGTTCTACGCCATCTAGAATAGGCCCGATCTCTGCATTTTAACATGTTAAGAATTTTCAGGTTGAACCAAGGATTGACTGGATTGCGAAGCACAACCCTTCGAGTGGGAACCACCTCCCTGATCAGACAATCAAGGAAATGGGATAGCACCTCAGACCTTACAGAGGGACAGGAATGAAGATCAAGATCCCTCCAAGGTACTGCACAGGCTCCACGAAAAAGACTTTCAGGAGTCACAGCACGAAAATTTGGTAAAGAAACAATAGTAACTGGAGGTTTTGGTATTTTATAATTATAAGCCCCTAGAATGAGATCATGATCAGAGATCCCCGGAATGGGATGAGTAAGTGCGCGTAAAATCCGTGGAAAGTCATTTGTGGGCACCAGCATATGATCAAGAAAAGAAGCACCTCTGGTTGCTCCAAAATCGACGAAAGAAAAATTATGCCGAAAGAGTAGATCTCTGTAATTTCTTGCGATGGAAACATCGGAGCAGAGATCAATATTGAAATCTCCTAGGATCAGTGGATTATCAAAGCTCAGTGCAAGATTTAAAATCGACTCCACCTCACAGACGCTCTGCACAGGAGGAGGATTATAAACTGAAAATACCGACAATGCAATTTGCCCCATGAGTACCTTAACACCCAGAAACTCCAGGCGGCCAATCGGAAAAGAGCTAAGACAAACAGAAAGATCCAACGCCCGAGACTTAAGGTCGGACCTGACATATATTCCAACGCCCCCACCACGGCCAACTCCACGGTCACTCCTATAAAAGGAATAACCCGCAACACTAGCCGCAGCCGCAGCATCAGAGGAACGCAGCCAGGTCTCAGAGACGCACAGAACCGCAACCACTTTAGTGCGAAGCAACCAACGAACCTCATCAATATGACATTTAAGACTACGAGCATTAATGTGCGCAACAATGACCGAGTATCCAGAGTCAGCAATAATCGAGTTCAGACTGACATCAATAACCGCCCGACCGACTCCACTGGTCTCACCACTCAAGTACGAGAAGTCCGGGTTACAGTTCTGTGATGATATGCAAATAGAGGTATTTTGACAATTACCGGGAAAAATTGACAGATTGATATCTGAGGGAACATTAGAAGAATTGTAATAGATAGCAGGGCTCGTCACAGCCGATGAATCACACGAAGAAGCAAAGGAGTCACTCGATGGGGCGTCATCCGCAACCACATCAATGGGCAGCTCACTGAGTATAGGACGCACAGAGATTGCACGAGATGAAGAGAAGTCATATGAATAACAGGAGGCCAGCGGTGCAGGATCCTCAGTTCCTCGACGCATTTGGGGCCCGAAAAAACCATTCCTTCACTCCAGCTCCAGGAGGCCAAATATCAGGGCTCAGCAGGTTCTTGAGAGTCTCCCGCGGAATGGCAACCTTGAATGAGCTGTAGGTTACAGTAGTAATCCTTTGAGGAGGCTTCAGTTTAATCACCGTGGAACTGTAGCCAAGCGATAACAAATAATTACGTATACGCTCTGGCGTAACATCCAGTGCTAATCTTGTCACAAATACTTGAGCAAGGGCTGGATCGGACCTCCCATCAGCAATGGCCCCTCTGATGGGGACAGCAGAAAATGGACATGAGGCGGAAGAGCCGACAATGAGAGGCCTTTTTTTATTTTCAGATCTATGAACACGTCGACCCTCCTCACGATCCCCACGAACAATATGATCAGGACCACCCTCACTCCTCGCAACGTCACGCACATTAGGCACAGTCCCGAGTCCATCAGCAGCAGAAGTCACACTCCGATCCGCAACCGCTGAGGGTCCAGGAACAGGAGCTGAACCAGAAACCTCAGCAATAGTCTCGAGGTTAGGAGGCGATACGAACGGAACCGGTGCCAGCACAAGATCCGAACCCGAAGAGCCGAGACCGAGTCCCGAAGGACCGGACACAATAGTCGTCGAGACTCTAGTCCCAGTAGCCGAAGCCACCATAACAGAGCCACCAGAGCCAGGAAGCGTCCCCCCCACGGACGACACAGCAGACACACCAGGCATTGGACGACCAAGACGTGGCGAGCCAAGGCCTCCACTCAAAATATCTCTATAAAGGATCCCAGATGCAGCACTTACTCGCTTTGATACTACTGGAGAAGAGGCGCTGTAAGGTCCAGAGAGATCACCCAGGCCATATGTCATGAGAGATCCACCCGCCAGGGGTTTAGATTGGCCAAAATCAGATGGTCGGCCGGGAGTTACTCCCCAGAAAGTCATCGCATCCAGGCGATACTCCAGGGCTTTTACATCAGATCGCAATGTCTGGCATTGAGCAAGCTCCGTTCTAAGACTCGCATTTTCCTCCCAGAGAGCCTGGATCTTGCCCTCCAACTTGTCCAGCCTAGCAAAAACTGCTCCCCATGATAGCTCCTCGGTCTCGCCATCAGCCGCAGTTCTACCGAATAAGTCATTCCGATCATCACGATCGCCCCGGGGACCGGACACAATAGACGCATTTGTACTTTTACTGCGATTTGACAGCCCGCAGGCATCACACAGCCATGTTACGCTCCCAATCAATATATCATTGATTAATGCCTCATCAACCGGGGTCTCACAACAAGATATATGGTACCATGAATTGCAAGGTCCATTACAAGGTAAACCCGGATTGCGTCGATGATTGATCACAATGGTGCATGAACCACAACGATGCACAGTCATTTTATTTTAGTCACAAAAATGTCAAACAGGCTTCCGTTTTTCACGGTGTAAGAACAAGGTGTCCCAAACACAACACCCAAGACACACCGCAGAGGTCACAATCCCAACAGACAGATGGCGCTGCGCCAAGAATAATTGATTATGGAGGCACCAAAAATGTAAATATAGTTGGAAGCCACCAACGGAGCACCCGCTCTAATGCACTCACTGTGGGCGAAAAAGCTTATCAATGAGTATGCAACAGAGCAAAGGGGCACCAGCACAGATCACTGAAGATAGGTCACAGGACACGTAGTCTCAGCAATATCCAATGCAGCGATCAACACAATAGGCCACAGTGCAGCTGACAGCCACACGGAACGTCCGCCAAGAAATTTCAGTTCACTTTATCAGGCTAAGAAACCACAGAATTGTAGGCCCACAGAGAGTGAGAGTTTCCGTGGTCCCCAGAAGCCGCAAAGACTCTCAAATAATACCTCGAAAAAGGAAAAACTCTGTATAAGTAAATGAAAATTGGAGAGAGAAAAAACTTGAATCTTGAGCACTTGCCTGAATTTCGGCGATATCTATATATTGATGAATAGATATTGCTTTCGATTTGGTCAAATTTGTATTCACTGGAAAGGTCTCAGAATTCCACAGGAACTTGAGCCTATTCTAATTGTTTGTAAAGTAATGAACTAATCAACCCCAAAAAAATCCCAAGCTAGTCAAGAACGAGCAACTCGGCAAACTGTAATGCTTTAGCATTATTTTACGTAGGGGAGACTGGGGCAAAAAGTCACAAATCGAAAAATTCAAAATTCAATATCTTCCAATGTAAAAAAGATAAATAGTAGCTCGAATTTTTTTCTATAGATAGCCTCTATAGACCTTCTCCAATGTCGTAAGTTTCTTAGAATTCGAACAAGGAATTTAGAAAATAAAAAAATATTGAAATTTTTAGTCCTATTTTCGAAATATTTTCCTTGCAGAAGATAACAATTATTACGTACTTATTTTCCAAAATTGATGCACTACTGGTGAATATTTTCTAAATAATTTGGATTTTTTGAATACGAATTCGGTATCTATTTTAGAATTTCACAAAAGTTCTTTTCTCCAGAAATCCTTTTATTAAAAATGACCACTTGGGGTAAAAAGTAACAAAAGGTATGGGGCAGAAATTGTCTCGCCACTTGTTGTTTGCATTGGTCAAACGATTTGCAGTCTTTTGTGTTTTTTTTTTCTGAAATAGCTTGAAAAGCGCTTTTCTCGTTCAGATAGAGAAAACGGTGTTTTACAAAGGTGTAGATGAATAAATTTTCTATGAAAATATGTCCTCTAGGTATTTTTTTCAAATTTACGGAAGCCCGTAATGAAGAGAATCAAAATATGATAATATCCAATGTCTGGTACTATTTGCCCCAGTATTTTTGAGAATAGTCACAAAATTACCTTTTAGAAATTGGCTCGATAGACGTATTTTCTTACAAAATAGAGGAATATTACTTTCACAAAGTTGTAGAGCGGTAACTTTCCTATAAAACTGCGCTAATTAGAAATTTCTGAAACGCTCGAGTAACTTGTAAAAAAATAAAATATCCGTTTTGTGACTTTTTGCCCAAGTCTTCCCTAATGTTAAAATGATTGTTCTGAATGCCCTAAATGGAAAAGAGGACCAACATTTATATTAAATACTTTAGCGGTTATGGAGCTTAAAAACTTGATATTTTCCTTTGATAGAGAGCAGAGAAATAAATTGAGAACGTTTTGAAAAATCCAATACTAACTTCTTGCGAAATAAGGAATTTCGAAAAGTTCTGGCATTCCCTAAAAGAATTGGGTTTTATCAAAGAGAGAACTGCAGAAAGTATCACCTTAGTATTAGCTTTCCTTAGCAACATTCCCATGGAAAAGATGCCCAGCAAAGCGCCTGAAGTTACGCCATTGAGAGCCAAAGTAAGGTAGAAAACCGTTCCCATTCGTTCCACGACAAAGACGCACGCCAGCTGAATTGCGCCTAAAATCACCACGATGATCTTCATTGTGGAACTGGCTTGTTTCTCTGAGGCCTTTGGGAATCTGTGTCGCAGAAAATCTTCATAAATTGTCCCAGCCAGTGTATTGAGTGAGCTGGACATTGAGGAGAGAGCAGCTGAAAAGATGCCAGCTATGAAGAGTCCAGGAAGTCCAGGAATGGATTTTCCAACATCCATGATAAAGTACGGAAGAATTTGATCTAATTTCGAAACAACGCCCATGGAATAGGGATCACAGGTCTCGTATTTGGCATAGATGATCAATCCCACAAAGATGCAGCAAGTTTTGATGAAGATCATGCCACCTGTGAAGATCCACACGGATTTTGTGGCTCTCTTCATGTCAGGTACTGATAGGAATCTCTGGATACTGCTCTGAGTGACTCCCAGAAGAGAAACCCAAGCCACAGTCATTCCCATGGTGACTGTCCAGAAGGAAATGCCGAGCCTTGGATTTGGATCCATATTGAAGAATATGAGTCTTCCGCCTCGTTCAGCAGATTCCCACACCCCAGAAAATCCTCCTGTCAATCCCACTCCCAGAAACATCACCACAAGAGTAGCACCGACCATCAGGATGAACTGTAGGGCATCTGTGTAGACCACAGCTTTTAAACCTCCGACAGTTGTGTAGAAGATGCAAATTGAGCAGATAATGGGAGTTACCAGATGAAGATTGATCCCTGTAACCTGATTGAAGGCCAGAGCTGGGACATAGATAACAGCCGGGACAAATAGCATGACATTGAGAGCAAACATAAAACTAGCCACAAGCCGAACTTTCCGATCGAATCTCCTCTCCAGATAAGAGAAACAGGAAGTCATCTGGAGCTCATGAAAAACAGGCAGGAAGATATAGATGATGGAGAGTTGAGTAGCTAAAGCACAGACAATAAACATCGAATACTGACTCCCGTAGGCATAGATTTGTGTAGGAACTCCCAATATTGTCGATCCGGAAATGTGACTAGCAATCAGGGAACAAGAAACTGGAAAAATACTCATTTTCTTCCCACCCAGAAGATACTCTTCCGTATTGTCCTGCTTCTTCTTGTTGAGAAAACCAAAGTAGATCCCAATGAGTGCAGAAAGTCCCAGCATAGCAATAAACAGCCCATAATCCCAAATTCCAAACCTCAAGGTACTCTCCTCACCAAAAACCACTCCATGCCTCTCAGTCACACTCTCCAGGAAACTCATCTCCGTGGAATATTCCCCCATTTTTTCCACCAATTTTCTGGAAATACTTCTGACCACACAAAACTCTCCTCACTCACAGACTCCACGCGACTAAATTGCCTCCAGGCATCCAGTGAATGGAATCCAATGAGCAAGAGAGTACAACACCAAAAAAATCTCCACTAGGATTACACGAAATATAATCCAAACCTCGAGATTGTTTGTCTAAAAAAGGCAATATTTATGACAACCTCCCGGAATACTTTTTCCCCAAGCTCTCTCCACCAAATGATAAAACAAATGAAGAGAGTTTCTTTTGCCAAAAAAAAAGTTTTTCATCATCCGAGGATCGCGTTTGTGTGATCTTGATATCACAATGTGAATTATAAATAATAATTCTCACCTACGTCTTTGCTCTTTTTTTTCTTCTTCAATTCACAGTTTCCTTCTCTCAAGATCACAAAAATTGCCTTATCATTTGTGTAATTTTTCAATTAACTACGCTTTAAGTGCATTCTGCTGAGTAAATTATTCAATAAATCACTCGAAGCATTCTACGTAGATATTGCTGCAGAATAAGGTTTACATTTATTCCTGATGAAATTTTCATGGTGATTCATTTATTTCTTAGATTTATGGGAGGTCTACTGAAAACCCAAAGTCGCTATCTCAAACAGTTTGGCCTCTAGAACTAACCCAAGTAATTTCATGCATGCATTATTTCGGAAAATACAGATTTCTAGGGTACCGTCGTTGCGGGTGACTTTGCACTCTGCAGTTCGTGAGAATTTCATTAATTCTAGCACTTAATTGATAGTCTTCGCCGATCCGGTCTACCATGTCAAAATAATATAGGGATATGTTACGTACTAAGTAAGGTAAAATGATCCTCAAAAGGATTCTTGTAGTTTTAGTAATAGTCAATGAAATGCTAATAGGGGAAACTGGGGCACCACCAAACACGGGGTAGCACCAAACACTGCGATTTTTTAATCAGATATTCGACTTCAGAGGACAAGACTTACAGAAATTTATAGGCATTATAGGGATGATTGTCCACTTAAGAAATGGTCGAGATAGTTCAAGTAGTTTAAAAATAAAAATTAGTGTTTGGTGCTACCCCGTGTTTGGTGGTGCCCCAGTTTCCCCTATATGTATTTTGTCAAAAAACGGCTCCGTGAAAAAGTTATCTGAAGGTGCAATTCCAAAATCGATTTCAGAGTAGTAAATTGCCCAAATCCAATCTAAATTTATCTGGCTAGAATAATCCACTTCGATTTTGTTCATTATTTTTAGTAAATTCCTTTTTTTCACTATAGTCTTCCTAAGAACGCATGATTTATGTTATAAAATTGCATATAATGGTCTTTCTAAAGCTTTATTATAGAAGTATTTGGCTAAAATTATCCAATTTTGTGGAAACTTAAGATAAAATGACCGAGATCTACAAGATGGTATGGTCGCCATCTTGATTTGACGTTTCTGTCCGCTATTTTGAATAACTGTCAAAACAAAAATCTCATCCGATTGAACTGAAATTTTAGTATGTTGTAGCTGATGTCAAGGCCTTTTCAGAACATATATAAAATCCGACCTAGGTCAAGTGATTGCCAGGATATAGGAGCTCCAAGTTCAAAATTTTGACATTTTCATGAATACATAACTACAGGGAGCTTCTTTTATCGAAACCATTACAAAAGAGGCAGCGCTATCGTTAGAAGATGAGATCTAACGAACAACCAAATAGAATATTAATGTTTTTGTTTATAACAGCACATTATTTGAGGATCTAAAAAGCTGTTTATGCAAAGATGAACAACTAAAAAAAAATAAATAAATAAATGCATTTTTCGTTTTTCTTTTTTAAATTATGTAAGAGTAAATAAATTTATAAAATAAAAGCCTCAACCAATTTTAATCGTTACTGAAGCATTTCGTTTAGGTTTTAAAATTCAGGATTAGAAAATAAATATTACGCAAATATGAATATTTCAAAATTTTAAACTTTGAACCTCTGAACACAAGTAGATTTTTATTCTCCAATAGTGTCTTGGATAAAAAGTAAATGGAACTCTATTTGCACAAAAAGTCGTTGATGTTGAAAGAATTCAAATTCAATTTCGAATTTTCATACTAAATTTTCGAACAAGGTGGAGAAAAAGAACAACTCTCTTAAAACTGGGCAAAATATTAATTAAAAATTTTAATTTTTCATTAACAATGTTTTAATTCAGATTTTGTGACTATGTTAGAAGTAAAAAATATAAGGCCAAAAATATATTTACCAAAAGTCGAACAGCACTGAAAGTTGGACAAACTGAAAGACAAACTATGAAATGGGACTTCGTCACACAAATGCATATGAAGTTGAGCTGTTACTTAGGTTACTTAAATGTTCGCCTTTCCACATTTAACTTTACTAAACGTACAGGAAGTTCGTGAGAAGTATTTTACTCATCTTTTCAGCCCAATTTGTGGATTATTTGTAAGCACGCAGTGAAAATCGAAGGAATTATATTCATTTCCAGATGAAATGAAAATATTCATTCTCGTTTCGTCCGCATGGTGGTCGAAATTTTTCTTGTTCGAATTTCGAAGTATCGCGAGTGTTAAAATGCATCTCCTTTTGTTTTATTTTTTTTTTTTTGGAAGAAAAATCAAAGGAATAAGGCTCACTTTATTATAATTCCGCTCATAAATCACTGGGTATTTCGTATAACAGCGTCTTTTAGTGTGATATTTCATATATTTTTCCTGCTTTTTGCTAAAATTTAGTTTGAAAATTCGAAACAGCGTTTGAATCCTTCGAACATCAACGACTTTTTGTGCAAATAATGTTTCATTTATCTTTTATCCAAGACACTATTAGAAAATCAAGTCACAGATGTGAATGGGAAGATTGACTCTGCTTAGTAATAATTTGTCGAAGAGACAAAGCCAAGAGAAACCCATTCAAAAATCAAGCGAAAGTTTAAAATGCAAGTCCACATCTTTGCCGCTTTAGCGCTGGCTGTTTTTCCATTTCGAATTTTCGGTATTCTTTACACTTCAACGATAACAACAATGCGTGAACGTTTGCTGGAAAAATAGAAATTTTTGTGTAGTTTTGTGAAACTTTAGGATAGCAGAACATCCGAACTTCAATTTTGTTAATACAGTAGACTTTCGATGATTCGAATCTTTTAACTTTTAACCCTCAAACCACCTCCAGGCGGTCTTCACAAAAAATCACATTTACAGCGACAATAAAGGTTTTATTTATTTAAAAGTGCTATAGTGTCCTCGGTAATAGTCTTATAAACATTTTTCGAAAGTTTGAACTCATTTTGACTCTTCGTTTTGTTGCTATTCCCAGTTTTGTGTGACAGGTCAGAGAAAAAGCAACAAAAAATATTAGTGCAAAAAAATTCATTTCCAATTTCCATAAAAATACCGATTTAAAGTTATCTGACTAAAATAAATTTATTTTCTACTAAAAGATATGTCATTCTACTTTGTATATTTTATTTAAAAAATTTGAAAAAACTGAAAATGTGAATTTTAGAGGCAAAAAGAGTTTCAAAAAATTTTTATATTTTCTCACCTAGCGCCTAAACTAATGGCCTCTACACATTGGGAGCAATTTTTGTCAAAAATTGCTTTTTTGAAGGAAATTCCCTGCAACGTTGTAGGGGGAAACGTCAAATTTCTGTCAAAAACGTAATTTTTGATGAAAATTGCTCCCAATGTGTAGACGCCTTAAAAGAGATAATGAAGAATGGATGGTATTTTCGACTTTATTGGATCATAATTATCCTAGAAAACATTGTTTTAGAACTTTTTTTTCCATATTAAAGAAAATATTATTAGAGGGTAATGAAAAATGCATTTACTTTTAATTAAATTATTATTTAAAGAATTTTTAAATATACTCTTAATTTATGATAAATTTTGCCGTTATTCATCTTGTCGGTCTTTCCAAGCTGCTTTCGTCCGTTTCGTCCGCGTAAATTCGTAAATTCTACTTTTAAATACCATTTAAATTTAAACATTTTCGTGTCTGCCTTTTTAAATTTAAATCTACTCGCCAGTATGACCTTGAAGTATTCCTTTTAAAAATTTTCTTCTAGGTTAAAAGTTGAAAAGGCTCTAGAGAGAGCGTATTTCTCAACGGATTCAGATAAATTTAGATTCTTTAAAAAGGTCTTGAACTCGTTATTATCCGACAGTATCAAAGTCACGAGTTCAAGCGTTCAGCAAAGCTGTGATGCTTTACTTAAGATTAAACTTAAACCTCTTAATTTTTTGTTTTCTCTAAAGCATTTTTTCTTAAATAATTCCGATATAATAGCACCATTATATCAATTTTCCGCAAAATTGGACACACAATTTTGAGTAGAAAGTTGTCCCGGTTCCTCCCAAAATCGCAGTTAAGTTCTTAAGTAATTTTCAACTGAAGATTCTTATTAGAAAAAATCTTTGGCAATTTTATTGATTGGGTATTTTTTTGCCTGAAAATTTCATCATGCAAATTCCCCTTAATTTCCCCATTTAATTTTCATGAAATTCATCATCACGAGCCAGAATTTCTTCAGGTGCTGCAAGTGTCTCAATTTCACACTCTCACGCATTCCAGCTACCTTGCCCACTCACAGAAGAAAATAAATTCAGTTTTGTAATTCGGTATTTTGTGTATTTCATTAAGGTAAAATTTCCCCTACATTTCACAGTTCCCAAAGTATTTGAAACACTCGCGATCGCACTGGATCGCCATCAACTCTGATCTTTGGTAAGTTTATTGCGCCTACAGATATTCAGGACAATTGCACCCTGTTTGACGGACTTGAACATCTTCACGGCCTCCTCGTGCGACAGATCGTGACAGACTTGGCCATTGACCATTAGAATCTCATCCCCAGCCTTGAGGGATCCACAATCTGCCGCCTGACCACTCGGAAGGATACTCTTGATGAAGATACCCAATTTCCCCTTCGGACTATCCGATCCGCCGACAATTGTGAAGCCCAGGGATTTCTTTCCTGGCCCCTTGACAAAGGACACCGTATGAAAGGACAAAACACCCGATCGAGGCCTTCGAGGGAGGGTGCAGAAGTTATTCCCGGATGCAGGAAGGGTTGAACTCTCACTGCCAATTTTATCCTTCGAATCATCCAAATCATCGCAAAGATTCATGGCACTTTTTGCCAGAGAACTCCTCTGGACATTCACCTGGGCCTTCGGGACAGCTTCCGGTGACACCTGTGGCTCAGACACCACCTGACTTCCCTGATTTGAACCACTCAGCGATCTTCTGATGACCCGATTTGACGACATACTCGAATACGGTGTCACATTCTTCTGAAATTGCTGAGCACGTCTCTTCATCGGCGCACTCTTGTTCACATGCAAATGTGCCAAACCATCAATTCTGCAAAGAAAATACAGAGAATTCCAACACATTAAATTTCTTCATTGCCAGATTCTTCCTGAAAAAATGCAAAAAGGCAATGGGAAATTTGTAGAGTGCTCGAATTCGATAAAAATTCAATTACCGGTTCTTTACCGATTCATTACCGATTGAAACCCATTCAGTCTTGTTCAGAATTTCAAGACCTTTCAAATAAATCCAAATTCATCGCAATCGGTTACGAAATACTCTCTTGAGGGTCTTTTAAAGATTTAATTTTGAAAAATGTGGTTATAAATTGTCTGAAATGAAAGAACCATCCTTTGAAGTAACATGAACTGAATTATTAATTAAATAAACAAAATTTAAGGAACTCGGCTGAGGAATAGGCTCTTCAAAGTGGTTAGACGGAAATGTTTTTCAGTCAAAGGTGTCTATACGCTGAGAAAAAAAAGAGGGTGCGATTAACTTTTTTCCTCATAACATTAACACTTTTTAGGTGTAAAAATATATCAAAATTTTTTAATGTTAATTTTACACCTTTTTTAAGGATAAAATTAACATGAAAAAGGGTAACTTTAACCCCTAATACACCTAAAAAGGGTAATATTTACACCGATTTTGGATTAATACTGCAGGGTAAAATTAATATTTTCGGAATGTTATTTTAACTTTTTCGGATTTTTCTCAGTGCAGGAAAGTCGATAATGCATAAGCACTTGAGAACAGTAAAATACTAAAATACTAATAACCTTTTTCTTTCCTATTAATCCTATTCTATTTTATTCCAAAGCTGACCACCTTTCATATAAATTTAATCATCAATAAAATATCATTTACCTGAATCAAAACTGATTAATTACCGGTAAAAGCCATTCAGACTTGTTTAAAATTTGAAGACCTTTTGAATAAATTCAATCTTGACCAAGTCGGATTATAAATAAAGCCGATATAATGATTTAACTTTTATTTTCTAAAAATCAAAATGGAGGAATTTCTGGTCATGGGACAATATGGGCTAAAATCCCTCCCAGCTTACTTCTAAAACATATGAAAAAGTCGTTGAATCCGTTTTCATAAAAACCTGGAGGAGGGTCATCGAAAACAGAAAGTCGATATTTCTTACCATTTGGCCTATAAACCGGTATCAGACATAAGAAATAAATAGCAAATGACGTTATCTCCCCTTTCAAAATTCAAAGGAAAGAAAAACAATCAATATCGATGGATTACATTGCTCTCTCTTTCAAGTTCGAGCAATTAAAAAAAAACATTTTCGTGCCATTTCTGCATCTTCCGCTAAACCAAAGAGAATCTGGGAAGATCATCAATTGCTTCGAGATCACACGCGATAGAATTTTTAATTATTGCGCAAAACAGCAGGTTTCTTCTTTTTTTTCTTCTTCTTTTTCCACAGAGCTGCATTTGCCATTTTTGAGGTGATCAATTTAACATTTATATCAAAACAATCTTCAACTTTGATCGAAGGTCAACATGAAACTATTCAGCTCTAAAATATCACTTTCAAAACTTATTAAATGATACTGGATCGATGACATTTTTTTCAAAATATTTTTGTTTTACATTTTTCCATGATCAAGATCACATGAAAAGCAAACAAGATCAATGTTGATAAAAATTCACCACGAGTGTTCTTTTTATAGAAAAAGAAATCCAATGGCATATTTCAAGATAATGTTCAGGAGGTTCAGGAGGTCTGACAGAAAAGTAATCAGAGTTGTATCATGAAAATTTTTCCCCGAACAGAATTGAAATTTTCTGGAAATTTTCAGAAGGTATTTAATATTTTACATTTAAAAAGAAAAATAAAGAAACTCCAAAAAGCACAAAAAGAAATATAAAATAGGAATTTCCTGGCATATTATAAGAAAATATTATTCTAATTTATTTATTTATTTATTTATTTATT
The DNA here is from genome assembly GCF_024763615.1 of Phlebotomus papatasi. NCBI lineage: Eukaryota > Metazoa > Arthropoda > Insecta > Diptera > Psychodidae > Phlebotomus > Phlebotomus papatasi. The sequence goes on along the minus strand of NC_077224.1, from coordinate 85,870,135 downwards.
TCTGTAAAACAAGGAAAAGATCTTTTATTCGATTTTTTAATGAATCATTGATAAATCAACTCGAGAAAGTGAACCCGAATCAACTCTTTATTAGAGTTAATTTTAAGTTTTTTGTTTATTTTTATTTATTTTTAATTCTTTTTTAAAAAAAGCATTCTTCTGATGTATTCACAAACTGAAAATTCTTCTGCAGCAAGAGAGTCACATATGACTCTCATGTCTGTATGAAACACTTATATTTAATGTTCCAAATGAATTTTGCCGAATTAAATACATCTCGACTGAAGTATATATTTAAATTTAAAAATTTACAAAGAAGAAGATTAATACTTCACATCGATATCTGTCCAGTTAATTTAACTCTGTAGGGTAAAATGAGGTAATTTGGAACCATTTATAATCTGGGACATTTCAGACTTTCTCACTGTTTCAGGTGAACAAAGACTGCGAAATTCAAGAAAAAACACACTTAAAAAGATCAGGAAGAGCTTTCCTTCCTTTTGAATCTCTCAAAAACAGTGAGAAAATCTCAAGTGTCCCAAATTGTAAATGGTTCCAAATTACCTCATTTTACGCTTGTGTGAATTCTTTTTGAAATTTTCTCTTATCAAACTATAATAGGATATAGCAAATCAATCTTTAAAAGTCAATTTAGAGCTTTAAGCCTTAAAAATTGACCTTGAAAATTTACTGACCAAAATATTTGCTGATAAAATTTGATTTTTTACTGACAAGATTCTTTATTTTTTACTGACCATTTTTTTATATTTTACCGATCAATTTTCTACTGATCAATTTTGATTTTTCACTGATCAAATGTGGTTTTCTACTGACCAAATTTAATTTTTTTTACCGACTAAATCTGACTTTTATCCGACCGAATTTGATTTTTTATGGCTCCGGCACACCTTTTAGATCAGGAAAATTTCATGAAATTGAATTTCTAATTCCTTTCGTTCTCACTCACTTTGCATATGTCCATTTCATTCTCTCGCACTCTTCTTCTTTTATGCATCATAATAAATTCAATTTAGCACAGCCGTATTTGGGGTGCGAAAGAATGAGATAGACATATGCAAAACGCGTGAGAAAGAAAGGCATGTGAATTTTGATTTAATCAAATATTCCTAATCTAAAAGGTTTGCCGGAGCCATTACTGACCAAATTTTATTTTTTAGTGACCAAAATATTTGCTGATAAAATTTGATTTTTTACTGACCAGATTGTTTATTTTTTACTGACCAAATTTTATTTTTTACTGACCGTATTTTATTTTTTACTGACTGTATTTTATTTTTTACTGATCAAATTTGACTTTTTACTGACCAAATTTAATTTTTACAGATTTTTTTGTTTTTTTTCTACCATATTTAATTTTTTACTGACCATATTTTATTTTTAACTGACTACATTTGACTTTTTACTGACCAAATTTAATTTTTTACTGATTTTTTATGATTTTTTACCATATTTAATTTTTTACTGACCGTATTTTATTTTTTACTGACCACATTTAATTTTTTACTGACCAAAAAGTCGCAGCCAAAAAAAATTATCGAAAATATTAAAGAAAATTTATAAAATAATGATAATACTGAAATAAGTCAGTATTCACTAACTGGGTCGCCTTTTCGCTAATTCACTATAATAAATAAAATAAAAATAAAAAATATTATTTTAAGTGGATTAGTCATAAACGATCCAGATAGCGAAGCGCCCGGATTAGCACACTTGACTGTAAAAGGTTTTCAGACAATTTAAAAACTATTTTTTCAAAATTAAAGTTTAGAATGACTATTAAAAGGGTATTTCTTAACCAATTGGGACAAGTTTGGATTCATATGAAAGGTCTTGAAATTATGAAGAAGGCTGAATCGGTTTTAATCGGTCACGAATCGGTAATGAACCGGAAATTGATATTTTATTGATATTTTCAATATAAACGATAAACTTTTCGATATTTCTTGACTTGCTCTTGATTTTTTTTTTTTTTGTTATTTCGGTTGTTTTCTGGAAGTATAACTTTGGGATTTTTCATAGGAAGAATATCTCTTAAAATTATTTAAAATAACAAATTCAAATTACGTGTTGACCTAAGTATTTCGTATAAAAGATCGCATTTATACACGCGCGTCACTTCCATTCAAATTGATTTACGAGACATGGAGAGATATTTAATATGCAATTAAAACGTCATGTTCATAAGCTGAAAAATCAACAAGATAAGGTGACAGAGAGTATCCAAAAAAAAAATGGAAAGCTTTAGAGTGAAATTGTTCATCAGACTCACCTGATGGCTCTTGAGGTGTAATCATCAGTGTTGCTTTTGTCATCGAGTTGGGAATCCAGTGAAATCTTCCTCCCACGCATCTTCAATTGTGCATCTCTGTCACTTGTCTCCTGGCGACAAATCACAAGATCAATTTGGGTATTGCGACTGGGTCGCCTAAAGGGTGAATCTAGGAGTTCCTGCACCTGATTGAAGGACAAATTGTGCAGTCTGTAGCCTAGAATATTGATTAGTTCATCGCCAACCCGAAGATTACCATCACAATCTGCTACACTCCCCCGCATAATATGCCTAATGCGGTATCTATTGATATTTGTGGGAGTTTCCGGAGAGATTTGTGAAATGAGAATACCAAAGCCATTTCTCTGGGCAACAGCTGAGGGATCAACATCGAGTTTGACATATTTAAAATGCCTTTTCTCTTCCAATTGCATTCTAACTGGAAGTTTTGGCGGTTCTGGACTTTCTTCAACCTCACTGACAATTGACGATTGACCCTCATTGACCAGAATTCCCGAATCACAATCATCCTGGTCAATTGGGGTCTTTTTGCGCTCCCCAAAGCCACTGATAGCATCAGAATTGAGCGATTGGTAGCAGAGGAATTCATCAATTTCCGGCAAATGACCATAACTGAGACTTCTGCGATTTGAGGCATTTTCCACCTCATCTTCCAGTCTATTTGGATAGAAACGCGTAAATACCTTCTGTGCCCCATTCTGATCACTTCTCTTCCCACCCAAACAATCCGGCACCTCGTCATCCGGTGCCGGATCATCAAAAACATTCTCCGTGGACTTTGATTTGAAATTCTTGGCCACAAATTGCGATCTTCGGGCTACTGTTAGCTGATGATGGGTATTTGTGGTGCTTTTGTCATCACCATCATCAGCCCGATATGATCCAATAATTGCACTCATCTCCCCAGAATACTCACTGCCCGATGATGTCGATACTGAATCATCGACATTGAGAAAGATGAAATCATCAATGGATTTGCAGTGATTCTGTGCTGTTGCTGGTGTATAGCACGATAACCTTGTACTTGGCAATGGATTCCTCTTTTCCCTGAATGTCATCTCATTCCTCTTGGATGGCCCAACCATCCTCCTTCCCGATCCCTGTCCCCCCTGCTGCACATGCTTATTCTTCAGTCTATTTGGCGATATAAAGCGTCCCATGAGGCGCCCATTTGACGTTGTCTCCACTATTTTCTGCTCTTGCACACTATAATTATTCGATGTGGACTTACTCCCGGTCGATGTGAGATCTAACCCATGACAAAATTATACATCTATCACTCAATCTTCCCTTCTTCATCATCCACCAATTCCTATTTTATTTTTGTTAATAATGCAATTTTGGGAAAATTATTAAATTGTGATGAAAGAAGTGATATAATCTTACTTGTGAACTTATGATGATTGCACCAAAATCCAGAAAAAACAACATACATATATACACACACAAATTCCCTTCTAAAGAAAAAGCAAGAAAAAAGATAGATTTTTTAATGAGGCATAGAGGAAGTGAAGCAAAGTTGAAGCTTAATAAAAAAAAAGCAAGAACAACAATCCAGGTAGTACGGCTCCAAGAGATCATCATCGATCGCTAAACAGGTGTTTTAGATCACATATTTTAGCATCGATGGAAGAAAACAGGATTGCGCCATCGATCTCCTGAACTTTTACGCGCCAATACTGCTAAAGGCAAGTATACAGTGGTGTTCAGCAATCATAGAACATTCTACAATTCTGATACTATACCTCAAAAGTACTTTCGCATTCCAGTTCTTAACCGATTTAAACCGATTCATAAATCACTCAAAAGGTCAAAAATCACTCATCGGTTCATAATCGGTTCTTTACCGGTTCACAACCGATTTATACCGATTTGTAAATCGCTCGAAATACTGCATAAAATACACCTCAAGAATAATACAATTGAATTTCAAATAAAAATTAATTACCGGTTACGAATCGGTTTATTACCGGTTAACCCTGTAAGGACGATTGGAACAGCGGTGTCCCATAAAGAAAATAATTTTTCCTGACTACCTAAAAATTATTTTTTCCTTATGTTTGCACGTTTTTGCAAAGTAGAAGATTGAATGAATCTAGGATATTTTTTGCAAGTCTCTAGCTAATTGCTATGTAGTCAATATTTGAGCTCAAAAATGGCGAATTTTTAAATTCTCAAATTCATAATTGATTTCATTTTTTTTTATACTTCTAATTTTTTATAAGTAAAATTCTTTTGGCAATAAAAACTACAATAATCATACGTAATATTTTTCATTAAAGTGAGAAATATTATTCATTGGTATTGTCAGAAAAAATACTTAAATTTTTGGGCTATTTTTATCCCTATCGTTCATAGAAACACAAAATACACCGAATCAGACTCTGTTGGACTTTCCAAGGTTAGATGTAAGACTTATCATTGATTATGTTTCTCAGTTTAATTTTTATTGTTTATTTTCAGTCCGTAAAAAGTGTCTCATCGTTAAAGGGTTAATAACCGATATCGGTTTTATTGAAAATTCCAAGACCTTTCTAATAAACGCAAACATGATACCATTCGGATGAGAAATACGCTCTCTAGAGCCTTTTGAACGTTTAAGTTGAAGACGCACTGGTACAATTTTTCAAAGTCTATCGAAGTTGCAATGGAGGGGATCGGGAATCTTTATTTTTTCCATTTTGTTTCTAACACTTTTGTTTTTCCCACTTTGTCTTTGGAATCTTTGTCTTCAGTAATTTTTGTTTTTTAGAAACTTTGTGTTTAGAAATCTTGTCTTACATACATTTTGTACAAGTATATTTTATAACTTTCCAAAAATATCCCTTTTCTTAGAAAATTTCCCTTTAGCCTAATGGGCGATACTGATAACTTCCTCCCAAAACACAAAAAAAAACTTCCCTTTCCCCTAAAAGACGAAACTAAAAACTTCCCAAAACACAGAAATTTTTCTTTGTCCCAAATGACGAAACTGAAAACTTCCCAAAACAGAAAATTTCCCTTTGCCCTAAAAGACGAAACTAAAAACTTCCCAAAACACAGAAAATTTCCCTCTGCCCCAAATGACAAAACTAAAAACTTCCCAAAACACAGAAAATTTCCTTTTGCCCAAAATGACGAAACTAAAAACTTCTTAAAACAAAAAATTTGCCTTGGTCACAAAGAACGAAACTAAAATCTTCCTAAAACATAGAAAATTTCCCCTTGCCCCAAAAACACCGTTATAATTTTATTATTTTATTTAATAAAATATACTTGTGTAGAAAAAAGAATCCGCAAGTCGTTATGGAGTAATAAAAACCGTAATCTCATTGCAAGAGAAATTAACGCAGGAGTTAAACAGGATCAGACCGTAGGGGCCGTAGAGGAGCTCAAGAATGCTATCAGCTACGCATTGCACAAAAAACTCTTCATGAATTCGTCTTAAATATGCCTAAGACATTAATTTTTTTATCAGATTTGTTTCTTATTTTTATTTAAAAAATCGGAATCATTCCTATTTGAATTTCCCTCATTGTATATTATAATACTAGTAGGTAAGATTGACGTCAATAAATCGTCAGTTTTTCCACTTTCTTATTACCAATTTAATTTTTTTGTCGGTTGTTACACCTCAGATACATTTTCTTGTTCGTGAACCATTTAAAAAAACGAGTAACTGATTGAAACGAAAATATAGTAGCCATGCAGTAGTGTCAATCTCTATAAAAAACACCATTGAAAAAAATATGAAAAATTCCAGATTAAAGAAATCAAGAAAAAATTAAGAAAAAAAATTCTTGATAATTTTTTTTTATAATTTCTTGATAATCAGGAAAAAAATTCTTAATAATTTTTTTTGGAAAATTCTCAACTCATTAAAGATAAAGTGATTTTACGCGAAAAAGTTCAATTTGGTTCGATTTAGTTGAACTTTTTCGTACGAAAGTGTAAAAATAAAAATTGAGAACAGTTTAATAACGCCATCTGTGGAGTTTTCTTCTGACACTTGCGTGCCAGTGAGTTGTCAGCTGAGAAGATTCTCACAAAAAAAATTGTTTGCACATCCTAGTGAAGTGGAAACAATATAAATAGCAACGAAAGAGTTTAGGGTTCTGGAAGTGTGATGGTGGCGGCTTCGTAAATCATTTAAAACGCGGTGGCCACTATGGGAAGCTCTTTTTAGTTATAGTGGTGGGCACCAATTTGATGGCGTTGCAGTACCATTCACCATATTTTCTCGATCTTTTCTTAACATTCTAACTATGTTTATAAATATTTATTCCCCATACTAATTCCACAACTCAACTACGTGAAGAAACTTGAACATAGTTCGCGAAACTTGAGGGCTACTCAATGTAAAATTTCCTTAAGGCATATACTGTACAAATTTACTGTACCCAATGGCGTGTATACTGTACAAACCGCGAATTTCCGTTGCTAATGCAATAACTTCAATCTTGAGAATTTGACATTGAGAACAGTTGCCAGCGCCACTCACGGGCCAAAATAGCGCCCTCACGCGGAGAAATAAAGATAGCTCCTGTCAAACTTAACATTAAATTATTATTTTTCTTTGTTTTCAGAGGTGTCATCTGTCTTGCGATCGCCACTGTTTTATATTTATTCAGTGATCTTCACCCTTCCAGCATCGTCAGATGAAGATCACTCACAGAGATCAACTGCACGATCGCGGAGTGCAAGAACTCAAAAGATCCAGAATGAAGCCAGAACACAAAAAAAAACTGCCAGGAATCAACAGAAAGTTGTAAGAGAAGGAATTATTTAGAAAAATTGTCTCTGTAACTGTCAAGTTCTTGCCCTGCACACCATTGATATATTATCTCTTGTGTTTGAGTACCACCTTCAATGTTTATAAAAGCAACAATTCTTCTTCTTTTCCACCTTTTTTTTTATTAGTGCCCTCCATGTTAATACCACATATTTTTCTCCTTCATCTCTTCGTGCAAGTGTCATTGTACTCACACTCAATATTACAAACAATTACCCGACCTTTATAGTGATGGTTGTTGGTATGGAAAAGATGAAGGAAACCCCTCAACTTCCATCTCACTGAAGCATTTCACCATCTTCTTCACCTCGTTTTTTTTTGTTTTTTTGTTTAATTGTATCAATTTGTAATTGAAAGTAATGACCCAACCGTGAGCAATTTTCATTTTCCCGCCCATTTTCATCTTTATACTCTCATCTCTTGCAAGATTATAAATGAGAGTATTGTCTAGAAATTGTTTTATGAACTCCAGGATTTCAAGCAAAAAGACGTTTCGCTTTTTTTTCTCAAATTGTCTACAAAAGTGTGGAAAGAAATTTATTTAGGCGAGAACCATGGAGTGATTGATTATCTTCATCTTTTAAATTGCGATCATTCCAAATACCTTCTGCCAGTGATCTACTCAATATTTCTTCACTCTATTTTTGTCTCCACTTTAAGTTACAGACATCGAATTTCTCAGTCAGAGAAAATTATTGACTGATTGATATTTTTTTTCTCATTTTCCGCTCACACGCCTTTTTTCTAATTTTCAAATCAATATGTTTGATTTTTTGAGAAATATTTCACTCGATTGTTATTTAATGCGCCGCCAACACCATAAAAATTGACTCAATCGTCTCATAAATATCCAATTTTTTGTACCTTTTTTTTGTGGAAATGAAAAAATATCAAAAGAGAATGACGATCGATAAAAATTGTGGTAAAATGAAAAACGTTTTGCAGAATATTCGAACTTGTGAAAGTAAATCACTTAATGTTTAAATTCAGAATAAGACCAATGCAGTTGATAAGTTTCTAGAGTTTGTTAGCCAAGTTCTACACAGTTTAGCCGAGACACAAACTTTGTTTATCATTTATTTTTTTATTTTTTTATTATTATTGCAAACAGAAATCTAAAAGTCTGTCATTGCAAATTTGTCTGATAATTCTGATAAGTAATGTGAAAATTAAAAAAAAAATTTTGCCATGGTTAAATTAAATAAACTCCAGAAAAAACAAACCTGACTGTTCATAAAACTGCTAAGAATTCAGATTTGCGATAAATATACATTTATTGATATTGGTAATCACATGAAAGATATACAATTGAAAATGTATTCATAAACGAAAGAATTGAATTGGATTTCATTGGGAATTAAAAATTGAGAACAGTTTTCAGCGCCACTGGTGGATGAAAACAGTGCCCTCACGCGGAGAAAAAGGTTGTAAACGTCAATTATTTTTTTTAAAGTAAAAAGTTTGATATGTGTACAAATTAATATGACATTGCCATTCTCAAAATCTATAATTTTTATTCAATTCATAATTCATGCTCAAATAAATGTAGGGGAATGTAGGCAACCTTAGAACATTTTTTCGTGCTTCATATTCAGGACTTTTTTTTGACTAATCTGTAAAATGGGCAGTGAATTGCACTACACCAAAAAGTTCTCTGATCTTTTAGGTTTCTATGCATGCCTAGTTCACTATCACAAAATTGTTGGTTTTTCCTGGACAGGAAAAAGAAAAATATAAGAGGATTTGTGCGATTCTTGCCCCCGGGGGCAGCGTTCACACGATGGGGGTTTGGGTTAGTCATTGCTTTTTTTCTGGAAATAAATTTTATCTACAATTAAAAATTATTTTCCGATTGTTATACTGTACCCCGTGAACCCGCGGAAACTATCACTGCACTAAAAGAAGATCTTTAAAACACCTTTTTTCACATTTTCTGGAGCAGTGTTTTTCCTCCAAATGAATATCGAATAATCGACTATGAATATGATCACACGGTTCACACTGCCAATAACCGTCGTCTCATGGAGATGGGAAGGAGACTATATGCCTGTCGAAGAGGAAATGACCACGCATGTCTCACTATGGCTTATGAGGCTTTAGTGAGGTTATGATTTTCAAGATGAAGTTGTCTGATGGATGTGCGAACGCTCACACATTCAGTGTTTGAAACCACACACAGTGTAGTACTTGCGAATTTTCCGCCACCGTGAAAATAATTTCCCTCAGATGCAAAAAATTATTACGTAAATATCATCTCAAGGATACTCTTCATCCACTGTCTAAGTGATTTTTTTTTTAGAAATGAGTTTAACTATGAGAAATCAAATGATTTCGCAAAGCGCGTATTTTTTTGCGGATTTTCGCGGGACACGAATTTTTGCTACTCGCAAATTTTTCGTGGATTTTCGCGAGCCGCGAATTTTTTCGTGGGGCGAATTTTTTCGCGGATTTTCGCGGAGCGCGTATTTTTTCGCGGATTTTCGTGGAGCGCGATTTTTTCGCGGATTTTCGCGGGACACGAATTTTCGCTATCAGCGAATTTTTCGTAGATTTTCGCGGGCCGCGAATTTTCTCACGGATTTTCGCGGAGCAATGAATATCTTCGCGAATTCTTGCGGGTCGCTGACAGAGGCTCTAAACAGATGTAAAGTTTGAGGCCTCTATCTCTCATAGTTTCCGAGAAAATCGACTTTAAAGATTTTCAGACACTTTTATGCATTTCTCATCCCATTTTCCTAATTTTCAAGTGAAATTTTGCACATACCAAGCCTAGAGGAGGCTCTAAACGGATGTAAAGTATGAGCCCCCAATCTCTGCTAATTTCTGATATAATCGATTTCAAAGATTTCTATAAGCTGATCTAGGCTTATCATTGACTTTATACTTTCTTGGTACGAAATTTTGAAATTCTGAAAGAATTTCGAACAGAAAATATATCTTTGACTTTCTTCCCAGATTTTCGAATGTCTCTATTCTTGAGGAAACTCCAGCTCTGAGCTTCCTGATTAGAAACTCTTATTAAAATTCAAATAATTTCAATTAAGTTTGGCTTAAGAGTAAACCTGTAAAAGGAACTTTCATATTGTGCCTTATGTAAATTCTTAAGTAACGCCATCTCTTATTAAAAATGAATAAGGCAAAATAGGTCTATCTGTCTTTTTTCCTAATCGAGAGATTATAAATATTTCTCTTTTTCAGAGTATGAGCAATAAAATGATTTTGTGATTAGGTGAAATCGAAGGATGGTTTCTTCACTGCAATTACACCTCAAAACGCAACTTTTCCCTCTCGCGCCATCAACGAATATGGGGAGTTTGTAATTGTGCCAATTATAGTGAAACAGGAATTAGTAAGTCACATACCACTCAATACATCGCATTAAATACAGAAAAAAAGAAGAAGCAAAAAAAAAGCCACCAAAGTACGTGATCAGAGATGAGGATCATGAGACAATAAATATGCGGAGGTATTTAGTAAGCAAGGAAAGTTGCTGTTAGCTTTTTAAAGAGTGAAAATACTGATGGAAAAACACCATCATCTTCCAGGTTGAGAGATCAACAAAAGATTTCTTGTTATTGAAGCACCAGAGCACCAGCAAGAAAAAAAAACTTGATCTTCAGGCTTTTGCGCACCATCACCAATAAAATGATAAATATGAGACTTATTAGTTAAGAAGACTCACCGATTCGTGACTTCCTTGTGCCATCACCAATCACTGGATGATGATCATTTGTTGCTGGACAACATTCAGTTGATGAGGTTAGTCGTTTGATTTTTGTCGTCTCAATTCCCTCACTTTCATTTGCAACTGAACTTCCTGCATGATCTCTATTCCTCAATGGTGACAAACTCAACAAACGTGGGGATTCACTTGTGGATTTCTTAAACCATCTCATTGTCTCTTAAGATCAACATAAAAAAAAGAAGAAGTACAAATTCTCCCAGACACCTTCCCTGGAAGCAAAAGTGTACAAAAAAAAAACTCCGCGTAAGTAACAATGATCTCTCGTGCAATTTTGGGAATAATCTTTTTTCAGGGTCACTTCACATCAAGAATTATGCGAATTATGACTCACATGAGCATAACATTTAATTCAATTTCTTTCTCTTTCGTGCGCAACATTAAAATGATCATCTCTTTGGCATTTTTTTTTTTTGTAATAAAAATGAGAAAAAAAATTGTATGAGGAAAAAAAAGCGAAAGTGTATTTTCTATTATATTTTTATACCGCATCTTCTTTTTCCCTGGTAATCTCACTTTTATTAACTTGTAACTATTGCTCACATTAGCAACTTTTGCAGACTCTACAATAGCCACAGGGAGTTGTAATTTACGCTAAAATCCATTGAACTATGCGATGGTTTTTTTTTTCCTCGCACCTCTTTTTGCCAAATTCTGACTCACACGATCACACCTAAATTTTTTTTCCGAGAAAACGTGCTATATTCAGATAGATATATCTCAAGATCAACCAACATCAACAGAAATTAACCCTTCCAGTCGTTACCTTTTAACTTAAAAATTAGCTTTTAATTTAAAAGAAAGAGATCAAATCAAAATTCATCTTTTTCTTCTTTTGCAGTCTTCTTGTTCTTCTTCTGGGCGTCATAACAAATTCAGTTTGGATTTAAATGCGTAAGAAAGAGATGAAGATGTTTTCTTTGACACTGTTCTTCCTTTTGTGAACTTGTGAACGCCACAACAAATTCAATTTAGGTTTGAGTTGGAAATGCAAATTCAATTTGGATTTAAATGAGACAAAAAGGGTTGAACATATTTTCTTTTGCACTTTTCTTATTGTCCTTATTATGATTGTCACAGCAAATTCAATTTAGATTTAAGTGCGAAAGAAAGAGAGGAACATGTTTTCTTTAGCATTCTTATTTTTCTTGTGAGCATCAAGGCAAATTCAATTTAGATTTATAGTAGACTCTCTCTGTATTGGGCATTTGGGGCAAAATGTCATCCGGTATATCGATAAATTTGGCCGTCAAAACCTCTGTAAATTTCACAAAAACGCTCAATTATAAAGAATCACGATAAAATTGGAAGAACTACAGCGAATTTGAGCAAATTAGCTTCATAATTAAACGTGGGAATTGTCAACAAAATTTTTCGCCCGATTGAAAAAGAGCCGAAAAAAAGATACGAAGTAAAGGAATGAACATGTTAATTTAGCACTCTTCTTCTTCTGAATGTCATAACAAATTCAATCTAGATTTAAATAGGTTAATAAGGGATGACTACGTCTTCTTTATAACATTTTTATTTCTGGAAATATCATAAAAAATCAATTTTGAATTAAATGTGAAAGAAAAGATCGAATATGTTTTCTTTAGCACTCTTATTCCTCTTGTTAGCGTCAGACCAAATTCAATTTAGATTTGAGCTCCAAAGGAAAGGGTAAACACATTTTCTTTATCACTCTTCTTCTTCTTCTGAGCATCATAATAAATTCAACTTGGATTTGAGTGCAACAAAAAGGATTGAACGAAATTTCATTAAATTTTTCTGATCTAATTTGTGTGACAGGAAGCATAATAAGTACTAAAATAATTAAGACTTTGAATCTAAGAATCTTAAGAATGTTCCAAAAATTTAAGCAGAGTCCAGAACAGCACACAAAACATTTTCTATATATTTTACTTATTTTTAAAAGCATTAATTCAATTCAATTTATTGATAAACAAGGTAAGTGTACCAAATTTCGGCCAGCTTGTAATTCCGGCCACCTTTTTTGTTCCTCGAATTTCCATGAATTTCTAGTATATGAATACTATAGAGATTATACAATGCAAAAAATAACCAAAAAAAATCAGCTTCGACATACGAGATGCTGTGAAAAAGACATTTGAAGAATTCCCAAAGGACAAGGAACTATGAAAATGAAGGTGGCCGAAATGTACCATCAAAGCTATGTCTACATTTTTATTAATTTTAAAGAAGAAGGAATAAAAAATTCGATTTGTATTAAAAATACTACATTTCATACTTCAGGTTCCAAGATACACTCCTTAAAAAAAGAACAAAAAACTCAAATTGTATTTAATAAATTATTTAATTGTATCGAGGTGTAAAAATTAAAAAAGATTTGTCCAAAAACGGACTGAGCCCAAACAGAAGTAGATTTTGATTCTCCAATAGTGTCTTGGATAAAAGGTAAATGGAACTCTATTTGCACAAAAAGTCGTTAAAGTTCGAATAATTCAAATTCAATTTCGAATTTTTGTACTAAATTTTCGAACAAGGTGGGGAAAATTTATCAAATATCACACTAAAAAGCTGGCAAAAGAGTTACTCAGTGATTATGGAGTGATTAAATACTGGGGCAAGAACAGTAAACGTCGTTGTTCTGTTGTTTTCCTTACAACAATGTGAAGACCACCACATTTTGACACTTGAGCACTTCGAAATTCGAACAGAATGTAACTTTCGCCACCTTGCAGAAGTATTAAGAAGTAAGAAAATCTCTTTTTTGGATCTTCAAATAGATTTTCGAATTTTTCAAGATCTACTTCTGTACGGAGAGATTGGTTCTGTTCAGTAATAAGTTTTCGAAAAGACAAAGCCACTTCAAAGTCGAGCCAAATCCATTCGAAAATCACCGGAAGCCTAAAGTGCAAGTTCACGTACTTGCCGATTTAGCGCTGATTGTTCTGCCATTTCGAATTTTTGAATTTATCTTGACATTTCGTGGAATTCCAGGATGGCAGAACGTTTGCATTCTAATTTTCCTTTTCATGAACTTGCTCACTTTTTTGTAACTCATCGATTTAAACGTTCGAACTTCCAACGGGGATTTAGGTAAATTCTCTCTGATATACCTTCGAATCATATAATAATCATATCATATAATCCAATAATGTAATTTAGCTTCTCAATCTCTTTCTGCAGCTATAAATTATATCACAATAAAGCTAAATTTTGTTCCTTTCTAGATTTTATTGTTTGGAATTTTAGCTTCTGGTATCTTGGTCTTTCGGGATTTGGGTTCTTCCAGAACTTTGGCTCTTTGGATTCTCTTTGAGGATTTTGGCGTTCGGAATTTTAAATTTTCAGGACTTTAGTTTTTTAGAATTCTCACCCATTCAGGATTTCGAACCATTCTGGATTTTGGCCCATTCGGGAGTTTGGTTTTTCAAGATTTAAAAGCCTTTTAGATTTAGGCCTTTTCAGTATTCTAGCATTCGGGATTTTCGCTAAACCGACCGATAATATTATTGGGTAAAATTTGGAATTCTAAACATGGATTTCCGTGCAAATCAATTTTATTACGCTTTTTTTTAATTCTAAAAGAGTAGGTCGTATTCTAAATTGTTTTAACGCCAGAATTCTGCGTTGTCCTGATTGCAAAATTTCACTTTATACTTCCTTCAAAACGAATTCTTTTCCAAAAACAGGAAAATTTTAATGCAATTTTAGTTGTCCATCGACATTTCACCTTTTCCCGAAACCTAAAGTTGACATCTCTCACCGTTTTCACTTCAGAAGGGATTATAATGATAGAGATACGAACGGACCATATAGACAGACAACTTCGAAACTATATTATTTTTAGTTTAAGTTTAAACTCTTATACCGCCATCTACCGTAATCCTTTATAATCCTTTATTAAAGTTCCGACTATGGACTGAAGTTAGCTGAAGTTCAATTTATTAAATGTCAAATTATCGGATTTATCCGCCCCTTCCTCGACAATAATTAACAGCTTTATAAAGTATCAAAATTAAGTAAACTCTTTCACATGAACGAAAAATAATGAAATTAGAATGATTTATCTTCGACAGACTTTCAGTATTAAATTAGGAATTGAAACTTGATCACAAAATTACCGAAACTTGGCAATAAATCAACTTTTCGCAATTTGATTTAATCCATCTTGAATTTTCTACACGATTATTTTACCCAAATCATGGAAGTATTCACTGTCAAAATATTTCTAAGCCTTGTGCCAATTTAATTTAAATTCTTTTCAGCAAAAAATAAAAAAAGAAGTAGAACATATTCCTAACCAGAAATAATTGTCGTAAAAACCTCTGAATATATTTTCTTAACTATCACATTTTAGTAGCATAAAAAGAAACATAAAAGCATGTAGCAAAAGAAAAGAACGCTAAAACAAGTCAGAATTTCCGGTCTTGAAATTTCTTCTTTCATCTCTCCTTCAACCTCCAACAGATCATGCGATCTTCTTCCAAAGAACAAGGAACAAAAAAAAACTGCTTCAACAGTTGGCAATTGAGAGCCTTTTTTCAGCAAAATTACTTCCATTTGGTCAGGATAGAGTGACATGATCGACAGAGTGGTCAACTGCTTTTAATCCGTCTGTCTTTAGTAACACGATCTCTCTCCACTTTTTTTCACGCAAATTCTTTTTTTTTTTTAAACAACACACGATCAATAATTTTCTCACTTCTTTTTGCACAAGAGGCAGAAAATTAGTGCATTGAAGAAATGAAGATCGAAAAAAGGAATGATTGTTGTGCTACTTTAGTTTTTTTTTCTTCTTGCTCTTCAACTAACATTGCAAACTACTTTTCAAATTGAATATTCAATTAATAAGAGAGTCATTGATCTGCGAAAAAAACGTTAACTTTCATTTTCAATCTGTCTCAAAAGTCGATCATTCAATTTCGTATTTATAATTGTTTTTTGAGGAGGCTTGTGGACAACAACAAAAAAAACCGTCAACACGTTCCACAGTAAACTTCATATAAAATTCCAATTGAAAAATAGATATGTAGATAGTTTAAAAATTGAAATCTGGGACATGAAATACATTCACCGCGTGTGTCAAGCATTAAGTGATCTGCAAATAATTTTAATGATGTTAATTTCTCATGCACTAAGCACAATCTGTATTTCGTCGTAAATGTCAACTTGAGACATTTTCTAAATTATTCCACTTTTTAATTGATCCTGCAACTAAAAGTGACGATGTTTCATCATGTTTTTGCCAATATCATTTCTATACACCGATAGCGAATTATCGCATTTTTAAATTAATGCATTAGTCACGTGAATTAATAAATTATCTGTGGTTATAAATGTGAACTGTTATTTAATAATTCAGCTTATATTTGTAAAATTTAGAGTGCGTAATACTAATTAAAATGTGATAGGGTAAGTGTGCCAAATTCCGGCCAGCTTGTAATTTCGGCCACCTTTTTTGTTCCTCGAATTTCCACGATTTTTTAGTTTTTACATACTCTAGAGATTATACAATGCAAAAGAATGACAAAAATGTAGCTTCGACAAACGAGATGACATGAAAAAGGCATTGGAAGAATTCCAGAAAAGCAAGGAACTATGAAAATGAAGGTGGCCGAAATAGGCCACAAATGTAATGTCTACATTTTTATGTATTTTAGAATGTATTAAGAGTGAATTTAGAGAAAATAAAGACGATAGACTGCCTACAAGGTTCCAAGGAACACTCCTTATAAAAAAGTAACAAATAAATTCAATTTGTATTAAAAATATTACATTTCAAACATAAGACTTTGGCGCTTGCATGCAACTATGCCGAAATTTGGTACACTTACCCTAGATTTATCTAACAATAGTCATAGAATTTTGAAACTTCGTATCATACCGCTACGTGGCGCTAGAGGATTTTATCTTGAATCTAACCACAAGTATTCATATCATGAAAACTTTGTGAAATGTTCGAAATTGTTATTGAGATGCTATACCTTAAAAATATTTTCGCATAATTTTACCGTTCACCGGTTCTTAACCGATTTGAATAAGGAGAATCGTAATGACGAAAAAAACGCTTTACACTTCAAGGACGATTTGGTCACCACGTTACCGGTGCCCCAAAAACAAAATTTTTCATACGAGCATCTAAAGTTTCGTTAAACCCTAAGCGGTTAGAAAAAGTGATTTTTTGTCTGACCTCCAATTTTTGACCCTCTCGTCTTTGAAGAGTTAATAAAATGAAATGACATGAAAACCGATTTGAACCGATTCATAAATCACACAAAAGATTTCCCAAAGTAAGAGTAATAAAATTGATTTTCGGACAAAAATTATTTATCGGTTCACAATCCGTTCATTACCGGAACATAACCGATTTATAAATCACTCAAAATATGCAATAAAACACATTACGAGTAGTATATAATTGAATTTCAGATAAAAATTGGTTATCTGTTATGAACCCATTCATTACCGGTTCATAACCGATTAGATCCGGATTATTACCCTAGAGTAATACAACGGAGAGGACGTTCGAACAATCAGTATGACTTTTCGTTTGAAATAATTTTCTTGAATTCGAATAAAGTGTAATTGACACTGGATTCTCGGATGATCACGTACTTTTATAACGAATAGAATCACTTCACGCTTTTTTTTTAAACAATAGCTCGTTATCAAATTGATGTCCAATTGCATAGAGTCCACCAAAAAATCGGAACGGTTCTTGCACGCCTCTGCCTTAGAACATAACCTCTTTGATCGTTATTGAGATCTTATTTTGCTATAAGAGATAATCTTATTCCAGTTTTGTTTCAAATAAAAACATGTATTAAATTCTGTCAATCTGTTTCCTTAAAATTTCATCAAAATAATTCAACAGGTTGTAACCTTGCATCGCAAAAATATTTAAAAGATAACCTCGAATTTTGTATTTTCATATACGTATTACTTGCATTGTCTAATAAAGTTCCACATAAATTTCTGATATTTTTTATAAGATCGAAACTATATCAACTTTACCTTTCTATGGCTATTGATTGCCAGTATTGCCGTATTGTCTTGAACATAACCTAAAAACATCAATCACGAATTTATTCTTACTGCTAGCTCCAGATCTTTTATAAGTCTATTTTATCTTCAAGCAATTATTCTGCGCAGTCTATCAATTTTGAACTTTATCACAGTAATTCTAGAGGATATAACGTTGCTTGAATATTTTGAACATAACCTCTTTCCTGGTGAAGCTATGTTTTTAAATAAATTTACGATTGTCTTCCCGATTTGCTAGAAAGACTGAGCAACGTTCTCTTAATCTACAATTCAGGGACTTTAATAGTAGAACGCTGAAGTCACTAAAATATTTTCACTATAACCTCAAACAGGAAATGGACGGAAACACTGAACTTCTTTTAATATTCACAATTTTATTTTCTACGATGTTCCGAGGATGTATACTCTCTCCATCAGGTTGTATGGTAGACCTAATGAAAAGGACATCCATCATCGGAACTTTCCATCCATTTCCTGTTTGAGGTTATAGTTAAAATATTTTAGTGAATTCTGCGTTCCTATTACTATTGAAGATTGTACTATTGACTGATTTGTAGAATAAAGGAATGTTACTAAGTTTTTCTGATAAATCGGGAAGATATTGGTAAATTTATTTACTTACATAGATTCAAGAGAATCCTTGAGGTTATGTTCAAAGTATTCAAGCAATTCTCTTAATCCGGTCTACAATATAACCTGATGAAGAAGATATCCATCTTCGAAACGATCTCAAGGTTCAGTTTTTCCGTTTATTTCCTGTTACATTCTATCAGACCGAAAGTCTTCTATAACCTCAAAATTCTTAAAATGTAGAAATACAATTTCCTCTGTAAAATCTCGCTCATTTAGTACCCAAATGCATTCTCACGTTAAATTTTGTAACTCCTAATTAATGTTAAATTTATGAAAAGTAGATCTGGAGCTGGTAGTGGAGTTTTGCCACAGTTGCTACAATATTTTGAACATAACCTAAAAAAATCACAAAAGACCTTTTATCTTTATATAACTTATAATCAGTTTTAGGACTGACAGAAATATCGTTTTCTTTTTATTATTTCACTATTTCACGTTTAAATAAAGAGTTATTTTATCTTTTTTTAATAGAAAAATAAAGCCCAGTGAATTCTCTTTATAAAATGTAAATCTAACTTGTATAAAAACAGAACTTGATAAGAAATTAAAATTCATCCCCTTAAGTGTTATGTTACGTTGAGTGTTTTAACCTAAAAAATCTTGAGATTGTTCTGAAATACTTCTTAAATTTAGCTTGTAGGCTTTAGGCTTTATCGAAGCACTCCAAGAGGGCTCTGACGTTGTTACTTTGTTTGGAACATAACCTTAAAGCTTTTAAACTTAAGGAACTTCCGTACTCTTTTATTCTTTTCCGTGATTTTGCATCGGAATAGAGTACTACTAGTTTGCTAGTTTCAATACCTTGAATTTCAACAAATTTCTAGTGCTCCAAATACCCAAACTATTGCTTGCTAAAGTACTTTGAACATAACCTCAAAATTCTTATTCGTCAATTTTCATTATTTCACGATTCTTTTGTTTTATTCTGGGATGAATTAAGAACATTTTTAAATTCTACAACTATCTGATTATCCAATCATTGCTTAATTACACTTTATTATATTTTATTACTCGATAAAAATTACATAGATAACGGATATTTTACGATCTCCATGAGAAAAGACCATTTTCTGCAAGATCTGCATATTTTTTTATGTCTCTACCATCACATTAATCCTGCAACTGCATTAATTTTGCTTCATCACAAAAAACCGCATAGACTTTCAATTTTGCTACGATCTTACGTGATTCTCTATCCATACATAAATTTTATATATAGGTGATTTGAGGTGTTTGGCGACTTAAACCACAATTGCTACTACTTTCCATTTTTCTTCGCACTTTCTTAGCAAATGATATCCCAAGGTAAAATTCCCCTCAAGCATATTTTAATACGACACTTGTTAAGCTCTTTTTTTCTGCTTCAGTCGATACTTTTTTGAGCGAAAAAAACACCGCGACATTAATTTGCCAGCATTGCCTTTTTGTCAGGGAGCTCCCTAAAAATTCCCAGCCACTTCAAGATATTTCGTCAGCATCTCTCATGGCGGAATTATTTAACAGTGTCTTTTTTCTTTACTTTTTAATTAATTAATTATTTCATTCATTGCACACAAACACCCATAAACCCAACAATAAAAATCATAATACTGCATTTTCACTCTCAACAAAAGACTTCTTTTTTCGTGGCTTATGTAACCCCTTATAATTGTCTCTTTTGTAGGTGAAAAAGAAAATTTTCATTGAAAAGAAATTGTGGGGTATTTTCATGGATGAAGTCAAATAAAAATTGCACATTCCCGTGGTTATTTTTTTTCATACCAAATTTCATTTCATAAAGTGCGTTAATGGCGTTAATTCTCATCTAAAATATGTTTATTGTAAATATTAGATTTACAAATTGATTTTTATTTTTCTCACAGCTCTTTTTTAGACAACATTAATCACTTAATTTAAGAAAGAAAAGAACCAAGTTCAACAGAGATTAATTATTTTGTTAGAAATCCACCAAAAAAGGCATTCTCATGCTCTTCAAGTCGTACAATTAAAAATGTTTATTCTTCAGCTTATGGATAAAAGAAGTCCCAATGAATTCGTTTATACGGGTTAAAGATTTTAGATAATTTTCAAAGGACAGACGAAAATAAGAAAGTCCTATCCAAATTACTAAGAATTGAAGATTTATCTAACTTTTCCTTACTCGCTGACACTGTTCTCATTTTCGCCGCAAGTGTTTCCAATTTCGCCGCGACTGTTCCCAATTTCGCAGAGACTGTACTCAAATAAGTGTTCTGTTAAAAAAACACAGGGCGGTAACACGGCGATCTGAAAAATGTCCCTTATACACTTATACTTATCACTACATTCTAATCCTAATACAAGCAGGGTTCCATCAAGCTTAATAAAAAATGAAGCTACTTTTCACTTTTCCTTGTAAAAAATTTTGCAGATATTGCACCGCGACTTCAACAAATTTTTTCATAGTTCTTGTATTATTCCGGCGAACAATTTGAAATATACGTTTTTATATGGTTTTTAACACACAATTTCGAAATATATCAGACTGATAAGTCAATTCTCTTTAGGAAAAAAACTGGCCATTAGGTTTCAGTGTCTATATGCTTAAACGTATGGAAAAACGAATGTCGAGAAGCCCTTGGATACAGGTCTTTGCTAACTACAGGTTAGCAAAGACCTGTAGTTATTCATGCCAGGTTATTCATGCCTTCGAATATTGTGAATTTCTTTTGTTTTTCTTAGAGATTTACACAAAATTATCACGGAATTATCAACAATTGATGATAAGCTAACTAATATTTAATAAAAATGTGTAACGGCGTTATCACACTTTCACATTAAAATTTTAATGTGATTCACATTAATTGTCGCTTGTAAGCGTCCAAATATGTTATTTGTGTCTTTGAGTAACTTAATATTTGAGGTTTTTCTATTTATTGATAAAGAAGTGGACTTGGCCTGCAAAAATAAGTTTAAATTTACCTAAAGCATAAATATTTTTCACATTAAAAAATTAAAGAGAAAATCGCATTAATTTTTCGCATTATTCCTATAAATCAATTTATATTAAATTTTGCGGGCCAAGTCTACCTTTTTATCAACAAATAGATCAAATTTTGAATATAAAATGATTCAAACACACAAATTACACATTTGGGCTCTCACCAGCGGCAATTAATGTGAATCATATTAAAATTTTAATGTGCAAGTGTGATAACACAGTAAGTCTCTTAAAAAAAAACTAAAAGAAAATTGACATTATTCGAAGGCATGAACGTGCGAAGGGAGAGTACTTTCCGCTACTAATGTACTTAAGTATTTCGTATAAATCTGAGAAAAGGGTGTATTCTACATCTTCTAAAATTTTCGCCTAATACGATAGGGTTTTAGAAAATACTATTTTATGATTAACCTAAGCAAAAAAACTCAAATGAACATCATTTTCAGCTGTTCTTCCTGTACTAACATTTGTTCATATGGCCTCCTTGCACAAAACTTCACTTTTTGTCATAAAATAATTTCTAAAAGCCTCAAAATTGGAAATAATTGACATTTTTTTGGTTTCCGGAATCATTTAGAAATCAAAAATTGCGACCAGGCCACGCAGGTAATTCTGTCATCACCGCAATTTTGCTTTGTTGTAATTGTTGGAAAAGCCTTGGAATTCCGGACCAGCTTAAACCAATAATGCCAATCCATTATAAACCGGTTCATATCCGATAACTATTTTTTATCAGAAGTTTAATTATATTACACCCAAACTATTTTCGGCCTTTTCTGAGTGATTTATAAATCGGTTCAATCAAATCGGTTCAAGGTATATAGGGGAGACTGGGACACAATTTAACAAAGCGAAAACTTCAAAATCGATATCTTGCGATATAAAAGAAACCGAGGCATCAAATTTTTACAAAAGACAGTTTTCATGTTTAATTGTTTAGTTTAGTCAGTCGTACAGTTTTAGTATATTCGATCCTGTTTTTAGAATATATGCCTCATGTCGAAAATAGACACAGGCTGATCCAGGAGAATACTCAGCTTGAAAAATTTGACGAAAGAATTAGCCCAAACTATCATACACTGAGGATTTAGGATCAATGATTAGCGTTTCTTGCGCAGTTTTATTAAATGTGTACACTTTTATTGCTGAAAGACTTCTTAAGTGCAATATCAATTCATTTTTTCATACAGATATAAGTACTCTGACCTTCTCATTACTCCAATTTGAATGCATTTTAAAATTTTGCGACATTGCGTTGCGTACCATAGCGCTCCATGTTTTTTCACCCAATTGACATATCGAAAAGTACCTACCCAAAAACACCCAAAGTGAAGTTTTATATTCCGGCCACTGGCGCTGATGTCGCTAATCCTTGTAAATTACACTAGACCTCGTGAATTTAGATCAGCTTGATCTCATTTTTCTGGCTGATCCTTAAGCCGATCCCTGTGTCTATTTTGGGCTTTACAGGAAGTATCAATATTGACCAGCTTAATTAAAGCGCATTTCTCATTAAGACAGTGAAAAATGATCTTCGACAAAATTATAGGGGAAGAGATCTCCTATAAAAATATGTCAAAATGATATTTTTTTTTCATTTATGTAAGCAAGACGTCACAAATTACCCCAAGCCTGACAAAATTTGCCCCAATAGTTTTGTGAATTTCCGGAAAATCGACTTTTAGAAAATAAATCGAAAAGCAAATTTCCTTTAGAGATACAGGAAAGTGATCTTCTGATTTGTAAAACTGGTGCAAAATTGTAATTTCCATTTTGACAAGTATTGCTCCTAAGTTACGGGTTTGAGCATTTCGCAAAGCCTGAGATACTTTGCCACCCTTTTTTATGCTATATTTACACCTCTTTTATATCAAAACATGTAATAGTTAAGTTCATTATTTGCAATTTTCTTTTTATTTCCGCAAAAATGCGAAAATTTAGGAAGTACGGCGAGGAGCTTTGACAATGGCAGTATAACGATTTACCTTCAAACTGTTTCTAACCTCATTATGTTTATTTTAATGTACAAATTTCTGTCAATAAAACTATTCAAAAAATAAATAAATGTTTAATTCTTTCATATACTTTCAAGTTTGGATGGCAGTTTTTTATTCATGAATAATTGATCTACTTTTAATCTGGAATTCAGATTATTTACTTAAGCGTATAAACGAGTACACTATGACTTGCTTTGGCTAAAATAAAATAAACACTGGTGGTTCAAAAAAAAAACAAATGAATTACTCAAAATAAATACAAAAAAATGGATAATCCCCATATAACATTCCATCACACAAGAAACCAAAAGAAAACTTAAAAAAGAAGACGATTAATAAGCACAGTTGTCTTGCATTGACTTTAAGCAAAAATAAAGTGATAAAATTGCGCGAATGTTTTGCCATCATAAAAGTATGGTTGACTGTACCTGAATTCTTTTGGTGCCTTCCAATATAAAATGAGAAATACCTTGAATAGTTTTTTCTTCTTTCTTGTGTTGTTACAAGAAACGAGAATGAAAAAAAAGAATAAACTAAACAATAAAATACTAATAACTTAAGTTAGGCATTCAACGAGAAACTTCTACCAAATTGGCTTTAAGAGTCCAACTTCTTTTCAATTACAATAATTACATATTTAAATCCCCGTTAGTGTGCAAATGTCAATGTACTAGAAAAGAATATTTTCTTTTATGTCAAATTAGTAAAAAAAATAAAATAAGAAAGAGAAGCTATGCCAGAGAAAATTCACTCAAGCAAGAACCATCAATTTTTATCATAATTTTATGGGAAAATAATTGACAAGCGACTATCATAAAATTGTCAATCAAATGTTATTTAAAATGCCTTGTTGAAACATCTTTGAGCTGAGCTTTAGACTCTTTCTTGCAAAAATCCTCTTTCTCTTCTCAATAATAAAGCGCAAAGCGGATTTTTTCGAGGTCAGCAGTGTTATCAATATTTTATCGACTCTATACCATTAAACTTGAAAAAAAAAAAATACGCAGACAGAATTTGTACGACTTTGTGAATTGCAATAGCAATAAAAATCACCATAAATTGTGAAATTTTGTATCAAAATCCCATCCACGCAAAATTCCAAGAAGGACAAATTCCAAAAAACTAAAGTTTATATCAATTTCAGTGAATTCTTTTTTATATTATTTCTGTGATAAATCGCACTTTAAATATAAAAGAAATAATCTCTTTCCTGTTTTTCTCTTGTTAATCCAATTTGAGTCACATTGCAGTGTATTTTCTTCTTAACCCTCAAGCGGTCAAGCATGACATCTTTAGTAAAATAAATTAATTTTTTTCAAAAGAATAATTCGTGTATTTTCATGAGGAGACAAAATTCTAATGTTCATATTTCTCAATTTTTAAAACATTTAAGAAAGCTAATACTATTATATTTGAATGAAGTTTCATTCTCACACTAGTGGCGCTGTTAACTGTTCCCAATTTTAACTTTTTACCGCCGGCTCCTGTGTTATACTTTTCACATCTGGAAAATTTCATGTGATATACAAAATAAACATCCCTGGTTCTTGTCAAATTTTTGTGATTAAAGATCTAAAAAAACAAAGTCAGCCATGATTGTCTATTTTATCTAAGCCTAACCTTATATACCTGAGCAGTCAACTTACCCTCTTTAAATCTCAGTAAATTCTCGCTTCCCTTTCAATATAAATTTCCCTATAAATAGAACAATCTTTAAGTTTCTCATAATCCCTATTTTGCTAGATTTCGGAATCTTTTTCACAAAATCACATTACATTTCTTCTATGGCAACACTAAACTAGAAAAATGGCTGACCCACACATTTAGTACTAAATTCAAATTCGAATCTGCAATAATCCCTTTCTTTCTCAAATGTATTGTATATCTCTATGTCACTCTTACGCAGTCTTCTTCTTCTTATGAGAATCACAACATTCAATCTGGATTTTAGTTCGAAATTTTCCCAATTTTTCCCGATCTAAAACGTAGGCTGAAGCTTCCAAACTTTAGAAACAAAAGTGCAATCTATTTTAATAATCAGGCCAGTAATTATGGCCCTGGCACACCTTTTAGATCAAGAAAATTTCACGAAATCAAAATTCACATCACTTTCTTTCTCACACGTTTTGCATATGGCTATTTCTTTCACACTCAAAATTCGGAGCCTTTAGCATGATTAAACATACAACCAATGAAAGGATTTTCCATAGTTTCCTCCCGGGGGTTGGAATCAACGCTAAGACGGCGATTGCCGCACAGTGATGGGGAAAACACAAATAAAAATAAATCAATCAATTGGAAATCGCTTATCTGCCCGATTTATTGTGATATTCCAATAAAAAATCACCGACCATGTGTTTTAGCATTTTACTGTTCTTAAGTGCTTGTAAATAATCAACTTTTTTGTATTGATTTCGGTTACGACTAATGGTGACTTTAGAACACGGTGAGAACTGGAGAAAACAGTCGAGGCAGGAACCAACACAAAAAAGTTGATAAAATAGGTGCACTTGTGAGCAGTAAAATGCTAAAAACAAAAATGAAAGGAGTGGGGGAGATTCGGGTAAGTTAGTTCGCTAGAGAATATTGACTTGTGGGGGGTCACCGAAGACTGGAAGTCAATATCTCTTACCGTTTAGCAGACAAAATGGTAAGAATTTGATTAAAAAAATTGGATTGTGAAAACTGTGCACTGGTAAAAATGAAAGGGTCAACGCTGATCCTTTGAAAGGGTTGCTGTTTTGACACCTATTTATCTCCGGAATAAACGAATAAAAACAATGAAAAAGTCATCTTTGTTGTTCGCTGAGAGAAATATGATAAGAGTAATAAATTTACGATAAAACATAATCTATCGTGATAAATATGCATACAAAATTTCAAAATATTCAAGTGAACCTTTCAAAGTATCAAATATGATGCATTTTTGTTGAACATTTAAAGCATTTTTGTTGTTGCACATGTTTCATTTGACGTTAATTCGGTTTCATACGCTTCTTGCACGCCTCTGGTCTAAAGGCTTTCGACTCACTCATAGAGACGATTTACACCGTCGTATTAGACTGAGATTGAATCGTCCTAAAAGCCAAATCTAATCTTATTTTACATCATAAAGTGGAAATTTGAGCAGATTTTTAGCGGGATGACGTTTTTTTTGAGGTTAGAAATGATAAAAATATTGGTCGTTATCGTTAAAAAAAACATGCTTTCTGACTGTTTCTTATTACCTCAATCAGTCTTAATCAGTCATCTAAATTATCTCATTTTCTTTTAAAATTAAAAAAAAGGGCAAAGGCTTCTTCCTTGCTATTTTTTTATCTTTTCAGCTTGAAGAACGCTGTAAACACTAACAAAAATAATTTATTTCTGTCACTTTGCCACTTAAAACCATGAAATGAGGTTAGATTGAACGTCAAATGTTACGCCGAATTAGTTTTCGCGCGTTCCGAAAATTTTTTGGACGACTTTGACTATAGTTAAATTCAATTCAATTCGATACGAGTGGTCGTACTGAACTTTCCGTTTACATCAAAACAATTAGAATAAATCTCATTCTAAAACAACGATAAATAGCCTCATATTGAGACACTATTCTATCGATCCACTAATCCACTGAGTCCCCTGTTCTTCACTTAAACTTTGATTTTAGAATTTTACGTTTTGTCCCCCATAATTTTATGTTTAAAGGCGTCTAAATATTGGGAGTATTTGATATTTGACATATCTACGTAAGTTTGACTTTTCTCTTTTTTATTTTTTCATGGAGACTGAACTGATTTTACTCTAGAAGTGAGTCACTAACTCTAAGACGGCGGTGGACGGTATACTCAAACATGGTTTTCTATAAAATCTGTGAATGTTAAATTAGCTTTAAAGAGCTCCAAACTGTGAAACCCTATTTGATTTTGACAACTAGACATATTTGGAATGACAAATCCGACAAATCGATTCTTTTCAATATTTTACTTTCGAAAACTTATCCAAAGTGTAGGCAGCTTAAGGGTTAAGCCCCAATTGCAGGTTCAAGGAAACCTCTTTAGATAAGAAATTCCCTTTTCCTGTTTATGGAATTTCTAATATTCTTTCATGACTTTTCATAGGTGAAATACCCTTTGTGGAAGCCAGGGCAAAAAAAACCGCGGAATTCCGTTTCCGAACCTCCTAGCCATTAAATTAATAAACATTCCATTTTAAACCCCATAAGAAACTCTCTGCAATTTCTCAGACAATCTCGACCACAAGACTCTCGCACAATTTCTATGACGCGATTTTCATTAGAAATCTCTCTGTGACACTCTCTTGGAAACATTTGCAAGAAGATAAAACTCTTTAAAGAAAAAAAAGCGTCAAGAAAGACATACTTAGAAGATGATTCACAAGGCGCAGCATTGTTTTGTATCCGCCTTTGACAGATATTAATAAATTTGTCCCCTGAATAAGGCATAAACATGCGCCAAAAGATTTCTGACATTAAGTGGGAAGAAGAATTTATCAGTTAAAAGAATTTAAAAAAAAATCTGCAAATAATCCTCTATTTGTCTCCAATTCGATTGAAGTGTACTTAAAAAATACTTGCTCATTTCAAATATCCATTAATAATGATATTTTGGAACTTCCAATATTTGTTTATGCGACTTTCGGAGACTTCTTTTCTTTTAATTAACACCATTTGTTAATTATTCACGCAAAAAAGAACGTCAAATCAGTGAATATCTTAAAGAACAAATAAGAAAAAAAAATGAAAAGTTCTCTGTGAGCAATTATCTTTTCAATATCTCTGACAAAATGGTAAAAGACGTTTATGAATATTTATCAAAAAATATTCTACCTCTCTTCAAAAAAAAAGTACCTCTAATGATGAGGGGCGTTTCATTGGGAAAAAATCTGCCGCAATTCGTGAGAATGATAAATAATGCATGAAACTCTTAGGAAATACAACCACGACTATTGTAAATAATATTTGTTCATTGAGCAAAATCTCCATTTAGTCTCTCGATTTACTATTTTACCCAGAAGTGCTTTTATTTTAGCTTTTGAACAAGTTATTTGAAATTTAAAGCAAAAAAAAAGATTGAACAACCTGAAACAGAAGGGCTTTTAGAAAAAATAATCCCACGAGTTACAACAATTCAAGATCAAAAGAATATTAAATTCTTTAAACTTGGCTTAGAAACTGCGTGGATTACAAAACGACTGATATGCTTTATTCAGCAGAAAAAAAAATGCATTTAACACTTGAAATAATTTCAAAATTTCTGTTATTGCATTTTTTTTCGTGCGAAGTCACATGAGTCAGAAAGATTGGGGAACTGATTAAGTAGATGACGCATTCATTGCAAGTTAAAAAGTACGTCCAATTAGCAATCACCTGTAGATTGGTAATCAGGTCTGAATCTTCACGTAAAATGTGAAAAAAAAACCCGATTGAATATTTGGAACAGACAGTGACTCAAATTTGACCAAGAACACCTGTTGGATTTTTTTAAAATAGAAACAAAACAAGAAAACAATTTTTTCTAGCTTTTAAGTATTTTTAGTGGGGCTAAAGTAAACTTTTGAAAACCTTAAGATGAATTTATTAATTCCAGTAAATTGTTTTTTAAATAATCTTCAATTATGACAAGCTTAGGCCACTATAAAGCATCAAATCATTAAAGACCGCTAATATTTAAAAGCGCTTTGAAGCGGTCTTCAGACTAGAGGATTAGTCAACTTCCGGAATGCTTCAAAATCCTAAACTTGCTTTCAATACTCTACCCTAAATGAGATCGCCCCATAAAGTTTAATCATTAAGAAACTACCCGATATTTACTTACTGTCCTAACTTCTCCGACGTCATCATATGGATTATCTTTAGATAATACATTTAAAAAGTTTAAAGGTAAACCAATCTGAATTACAAATCAGGGAAAAGACCTCCTTTCAAATGCGTCAGTCAGTGGTGTTTCTCTTTTCAGAGACAAGTTCAAACACAAAGATTCTTTGCCGAAGCTTTCGGCACTGCAGTGCATCGGTGGCAGCCAAAATCCCGAAAGCCAAAATCCCGATAGCCAAAATCCCGAACGCCAAAATCCCGAACGCTAAAATCCCGAAAGCCAAAATTCCGAAAGCCAAAATCCCGAATTTTTAAAATCCTGGAAGGGATGAAATTATATGGGGGAAAATGTTTAGAATAATTTCCCTTTGCCTCCAGCAAGCGCTAGTGCAATCGTGGGAATAGCTATGATACTTTTAAGAATTCAGGATTTTGGCTTTCGGGATTTTGACCGGGACCCGCAGTGCACCTTCTTCCGTGGTCAAATTGTGATACTGCCTGTGAAAAATGTCTCAATTACATCCACTATTCCTAGTAAGGGTACAAAAAGAATTTTGGGATTTTTTTGCGGGAGTATTGCACTGGACATTGATTGGTGAGAGGCTATAGAGGACAATTTGACCACTAAGGAAGGCGCTCTGAAGCACCGAAAGCCTTGGCAAAGAATCTCGTGTTTATACTTCTCCCTGAAAAGAAAAGCACCACTGACGCATCCGTCAGTTACTGTCCGAATGTTCTCCGATTTCCGGAAAAAAAACCAATCCGAGTTATCCGAACTCTAAATTAGTCTAAGTCTAAACAGTCCTAATACGGACTTAGCCATATGGCTTAACTCCTCTAATTTCTTATCAATCAATCACGAGTCTTTGAAACATTTTACTTAGAACTGGATTATTAAAGATAAATTATCTATTAGGCTGTCAAAAAGCAATAAAATTGTTCGGTATTTAAGATTTTGAGACATTCGTGAACTGGACTAAACCTCTAGTCTGAAGACCACTGAAGTTTAAAGAGGATCAGTCTCAATTTTCAATTTTAAAACTAAAAAATCATAATTTAAAAAAAAAACAGTAAATAGTTACAAAAAGACCCTTAAAACTTTTGCGTCTTAAAACTTAAAACTTATTCGTCGTTATAATTAAAAAAAAAAATACATTGTATAGAATTTTCGTATAAACCTGACAACAAAATCTCTGATAACTGATTACTCTATTTCGTAGGACGATTGCCTGGTTGGTCGTAAATGTAGCCATAACCAAAACCAAATATCTTGTGCAACACTCCATTTTGTATTCATCCGAGACACTTTCCGTTCTTTTAAGCAAGGAGGAAAACCAGTCAAAAACTTATTTGAGAGGTAATTTTCAAGCGTAACCAAATAGTTTTTGACTGGTTACTGTTTAATTTATTTTGTAAAGACTTTTGCCTCACTGTTTGGAAAGTGTCTCGGATTAAAATGGAGTGTTGCATGAGATAATTGATTTTGGCTATGGCTAAATTTCCGATTAACCAGGCAATCAACCAACGAAATAGACAGTAACTAGTTGTGACTGGTTACTGGTGCAACTGGTAAAAGCGTTCGGTTCTTGGACTACGAGAGCTCTGGGTCGTGTGTCACAGTTGAGTTCGAGTTTTGCGCGGTGCAAAAGACTAAAGCGTTTGAAGAGACATTTGCCAAGATTGTTAATTGAATAATAAAACTATAAACTGAATTATGTAAAAAATGACAAGAGCCCAGTACATCTATACTATTTTACTCATAGTACTATACTATTTTACTTCGCACGAACTCGAACTTGTCACCGGCCTGAAGCACAAACGGTAAGAGACAACCACTTCCAATTTTCGGTGATCCCCTCACCACGTAAGATCTTCTTCTTCTTGTTCTTCGTTTTAACGTTTTGACTGTCGGGCTCAATCAGGTACATATAGCCGTTTCGCTCACTCTTATTCACATACGAGTTCCATCTCTTTTCTTTATTCCCATATGTTTGATCCCTTCATTTCTCCCTGTATTTCTTTTTCTCTTCGCTCCATCACAAATCCTTTTTTACTCCCTTATCTTGTAGCTTTTAAGGACGATGAAAAACTATAATATTTTCCAATTATTTACCGGGCGCTCTTCGATCACGGATCGAACCGAAGGATTGTCTATTAGCTACCGAGACCCCTGAGACCAAGATCAAAATCAAAATTTCAAGCTGTCAAATATTTCCAAGATCTTCATTTCAAATTCTGATTCGGTGCAATTTACGGAATCTAATATCTCAGCTAAGAACTAAGATTTCAAAATTTTCCACAGACGTCAGTTTTGACCAATATCTTTATTTTTCTGATGATTTTTTTTCAAATTTTCGCCATATAAAATAGGATTAGGCCGTAATCGTGAGTATAGGAAACGCAAACAAAAATTTATGACCTGAAATAGTCCCTGAACTGAAATGCTTATTGCTAGATATGGTACATCTAGAAATATGTAGCATTTAGATTAAATTATAAGATCATATGCAGTAATGTTCCGATGCTCGTAGTGGCTAGAATCGGAAGTTTCATTCGTCCGCCATTAATGTACGTAGCAAAGTTCAGTCCTTACTTAGGCCTACCATTCAGATCTTACCGATAAGGCCTAAAATAATGCCTCCATCTCCACCTTGCCCTGTGTTAGACGGGCCTTTCAGCTTAAGTCGTAAATGTGTCTAGGGCATAAGGCTATTATTTATAAAAATTAAAAAAGTAATTCCCCGATTGCTTTTGATGTTACAATTATTAAAAATCTTTTATCTGTTTGATAATCGTTACCTCAAAATCTTAACCCAATTGCTTTCTTAGTATAGAAAAATGGCAAAATAAGCGAAAAATTTATAATCCCTGAAATTAGGATAATACAATAGCTAAAAGTTTACCACAGAAACAGAAACTTTAAATAAAATTCAGATTGTTTGCGATGCGAAAAATACAGCCACACGTCAACATTATGCTTTTTTCCATCACGTATTGCAATATTTGCACAAATGCACATTCTGCAGTGCAAGTTTATTCAATTGGACCTCTGCAAAGTACATGAATATTAACATTTTCATTTGATCCAACGTACCTGAGCAACTTCAATTGTAAATTTAAAAAAAAGGAGAATCATTGCAGGTGTTCTTAATTAAATTTTTGTTACTGTACGATGTGTCAGAGTCCAAATATCGTCAACCCTCTTAAATCTTGTCTTGCCAGTTTCTGCACATTATGCAATAACTCACCCGATCATTGCACAATAATGATTGTTTAATGATAATTTTGAAACACTGATCACTTGCTTGAATATTTATGTTTTTGGCATCTTTTGCACAAAAACCATTGAGTGCACCTGATAAAAATCGCACTTTGGCATTTTGTGGCAAAATCTTTTGAATTTTGAGTAATTCAGTAAGACATTTCTTGGTTTCAATTAAGTTTGAAGCACGCAATAGAGTCAGGGAATATCCAGAGAAATTCCATGTGGCATTGGTAATTTTTAAAATAGAAATATAATGAGGGAAATTGAGGTGAGAACAGTAGCTGCGAGAACTAAGTTAAAGAATCTGTGATATTTTTCTTCTGTGTGCTCAGTTGTTTAAAGAATTAGCGGAAATTTTTCGTATGTTGTGTCTCGTAAAAATTGTGTGAGATTTCTTCTGGTGAATGCTGGAGGAAGAGATTGGCTGGAGTTTAGAGACGGAAAATTAATTGGGTTAACTGTTAAGCCTCTCTCAATGGATTTAATCGATTTAATGGTAATGTTCTGATGGAGACTGCCACGGGCGATGGAGCAAAAAGCATCACATGGCAACGTGAAAGACTCTTCTTATTTTGCTTCTTTGGTTCTTTCCGCGTGTTTGATGATCATTTTTTTAATATTTCGAGTATTCCCTTGATGCTGATGCCATTTCTAATGTGCAATTCTAACGGCCTCAATCATTAGGAAGCATTATGAATTTCACACTTGTGTGCACCCAGAAATTCTATATCAATCCCATCCATAATTTCTTCTTGCTCTTATTATTAAATACCTAAATGGTCTCAACAGGTTTTTTGTTGCCTTTTACCTCACCGTCTCACCTTTAACCATTTATTTTTCTTTCGTTCATCCTCTTGCTGACGCGTTTGTTATCTTAAAGACCCAATCTTCCAATTGCACGATTGATTTTTTCCTATTCAACTTTTTTTTTATTGATTGCTCGAAATCTTAAGAGAAAGCAATACACATAACCCTGTACTGTTAATACCATAAGCAACTACTGTCACCCACCCCCGGGGAGTCAGTTATTTTAGCCGCATAACTTTGCGAATGTGAAGCAAAAACCCTGTAATCTTTTACCGAAATAAAGGCCAAGCGGTTAGGGGGAACTGGGGTAGTAGTAAACAGGGGTAGTTGTAAACACTGATTTTTTTTCATTAATTTTAAGACTCCAGAGGATAAAACCCATAAGCATTCATAGATACCATGGGGATGTATGCACACAGATTAATTGGTCAATAAAATCCTAGTTCTTTAAAAATAAAAATCATTTTTCTCGAAAATGTTAATATTTCGATTATTTTGGTCATTTGGATGTCCACCTAGAAATTGAGAACTGTGTAAAATAATCGAAATGTAGCAATACCAGTTCTTTCCTACAACCTTTAGGGTTATATTAATGCATTTATTAGAGAAATTGAGATTCTCATTATTTTAAAAGAATTAATAATTGGTGAGAAAACAGCATTTGGGGAATTATTCTTTGTAAAAAGTGTAGTGATTTTTTGAAAAATATACAGCCTTTATATATCTCTTAAGTAATTAAAATAATCGAAAGTGGTGCAAAGTTAATTTCAAGGGTAGAAAAAAGGGTGTTTACATCCTCCCCAGAAAGTGTTTACTTCTACCCCAGGTATTTTGTGAAAAGAGAAAAATGCACAGTGACACAAATTTTATTTTCATGGAAAACTCAATTGTTTTCCAGCATCCGCATTACCCTCGATGTATTGCCTATACCCAACGGTAAAACATGAGCTAAAAAAGATTTTCCAAAAAATCACGGTGTCCTTGGAAAATCACCTCAAATTCGCATCTATCGAAAATGTTTACATGTGCCCCAGTCTCCCCTATAGATATCGACCACTCAGAATAAGAAACGAATAACTCGCAGTAGGCAAATATTACTGGAGATATTTGAAGCTGTGAGTTTACATGTAAAATATAAGATTTTTGAGATTGAAAATTTCTATAACCTTGAAAATAATTATCTATCAAATTTAATATTCACACACTGAGAGAAATCCGAAAAAGTTAAAATAATATTCCGGAAATGTTTATTTTACCCTGCAGTATTGATCTGAAATGGGTGTAAATATTATGCTTTTTAGGTGTATTGGGGGTTAAAGTTACCCTTTTCCATGGTTATTTTACCCTTAAAAAGGAGTAAAATTAACATTAAAAAATGTTGATATATTTTTACACCTAAAAAGTGTTAAAGTTATGAGGAAGAAAATTTAATCGCACCCTCTTTTTTTCTCAGTTCATGGAACGTAGAGGAAATAGAGGTATCCAAAAAGCGGATAAAACGATTTTTGGAAAAAAAAAACAAAGTACAAAGCAAATATTGTTTTATTGATGAATAGTTACGATCACTGATAAATTAAAGCGTGATAAAAAAAAAGTAATTAAAAAAAGACATGATTAAAAAAATAAACAATAAAAGACCAAATTAAGAATCGAACCCGAGACCTTCACTGAGAAAAAAAGAGGGTGCGATTAACTTTTTTTCCTCATAACTTTAACACTTTTTAGGTGTACACTAACGGCCAAAACATTAAATACACCCTTCGTAAGCTTAAATACACGTGATTTGGACCGGGAAAACGCTGTAATATCCAGTTCTATTGACTGAAATAGTTTCATATATAAACTTAAGAACAGTTTTAAACAAGATTTGAGAAAATACATGAGCTACAAAATTTATAATTTGAGGATCAGTCAAAAATTAGCTTTTTGGAAAAAAAAATGCAAAAGTATCCCCACATTCTAAAACTGATCTAATCTTTTAATAATCATTTAATATAAGCTAAATACTATTAGTAAATATTATTAAGAGTCAGAAAAACTGAAAATAATACCGAGGGAATATTTTTGGTACGGATTGTGGTCGGTTTCCGGTGTGATGTGTTCTGAAAGGGGTTTCTTCTTTGAATATTGAAATTTTCAGCCCAAATTCTACTTTTTCATATATTTTTTATTATTTTTCAAATTTCTTCTTATTATGGTTGCAATTTCATTTCTTTTACTTCATTATTTTATTTAAAAAAAAATGAATAAAATCATCAAATTCAGTTTTCCTCGAAGAATTTTTCTTTAGCTTTGATAAGCGCCTCACAAATTTGGGGCATCCTGTTGATCAATTTCTATAAAATGTCTGAAGGAACTTTGGCCACACACCCTGAAGTGTTTCCACCAAGATTGGAACTGATGTCACGCCTAATCTCAAACCTTGTGGTCGAGAAAATCCAAGAGAATTACAATGAGGCTACAATCGGGTGATTGGCGTGGCCAATGCATTCGGTTTATTGGGCGTGGGTTTTTTTTTTTCAAGAGGATAACGATCCCAAGCATTCCTCAAAGCTTTGTTGAGGTTTCCTTCTTGAGAAAGAGAAACGCAGGGTCCTAAACTGCATGCATTAACCACCCCAATCACCCGATTGTAGCCTCATTGTAATTCTCTTGGATTTTCTCGACCACAAGGTTTGAGATTAGGCGCGACATCAGTTCCAATCTTGGTGGAAACACTTCAGGGTGTGTGGCCAAAGTTCCTTCAGACATTTTATAGAAATTGATCAACAGGATGCCCCAAATTTGTGAGGCGCTTATCAAAGCTAAAGAAAAATTCTTCGAGGAAAACTGAATTTGATGATTTTATTCATTTTTTTTTTAAATAAAATAATGAAGTAAAAGAAATGAAATTGCAACAATAATAAGAAGAAATTTGAAAAATAATAAAAAATATATGAAAAAGTAGAATTTGGGCTGAAAATTTCAATATTCAAAGAAGAAACCCCTTTCAGAACACATCACACCGGAAACCGACCACAATCCGTACCAAAAATATTCCCTCGGTATTATTTTCAGTTTTTCTAACTTTTAATAATATTTACTAATAGTATTTAGCTTATATTAAATGATTATTAAAAGATTAGATCAGTTTTAGAATGTGGGGATACTTTTGCATTTTTTCCAAAAAGCTAATTTTTGACTGATCCACAAATTATAAATTTTGTAGCTCATGTATTTTCTCAAATCTTGTTTAAAACTGTTCTTAAGTTTATATATGAAACTATTTCAGTCAATAGAACTGGATATTACAGCGTCTTCCCGGTCCTAATCACGTGTATTTAAGCTTACGAAGGGTGTATTTAATGTTTGGCCGTTAGTGTAAAAATATATCAACATTTTTTAATGTTAATTTTACACGTTTTTAAGGGTAAAATAACTATGAAAAAGGGTAACTTTAACTCCCAATACACCTAAAAAGGGAAATATTTACACCGATTTTGGATCAATACTGCAGGGTAAAATAAACATTTCCGGAATGTTATTTTAACTTTTTCGGATTTCTCTCAGTGTTTGCATTATAAACACCGCCCGCTAGCCCACTGCGTCACCACTGCTTCTGCTATGTACAGTAGACTCTCGCTTATCCGTGATAGTGAGACCAAAATGTCATACGAATTTTGCGATTGATACACATCAAATTGTTTGAAATCTAACGATTTTTTGTTTACATTGAAAATTTGAGGAGTGAATCCTGACATGACTGAATCGACATTGTCTCTAAAAGTGCGTACTGTCCAAAAAAGTTACAGTGAGAAAGAATTTCAATAGATAGAGCACATTTGCTTTAACAAAAAAGTCCAAAACAGAAACAATATGTCAACAAAATGTTTAAAATTCAACTGTCTCACGGATTTTTTTTTATGTCACCCGGAAAAAGAGTCCACGGATTAGCGAGAGTCTACTGTACCATCTCCTTTATCTTGTGACGTTTATGAAATCATTAAAAGTGCTTTATTGTAAAGGGAAAAAAAATAGCGCTTTTTGCGTATGATACGTAGCTTATGATGCCTATCCGAGTCTATGTTCTTAATATGAAACCAATCTGAATTTGATGAATCGATGACCTCCCTTAATAGAATTCGAACAAGGAATTTAGAAAATAAAATAAAGAAATTTTTAGCCCTATATTTGAAATATTTTCCTTGCAGAAGATATCAATTATTACCTACTTATTTTCCAAAATTTATGCACTGATGAATATTTTCTAAATAATTTGGATTTTTTGAATACGAAGTCGCTATCCGTATTAGCATTTTATAAAGGTTCTTTTCTCCAGAAAACCTTTTATTAAAAACGACCACTTGGGGTAAAAAGTAACATAAGGTATGAAGCAAAAAATATCATAAACCGAAGCAGTTTCTGAAGTCTCATGCGGAAAAGAAACGTAAATGCCATGTGTCACCGCTTGTTGTTTGCATTGATCAAACGATTTGCAGTCTCTTGTTTTTTTTTCTAAAATAGCTTGAAACTTAACTTTCACAAAGTTGTAGAGCGATAAATTTCCTATAAAACTGCGCTAGGGTAAATTAAGCTAATTCAAAACCTGCTCCAAATGGAAATTTTTAACTACTCCAAATGGAAACGTCACTGTTTTCATGATAAATACAGCACTAAACTTTTATATTTATATATTCTCTATACCACAGTTTCATTATTTAGTTAATTTTGCTCCAAATAAAGCGAAAATCCATTCATATTCACAAATTTTAATTCACTTACACTGTTTGTCTCCAATTAGAAAATTTCCTTGTCTCCATTTGGATTAATTTGTTTCCAATAGAAGCATTTTGCACTCGCGTATTTTTCTTGTATTTAAGAAGTTTTCAAATTATACCTAAAGCATTTACACTAAACAATAAGATTCTAGAAGAGTCAAGGAGTAAATTTATGCAATTCTCTTCATAAAAAATATGAACTTAATGTGTTGAATCTTCTGTCAAAGTTAAAGCGTCTGGAAATGGTTTTGAATTAGGACATTTACCCTAATTAGAAATTTCCTGGCCACTTGGGTGGCTTGTAAAAAAATAATATATCCATTTTGTGACTTTTTGCCCCAGTCTCCTCTACTTATTGTTAAGGCTGGGCTGAACCACTCCTCAAGACTAAATCATTGAATTAAGAACGAATTAGTTACTTAATAATTACAGTAGAACCCCGCTATAGGCTATCGCTCTATAGTCCACAATTTATCGATCGTTGATTTCGTCGCGTTTTTTAGTACGCAACATGCATTTTCATAATTATTTTAATATTTTTGGCAAACTTTATTGAGTATAGTTGTGATAATTGTGATCCATAATGAAGAGAGCGAGGACAAGTACCACAATCGCAAAGAAAATTGAAACCGTCGAGCAATTTCAATACTAAAAGTTGTTGATAATTTTAGAAAATTACATGGACTAGTGCGACCCAAG
The DNA here is from genome assembly GCF_024763615.1 of Phlebotomus papatasi. Lineage (NCBI taxonomy): Eukaryota > Metazoa > Arthropoda > Insecta > Diptera > Psychodidae > Phlebotomus > Phlebotomus papatasi. The sequence continues at coordinate 85,831,365 of NC_077224.1, read as the reverse complement.
TGTCAAATCTGGAACCAAATATGGACTATAGCGAGGCTCTACTGTACTTAACAATTTAGCCGGGTATGGAATTAGTTCAGTTTAGATTAATCCAATCTGCGCATGTAAACGTAGCCCCTTTGAATTCAACAAAATAGTGCACGGGAACGGAATATGTTTATACTTTTGATTCCTTTAAATTTTTCTACATTAATTTTTAATAAATATGTCACAAAAGGCGTAATTCCAGCAATCAGCAAAGTAAATGCCTTCCGTCTATTTTGAATCTTCCGATCTTTTAGGAGATTTTAATCAAGATTTGCAAAGATTTTGCTTGATTTTTTTTTAATGCTAAACTTGAAGGAATTTGCCGATACGTAAAAATGCAAGAAAACTGTAGGAATGCCCCAAAATACCTGTGATAAATTCCTCAGTAATGATTTCACTTCTCCGGGCTTCTGGAATGTCTCCCAAGAACTGAATCCGGCAACTTTTTCTCAAGATCTTCTCACTTCCACAGATTTCACACTAAGCTGATAACGCTAAATTCTCTCACATGATCCGTGTTAGCGAGTTTAATCACTCAATTAACTCCTTTTTTGATGGGAAAATACAATAAACAACTTTTGGAAACTTCGAGCACATGCACCTTTACACTGTGGAGTCCGGAAAACAACTGCGATCGTGAATTTTTGTTGCGATAGAGAGGGATCAACTTCCCCTCCCATGTTTTTTCATCGGTACTCTTCGTTTTTCTCCGGAGTTTTCGGAATTGGTTCGGAGTACTAAAAATTTCTGTTTTTATTTTTGTACTAAAAGCTAAAAGTGTCACTTTTTGAAGCCGTATCGCTGTTTTTATTTAAAAAAAAGTATCTGAGAAATTCAATAATGCCAAAAACTCCTCGTCGTCGTCCTGCACAACTTCGATGCAGTGTCTGTGACAGCAACCAAGATGTCCAGTCGACTCCACGAGAAGCACTGAGAAATCAACTAAAAAACAATGTACCTGGATATAAGGTTAGGTTTCAGAATTTGGCGCCAAAAAAGAAAAACAATAACAAATTGATCTATTTTCTTCCAGGATGGCCCCATTTGCTTAGAATGCGTCCTGACTGCGAGGAATCGCACCTCGGTGGATGATACACTGGACAGAATTGTCAACCAACAGACACCAGCACAAATGAGGCACGTCCGGACGGCGTCTCAGTTGGAAAGGGAAAATATTCTGTCCCAGCTTTCTTCCCTGTCAGCAGATTCTGGATCTCCCCTTCTTAGTTCCCAAGCAACAGATGAGACTATGCCAGCTCCAAGTGCTCCAGTGCCATCAGCCCCGAGAATCCGGACTCTTCCGGAAATGTTTCGGGACGTTGGTAAGTTTCTTCCGTTTCTTCCCATCTCCTTCCCTGGATTATTTTGCATTCTAAGCCATTTTCAGAGGATCTCAGGAATCGTGGTATCAATGCCAATGACCTCCCGCGAAATACCGGAGGCTAGTTCAGGAGGAAGATGGACAGGAGATTTTGGACTGAGGAATAGTAAACTATTCTGCGTTAACCATTTGTTAAACATTGTTTTTCTCATTGATTGGCTTCAATTCTAAATAAATTTAATCTTTTTTAATTTTTTAAAATTGATTTTATTCTTAAAAAAAATCTTTTAATTAAAAGATGTAGTTTTCGGAATTTCTGAATTTCGGAAAATTACTCTGCATTGTCTGCATTACCTTTCAGATCAAGAAAATTTCACGAAATCAAAATTCACATCCCTTTCTCAAAAACGTTTTGCACGTCAATCTTACGCTTTCGTGCTCTTCCTCACTTTTCAAAAGTCACAACGGATTTAATTTTCATTCAATTTTGATTGCGAAAGACTGAGATAGATATATGCAACACATTTGAGAAGGGATGTGAATTTTGATTACAAGAAAATTTCTTAATTTCCAGTGTGTCAAATGCTAAAAATGAAAATTGACAGGAAAATTTCAGTTTTATGGCTCCGGCACACATTTTAGATCAGGAAAATTTCATAATGAAAAAATGTGCCATTTGTCTGTCCTACTCTTTCGAACTCTTCTTCTTCGTTTGGACATCACATCAAAATTCAATTTAGCCCAGTCTAAATTTGACACCGAAAGTCAGATGGACTTATGCAAATCTTTTGAGAAAGAAGGGGACTTGAATTTTGATTTTATGAAATTTTACCGATCTAAAAGATGTGCCAGATCCAGTAAGTTTAATACATCAGGCCCATCAGGTACACCTTTAGATCAGGAAAATTTCATGTAATCGAAAATCATACCTCGTTCTTTTTTAAAACGTTTTGCATACAGTAGAGTCTCGCTATAGGCCATCGCTCTATAGTCCACAATTTATCGACCGTTGATTTCAAAACACTGATTTTAAGTTAGGTTATGTTTTTTAGTATGCGACATGCACAATTACTTTAATATTTTTGGCAAACTTTATTAAGTAGTTGAGATAATTGTGATCCACAATGAAGAGAGCAAGGACAAGTATCACAATCGCAAAGAAAGTGGAAGCCGTCGAGCAATTTCAATACTAAAAATCGTCAAATTTGAAACCAAATATGGACTATAGCGAGACTCTACTGTATGTCTATCCTACTCTTCTGAACTCTTCTTCTTCTTTTAAACATCAGATCAAAATTAATTTAGTTCAATTGAATTTCAAGTGGGATAGAATTAGAAAGACATATGCCATACATTTGACAAAGAAAGGTATGTGAATTTTGATTTCACGAAATTTTTCTAATCTAAAAGGTGTGCTTGAGTCGTAATAATCTAAATCCGGATTAGAAATTTAGATTTGAATGATTTCACAAAAAAATTGAGCGGTAAAAGTTTAAATTTGATCAAATAGAAATTAAATTTGAAGTGTTTGCTCAAGCACGTCTTTTAGATTAGAAAAAATTCACGATATCTATAATCACATCCTTTTCTTCTTCAAAAATTTTACATGTGTCTATTCTACTCTTTGACACTCTTCTTCTTCTTTTGAACATTACACAAAATTGAATTTAGTTCAGTCGAATTTTGAGACCGTAAGAGTGAGGTAGACTAATGCAAATTGTTTGAGAGAGAAAGGGACGAAAATTTTGATATCATGAAATTATACCGAGCTAAAAGGTGTACCGAATGCATAACTCTCATAATCTAAATTCCCATAAGAAATTTAGCATAAATCATCACTAATTTCACGGAATTAGACAATTTACTTTGCGCAATTTAATACAATGAATTTGACAATTTAATTCGAGAAGAAAGAATAAGGTATTATCAAAAAATAAAAGCTGTGTCGGAGCCATTGGACTTCACGAAATTTTCCTAATGTGAAAAGTATGCTGGAAGCAATAAAAATTCAAAAAATTGTGAGACAGTGAAGGCAAAAGAGAAAAAAAATTATACAAATTCCTGGTCCTTAATGACTAATTTACCGATTTTGTGTAGAAAATTTAATTTCAGGCTGGTTTTAAACGAATTTCATATGACTCCGACACTCCTTTGAGATCAGGAAAATTTCATGAAGTCGAAATTCGAATACCTTTCTTTTTTAAATTCAATTGAGCTCATTCGAATTTGAAGTGCAAAAGAATGAGATAGACGTAATGCAAAACCTTTGATAATGATTCCGGCACACCTATTAGATTAGGAAAATTTGATGAAGTCGAAATTCACATCCCTTTCTTTCTCACACGCCTCGCATATGTCTATCTCATTTTTTCTCACTATTCTTCTCCTTTAAACATCACAGAAAAGGATGCGAATTTTGATTCCATGAAATTTTCTCGATCTAAAAGGTGTGCCGAAGCCATAAAGAAAGAAATGCGAATTTTGATTTCATGAAATTTTCCTGATCTAAAAGGTGTTTCGAAATCATTAGCCATAACGTCTGACTGTTTGAAATTGACTTAGATCTGATAAACGAATTTTACATATAGATGAAATTGAATTCTTCATGGCTTCAGCCCTTACCACACCTTTTAGATTGATAAAATTTCTTGAAATCAAAATTCACGTAACTTTCTTCTTTTGAATATGTCTATCACATTGATTTGCTATTCTTCCTCTTTTGATTATCACAACAAATTCAATTTAGTTCAATCTAATTTGAGGTGAGAAAACGAAAATCGACGTGAATTTTGATTTCATGATTTCCCGATCTAAGAAGTGTCCCAGAAGCATCAATCTTCATTTTTTCTTGTCATTTAGTAATAACCATCGCAAAGGAAGAAAAATATCATCTTTTCATATAATTTTTTTCAATGTCTAAGTTTAAACTAAAAATTGCAAATTTTACTTAAGGAAGGATCAAGTAGGTTGAGTGGCAAAATCTCCAAGTCGCACAATTTATTGCACACAAATCGCTGGATTTAGCGATTTTTGCACAGAGATCGCGAAATAGCGATTTCTCAGCAAAGAAATAGCAAAATCATATGATTTTTGACAAATGTTCGAAAGACGAATTTTCTCAGAAAACCCAACGTTTTGTCAAAAATGCATTACGAATGTGCAGGAAAATTTTATGATGCACACTTCGTGAAGGTCTCTTTTGACAGAGACTTCTCAAAACGTGTAGACATCTTAAAAATGAAAACTGACGCCATAATTCTTTCAAATATTATTTTTTAATATCTAACTTTCTAACCTAAGTAAACAATATGACATATTCTGGTAATGCTTTTTAGAGTTTTATTTTAAATTTTTGTTGATGGTTTAAAATTTTTAAATGAAGAATAATCGAATGGGTATTTTTATAAACCTTCTGAGGGAAAATGAAAAATTGCAAAATCGCGCAATTTATTCGCAATTGTCAAATTGAAATTTTTGTATAAAAATCGGTAAAATCGCGTTATCTCAGCAAAAAGCAGCAAAACCTCGAGATTGATCGCAAAGTCGCATGATTTCAAGAAAATAAATCTTCAGATTAAGCAATTTTTATACATAAATCGCAAGATTGCAGCTCAAGTGACTCTTGTGCGACATACTTAATCCTTCCTTTTTTCTGAAATACAGTAGACATGTGTTTGACAGCTGTCACCCGAATATCAGAGAGTTCTGTGTAGTTGATTCCAAAAGATTCCAATAAAATCCGCTGACAAGAATTTAAAAAAAAAAACTGTTGCCATTCCATGTTAATTTATTTTTTCATTCTTTTTGTTTGACATGTTTGAAATTTTACAAATAAATTGTTTGAACATAAATCTCAATTGTGTTTCTCTTCAAAGTTTCTGAATGTTCTATTGAACAAAAAATCCTGCTGACAAATATTTCTATTGACTAAAATTGAGGTTATAACCAAATGATGGTCCGGCATTTTTTTCTTATCTTTTTTTTGACCTTTTTCCTGTGACCTTGAAAGTTTAGAGAAATTGAGAGATTTCCTCTCAACCAAAGTCTTCCAAAAGTGATGTCTTCATTTTCCAGTTGGACTATTTTTTCTTGTTTCTGAATTGGTCACAGATTTTTGTTTTTTTCACCTTCAGAGACATTTTTTTTTAATTAAAAATTCCACCGAAATTTAATTTTTTTGACTGTTTTTTTTTTGCAATTGATAAATAAACTTAATTTTACAACCAATCGATGTTAGTTTTGATTGTTCTTTCTGTGAGCAAATTTTCGTCGTCTTTTTTACTCACAATTTTAGAGAGAAATTTGCTCTTTGGAAATCCAAAATTTCAAGATGGCGTGAAATTTTGAAAAACTAAAAACTCTAAAATGTGAGAATCTCCGTGGTTTTTTGTTATTTTCTTTAAGGTTTGGTGCTGTTTTTTTTCACAGTTTAATGATTTTCTCTTTTTTCTCTCTATCTTTTATCCCTTCCTTATGGATTAATAATAAACAGGTACTTGATTTTGTGCCTCTAGCACCTTCCAATATGTCCTTTTCATTCACAATCCGTGATTTTTCCTATTAAACTTTAGTTTTTTGAAGATATTTTATTAATTTTGCAGTAACTGTAGATAACACCAAACCTCTTCTGCTTTCCCCTTTCTCTCTTTTCGCTAAAAATATTCAATTTTTGTTCTTTTTTTCCATTTTTGTCTAAGTACGTTATACATTGAAATGTTTCGTATTTTTGATTTTACTTTTCAAGAGATATTTTTCAAAAAGGAATTCAAGGAATACTTCTTTTTTTTTAAACTTTAGAATTGAATTTTTAGAAGGCAGAAGAACTCTTTATTCATCCCCTAAATGAGCAATTTGCAAATATTTCAGTTCACGGAGATTTTTCTACTTTTTCTTGGTGTTTTTTTTTGGATTTCATCTCAACGACGAATAATTGAGATTTTCACGAAGGAAATTTAACTGAAAAATTTGTACTTTGCTTGAGGCTGAAATGAGATTTCTGCTTTTCTTTTTAAAAAGTCATTGCATGTTCTTGTTTCTTTCCCAAATAGCAAAAATACTTCTATAAGAACTTGGTGAGTTTTCCCTTTAGCCTAAAGTGGGGAAGTTTGGCTAAATCCAACTTCTGAATTTTGTGAGTAAAAAACAAAAAGTTTGAAAATAATTTCTGGATGTTGTCTTTTCAATTCTTTCTTCTTAAAAAATAAAAAAAGTGCTTTTTACACTTTAACATTGCTTACAATGTGTCATTTTGTTGTTTTATCATCGTTTTCTTTCACTTTAAATAAGAATTTCTTTCTTTCGGCATACATTAAAAAAAATAAACAAAAATATCACCCATTCACTCTCACATTCAGCCCATTCCCATCCCCGAAAAAAATCCCTGACACACAATAATCACACAGAAAATAGATTTGAACATCCAAAGAAAAAAAGAAATTCTTTTAGTTAATCCCTTGTCTTAAGAATTTTATATAATAGAGAATTTACACACTTTTTTTCATCATTTCTCACACCACATAAAAATTCTTCCTTCTCACAATTTACATAACTAGAATTTTTCTCATTTTATTAAGAAAAAAAAAAAACAAAGATATTTTCTCAAAACATTCACACGCACGGAAAGAAGGCGATTTAAAAGTCTCGCAGAAAGAGACCAAAAATTTCTCCTATAATTTTTTTTAAATTTCTCGCGGATATTCTTCTTAAAATTCTCTTTGCTCTTCACATTTGCCATTTTCACTTAATCACTGTTTGAAAGTATGGAAAATTTTCATCTTTAGCATTGCTGCAGTTAAATTGCCACAAAATGGACGTAAGATCCTTGATCATTCCATCTCAATTTTGAACCATTTCCAATCAAAATTATTGGGTAATTGGAGAAATACTGAATTTTCCAATGATTTGTCTCTGAAAATGTTGGTAATTTGCACCGATATCATGAAATTCTACATCACTTCATTCAATTTAATACGAAAACATGAGTTTGTTTTAAAGATAATCAAGATGGCGACCCAACGGAATGGAGTTCTAAAAATTCGAAGTTCGATTTCGAAAGCCAAAGAAATGACAATTTTACTTCTCGTTTCATCCGCGTGGTGACTGAAGATGCTTCCTGTTCGAATTTCGAAACGTATCGTGTGTCAATCTTCACTTTGTTGTGCGAAAACACAAAGCAATGATACAGGCTTCAGACTAGAGGTTTAGCCTAGTTCCCGAACGTCTCACAATCCTAAAAAGCGAGCAATTTTATTGGTTTTTGAGAGCCTAATAGGCCATTTATCTATAATAATCCAATACTAAGTTAGTTTTTTTCAAAAAATTGTGATTGATAGGAAATTAGAGCAATTAAGCCATATAGCTAAGCCTTATGCCGAAAATAGACACAGACTGAAGCCGGTATAACGCTCGTAGTATTCTTGTTGCATTTTAATTTCCCTCATAATTACTGAGTCATTACTTTTAACAGCTTCTTAGTGTGATATTTCACAAATTTTCTCAACTTTGTGAAATATGTAGTTTGAAAATTCGAAATTAAGTTTCAATCCTTCGAACATCAATAACGTTTTTTGCACATAGAGTCCCATTTACTTTTTATCCAAGACACTATAGGAGAATCAAACTCCAGCTGTTTACCGAAATTCCAATGAAAATCGTTCGCATATTCGAATCTCAGTACTTTCTATTCGAACTTTCTAAATGTCTGAAAAACAATAAAGTGTGCTTACTTCTGATTCTTCATATTTTCTTGGTTCTTTCTAAAAATTTTTGACATTCCTTTAAAAAAAAAGAAACATTACTCCGCTTAATATTTTTATTTCCTGTTGGTTCAAAACGTTCGAAGTTTCGAAAATCTATTCTTTTTTTTCGATAGGGAAAAATGGTCAACCTGCGAATGATCCAGCCTCCGGATATTACATTTTTTTTCCTTTTCCACAAAGCCAAAACTCTTTTCTATCAACTATTATACGGTCTTCAAACCTAAGGCTTAGCCATATGGGTTAACTTCTCTAATATCTTATCAGTCAAGATTTTTTGGAAAATTTGGACTTAGGATTGGATTATTACGGGCAAATGGCCTATTACATTTTGAAAAATCAATAAAATCGGTTGCTGTTTAAGGTTTTGAGACCCTCAGGAACTGGGCTAAACCTCTAGTCTGAAGACGATTTTAGGAACAGGTGGTCTACTTTCGAACAAAAAATGATGTTCTGGAAATTTTATTTTTAAGGAATCTGAAAAAATGCAATATTCTCTAAGACTGATTAATTTCTCTTTTGATGCAACCTTGACGCAGGATTAGCCACAATCGTTCTTCATTTTAGACCTTCGAATGATATACGAAAAATTTCGGGACAGATATAGAAAGTTTCGTTGCTTTGTTATTTTACTCACAAAAAAAAGTGAAGACCGACACCTCTTTCAGTAATAACCGTCCCAATTTAAGAAGCTCTGTCCGAGCTCGAAATTCTAAATGGTGGAACACAATCAGCGCTAAAGCGGCGAGTACTTGAACTTACACTTTAGGCTTTCAGTAGATTTTCGAATAGGTTCGGCTTGGCTTTGGCTCTTCGAAAGGTTATTACTGAACGGAACCATTTTATCACTTGAGCACTTTTAAATTCAAGCACTAACCACTTCAGCTACCTTGCGGAATTATCAAGAATGTCCCTTTTTTGGCTTTTCAAAATGATCTTCGAATTTTTCAAACTGTGCTTGGTAAGAATCTTCTCGTTCAGTAATAACCTTCCCGATTTGAGAGATCTCTCCGGTTGAGGCCTTTTCTGTACCGATTCGAAGGTATATCAGAGAGAATTTACCTAAAAACCCGTTGGAAGTTCGAAAGTTTAAACCGATGAGTTACACAAAAGTAAGTATCAAAAGTACATTTTATTTTACTGAAATTGCAATTCAAACGTTCTGCTGTCCTAAAATTCCATAATTACGCAAAAAATCACTTTGCATCAAACGTTTACGTTCTTGACGATTAAAGTCTCACGAATACCGAATACTCACGAAAGCGGCGAATACGTGAACTTGCACTTTCGGCTTTCGGTAGTACTTCAAAAAGAAAAACCGATGTGAAACTAATTTTATCAATAGCGGTCCTGAAATCGTAGGAATTGGAAAATCACTCAGGGAAAATGCTACAATGCTAATTTTCCACTTCAGACGATTTCTAGACCCCCATTAATAAAATTCCTCCACTTTGGAGTGGCTTTGTTTCTTCGAAAGGTTACTACTGACCCATCCTAGTATCTCCTGACCAATTTCGTGGTCTTCTTTTTCTCTCCGCCATAGAACACTCGCTCTATGATGCAAGTGTCCCGGGTTCGAATCCCTTTAGGTCACCAGAAATTTTTCTGGCGTTAAAGGTGTTCGGATTGCATCCAGTGAGCTTTAGTGCACTTGATTCCACGGGCATGGGACTGACAACCCCATCCTTTTATAAGAAAAAAATAATAATAATGGATGTCACGAACTCCCCTTGTGGGAAGTCCTAGTTGTGCCACCATAATTATTATTAATATTATTATTAAATTCTAAATTGAAAGTGATTCCAAATGACTCCATTTTACCCTTATTTCACTGATGTTCTTCTGAAGCCGTAATTGGAAAACAATTGATAGAAACCGCGCCGTAAATTCCACTATTTTTATCTTGAAAAACTTAATTGCTTTATACCCAACGCACACCGAGAAAAATTTGGATGGTATTTTCTACAAATCGTGTCTTTAAATTCTACTGCCTCAAAAGATAGTAGAAAATACCATCCTCCATAGATACTTTCCTTTAGAATCTACCATCTTGACATTTTAAAATTTACTATCCTATGGATAGTAAATTCTAACAGCCGGATGGTAAAATCTACTATCCTCCTTTAGATTTTACATTGACCTCTCTTAGATTCTAATATCCGGGAAGTAAATTTTACTGGCCGCATATTTTATGTTAAAATTTAACTGGAAGACAGTAAATTTTAACGGAGGATAGTAATTTGGATTGAAATTACTATCCAAGCCAATAAAATTTGCCATCCTGCTGTTAGAATGTCATTTTGGAATATCGTGGGTGCTGATGCAACGGTTCCCGATATGCTTTGAATACATTATAGCAATTCGTGGCGCAGCTGGAAGATGCTGGACTGTCATCACAAAGGTCGCGTGTTCAAATCTCGGCTGAGTCGTCAATGTTGGAAAAAGATTTTCACGCATCAAAATGGCTTGAAATACAGAGAATGTCATCCAGGAAGGGCCCCAAGCCCTCAAACAATGGCCAAAAATTAATGAAAATAAGGAAAAATAAATTTTTCCGACATTTTTCATTCTAATATCCGGCTAGTAAAATTTACTATCCTGCCAGTAAAATTTACCATCCGGATAGTAAAATCTAATATCCGGGGATATTAGAATTTACCATCCGGCTATTAGAATTTACTATCCATGCAATAGATTCTACAATTTTTGACAGTCCGATTTAATATTGCGTTTGCTGGGTGACTTTTTTACTATCCGGCCATTAGAATTTTGTATGGAGGATGGTAAATTTTACCATCCACATTTTTCTCGGTGCACATTAACTTTTGTTTTGTAAACATGTTTTCGGAACTGCCTATGAGAGTGAGCGAGACGACTATATGTAGATCTCACTCACTCTCACTGAAATTTCAAAAATATGTTTACAAAATAAAAGTTATTCTGCGTTGGGCATTATTTTCACAGTAAAATATTTTCACTGCGAATTGAAAAAATTGAAACTTGCTATTTTTTCCTCTGCTCGAGGGCACTGTTTTCTTCCGCAAGGGGCGCTGGCAACTGTTCTCAATTTTTAATTCATAGGTTTCTAGTGGAAAAATTTTGTGAAATTGGGAATACAATTTTAGTCTGACTATTTTCACTATCTTGGGACATCAAAAAATGTCCCAAAAATTCAAGATGGCGGCAAAGATGGCGTCCATTTCGCGTCATTTTAAATGCACCAACTCAATATTTCTTCTGTTTTCTTTTTGAAAAAAAATCATAAACAAAAATTGAAATCTTTTTTTGCTGAAAACCTGTTGAACTATTGATAGGATAAATTATTTTTTTCTCTATACGATTTTGTTTTGAATTTTTTCAACTGACAATCGAGCATTAAATTATAGGAATTTCATTTATCAATAACCTTAGGACAAAAAGAACATGGAGATTTTTTTTACAGGGAAAAAACTCAGTGGAGAGGACAGTGATAAGAGGAAGGGAGGATTTTACACTGAAATAAAAGGAAACTTAAGAATAAAAAAACGTTCTCTCATTCTTACCTTCCACATTCATTCACTTCACACTTTTCTTGGCAATGTAAATCTGGTTGTTATTTTGCTCTGTTTTACACAAGTGTATTTTCACCTTTCCCGTCTATTTCCCACCCATTTTCTTAAAATCCTTTTGCAAGGATCTTTTCGCTAATACCTGTACAGTTTTTTTTCCCTTTTCACCCATTTCATCAATTTCTTTCATCTTCGCGACACAGAAAAACTGAAAAAGAGGAATTTCTCAGCTTCTAAAAATCAGTTTAAAATTTTCATACGGAATTATAAATTGTTTTCTAAGTCTTTCTATTTTTTTTCTTCTGCTAAAAATTACCATTTTATGATATCCGCAATTTACTTTCCCATTGATCCTCTTTTTTCCCTTGATCTACTTCCGATATTCCCCTTCTTCAGTCTCAGTCACTCCCATTAAATCTTCTCTTACTCATTTTCTTGTTTCCAAACTTTTCATGGGAATTGTGTTCTTCTTGATCATAATCAATCTGCTGACTTTTTTCTTCTCTGTCACTTTTCTTATTACATAGATTTTTCTTCACTTAAAATTTACTTTTGTATATTTTTTTTTGTTATTTACAAGTCTTATATAATTATTTTATTTTTTATTTTATAGTCTGTGTGATTTTTTTTTACTTTAAAATGTACAAAGTTTTTTGGGTATTCCTTCACTTGCCGCTACGTCCTTGGACTATTCTTGTCAGATTTGACAGGGCAGAGCTAATCTTTTAAATAAGCCCCGCCCATGCGCTCAGTAACGCCCCCTTGCGGAAATTTTTGTCCCCTTTTTAGATGTTGGATAACTGTTTACTCTCGCATTAAACGCTCCAGCCACTGAATTTTTATCATTTTACTTAGAAATTTTGAAAGGGGAGGGGCCTATTTTTCAGTTAAGGTGTCTACATATTGGGAGCAATTTTCGTCAAAAATTGCGTTTTTGACAGAAATTTGACGTTTCCCCCTACAACGCTGCAGGGAATTTCCTTCAAAAAAGCAATTTTTGACAAAAATTGCTCCCAATGTGTAGAGGCCATTACTCATCTTTAATCAAAATTGGTAAAAAATAATTTGTATCCACTGGACACTGCGATAATCTTCATATCTGAGTTCAGCTAAAGTATTTTATTCCAACTGAAAATGATAAAATGGGCGTGGTCTATCTTTCTTTCGATGAAGTACTTTACATTCTGCTACTTGATAAATTGATTATTTCGACCACATTCTCAGAATTTTTATCAGCTGTGTCCATAAATACTCTGAGCGCAGTTAAAATATCCTCACTTAATTGTTTAAACCTCTAAGTGATCTAATGGGCGTGTCCTCTTTTCATTTACTGAAATACTTTGCAAACAAAAATTGATTATTTCGACCAAAGACTGTCTGAATTTTTATCGACTGTCTGCACAGGTAAAGTATTCTGAATAGAATCGTTAAAAAACAAACTTGTAATGTAATGGGCGTGGCCTATTTTTTTACTGAAGTTCTTCCCACGTTTACATTGACAAATTTTATTATTTTCGCCAAAAAAATTAAACTTCGAATTTTTATCAAGTGTTCATCAAAATACGAAGCAGAATTAAAATTTCCCGAGTAGAATTGTTCAAATCTATAAGTGATGCAATAGGCGTGGCCTATTTTTCTTGCTATGAAGTACTTTACATGAGGAAATGATTGTTCCAAATCCTTTCGAGCTTGAACCTATTAGAGACAACTATTTAACAAAAATATTTCGGAGCGTAATTTCCTTTCAAATTCAGTATTTCACGGAAATACCACGTAGATCACTTTGAAAAAGGGGCGTGACCTATTTGTTTTCCGTCCTAAATCCTTTCGAACTTGAACCTATCGGAGAAAACTACTGAATAAAAATATTTTGGAGCATAATTTCCTTTCAAATTCAATTTTTGACGGAAGTACCACGTAGGTCACTTTGAAAAGGGGGCGTGGCCTATTTGTTTTCCGTCCTAAATCCTTTCGAGCTTGAATTTTTCAGAGAAAACTATTGAACAAAAATATTTCAAGCATAATTTCCTTTCAAATTCAATGTTTGACGTAAGTACCATGTAGATCACTTTGAAAAAGGGGCGTGGCCTATTTTTCCGCCTGCAAATTTCTTCATTAAACAGAAGAAAAACAAAAAAGCGATTTAACTTATAGCTCCTGAAGGACACAGTGATTGAATTAAATTTCTGGGCGGAGCTTACTGAAAATCTGAAGCATTTTCTAGTCAAATTCTGTAAAAGATAATCCAAGGCTGTATTGGCACGTAAAGTTATGCCACAATTTTTTATCTCACGTTTTCTTTCCTCAATATTTTACTGAGTTGAAGAAACGTATTTCTCTCTTTTGTTTTTCCTTTGAATCATTCACTAGTATTACTTTTTTGCTTTTTTCGTTTTCCTAACTTTTCCATCACTTTTTTTTCTTCCTGTTTCATCTATCCCTCTCTTTTCCCGCAAGTAATATTTTACTAAAATTTGCTTAATATGTTTTTTTTCTCTTCCTTTGATTTCTTGATTTATTTTCTCTTTTTCTTCTTTGTTTTATTTATTTTTTTATGAATCATTTCTTGGATGGATAGATCCCTCTTTTTATTTTTCCCATGTTTTTTTGCACTCACACAAAAAAAGTAACGAAAAAATTGCAACAAAAAAAATCCAATTAATCATGTTTTCAGCTCTATTTCACATTTAATGTTTTCTCTGCAAATATTTTATATTTTTTTTTCATGTTCCAATAAAAAAAAACTGGAGGAAAAATCAGTGAAATATTACAAATTTTCTCAAAAAAGAAAAAAATATTTTTACATGACTCTCTTTTTTTAAATACAATTTTTTGTCACGCATTAACATGCTTTTGCGTTCGGTTTCAATCTTTCCTTTTTGCTTGATTTCTGCTAAATACCTTTCACACAAAATTTTCCTCTACTTCACAAATTATTCCATTCAAATTCTCATTTTTCTTTCGTTCCCCTGTGATCCCTCTTTTTTTCAAAATTTCTCCCCTTCCCCCTTCACTGTTTTTTTTTCCTAATAAATTCACTATTATTTCCCTTTGCAAAAAAAGTTCTTCACGTTACTTCAAAATTTTCCCTTGTTTTTCTTTATAAAAAAAATCGCTTGACACAAAAAAATGTAATCAATACAAAAAAATGTGATAAATTAACCGGTTTTTTTTTTGAAAAAAAAATATCTTTTGATTTTCCTCCAATGCAATCAATTTCACGACTTTCTTTTTATTATCCTCGATCCCTGTTCTTTCAATAATTTGCTCTTTTATCTTTTCCAAAAAAAATCTGATGCAAAAAATAATAATCTTCTCAAATTTCAACAACAAATTTAAAAAAAAATTACCAGCAATTGTAAAAGAAATTCCTTGAGTTGTTGTTGATGTTTTCTTCTGGGTCTTTGAAAAAAAAAAACGAATTTCTCTCCCCTCCCTCAAAAAAAAAAAAAACAAAAAAAACTTTTTAAAATTTAAAGCGACTATCACGCAAATTCACCCAGATAATTTGCCACTCGAATGAGATAGAAACTTAGAGAGATATTGATTCTCTCGTCTGATATTTTTTTTGGGGAGTTAACTTAATCACTGTTTTCACTTGCTCACATTGCTCTCGTCGTTGTTTAGGCTCATATTTGCATCATTGAGCGATGTAGCCACATACAGAGATGGATCAATCACCTTGGGAATCGGCTTTATCTCCGTTCCCAGTTCCTTCTCAATGCGATGCAGATCGTAGCGATCATCGTACGTGATAAGATTGATTGCAATGCCTGTCGAACAAAATACCCTCAATCACTTTTTTCCTTGCGCCAATTCACAAAAAAAGACTGTGCATCAAACTGTAAGCAGTGCTACCAATTGCAAAGTTTGCTAAATTTCATCAAAAGTTGGCTTTTCAAATTCAAAATGCAAAGTGCAAAGTACAAGCTTATGGTAGTTGAGATTCTTAAAAAAGTGACCACAGGTGGCGCTGCGATAGCGTCAAAATTTAAACTCATTTTTCTCAAAAACGCCATTGGGCATTTTGATCAAATTTTAGAGTGTTGTAGCCTAGGCTATGAAGTTTCCAAAAAGTGGCGTAGGCTCGCTGTGGTTACAATAGCACCGGAAATATAAAGGGTCAAAGTTCCCGAAATTTAAATCGCCATATCTCCGATTATATTCGACCGATTTTGACGAGTGAGGGCGCAAATTAAAGGTTTCGTAAAGCCGAACAACTTTCTGGAACATTTGAACTTCATACGGCCAACGCTAGGGGCGCCACAGTTGAAAATACAACTTTCATAACACATGTGAAAAGAAAATGTATAAAATATCCCTGGCAGACCAAGTAGTCAATCTATTCTGAACAGAAATGTTTACAAGGATTAGTTAATTGTATAATAATTGAATACAAATTGTTTAAAGAAACAAGAAGACTGTAAAATATTTTAAAATTTTATTTCCAAAAAAAGCAAACAATAAAAAAATATTGAAGTAATAATTTTATATCCGAAAAGGAAGTTTATATGGTTTCTGGCTGTAATTTTCATCAGTTAACTTCGAGAGTTCTTACTATTCTTTGTATTTCCTTATCTAAATTTCTAAATCTAAAGATAAATTTTGAATCTGCCTTTCCAATCATTTATTAAACCTCTTCTGAAATGTTATTGATGAATATTTTATCAATATTTAATTCAAACCAGAAACACATCCTTTCAAAATTATTATAGTATTATTATTCGATTTCAAATTTGCTTTTAAAATCAATGTTTTAATCACTATGTACAGGAGATCTTACATGTTTTTTTTCATATATTATTTGCTTAAAAACACTCCAAATTAAATTTTCGGAATCTTCCGGAAGCAAAAAGCTATCTCGAGTGAGATAACCTTTTGCCATATTTAGCATTATTGCAGTTGATTTTCAATGAAGTTGATCAAACTGTGATACAAAATATTATTTTTAGCTGTTTTAAATTATTTTCATGTGATATTCAATATATTATTTCATTATTAATAAAATTTGAGAAGAATATCACAAAATAAGTCCCTGGAGCGCATAAAATCATTTTTTTTAATAGAATTTCGCAATACTATGAAGGAATGGTATGTGTATAAAAAGTAGAGATCGATATATGAAACCGAAAAATAAAAGTTGGTGTATCTTATGATTCCTTATATAAAATAATTGTGATACTAGTCTCAATTACAGTTTATGGACTGAAATTGTGGATGTTGCTTGTTTTTGACGAGATATTTTCAATACCGATCGCATTTTCTGACAATCTCGTGGAGTTCGAGCAGTTAAAAAATAATAACAGATTCAAATTACAAATCATCTCACTTTGTAAATTGACTTTGCAATTTGCAAAATTGAATTTCGCTTTTAGGTCAATAACTCAGAAAATATATCTGAAGATTAATAAAAAGGAATTGAAGATAAGAAAAATAATCACAGCACTGCAGGCACTATGAAGCATCCTACTTTCAAAATTAACTTTGCACTTTGCATTTGAAATTTACAATGATTAAAATCAAGTTTAAATAACTAGATATTGGGAGCAATTTTCGCCAAAAATTGCTTTGAGGAAAATTCAGGCGAAATTATGTTTTTTGTCGAACAAGTAAAGAGGTTTTTCTTTACGGACATTCCTTCAAAAAGACTTTTTCTTTTGAAGAAATTCCGTTGAAAAGGTCTTTGACGAAAATTCCACCAGATATTTTTTAACGAAAATCTGTTTTAACGAAAAAAAGCCATTGAAAAGACGTTTTTGGATGAAAATCCAATCAGACGTTTTTTGACGAAAATTCCATGAAAGACTTTTTTGGATCAAAATCCCATCAGACGTGTTTTGACAAAAATTCCGTCAGACATTTTTTGACAAAAATTCCGTCAAAGACATTTTTTGACGAAAATTCCGTCAGACGTTTTGTTTTACAAAACACTCCAATGAAAAGGTGTTTTTAATAAAAATTCCCTTCAAAGGGTCTTTAACGAAAATCCGGCCAGATATTTTTTTAACGAAAACTATTGAAAAAGCCATCGAAAAGACGTTTTCCGAAGAAAATCCATCACGTTTTTTTGACAAAAATTCCGTCAGACGATTTTAACGAAAATTCCATCAAAGACGTTTTTTTGACGAAAATTCCGTCGAAGGCGTTTTTTTCTACAAAAACTCCAAAAAAAAGCGTTTTTAATAAAAATGCCCTTCAAAAAGTCTAACGAAAATCCCGCCAGATATTTTTTTTTAACGAAAACTCTATTGAAAAAGCCATCGAAAAGATGTTTTCTGACGAAAATTCCTTCAGACGTTTTTTGACGAAAATTCCGTCAGACGTTTTTTGACGAAAATTCCATCAAAGACGTTTTTTTGACAAAAATTCCGTCAGACGTCTTTTTTTTACAAAAACTCCAATAAAAATGCGTTTTTAATATTAATTCTCTTTAAAAGGTCTTTAAAGAAAATTCCGCCAGATATTTTTTTAACGAAAAATCTGTTGAAAAAGCCGTCGAAAATACATTTTATGACGAAAATTCCGTCAGACGTTTTTTGACGAAAATTCCATCAAAGACGTTTTTTTGACAAAAATTCCGTCAGACGTCTTTTTTTTACAAAAACTCCAATAAAAATGCGTTTTTAATATTAATTCTCTTTAAAAGGTCTTTAAAGAAAATTCCGCCAGATATTTTTTTAACGAAAAATCTGTTGAAAAAGCCATCGAAAATACATTTTATGACGAAAATTCCGTCAAAGACGTTTTTTGACGAAAATTTCGTCAGACATTTTTTGACGAAAATTCCATTAAGAAATTTAGATCAAAATTCCGATAAAAATACGTTTTTTGACGAAGAATCCCGTCAAAAAGACGTTTTTTTGTGACGAAAATTCCGTCAGACCTTTCTTTTACGCAAAATTTCATTGAGGATAGATTTTGACCAAAAGTCTGTTAAAAATCCGTTTTTATAGAAAAAAAAGAACTGTCAAAAGACGTTTTTTGACAAAAATTCCATTAGAAAGACATTTTTGGTGAGAATTCCGCCAAAAGTGTTACTCTGACAAAAAATCTGTTAAAAAACTGATTTTGTGAAAGTTCCAATAGGACTTTCATTCTTTTGACGACAATTTCATCAAAAAGATGATTGTCAAAAATTGCTCCCAATGTATAGAGGTCTTAAAAGAAATTTGCTGTAAAATTAAAATGAGAAAAAGGAATAAAAAAAATCAAAAGGATACTCACCTAAATGTCCAAAGCGTCCAGATCGTCCAATTCTGTGGAGATAGGTTTCGGCCATTTTGGGAAAATCAAAATTGATAACAACGTTCACAGCCTGTACATCGATACCACGTGTAAAGAGGTCAGAGCACACCAAATTTCTGCACAAACCCTGCCTGAAGTCATGAAACACCCGATTGCGGTGCGCTTGAGCCATTTTAGCATGGATGTAGTAGCAACAGTAGCCCAATTCTGTGATTTTCTTCGCCAGCAATTCCACACGTTGAGTGGAATTGCAGAAGATGATGGATTGATTTATTTGCAATTTGGAGAAGAGTGTATTGAGACAGTGAACTTTCTGGCGTTCCTGCACAAATGCATAGTACTGCGTAACACCCTTCAGTGTCAATTCTTCCATCAAATTGATCTCATATGGCTCACGCAAATGTCTCTCCATGAAATTCATCACACTGACTGGGAATGTTGCAGAAAATAGCAATATCTGACGTTCCTTCGGCAATTTCATTATGACATGATCCAGCATGCCCTTAAAATCTTGCGATAGAAGCTTATCAGCTTCATCTAATACTAACATCTTGCAATTTGACATATTTGCCACTTCTTTGTCCATCAAATCCAATATACGACCAGGCGTTGCAATAATCACTTGTACTGCAAGATTTTTTCCGAAAAAAAAACCACAAAAAATGTGATTTTGTCAATTAACTCAAATTTTAAAACATTAATATATTTTTCATCTTTGACAATAAATAATCAGAACTTTGTGATTCTCATTAATTTTTATTCTAATGAAGGGGAATCCAAGTTATCATCATTTTGAAATTTCAAGCTACCAAAGAGAGATACGATGCATTTATAGAGGGAGTTTGAGAAGAATAAAATTAAGCAATTGCTGATTGAAATTTTGTAAGGTAGAGTAAAATGAAACCAATGAAGAATTTATCACACTTTCGCGATTTCAGTGGCATTTTGAGGAATTTTTTTTAATACTCGAACACGTGACTTATACGGGCTTCAGACCTAGCCATAAAGACTTAGCCAAAAAGCTTCTAATCTCTAATTAGCTTCTAATTTCTAATCAGTCGAAATTTTTTTGGAAAATTTTAACATAGAAGTGGTTTATAAAGGGGAAATAATTTATTTGAATCTGAAAAACTAATTAAATTGGTTGCTATTTAGGATTCTGTGAGACCTTTGGAATCTGGGCTAAACCTCTAGTCTGAAGACGGTGTTAGATGCTATACCGCAGAAGAACTTTCTCACAATTTACCCCGTTTACCGGTTCTCAACCGATTTATTGTACCGATTGAATAACTCAAAAGATCGCCCATAATTCCTTAGGAGTAATACAATTGATTTTCTAATGAATCGGTTTATTACCGGTCCATAACCAATTGGAACCGGTTCAATTTTATTAAAAATTCCAAAACCTTTGCAACGCACCCAAATATGATCCCATTAGCCTGATAAATGTGTTCTCTATAGAGTCTTTATACAACATATTTTAAACATAATCAAGCTATTTCTGCAAAATATAATGTATGAACATAATGGAGGTATATTATCTGAAAATTATGTGTCGAAAATATCAATTATTTTCTATTAATATGAATAATACATGTCATTTGATAAATTCCAGTTAAAATATTGTTATTTTCCCTTAAAATTACGACTAAACATTTTTAGATCTATAAACAAGTCATAATATAATCTATTTTTGAGTGAAAATGTATAAAACTATGTCAAAAATTTCTAAAGTATATTTATCTTACATTTTCATGTCATTATGTTCACATAATGTCGTGAAATTGTATGAACATCATTTATGTTCTGATATATTTTAGTTACATTTGTTCCATAAAAGACACAAGTTATATACAACTTGTCTTCTTTTCGTATGACGCTCCCAGATTGTCAAATTCTGCTTTGTTTATTAAGCAGAGGTTCATTTCTGAGTGATAAAAAGTGATATTTATTATAAATTAAAGTCTTGAAGTGCACTAGCGTATACAGTAAAGTCGAGTACACACATCGAAGAGATCAAATTTGACAAAGTAAGGATAATTTATAGAAAAATAGTGAATTAATACTGTATTCGTGAAAGCTAACATTTTGTTTCTTTAATTGCATTATAGCGAAAGAACAAGAATTAAAACAGATTCCTGATCTTCTGTCGTGAAACTAAATTGCAGAAGGAGTGTCCAGAGTGCAGAAAAAGTTTATCAGGTGCATAAAATTTCAGTGTTTTGACATTGTTTATTGTGAAGTGGTATTATTGATATAAGGAGTCTGTAATGTAAACATATTGTACGACATAATGTAAATGTAATCACAAAAATATGTAAAAACGTGTTTTCTTCTATATTTCTTATTTATTCAGGTTATAATATCTTGAATTTATTTTATCGGAATAAAATGAAAATTATGGCGTGGAAAATTATAGACGTAGAAAATTGGCGACACGAAACCAAATTTAATGAAGAAATTATGCAAAAAACATTAGTGTGTTCCTTTTTTTGTTCACAATTGTGTTTAAAGTGATGTTCTATGAATACACGCAGTAAAAATCTGACATCCATAAGTTTTTTCAATGACACGATGGAAAATGCAATAAATTTATTCAATTTTATTTTCTTTAATTTCCCAGCTTTCCCTTAAGAATTTCAGGTCGGGAAGAAAATTTTGTTCACTAATATTGAGCCCCCTAACGCAAAACAGTCGTTGAAATCTGATTGAATCGTTGAGGATATAATTATTCATTTAAGGAAAATGTTTAAACAAGTCTTAAATGAAAATAGAAAAGAAATAACAATTCTACGATCAGTAGTCATAAAATTGATCTTGTATAGTGATTATATTTTATTTAGTCATAATCGATACATTTTACCGTACAAGATGACGTGATTATATCTTAAATAAATAATCATTATATTTTGGATGTAAAAATTCCCCCATTCACTCAAATATGGACCTCTTTTATGCGGTTATATAGAAGAAATTTGTAAAGTCTCCGCCAAAATTTTCGTTTAGATATCAGACATCTCTACTCATTTAGAGCGTTAAATGCTCCTTGGGATAGTTATTGTTATGAGAACAGGAAGTTTTAAATAAAAATTAATCACTTTTTTTTATTTTTTCACAAAAACCGCAATGATTTTTGCACAAACCGCTGATTATTTTTTTTGGTACTAAAATATTTCGATATCTTTTCAACAGCCAACACTTGTGACACAAGATAAGCTTCCTATGGGATCATTTTACTCTTTGGGGGATTTATTTCTCGAGAAATCTCCCTGAAATAAATATACCCTTCTCTCTCTGTCTCTCTTGTAAGCAAAAACAAGGAAATACTTTCTAACACCGAGAGAAATAATAAAAAACTGAAAATAATTCACATCACATTTCAGCCAAAAATTGAAAGTTTCTCCTACATTTCTCTCTCTCCATCTCTCTCTCTCTCTCTCTCTTTGTGCAAAAGTATTTTCTTTTTTTGCACATTGCTAAATAAAAATTAAAATAAAAAAAGAAGACAAAGAAAAATAGCTTACCTTTCTGGTAAATTCGCATAATATCATCTTTGAGATTGGTGCCGCCGGTCGTGACCATAACGCGGATGTCCATGTGTTTGGCCAACTCAATGCAGATCTGCGAGGTCTGGAGGGCCAATTCGCGCGTTGGCACAATTATCAGTGCTTGGATGCACTCCTTACTGGTGTCAACTTGCTCGAGAACAGGAATGGAGTATGCTCCAGTCTTTCCTGTTCCATTCTTGGCACGTGCCAAGATATCTTTGCCGCCGAGAGCAATAGGAATGGCAGCCTCCTGAATTGGCGATGGCTTTTCCCATCCCTTCTCAAAGATCCCCATCAGCAGCTCACGCTTAAGGCAAAATTCCTCAAATTCATTCCCTCGTGTGTCTGTGACATCCTATTGTTTTTTTTTCAGCCAAAAGAAAACAAGGAAAACAAGACACCGGAATTAAAATGATTTCTCTTTGAAATTTATTTGATATTACTTAAAAATTGAATATAGGGTAAGTGTGCCAAATTTCGGCATAGTTGCATGCAACCGCCAAAGTCTCAAGTTTGAAATGTAATATTTTTAATAGAAATTGAATTTTTTTGTAAGAGACGGAAAAAGATCAAATTGATGCAAAAATTGGTTTGATGCCGCAATTTTTTGAATATTTTTTCCACGTGTAAAAATGCAATGACCATGTAAAAAAGCCAAGTCTGTTCGATGTGAATACGTTCAAATTGGATTGTGAGTTAAATTTTGGGGATAAAGCATAGCGTCGAGCCAAATGTATTCTGAAAAAATATCTTGTGAAATGGACAAATGGATTTTGTTCAAATTTTGTTAAAAGATCTTTTGACAATTTTTTTTCCTTAAATTTTATATGGAAAAACACCCTTTTGACAAACTTTTCTTGTTAATTTGACAAGACATTTTTTTCAGAGTAGCAAACGCTCGTCAGTTGCTCATCTTTTTGACAGACTTTAAAGCCGTCCAGCGATATATCATTTACAACGAATGCAGACACAAAGCAAATGCAGTTAGCACAGTTGCTTATTCAACTGACGAAATTGCTTTACGTTTTTCCTAAAGATCTCTACACATTGGGAGCAATTTTCGTCAAACATTGTATTTTTCACAAAATTTTGACATTGCAGACGATTTTCTTCAAAAAATCAATTTTTGACGAAAACTGCTCCCAATGTGTAGAGGCCTTATGAGTAAATTTATCAAGAGCATTATAACACTGATATAGTCATTACTTTTTGTTACTAAGAATATCCCAAAGGTTGTGATTCCAATTATAAGTCGTCGGTTCCGAAGAAGACTATTGTAAGTCTAAAATGCAACTTTTCAGGAGAGAAGTTTAAAGTTTGAGATACAATATTAAGCTATAAAAATTTTGCTGCAATTAGTTTACATATACTTTTTGCAATATATCGTAGAAAAATGTAAGTTTTTCCCCATGAAACATGGTCCACGATTGTAGTTTTAGTGGAAAATATAAAAAAATGTGCATTTATTAGAGTTTTTTGGAAAATTTAACAAAGAAAAATCTGTAATGTATCTCGACTTATCATAATCTAGCTCGGAATTTGTAACAAGATGCATGTGATAAGTCGACATACAATATTATAATTTGGAAAAAAAAATCAGGGGTGAAATGATAACTTTGACTCTCGCTAGTATCGATTCGACACCATCGAATCTCTAGTATCGTTAGATCCAAATGATGAGATGAAATGAGTGTCGGCTCTTCACGCATTGTCGACTCGTTAATTTGACACTTTGGGACAGTGAAACATAACCTCAAAAACGCTTGTTTTGAATTTGCAATCTGAGATATTATGGTCGTTTCCGTCGTTTCAGTGATTTTAAGTTAAAGTAGTCAACCCATTAATGATATTTTTATGGAAATTGGGCTATTGAGGAAGCCCCGGAAGCCCCTTTTTCATTTGGAGCCAAGATGAGAAATTTGCAGTATAAAAACAATTCTGGAGCTTCCGGAAGAAATGTAAGTAAAAAAATCATCTATATTAGATATAATTTCTGCCTATTTACGCAGATCTCTTTACTTTGTCTTAGATTCTCACAAAATAATTGACCCTCAAAAACTTGCTGCACGTCAGTCGCTGAGTGAATGGCTCCAGAAAATTCAGGAATTATTTTTCATCTCATCAGTGCGGTGATTTTTGGTGGCTTGTAGTGTGTTTTACATTTGGCAAGGAGAAACAAAAGATCTGAACGAAACAGACGCATGAGTGACCACTTTCTACTCTATGAAATTTTCACGAGAACTAATCCATGAGAAACATCACCATCAACTTCCTGGCCAGTGTCTCAAACTTAATCACCGAGTATAAGATCACTCTCTGATAAGCCTTTCCCGGACTACCAGAAGAAACTATTATTCCGTGAAATTTTGCATTTTAAAATGGGCCCGGAAATAAAATTTCACAAGAATTATACTTATTATTAAAAAATTTAATAAAGATAAATTAAATGAGTAAAAAAGGGTATTTACTTATAAAAAAAATGTAAAATGTTCCTTAAATTTCACTTCGACTATACAAATCGACAGCTCTAGAGGTGTCGATAAATTAGTGTCGAGAATTATCGACACTAGCGACAAAAGTTGCAAGTTATCATCTCGATCACTCGACACTAGCGATGGGACAATTAGACAGAGTTATCATTTCACCCCAGAACTCGGTAATTTAAAACGGATTTACAATAGAAATATTATTTATATTGAATTTGATATACCGATTTTTTAAAAATATAAATAGAGTGTAGTTTCAACAATTTAGTTTAAATCTTGTAGCAGCAATACGAATGATTGATAAATTTCTTGTTAACTATGGTTTAAAACCTAGCCCCTCAAGTTTCCTGAAATTTGAAGCCACTTTGACTATTGACTTCGCGTTAAATTTATAACCTCTTGTTTACATGAAATTATGACTTACAATAGTATTACCATGCAAACGTTCGGATTTTACTCTATAAAACTCCAAGTTATAGTATTGTAAGTCGTTTTGTAATATGAAACTTATCAAAATTTCCGCGCAGAATTATTATAAGTCGCAAATTTTCCTAATTTTTCCTATTGTAAAACGCGTTACAATACCTAAAATTTCTCAACTGATTTTTTTTTACAGATTAGAGTATTGTAAGTTATTTTACCATAATTAATGATTAAATATTTTCCGGTGAATACAATTGTTACTCATTTTATAATAATATTGTTTGGAATATGTTCGAAAAATGCTCCGAACTATTTTTAGTTTTTTTTTAGTAACTTTTGCAGGAAGAAATTAATCAACATAAAATTTTGTGGGGATGTAGATCTAAGGTTTCTGCATCCAATGATACCACCTTTTTATACTACTGTAAGTAGACTTAAAATAGTCTTCTTCGGAACCGACGAAGTGCCACTACCTGAAAATGTTAATTAAAAAAAATGATATTATAAAAGTACTTACACTCGTTTTAATTCGATTATCTTTTGGAGGAATTTTCAACTTTGATTTCCACCCCAAGTCGTCAGTTGCTTTTTCACTGCCGTAAGCGCTGATTTTGCAAATCATGAAAGAAAAAAAATTAAAGTAGGTCTTGAGTTATTTTGCATGTAATTTAAAAAAGACACAGAAACAAAAGCGACTGAAGAGAACTCTCCTAAAAATATTTGGCTGGACAGAGAAAAACAACAAAGCTGTAAAAAGAAAATTTTTGCCTATACAGTAGACTCTCTCTCAATCGGGAATATGGGGCAAAATGTCATCCGGTTTAGCGATAGAATTGAGCGTCAAAACCTTTGTAAATTCCAGAAAAGGAGCTCAATTATAAAGAATCACGATCAAATAGGAAGAACTACAGCGAATTTGAACGAATTAGCTTCATAATTGAACGTGAAAATTGTCAACAAAATTTGTCGCCCGATTGAGAAAGAGCCGATTGAGTGAGAGTCTACTGTAATAACACAACTACCTCTTTTGAGAGCCATGATTGTTGAGATGATTGTTGGCCATACTCAAGTTTTCAGTCATCATTTTTTCTCTCCAAAAAAACAATTCAGGATACCTCCTGATTACTGCTTCTTCCTTAATTTCCTTTTTTGTTTTTTCTTTCTTTTAAAAAATCACAATACTTCTTTCAGCTTTCTTTACACTTTTTTTTTGCAATTTTTTAGTGTCTTCTGGGTTGGTTTTCTGTATACTTAAAAATAAATTCTAAATTGTTTTTTAAACCTTCACAAAATCTCATTCACTTTTTTCACTTTTAACTTTTTTTCTTTTTCTTTGTTTTGAGAGAAATAATGAAAACTTGCAAATTGTCTCTTAAACTCGTAATTTTTTTTTTCACTTTGTCTTTGGTAATCTTTTAAGATTTATTTCTTTTTTTTTCTTTTAATCAAGTCTCTTTTAAGCACTTGTCTCTTATAAAATATTTTCTGTAAAACTTATTTTATGGGAGACACAATTTTCTCTAGCGTCCTTTCTCTTGCACCGTTTTTTTTTTCTTTTTTTTTACTAAAGAGTTTATCCTAAGTCCTACTTTCTTTATTTTTAATAATTCTTTTTAAAGGGAGATAAAATCACTTTTAATACCTTTTTTTCTGTGATTACTGTGCAATTTTTTTTTTGTTTTTTCAGTGATTTTCACCCAAAAATTCTACACATTTTTTCTCTTTTTTCTTTAGTATGTAAAAGTTTTTCTTCTTCACAAATTTTCGCTCATGTGTTCTCTCCTAAAAAATTGTAAATTACTTTTTGCAATCCTCTGGCTTTTGTCTTTCAAATTAGCGCAGATTTTTCTTAATCACTTTTCAATTCTCATTTATTTTTTTAACCTGCAAATAAAGGAAAAATATTAGTATCTTTCCTTTCTTCCCAAAAATATCTCTAAAATAAATTTTCGCAAGCTTTTTCTTAAAAAAAATCACTTTGCAAGAAGCGGAAAAATGTGACTCGAGTAACGGTTAATGAATCCCAATTTTTTTTTTTCAAATATTTCACCACTTCAAATTGAAGCTTCGAACTTTGCCTACGCCACTGCTGACAGATATGCCTCTCACTTGCACTCACACGCCATCAATGGCTGCCGAAAGAGATGCAAATTGTGCATTGTGGTGCCTCTTTTTGTGCCCCCGTGGAACCCCAATTTCCCAACAAAGTGACCAACCAGACAAAGCATCAACATTTCCCTGTCCGGAAGTGCAAAAACCCACAGGAAAGCATCCCCCAGAAGCCCCTAAACAGCCCTCCGTGACGACTTTCCCAGAATTTCCGTGAGAAATGAAAGACCGAACGCACCCCATGAACCCACAAGTTTTCACCCAAAAAACCCTCCAGAAAACACCTCCACCCACCAGATTCCTACGCAAAACCATCAATTGACTCAATGGGAAGGGATTGAGGAATATTTTAACTCTTAATTCAAGGAAATAGTAGGTGAAATCAGAGAAATTTGATGATATTACCTTGTATGATTTATCCACACTCTTTCAAATATGGCGACTGAGGAAAATCCCAGCTGACTTCGTGTCATGCTAAGCAAACTGCTACTGCGACATAACATGCGTAAGCACTTCTCCAAAGAATTTTTAATTTAAAATCAAGGTAAAAACTCAATTTTTCTAATAAATAAAACTCTAGAATTATGTAGAAAAATTCCACGGAAATATACTCGGAAAAATGACTAAAAAGAAAATTCAATTTATGAGCCAAAAGCTGCATTTTCGCGTTTCATTAATTTTAGCAACAAATGATAGAGTATCGATACGGTATGGAATTTTGGTCAGCCGAGTTGGCACATTTTTGCACCCTGGTGGTGAACACTGGAAATGATTTTAGATGACTTTTTGCCGCCAAGTTTTTCAAATCGACTTGAATCAAATTAAATTATTCATTGAGCGAGGATATCGAGGATATCACAAAGATAAGATTCTAATTTTACCTAAAATTTATACGGGTAAGTAACACACAGAAGTCTTGAACAGTAACATCTTAACAGTACAAATATTGTAGATTGCAACTCACTCAGTGATTCAATAATAAATCATAAAATTTTGGAAGTGTACATACGAGATGTGTTCAAAAAAGTAAGGTTAATGTTATTTTACTTGAAAAATATTTACTCATAAAAAAAATATATATATATTTTGTCCCAATCACTTGCCAAGAATGTATTCTTGGCAAGACTTAATTCGTCGTCTAATAAAGAAAAAACTGCAATGGGTTGCCCGTTTTGGAAAAGTCGGGAAACCTTTGAAAGTTCCGAACAAAAAAAGGAATCTTTAGTGTTAAGGCGTCTACACATTGGGAGCAATTTTCGTCAAAAATTGCGTTTTTGACAGAAATTTGACGTTTCCCCCTACCGCTCGCTGCAGGGAATTTCCTTCAAAAAAGCAATTTTTGACAAAAATTGCTCCCAAGTGTAGAGGCCATTATTATGTGAAACATTTTGAGGTATCTGTAGGCAAGCAGACACTTGGTGTCTTCTTGACCACTTCCTGGACATCCCACAAGATACTGGTCAATAATTCTTCTTGTTTTAGTGATCAACATGGTAAAGGAGTCATTTGACACGCAAAAATAATTCACAAAATTGATATTATTGGCTTTTGGAAAATTGAAGTTTGTCTCCTTTTCGTTCTTTAGGGGACGAGAGTTCCCATGAGTTTTCCAATTTCCCAGAGGCGGAGAAAATTCTTTCTCTACAAAAGTATCATATTTGACCACTAAGACTTACAATAAAGTGAGTTTTACTGAAATTCGTTCGCTGGATATGTTGTGGTACGGAAAGAGTTAATAGTGATTTAATAATTTTCTATGAGTTGTCTTCACTGCTTCAATCGGTTTTTAACGTCCCAGGGTAGCATTATAATATATTCTGGGCCTCATGAGAAAATCCTGCTATCAGCTATAATTGTTGTTTTTATTCAAAAGACTCCTTAAATACCAAAATTATTGCTTCAAGTGCGTTGGACTGTTTCATTTATTGTTTCATTTAAAGTTTAATACAAATTCTTTGATCCAGAACACCAAAACGACCAAAACCATCAGGGGAATTCTGCAACAATATGACAATATCATATGACAAATTTTCGTGGTAAATTCAGGAGCAGGACAGCAATTAAGCCCAATAAGCATCGAATAGAGACATTGCAAAGAACTTTGTGAAACTTTTAGTAACTGATAAGAATATGATTTTCAGAATCAGTTACAGAATTCCTTTAGAGTTTTTAAAAACGAAAAAGACAAAGAAAAATGCGCTAATTGCTACCTATGTCAACATTGGGACCATGAAACAACATAGCAAGAATAAAAAATAGAGAATCGAATGCACTTAGCCTTCAAATTTTGAAAATTCATCTTATTTTTTAAACATTATCTTGTTATAGCTCTTATTTCCCTATGCCCTGTATAATTTATCGTAATGAGTTCTAAGATTCTTGCCAAATTGCTAGGAAAAAAGAAATTCAATAGAAATTGGCTTTTTGCTACGAAAATCTGTAAAAGATCATTTTGGCATTTGTTGTCAATTTGCACAAAATTTATATAAAAATGACAAGAAAAATGGGAAAATATTTATTGAAAAAATAATTTCTGAGTCCCAGAACGGCTGTAGAAGTCTTACGGAACGAAAAACTATTGAAAAATTGCTTTTTTGTGGAGAATATCTGCACTGGCATTTTATGCCAGTTTGGTATTTTCCGTGATATTTTTGGCTCGGGTAAAGTGTTAAAAAATCCTTCGTTCATCCTCAGGTCCAACTACTTACAGTTCAATGTGAACTTACAGTTCAATTATCTTGCAGAGAAATCCGGGCTGCAGTTTTCCAAATAATTCTTTCATAGAAACAATTAAAACTCAGTTTCACAAATTTCGAAAATTTTACAAAAAATCTAGGGTAAGTGAGCCAAATTTCGGCATAGTTACATGCAAGCGTCAAAGTCTCAAGTTTGAAATGTAATATTTTGAATTCAAATTGATTTTTTTTATTCTTTCTTCCTACCTAAAGAGTGTTGCTTGGAACCTTGTAAAGAGTTTACCGTCTTTATTTACTATAAAATCATTCTTAATACATTTTAAAATGAATAAAAATATAGACATAGCTTTGGTACCCTATTTCGGCCACCTTCATTCTCATAGTTCCTTGCCCTTCAGGAATTCTTCCAATATCTTTTTCACGTCATCACGTTTGTCGAAGCTACATTTTTTGTTATTCTTTTGCATTGTATAATCTCTAGAGTACGTAAATTCTGAAAGTTCATGGAAGTTCGAGGAACAAATAAGGTGGCCGGAATTGCAAGCTGGCCGGAATTTGACACACTTACCCTAAGTAAGAAATTTATCGATAAAAGAGAAATTTTTATGAAACTTTTGAGCCTTTTGAATTTTGAGGGTTTCTCGGAGAAATTATTAGGTTTCTTTAGACTTGTACTGAACTTTGAAAGGTTTCTTGATCTGCAAAACAATTTGTCAAACCCGTCAAACCTTTCTTTTACAGTTTTTCGTCATTAGGCGACATCAGATGGAACCGATGGGAAGATTCACGTGGCCTGTCCGCTAGCTCTTTATAAAAGGTGAGCAACCAAACACAAAGGTAATGTAGGTGACGCAAAACAAAGATGGTGACGAGTCCTAAGTAAGGTTAAGATCAGGAATTGGTTGTAAAGTTAATTAAAAGTAAGTAAAAGGTGAAGAAATCTACTTGACAAAGATCCTGCAGGGACGAGAATAACGAGATGAGAAAGGAAACAATGAGAAGAACTGGCAAAACAGGAGATGAAAATACGTAGTGGATGATGTCAAGAAAAAAACCAAAAATCAGCGGAATCTCACAAATTTATTTAAATCTTCCAGTCCCAGGGGATGCATACAGTCCCATCGGACAGTACGGAATAGTAGTGAGTGATGAAAACATCACATCCGTCAAAATTCAAATGATTCTCTCGAAGAAGACGTTCGAGGCACTTGATCATCTTCTCTGGCGTCACAGAGTCGTCTTTTGTGAGGCTGGACAGCTTCAAGCTTCTCACACAGCTGCTGTGCAGATCCTTCTCCACGTGCTTCGTGCTGTTGTACAGCACTGCTCGATCACGTGCTTCTGCCAAGTTGTTCGTTATGAAGTCCACCAGGATGCCTCCTGGACACGTTGAAGGGGCTATAAATTGACCAGTTGGACTCACCATCAACGGACCGGCTTCCCTGAAAAGAAGATAAGCCTTTGAAGCTTTTGAAGCCTTTGTGGTTCTGCAGGGAAAAAAAGTTTCCTGGGAATCTCCTTACGATTCTATCACAATTTCATATTCACTGAGTTCTTCGGGCCAGGAACTTGGGTACTGCTGCCTTCCCAGATAATCCAGGAGAGTCGTTGTGACCTTTCTCAAGTGATTCGTATAGAATCCCGCTTGAGTCTTTGGCATGAATTTCCTTCGGCCGATTTTGATTTTTCGCAGAATCTGGGATAGGGCATACTCATAGGCTGGGATCTTCTTCAGGTAGGCATCGTGCTTTGGGATGTTCCGGATGAACTACAAAGGGAAGAATGTCTTTCCAATCAGGGATTAAAAACTTCAGAGGACTCACATCTATCCAATTGTGCTGGACATCTCCAGTAAAGAGCATCACATGCCCGTCCAGGCTGATTCCGGTAAAGGGAGCAAAGACCAGAATTCGCTTCTCAAGATGCAACAGGTCTTTTGGATGCAAATTGGCCAGACTCTCAAGGCTTCGGAGGCAGGCTCTGTAGTGCTCAACATTCCAACCACATTCATACCTCAAATCCTTCAGTTTCAGTCTCTCGGCAACATTTTTCTAGACATCCGGAGGATTAGTTTTGAGCACAGGGGATTGCACTGAGGAGATACTTACCTCAAGCTTCTTGATTTCTTCCCGCAAGCCCAAAAGGGAATTTTTCCTCTGGAGGGCTGTGTTAATGTTGTTTCTCAGCCATCCACTCAGTGTCTTTTCATCCTTGGTCCTATTGATGTTCTGGAATATCACATATTCATCCGAAAAGATATCTTCAGGCTCGCGTGCAGTAAAAGTGGAATTGGCACGTTTCTGTTCAGGTTTTTCTGCCATCTGGGGCATCTTATCGAGATACTCAGTGGAGAGTTCACATGATTGAAGGATCCGTCGGAGGACCTTCTTGGCATCAGCGCTTCTCTCCACGGGCACTCTGACCATTTTCCCAGGACTACTGGCCTGGGCGGATCTCAGGTAGAAGGGCAGAGCTGTTGGGGTTGACTGGAGTACTCTGCGTTTATTGAGCGCCTCCAGGTGTGCACTGAGTAGCTTCAGGGATTCTTCATTAACAGCCTGCGGGGGAGGAAATCTTTGAGTAGATCGAGTAGATGAATTTTCCCGCCAAAAATTCGTCTTTTTGAAGAAGTCTGCACTCACCCTTTGATCCGGGAAGCGTCCAAACAAATCCGGATGCACCACAAAGTAGAATGGCCTAAGAGCTGTGGCAATTTCTGCATTGCTGAGGTACCTGAGGCTGCCTGAGAGACTTCCTGGGTATCTTGGGAATCTGCAGAGAGTGAGGTTAGGGCAAAATTGGGATGTTTTGAGCGGGAAAATTGCCATGCTTACACATGTTGTCCACAGCGGTGGATGCCAGTGATGGAGTGCCACATGGAGAGGCACCGGAAATGGAGGAAAATGCCCGAAAATACCCTTCTACGCGCTTTCTTGGGCACAAGGAAGTCTCTTTCTCGAGGACACACACACTCACAAACACCCCTGACATTTCGCCATTTTTTCACTGTCGCGACATCGGTTGGTAATTGGTGTGCGTTGAGTTGTTTGTATCGATAAACAATCAAGTTAGTTTTTCCAATAAACAATTAATTAACGCTTTTTTCACACTTTTCTCATTCACTATTGCTTCTGCCACAATCTCAGGCATCTTTTTCACACATCTTCCCATGGAATCTCTGGGGAAATCGGTTAGAAAATTGCATGTTCTCCAAGTCCATCTGTTGCTCTCGCTATTTCACCATCTAGCGACATCCTCCTGATTTCTGGGGCTTCCTGCTAATCCTTTACCCTAATTTTCCAGGAATCCTTGGCTCCGGCAATGTCCGTGGGTGGCAAGAAGGGTACAGGAGCTGCAGTGATAGCAGGTAGGAAGAAATCCGGACCGAAGTTTGAGCTTTCCGATGAGCAGAAAGCAGACATCAAGGAAGCCTTCGATCTCTTTGACACCGAAGCCAGTGGATTCATCGACGTGAAGGAGCTCAAAGTGGCCATTAGGGCATTAGGATTCGAACCCAAGAAGGAAGAGATCAAGAAGATGGTAGCAGAAATCGATAAAGATGGCACAGGGAAGGTTTCCTACGACGAATTCCTGCAGCTGATGACCGTAAAGATGGCTGAAAAGGACACCCGGGAGGAAATCATGAAGGCCTTCAGGCTCTTCGATGACGACGAGACTGGGAAGATCAGCTTCAAGAACCTCAAGAGGGTAGCCAAGGAATTGGGTGAGAATCTAACAGACGAAGAGCTCAGAGAAATGCTAGATGAAGCTGACCTAGATGGGGACGGGGAAGTCAATCAGGATGAATTCCTGCGGATTATGAAGAAAACCAGCCTCTACTAGAGGAAAACTGAAAAAAATCTTCCGCCGGAGTCAAGTTATTCGTGTGCATTTTCTTATCTCTCTTATTCCGACATCCTTGGATGCAACTTATATTTTTTTTAACTGTGGTATTATACTATTTTAATGTAATCTGAGCCAATGTGCTTAATACACCAAAAACCAATTAAAATATACATTTTTTAATTAAAAATTTTCCAAAATTTGCAATTTTCCCGCGATAACTCCATCGATTTCTCGATGAAATGATAACAGAGCTTCAAGTGTCCACCGCTGGCAGCGCCACAGTCTCTTGTTTTTCTCAGTGAATTCTTGTGCAACCCCCAAGAAAAAAGACCAAAAACATGAGTGAAAGTGCACTAAATCTTCTGAATTTGATAGTAAACAACCGTGATGATATTATCTACGTGACAGTACTGCTATCCTGCATAGCAGTTGGCAAATATTATAGAAAAATCGCCGACTGTGCGGAGAAAGAGAAATTCGGGAATATCCTGGGAGTTCTCATCATTGTCATCGTTTCCGGCTTCCATACTCTCCACATCTTCGTCTCCTTTGCTGCATCCGCCGGGATTATACTCCTGCATAAACAATTGTAAGTTGATTGGCCGGAAATGGGTTGTTTGTTGGACTTTGATCCTTCGTCTTTGACAGGGCAATTTTTGAGGTTATCGCGGGTTATAGATCAAAGAGGCACAATTATTATTATTCAAAATAAAAAGAGAAAACCCGGAAAACCTAAAAAAAAAACCGGAAGCAAGGCAGGACAGAATATTTAATCTGATATATGTAATTTTATAAAGTATAGCATAAGAACTCTTTTTTCTCTTAATTGCCCTGAAATGAAACGAATAAAAGAAAAAAGGTTGGTGTCTTAGCTTACCCGAAAGGCTAACACTCGAAAAATGGTGGGTGTCTTAGCTAAAATAGTGGGCTTATTCCCCGAAAAATGGTTGCTGCCTTCGCAATTTGTCACTGATCACAGCAACTGTCCCAAAAAGATTAATTTCAATTTCAATAAAAAAAATCTACAGTAGAGCCCCGCTATAGGCCATATTTGGTTCCAGATTTGACACTTGGGTCGCTCTATAGTCCATGTAATTTTTTTAAATTATCAACGACTTTTAGTATTAAAATTGCTCGACGGCTTCCACTTTCTTTGCGATTGTGGTACTTGTCATTGCTATCTTCACTATATGGATCCCAATTACTCAATAAAGTTTGCGAAAAATATTAAAATAATTATGACAACATTGCATGTCGCGTACTAAAAAACATAACCTAACTTAAAATCAGTGTTTGTTTTGAAATCAACGGTCGATAAATTGTAGACTATAGAGCGATGGCCTATAGCGGGGCTCTACTGTAATGTATTCTACACAAAAATGCATTAGAAGTAATTTATTTTTATTAAAAAAAACACAATTTCTTTATTAATTTAATTTAAATTATACTCGACAAAGTAGCTCAAGTTAGCCCAAATCCACCAGAAAATATGTTTGTGTCTTGGCTCACTCGAAAGGCTATAAATCGACAAATGGTTTGTACTTTGGCTAGTCCAAAAGGCACATGACCCGAAAAATGGTGGGTGTCTTGACTAATGAATAGGCCTTTCCATTATTTTTTCAGGCAAATAACACAATCACAAAGAAATTAAATTTAACAGGAAGTGGAATGTTTTTATTTTCTTTTTTTATTCAATGTTTTTTTCACTTTATTTGTTTAGAAATCACTTTATCGGTGATCATAGCGAAATCCGAAAAATTTCGCTCGTTGATCTCAGTGACTCACCCAATCAAAAACTGACTGGAAAAATCTCTAATAAATATTTAATTTAATTCGAATTAAAAATTTAATTCAAGCGCATTTTTATGTTTACTTGTTGAAATTATTATTTTGTCCGCTGATCCCAACGACGCCCGAAAAACGCTGTCGCTGATTACAGCAATTGACCCGAAAAAAGGTTGTTGTCTTAGCTATTTGTCGCTGATCGCAGCGACGTGCCCGAAAAAAAAATATTTCAACTGAAAAAATTATTTTAATGCCATCTTCTATACAAAATTACATTAAAATTAATTCTTTTGATTAAAAATATCACTGCCTAATTAATTTCTTTCCAATTTAAGTGCGTTTGGGTTTTTCATTTTCATTTCATTTCACTTTATTAAGGGGTTTTCGTCATTTAATTAGCGATTCCCCTGTTTGCGTTTTTAATTCATAAAAAGCCACTTTGTCGTTAATCACAGCGACACCCGAAAAATTTAAATCAAAAGAAAGAAATAATAAAAAAAAACATACTTTCCGTTAAATTTAATTTATTTATTTTTTTGCATAAAAAAATAACGGAATGGCTTATTTATTAGCCATGACACCTACCATTTTTCGGGCCATGTACTTCTTTATGT
This sequence comes from Phlebotomus papatasi, assembly GCF_024763615.1. Taxonomy (NCBI): domain Eukaryota; kingdom Metazoa; phylum Arthropoda; class Insecta; order Diptera; family Psychodidae; genus Phlebotomus; species Phlebotomus papatasi. The sequence goes on along the minus strand of NC_077224.1, from coordinate 85,794,962 downwards.
GGCCTAGCCAAGACACACACCACTTGTCAGCTTGTAGCCTTTCTGATAAGCCAAGACACGAACCTTTTTTCGGGTGGATTTCGGTAAACTTCAGCTATGGGATTGATAAATAGATTTATCAATCAATTTATTTTCACCAGGAAATTGATAAATAAAGGAGGCTTTTAAAGAATTATTTCTAAAGCAATTTTTGTAGAAGAATGCATTTTTTAAAATGAAATAATTTTTTTCGGGTCAGTCGCTGTGATGCGACAAATGGCCAAGACAGCAATCATTTTTCGAGTGATGGGATTATTCTGTTAGTTGAGATACTCACCATTTTAGCTGAGATTCTTTACAATGTGGGATAGATTCAATCACATTGTGGGATAAAAACAATCCCATAATGCGATATTTAGGTGGTTTATTGTCAATGCATTCTCTCGCGGTTTTCACTCGGCACTTTGCTTTCCTTTCAACAGTTCATCGAGAAAACCCGTTAGTGCGGCAAAAATAAATCGAAAAATCGATGTGATGCCGATAAAATTTTCGATGAGGATCGATGAGTTGATGGGTGGCTGACCCCCATTTTTGTTTCAGATCTTAAATCAGTGTCGATCGCCAATTCTAATAGTTTGATACGGTTATACTTGAAGAGAATAAAGAAATAATTTCCGATGGAAGAATTTGTCAAGAACAGATCCCTACCTCTAAAAATAAGCCACGCCTCTTACAATTTTTTAGATCTTAATAAGGGCTATTTTCTGGATATTTCCAGACAATGCCACGTTATTGTCTCCGTTTTTATGTTCCTATACCTCCTGTTCTTCCGGATGACTTACTACTTTGGCCTGCCATCGCCTCCTGGCCACACAAACCTCATTCAAATGGTCCTGACGCTCAAGGTAAGTTAATTTACAGTTTTTTTAGGGTGATTCCTTGGTAATTGCGATGGTTTTGTAGCTCGTGGGATTAGCTTTTGAGGTGAAAGATGCTACATTGAAGTGCAGAAAAGCTTCCAAGGAGGAATACGAACAGATCCCTTACCATGAAAAAGAATTAGCCGAAATAACTCCAAAAAATATCTTTGGGTACTGTTTTAACTATGTTGGAGTCCTTACTGGACCCTATCTTACATATAGAACCTACAGGGATTCCTTTGTAGAAACGTATGCTTCCAATGAGAAGCGTTTTGAAGCTTGCGACAAGACGACTTTGGAAAAATTCAAGTCTATCCCAATTTTTGTGGCTCTGTACCTTCTAACGAGTTACTTTTGGCCTCTTGGGAGGATTTTCAATGATGAATTTTACGCTCAGTCGATTCTTTTGCGATTGTGGTATGTTTGGCCGGCGTTTTTCATCTTCCGGATGAGGATGTATATCGGATTGACTCTGAGTGAGTGTGTTTGTTCAGCTGCTGGAGTTGGAGCCTATCCAACTGTCTTCCAGTCTACGGCTGGAGGAGGTCCGAAAACCAAAGATCCACAGCTCCTGGAAGCCTGGGATCAGAGTTATGATTTCAATACCATCAAGAATAGCGATGTTTACACTACCGAAACCTGCTGGACATTCCGGGAAGCTATGAAGAGCTGGAATATGTGTGTTCAATATTGGTTGGCTATGAATGTCTACAAACGCTTTCCGAGCCGTAAACTCCGCACAGGAGCTACTCTCCTGGTTTCAGCCTATTGGCATGGAGTTAATCCCGGCTACTACTTTTGCATCTTCGCGGCACCCTTCTACGTTGCCATTGAGGATCTCTGTCTCAAACGACTGAGATCGTCCATTCCTAGCTTCCCTCTCTGGCTCAATGTTTGCGTGTGGATTAGCAAATTCTTTGCCTTCTCCTACATGGCCATTGCCTTCCAACTGATCACTTTCCCAAGGATTTGGAACTACTACAATTCAGTCCTTCACTTTGGCTACCTCCTTTGGGCCTGCCAATATGCAGTGGCTCTTTTCTGGCCAAAGATCTCCAAAGCGATTTTTGGCGGAAAGCCCAGAAACAGCGAGAAAGCCAAGGAGGACAAAAGTAGTTAAAGTGGATCAGGACGAATCAAGGTAAGAAGTATTCCTTACGGACCCTCCAAAAAATCCCACTTTTATCCCTTTTTGGAATCAATAAAAGGGATATTCTTAACCATTTTTTTTGGATAAAGTTGTTGGATAAAATTTTGTAAGAAATATTTAAATTGGGATAAAGTTTTACATGATTTAGGAAATTTTGATTTTACCAGGTGTTTTAGGATTATCCGCAGTCGTTATCCAGGATTTTAGGTAATGGAAGGTTTTTGGTATTATTATCCAATTGTCATTATCCAGATTATGAGTATTCTAGTTCACCAAGTTTTTTTCTTACAATTTATTTGGCGGTCATATATACCAGTATCCAACTTATCCGGGTTATCCATGTTATCCAAACTTGAGCTCAAAACAAAATCCATATTATTTTGATAAAACTTCTAGACAATACTTGAAGGATTTAATCGATTAATCAATTGTACGTCTTGATATCGCTCCTTGGAAATTACAAGGGGCAACTCAATCTGAGCCATTTTTCAGGAGACAGCATGAAAGATTCAACTTTGTATAAATAACTATCTTAATTAAGTATGTTAATAAAAACAATTTAATTCCTTTCTATTTGTATGAGCATTATCATAAACATCGGAACATACATATTTTTACCTTTCAAAATATGTTTTTTTATGAGTTAGCTCTTTGTCATTCTAAATGATGCGCAAATTTTCATGAAATTAGATGAAATGTTTCACAAAAATTTGAACGATAAATCTATTTTGTGTTCCTTGACTTCAAACAAAACCGCGCAAGCAATCATAAAGAGTAAAATTTTGAAAAACTTTTCTAATAACGAAATTTATTGACTCATATCATCTGAAATTTTATTAAATTCTCTATCTGAGTGTATTAAAACCTCAAAATCGCCAAAAAGTGAGTTGGCCCCTTGTAATTTCCAAGGAGCGAATATAATGTATTTTGATGTGTCATATTATCCAAGATTGAAAAGTGTTATCCGAATAATTTACAAGTGAAAATATCATAAATCTCCATTATTGCGGTGATAAAATTTGAGTTTCAGTGACAATTGAACAATTGCAACATTTTGAAAGAATTTGGATAAAAGTATTTTTGATAAATATTATCCAAGTTTCTACAATATCACAACTATGATTCCGGTTAAAAATAAAAATCATTAGACGCAAAATTGCAATTAATTTATCCTCTTCGAATATTTTATTTTTATCCAGATTTATTATCGAAGTTAGAAATGTTCTTTTGTATCTGGATAAACATTGAAATTTGGGATCAGTATCTTTGGATAATAATCTATTTAGAATGATCAAAATGTCCCCAAGTGTATTCCTTATCAAGATTCCTTATCCGGTTTATCCATCTTAGAAAATGTAGAACAATTTAAATTCAAAAGACAAATCATGAACAAAAATTCCAAAGTGCAATATTTAAATTTAATAAATGTTTGAACTGAAATTGGCATTATTTTTGTGATTCATGATTGGAACATTTGGTCTAATTCGTCTAATTAGTTGTAAATAACTAATTAAGCTTGTTAGTCTAATTAGACTAATTGTCTGAATAGATAAATTTGTGAAAAAAATTGATGACATTTGCATTTCTCATTTAAAATTTACTTTAGTAGTTTATTGTAAGATAGTGAGGATTAGAAAAGTTAACATTCTAGTTCTAGTGCTTGCCATTTCAAAAAAATATACATAAATAATTTTTTTTTCTTTAAAAATCCTCAATTCTGCGAATATGTACAGAAAAAATGTCTATAATTTGTGTAAAATAAATTGGTTCTAAAATTCAAAACGATTTTTTTATTTAAAAAATATAACAAAAAATCACCAAAAGAATTTGTGGCATTCAACTTGTTTATATTTCCTTCAAATTCGATTAAACAAAATTAATTGGATTAAAATTTAGATCAAAATATGCCTAAAAAATTTTTTTTCATGCCAACTTTGGGGGGTCTATCTCTTCTAGTTTAGCAGATATTCGCGTTTAAAGATTTGCATACAAAATATGCCTAAAAAAATTTTTTTGATGCCAACTTTGGGGGGTCTATCTCTTCTAGTTTAGGAGATATTCGCGTTTAAAGATTTGCATACAAAATATGCCTAAAAAATTTTTTTTAATGCCAACTTTGGGGGGTCTATCTCTTCTAGTTTAGGAGATATTCGCGTTTAAAGATTTGCATACAAAATATGGCTAAAAAAATTTTTTTTTGATGCCAACTTTGGGGGGTCTATCTCTTCTAGTTTAGGAGATATTCGCGTTTAAAGATTTGCATACAAAATATGCCTAAAAAAAATTTTTTTTGATGCCAACTTTGGGGGGTCTATCTCTTCTAGTTTAGGAGATATTCGCGTTTAAAGATTTGCATACAAAATATGCCTAAAAAAAATTTTTTTTTGATGCGAACTTTGGGGGGTCTATCTCTTCTAGTTTAGGAGATATTCGCGTTTAAAGATTTGCATACAAAATATGGCTAAAAAATTTTTTTTTGATGCCAACTTTGGGGGGTCTATCTCTTCTAGTTTAGGAGATATTCGCGTTTAAAGATTTGCATACAAAATATGCCTAAAAAAAATTTTTTTTTGATGCCAACTTTGGGGGGTCTATCTCTTCTAGTTTAGGAGATATTCGCGTTTAAAGATTTGCATACAAGATATGGCTAAAAAAAATTTTTTTTGATGCCAACTTTGGGGGGTCTATCTCTTCTAGTTTAGGAGATATTCGCGTTTAAAGATTTGCATACAAAATATGCCTAAAAAAAATTTTTTTTGATGCCAACTTTGGGGGGTCTATCTCTTCTAGTTTAGGAGATATTCGCGTTTAAAGATTTGCATACAAAATATGCCTAAAAAAAATTTTTTTTGATGCCAACTTTGGGGGGTCTATCTCTTCTAGTTTAGGAGATATTCGCGTTTAAAGATTTGCATACAAAATATGCCTAAAAAAAATTTTTTTTGATGCCAACTTTGGGGGGTCTATCTCTTCTAGTTTAGGAGATATTCGCGTTTAAAGATTTGCATACAAAATATGCCTAAAAAAAATTTTTTTTGATGCCAACTTTGGGGGGTCTATCTCTTCTAGTTTAGGAGATATTCGCGTTTAAAGATTTGCATACAAAATATGCCTAAAAAAAATTTTTTTTGATGCCAACTTTGGGGGGTCTATCTCTTCTAGTTTAGGAGATATTCGCGTTTAAAGATTTGCATACAAAATATGCCTAAAAAAAATTTTTTTTGATGCCAACTTTGGGGGGTCTATCTCTTCTAGTTTAGGAGATATTCGCGTTTAAAGATTTGCATACAAAATATGCCTAAAAAAAATTTTTTTTGATGCCAACTTTGGGGGGTCTATCTCTTCTAGTTTAGGAGATATTCGCGTTTAAAGATTTGCATACAAGATATGGCTAAAAAAAATTTTTTTTGATGCCAACTTTGGGGGGTCTATCTCTTCTAGTTTAGGAGATATTCGCGTTTAAAGATTTGCATACAAAATATGCCTAAAAAACTTTTTTGATGCCAACTTTGGGGGGTCTATCTCTTATAGTTTAGGAGATATTCGCGTTTAAAGATTTGCATACAAAATATGCCTAAAAAAAATTTTTTTTGATGCCAACTTTGGGGGGTCTATCTCTTCTAGTTTAGGAGATATTCGCGTTTAAAGATTTGCATACAAAATATGCCTAAAAAATTTTTTTTGATGCCAACTTTGGGGGGTCTATCTCTTCTAGTTTAGGAGATATTCGCGTTTAAAGATTTGCATACAAAATATGCCTAAAAAACTTTTTTGATGCCAACTTTGGGGGGTCTATCTCTTATAGTTTAGGAGATATTCGCGTTTAAAGATTTGCATACAAAATATGCCTAAAAAAAATTTTTTTGATGCCAACTTTGGGGGGTCTATCTCTTCTAGTTTAGGAGATATTCGCGTTTAAAGATTTGCATACAAAATATGCCTAAAAAATTTTTTTTTGATGCCAACTTTGGGGGGTCTATCTCTTATAGTTTAGGAGATATTCGCGTTTAAAGATTTGCATACAAAATATGCCTAAAAAAAATTTTTTTTGATGCCAACTTTGGGGGGTCTATCTCTTCTAGTTTAGGAGATATTCGCGTTTAAAGATTTGCATACAAAATATGCCTAAAAAAATTTTTTTTGATGCCAACTTTGGGGGGTCTATCTCTTCTAGTTTAGGAGATATTCGCGTTCAAAGATTTGCATACAAAATATGCCTAAAAAAATTTTTTTTTGATGCCAACTTTGGGGGGTCTATCTCTTCTAGTTTAGGAGATATTCGCGTTTAAAGATTTGCATACAAAATATGCCTAAAAAAATTTTTTTTGATTTATTTTATAATCCGACAATTCGTTTTCTTGATTTCAAAATCTTCTATTCAATCCCAGAAATGTTATTCTTGATCCCAGAAGGTTATATTTAATCCTAGAAAATTTTATTTAATTCCTCAATTTGTTTTCTTGATTCCAATACGTTTTATTCAATCCCAGAAATGTTATTCATGGTCTCACAAGATTTTATTTACTCCGACAAATTTTTATTTTGAATCCCAAAAGGTTTTGATGAATCCCACAAATTTTATATTCAATCCCAGAAAAATTTATTTAATCCCAAAATTTGCTTTCATAATCCCAATTACGTTCTATTTATTCCCAGAATTATTATACTTGATCCGAAAAGGTTGACATCAATCCCACAAATTGTGGTATTAATCCAAGAAAATTTTCTATTCCGACAATTCGTTTTCTTGATTTCAAAATTTTCTATTCAATCCCAGAAATGTTATTCTTGATCCCAGAAGGTTATTTTTAATCCCAGAAATGTTATTCATGATCTAAAAAGGTTTTATTTACTCCGACAAATTTTATTTTGAATCCCAAAAGGTTTTGATGAATCCCACAAATTTTATATTCAATCCCAGAGAAATTTATTTAAACCCAAATTTTGCTTTCATAATCCCAATTACGTTGTATTCATTCCCAGAATTATTATACTTGATCCGAAAAGGTTTACATCAATCCCACAAATTTTATCATGAATCCCTTAAATTTTAACGCACTTTTTAACTGTCAGTGAAAAATAGTTTTGTGTTCAACTGAAAATCATATTTATTGAGATATCATTTTTATACAATATTTAGGAATGTTTCATTTTTTTATCAATTTTACATTCTAGTCAAGAAAAAAAAATAAACAGAAAATTATCTACACTAAAAAATATTTTTAATAATGCTTCATTTGCAGTGATTCTTACTTTTCTAGTCTTTCAAGATGATTTTTTTGTTGCTTTTTTTTGTAAAATATACTTTTTTTTATTAAATTGTTATACTTTCTCAGTTGAATCTTTTCATCTATCAAAGATCCATCTTTAAAACACACTAAAATAGAAACAAAAAAAAATCAACAATGAGGTGGAAATTTTCAGAGATTCAACGGGATAATTCGTCGTCTATTTTAATTTTTGTAAACTTTATTTCGTTAGATCATTGATTTTTTGCACTGTTTGAAGTGTCTTTGAAATATCATGAGTGAAGTCCTTTCATTTTGCATTATATTTTTGTTTTTGTAATTATAAACTTTTTTATCTCCTTATCATTATAATTCAGATATCATTCATCTTCTCAAGTATTTAACAGCAAATATAATCTCATTCATTATCTGAATGATATTTAGTGGCATCATTTTATTTATAATTCTATACATTGAATAACAAGAAATATTTATATTTCATTTTAATAAGGAGGAAATGAGGAAAAGTCATTGGATATTTTCACTCATTTCTTCTCTCCATTTCTCTCTCTTTTTTTTATTTCCTTTGCTATTTACTAAATTCTCCAATATCTTCATTGAATTCTCAGTGAATCCCAAAATTTATCAAGATTCTCTGTGAATTTTTAATTTCTACAATTTCTAAAATAATTTTTCTCTTTTATTTTCAATAAATCAAAGAAGGTAATCCATCTTGTGTATCTTTTATTAAAAAAAAGTAAACAAAAAACAAAACCAACACACGCTCAATTCACAAAAGATCTCTCTAAAATATTCATTTGAGTTTCCTTCTCACACATCATGCAGTTTTTCTTTTCAAAAAAATCACTTTTTTTCTGAATTTCTGGGAGTCAAAATAATTTGTAAAGATTATTGAGTAAAATATCTTGAGGAATTTTCATCCTCATATCGTCTTTTCTCTTTCACTATCAATTTTCTGAGGAGTGATAGGGTAAGTGTGCCAAATTCCGGCCAGCTTGCAATTTCGGCCACCTTTTTTGTTCCTCGAATTTCCATGAATTTTTAGTTTTTACATACTCTAGAGATTATACAATGCAAAAGAATAACGAAAAATGTAGCTTCGACAAACGAGATGACGTGAAAAAGGCATTGGAAGAATTCCTGAAGGGCAAGGAACTATGAGAATGAAGGTGGCCGAAATAGGGCACCAAAGCTATGTCTACTTTTTTATTCATTTTAAAATGTATTAAGAATGATTTTAGAGAAAATAAAGACGATAAACTGTCTAAAAGGTTCTAAGCAACACTCCTTCTTAAGTAAAAGGAATAAAAAAATCAATTTTTATTAAAGATATTACATTTCAAACATGAGACTTTGGCGCTTGCATACAACTATGCCGAAATTTGGCACACTTACCCTATAAGTATTTTTGTTTTGTTTTCAAAGAAATCAATTGCCATTTCATTTCATTTTTTTTAATTTTGGAAGTGATCCTGAGAGGTGTGCGCAATCCTCAATTTCCTTCGCCATCGGCATTAGCCGCTGAACTAACACGATCAGTTGTTTTAGTTGTCTGGCACGTATTGTAGGCGCCACAGAAAGAACACTTGAGTCCAACAGCATGAAAAGGAATATTTGACTCCTAAACGAGCAAAATTGACAGTTTTAACTCTATCTCTTTCTATTTTTTTGACTTAAGGGGCGGGGCTAAAAAATCTCTCACCTTGTGACAATCTTTGCATAGAATGTCAACCATATAGTTCTCATACTCTTTTGGCATGGGTGAATTCTCCACCTCCTGATCCAGATACTCCCACAATTTTGACATATCAATCATTGATGTCTGGCACGAGGGACAAGCATAATGGCCAGAACTCAGCTTTTATTTGCAATAAAAAAAGATCAATAACCCAAAAAAACATTATTAAAAATGAATCAAACATTTTTTTCGCGCGATAAATCCAGCAATTCAACCAAAGTGCTAAAATTTTTGCTTATTTCTGCTGAATTTCAAGCAATTTCACTTGATTTGAGTCTTTAAATCTCCCGACGGTTCTTTGAAAAATTCTGAAAAGCATGCTTTTCAGGGTGTACAGGAAAAATTAATATCGCCAATTAACGTTGAGGCTTGCGCCATCAATTGAGTTTTCTTCTAATACTTGGATACCAATAAATTAGCTATAAATTACCAATAAAGTCAGCTTAACGAATTTCCATAACAAAACTTCTCCATAGCGAACTTCCGTGGAAATTATTATATTATTTATATTATTGTTTATAATTGACGCTAAATTTCCGCAGTCTTCCATGGAATTTTTCCTAGGAGAGGCCATTCTATGAAAACTTTAAACAACATACAAAGGAAATCCAACGTCAATATCTATGGAAGTCCATGGAAGGTTTGTATGGAAACCCCATAGCAAAAGAAAGTGGAATAGGAATAACAAGCGAAAAATTCCTCGGGATTTTCCAGAATTTTTCCTTGGAAAATTCCGTAGAAATTTTCCATGAAATATTCCAGAAGTTTTCCTATGGATTTTCCATGGATTTTACCGCAACACGCCTCCTTTTTCGAAGGAAAATTCCTGATGATTTCCAGGGGAAAATCCAAGGAATAATTCCACGGAGAATTCCACTACCTTTCCATGCAGTTTTCTAAGAAAATTCCACACGTTTGTTTCTTCGTTTTACCGCTAGAATATGTTTGTGGCACTACAAAATAGATGAATTTCCCCTTAGCAAAATTCTGCGGAAATTCCAGTGGAAAACTATCCAAATTGCAACAATTTGACACTAAAATTACAGAAAATTTTCCAAGGAATTTGGAGTCGGAAATTCCATTGGAATCATAAATCTCCATGGAATTTCAAGTAGGATCCACTGGAATTCCACTGAGGAAATCCTATGAAAAATTCCACTATCTGTTCACGGGGTTTTCCAAGGTTTTTTCCACTATTTTTTTTCGAATGTCAAGCAAATAAAATAGTGTTGTGACAACATGGATAATTTGTTTCCAAACCTTCTGCAAACATTTTTAGTGATTCATGTGGTTTACAATATAATTAATTATGCGACACTGTGTTTCGCGTGGATAATAGTGAAGTGATTACATAAAATAGGTCGCCAACCTAAAATAAAACTGTTTTTATGTTATTTAATATCTATTTTAGAAAAAAAAATATTTTTTTTGTAAAATAGTTTTTTTTTTATCTAAAGTGGTAATTCGTTATCGCTGGTTCAGTAAAACTTATTAAAATCCCCGTGATCTTTGCCATTTCTCTAATATTCGGAAATAAAAGCATGAGGTGCATTTGACAGCTTCATTTTTTCTCCATTTTATTTAGGTGGAAAAATTCACATAAATTCCACGAACATTTCCTTGGATGTATTCCACAAAAAAATCCCTTATAAATCCATGAAATTTTCACTGGAATTCGTTATGGAAACTTCGTATGGATTTTCTCAAGGAAAACTACTGGATAATTCTGAGGAATTTTTCGCTTGTTATTCCTATTCCGCTTTCTTTTGCTATGGGGAATGATCCCAATGATAAACTGTCAAAGTTCGGGAGATTTTTTTACAACCCGTCAAGTCATTGCTCCACCTGCCGATTTTACTCGGAGGTTTTTTGGATAGTAACGGTATATTCTAGTACATTTAGAGAAATTCTGTAGATTTTCGGCAGAATTTCTGCTTGAAAATCTGCAGATTTTCGGCAGAATTTCTGCATAGGAAATCTGCATAGTCTCCTCTTCATTGTCTCAACAAAAATATTGTTGATTTATCAAGAAACTGTAGAAGTTACAAAGAAAATGGTATGCTCTGCTTAACAAGCATTACCGATTAAACATTTTAGATAAATAAAAAAAAAATGCGAACAAAAATACAAATTTCTTAAAAATCGCCCATGGAATGATACAAAAACACGAAATTTAGGTTGACACTCTGTTTAAAGTTTTCACTTCATTATTCTCTACTTATAACACGGCGTCGCAGAATTCTTCATTTTATATAAACACTGTGAAATCACCAAGAATAACTCTATTGAATTTTGCAAACTTCAGTGAAAAATATTCCATCTTTTCAGACACATCTGTCTGGAAAGTCTGGAATGTAGAAAAATCTACAGATAATCGGCAAAATATCTACAGAAATTCGTCAGAGTAATGCACCAGGATTCTTCAGAAAATCTGCAAAAATTTCTGACGAAATTTGTCTCAAGCCCAAATAAAATTCGTAGGAATATCTACAGATTTCTCGGCAGATTTTCGGCAGAGATGTAGATATTTTCTTCGGAAATCTGCAAAATATCTTACGAAATTATTTGACGGGTATATTTCTCAACCGATTCGGACTCGTATTTTGGAACCTCGAAAAAGTTTCTACGTTATGAAAGGACAATTTATCGTAATTTATTATTTCACTAAGCTCTTCTTTGATATTCAACTGATTTTGCCCGAAATAAATGTGGCTCTTACCTCGAACTGACCGAAAGTAATTAATCCAAACGAAATTATCTTAACAAAGTTCTGTGCAAATATTTTACTATTTTCTATTAGATCTTAATAAAATATCCATTTATTTAGAGAATACCAATAAAGTCCTTTCACATCAATTAAATTGCAAAACTTATTTAGCTTCTAATCCGCAGTTTCCTTGTTGGAAAATCTTCAACAGAGATTAATGGTCTCTAAATTTAGATTTAAAGTCCTTGCGGTTGCTATTGCAAAACAATTAATGCTGTTCACAGTGATAAATTTGCAAATAAAACAATGTGATATGAATTGTGATTTAAGCTTGAAAATCCACCAAATTTACTTTCGGCTTTTTATTTGGTCATCAAGGTCCAAGGTTTAATGTGCGTAATTACATCAATTCTACTCAATAATTTATATAGTTTTTTCTTCTTTGCACAGAAACCCCCCAAAAAATCCACAATAATTGAATTTTAAACTTCTATTTTCATGTTAAATTTCTCAAGAGTTTTTTATACGCATCCTGTGGAATCTTTTTTGTAGTTTTTTTTTTTCTTTTTCTTATAAAATCTGCAAGATTTATTCACTATTGATGGGAAAAAATAGCAATGCTTTTTAAAAATTATCATCAAAATGGGTTACTTTTCGTGAGATGTCTGCATTAGTTTCGCAAAAAAATTGGGTAACAATGTGTTCCGCATTCGCAACAAATTTTGTGCAATATTTTGTACATAAAAATGTAATAAAAATCATAAATCAACTCACCAATTCCTCAAAGCACGTGCGATGAATTAAGTGGCCACAGTCGGGAATGTGACAGGGAATCCTCGAAGTGTGGATGTCTTCCAGGCAAACTGGACAATTGGATCGCGAGACATTTTCCACGCACTGCAAAGACAAGGGATTCTTTTTAAAATGGAAATGGACAGATAAACCTAGATTAGCTTTTTGTAGGTGAGATTCTTAACGTGAGCCATTAGGAAAATGCATATACAATGCGATAGGCCCTTTTTGCTCTGAGTGTCTCTTTTATGGGTGAAATGTAGACCGGAATGCCTTCTATAATTTTGCCAAAGAATCTGATCTTATTGATTGCTCGGTAACCGAAATATAGTTCAATTTATTAGGTTTCTTGGAAAATTTTCTTTTTAAAAATAGAGTTACTAACGGTGGTTCTATGAAAACTCAGCACTTTTTAATTAATTTGTACAAGAATTTTATTGAGACATTTTTTTTCTATTAACACTGAACTTACCGAACGTTTTTGCTCGTTTTTCGGTCAAACGACAAACCTCGGTAGGGAAGGATTCTCAATAAATTTGTCTCGGAAAACAGCAAAAAATTAAAATTTAAACACTAAAAAATATAATTACATGCATATTTTAAGTAATTAAAAAAAAATTGATAGCGACATTGTACCGTTTAAATATGTGTTAATTTGAAACCGGTCAATTTTACCGGGTTTTGGTAGGTTTAGTGTTAATATTAATTTAGAAATATACATTCATTTTTTTAAATACGTATTTACAATCGGTTTTTTTTATTTGTTCAATCTGGAGCCTAAAACTTTCGGTCTTTGGTGATTCTCAAATTACAAAACAAAAACATCACCGACATCGAATTTTCGAGGATCAAAGTCAGTCAAAGAAGCAATTCCGGACTCCGGAGGGTTTATTTTTCAAGCGTTTTTTGTAAATTTAGAATTTTTGGAAAGGTCTTGAAATTTTCAACCCGGTTTCAATCGGTAATGAATCGGTAAAGTATCGTAATCGATTTATTTTTTCTTTAATTCAATTTGTACCTAGAGAAGATATTTGTTTGTTCTTTACAGTTTTGTTACGAAGTATAGTTAAAATTTTGTTAGAGTTCTCTTTTGGAACCGTTTTGATACGGTGGAATGTCTACAAATTTGAGTTGATTTCGTTTTATAAAAAAAATTGTTCCTTAAAGTTGGAATAAAATTTGTTGCACTCGGCTGTTTTGTTCCCACTATCAGGAACAAATTGGTACATATTTTTTATAACAATATTATTCCTACATATTAAAATCTTAAAAATTTGAAATTTATAACAATTTGTCAATTTTGAGATGATTGATATTTATGAACCAGTTTAAATCCACAGTCAACCGCCATGGACACAAAAATTCTATGAAAAATTAAAATTCCTAAATAGTTCAAGCATTCTTATAGTAACTTCAGTTTGCAATAAAATTTTGCAATTGCTCACAAACGGAATAACAGCTATTGCAATTGACCCAGCAACAATATTTCTCTAATTTATTAGCATATTTAAGGTAAGTATACTTGTACAAGCAAAAAGAAAAAATTGAATATTGAATTTTTAAATTTAAAAATCGAAAAGTAAAATATAAAAAATAAGCAGCAAAAAAATTTTTGATAAGTGAAAAATTATTAAAAATTGATCAATAAAAATAAAAATCGGTAAGCAAATTTTGAATTTTCTGTTTGAATTGTCTCATTACAGAAACTAACCAAAAATTTAAAATTTGAAGAAGTCCAAAAAAAAAATTCATGAAATCAAAAATAACTAAACAAACAACTTTAAATTTCAAGAAAAGTTTTATGAAAATTTCATGAAGTTTTGGAAATATTCACGATTTTTTTTTCAAATTCGTCAAATCGAAATATGTTTTTAGAATTTATTAGTTTCTGGAATTTCTTTATAAGCTGGAGCAAAGGAAAATTTTCTGTATTGAAAATTTAGTTTTTTTGCTAATTTTTAATCTTCTACCGCTTTTTTTAATTTTTAACTGACATTTTTTAAGTTTTTTAATGGCCATTTTTTATTTTCCGTTTTTATTTTTTGCCAATTTTTCAGTGTTTTGCTTTTAAGGTTATGTTTATAACATTTTTACAGGGTTACAGGAAAATCGTTTTATTGATCACAAAATAATTTCTTAATTTAAGCATAGTTATTGAATTAATTAACCCTTTAAGGACGATTGAAACACCGGTGTCCCATAAAGAAAATAATTTTTTTCCTGACTACCTAAAGTTATTTTTTTTAATGTTTGTACGTAATTGCAAAGTAGAAGGATGAAGGAATTTAGGATATTTTTTGCTTATCTGCAGCTATTTGCTATAATAGTAAATTTTTATGCTTGAAAATTGTCGAATTTTGGAAACAATAAGATATCTCTTGGAATTTATAAATTAATTTTAATGATTTTTTATACTTCCAATTTTTTTTTATGCAAAACCGTTTTGGAAAACGAAACTACAATACTCAAAAATAATATTTTTCATTAAAGTGAAAATTAAAATTATCATTCATTGGTATTGTCAGAAAAATTACTTACATTTTTAGGCTATTTTTGTCCCTATCGTTCATAGAGACAAAAAATACACCAAATCAGACTCTGTTGGATTTTCTAAGGCTAGATGTAAGACCTTTTACTGATTTTGTTTATCGGTTTCATTTTTATTAATGATATTCGGTCAGCGAAAACTGTCTCGCCGTTAAAGGTTTAAATTACACAATAATTGACACGGAAAATTTATTTTCTTTGACGTAATTAAATGGTGTTAAAAATCACGTAATTTAATGGCACTCAAGGGCATGAAGTGTTTTGGGGAATTTTTGACGGGGAAGACAACTTGAATTACTCACCCTGTGCCCATCGATCTTCAGCTGCAGAGGAAGACACATGTTGCAGACCTCGCAGTGGAAGAATCTGTCCTTCCCGCCAACACGACAGATGCCACATCCGTCGCAGTGGTACTGATCCTTCTCCTCATCGTCAAACAAATTGCACACTAGGCATGTGTACTTGCCAAAGCGCACCCCACACTTCTCACACTCAGACTGGACACGCTGCCTCGTCTCGCATTCCGTGCAGATCAGCTGCGTGACTGTCCGGCGATTGAAGTAGTGGGATTCGTGCTCATCGTGGCAGTAGCGACACATGTACGTCTTATTGCAGCATGGAGTCTGAAAGACAAGGTCCCAGTCAGTGACAATTGGCAGGAAGGTGGGTGAAGGGGGGAGACAAATCCCATGGAATGACCTTCCGGAATGGCCTCAAAACTCACCACAAATTTAGCGCGTCTTTTGTAGTGAGCACATCCAATGCGTTTCTGCCCAGAACCATCTGCTGGGCTACTCTTGGGGTCCACTGTGTTCGTTGTCATCGCTGTGCTGCTGCCGGATGGTGTTCTGTCGGAGTCACTGGATGTCTCATTGCCCTTCTGCGTCTTGTCACCAGTCAGGAATCGTCCATTTGGCGATGATGTTTGCTCCATTCCCCCTCACTTTCACTCACCCAGCACGCACGCACCCACACCAAATTGTCCGTCTGCACCACCCTGAGATTCAACACCCCTCGCACGACACTCTAACCCACAATTTATCAGAGATTTTCGTGGGTTTTTCCAGAGAAAAAAGAGATTTTACGTTTGTACAAAATGATTAAGAAAATAGAAAGTGGCGGCCATGTTGTGACGACACTGAAAATTGACAATTTGACTACCCCAACCGCCATCTGCGGTTTAACATTTGGAGACTTTCCACTACTGCGGTTTACCGATTAATTTTATGAAATTCAAAAATAACGGTCGGTATCATGCTTTTTGGCACACCAAGGGGTTTGTCATTATAAAATCGCAGTACTCAGAGGGCATTTCGACCACTCAGAATATTAGTAAATCGATTTTTTTTTACAAAAATCGTTTAATTCGCCGTAATATCCTCTAGGGTAGGCCTGAGCTAAAAGAAAAGCCGAAGTGAATTTGGTGGTGCCTGTTGGCATTCTTCGAAATGCCGCGAAAATTCACGTAGAGAAAATGAGAGGTTTCTTAATGTTAAAATTGTTTAATTCCTTAGAGTTTAGTCATTTTCACAAGAAAATGCTTTTAATAATTTAGTTGAAAACATAGTTATTTAAGTTGATTGTGAATAATTGCCGAATTGAATAAAATTGAAAATTGATATTGATTGAATAAAATCAAAATCAAGATCCAAAAACTTGCAGTTTCCAAGAAAAAGACTCACTGTATGCGAATAAATTACCCTTTATTTTAATCATGTCGAGTTTTCTTACATTGTAGTCAAAATACATTTCTTAACAATTGCTGTGGGTGTGTTTAAGGTTACACAAAAACAGGAAGAATAGGGATCTATTCCACCATTGAAAGCACGCATGAAAAGATCAAAATGCATAAAATCACTGTGTTTTTACTGTAATTATTAATAAGATTGCGTCAAGCAGAGATTGAAATATAAATTAAGAAAGATTTCTTGAGATTCAGAAGACAACTAAAAAGTACTTGAACAAATATTAGAAATTTTAATGGAATTTTGGATAACTTTTTACATATCTGGTAAAAAGTTTACAAAAATTTACAAGAAAGAAACAAATAATTGATGAGAAAGTGAGATTTTGATATTTATGAGATTGAGGTACTCAATCTGCCATAGCTTTCATTCTATCGCACCTAATTCAATCATTTTATAAAAAAATGAAAGGTTTGAACAACTTATTAAGACAAGTCAAATTTATAAAAAGAACAATAGAGGTGGTCTAGTTATATAATGCGCCGATTATAATATATTAAATTGAAGTAAAATCGTCTCGGAAATTTATATAAATTGTATCGCGAAATCTGGGAAACTCAAAAATTACATCGCGAAACCGACTTCCTGCATCACCAAATCCACTTTCTATGTCACTAAACCCGAGATACTCAAGAATTGCATCGTAAAACCTGAGCAACATGGAAATTGGATCGCCGAACCCGAGAAATCCAAAAATTATATCGCGAAACCCACTTTCTGCATCGCCAAACCCACTTATCTTTCCCCAAACCCACTTTCTGAATCTTCAAACTATAAAGAAACCCAAAAATTTCATCACGAAACTCAAAAATTACATCACAAAACCCACTTTCTGTATCGCGAAACCCGCGAAACTTGAGATACCCAAGAATTACATCGTAAAACTCGAAAACCCCAGAAATTGCATCTCCGAACCCGAGAAACCCAAAAATTACATCGCGAAACCCACTTTCTGCATCGCCAAATCCACTTTCTGTGTCACTAAACCCGGAAAACTAAAAAATTACATCGCGAAACCCACTTTCTGCATCACCAAATCCACTTTCTGTGTCACTAAACCCGGAAAACTAAAAAATTACATCGCGAAACCCACTTTCTGTATCGCCAAATCCACTTTCTGTGTCTTCAAACTAGAGAAACCCAAAAATTTCATCACGAAACCCAAAAATTATATCGCGAAACCCACTCTCTGTATCGCGAAACTTGAGATACCCAAGAATGTTACATCGTGAAACTCGAGAAACACGGAAATTGTATCGCTGAATCTGAGAAATTCAAAAATTACATCGCGAAACCCACTTTCTGTATTACTAAACCTGGGAAACCCAAAAATTGCATGACAAAACCCAAAAAGTACATCGCGAAATCCACTTTCTGCTTCACGAAACCTGAGAAACCCTTGTCAAATAAAATAGGAATGAGTTACCCCTTGGAAAAATATTTAGTGTTTTTTTTCCTTTTCAAAGATCTTAGTTGCTAATTTTATAAATTTGACCCCTTTCTATAAACGTGTAAACATTTAAATTATTACCTATCAAGAATTACCAGTATTGTCTTTCTTACTATCCGGGTTAACTAGTTAAGTACTTAATTAAGTACTTAATAAGTACTTAATTCAAAGCAATGCCTTAATTTTAAATTGTTAACTCACTATTTACCAAATGTATCAAAATAAGATAATTGGAGCAATAGTTTACCTCATGTTACCCGGGATTTGTATTAGTTTTTTTTACTCTCCAGTTAAACGAAATATTGTTCTTTATTTTCACCTTAAAATGAATAAAATAATATAATAATACATATTTGTATATTTGCACATACAAATTTTTAGAATCCTAAAAGATGTTTATTTTTTTTAAATGCAGAATCATAACTATGACCATTTATATAGAAAAAATAATAAACATGAATTTGCCTAGATTAAAGGCGCAAGGGGCGAAAGAGCAAATAAAGTGAAGTAAAAAAATAAATAAATTGTTGCACAGTGCTAACGGAATTTTGTATTCAGAGCAGAGAGTAAACGTAAAGTGTCTCAATGGTCAGAATAGGTCCCAAGGAGGATCCCAAATCCTTATTGCGTGTGTGAAAGTGTTTCAACAATGTGTATCCCCTCAGTTAAATTAATTCTTGTTGAATCTCTTATCAGCAGAATTTGACGCCATTTGCTGTGAACTTTTAATCACAGTGATGTACACTGGACGATAGAGGGGTGATATCTCACGTGGTTCATTTTCATTGCTCGTAAAACCGTCATAAACTTCGCCTAATAAAAATTCCGGCCCTATATAGATGCCACCCTCAACGTGATCACAGGCCAAATCTGCCGGGAAAGATATGAAAATAGCAAAAATGAGAAAATCGGGTCAATTTTAATTAAAATGCACACAAAAAGCCACAAGAGATCGATATTAAATTATTATTTTTGATTTAGTCTCTCACCATATCCGAGAATTGGCTGTAGATTGCTATTTGGTATTCTAAAGGGAACTGTTGCGATTGTTATTGGAAATATTATTTGCAAATCGTCACCAGTCTTGTCGAATTCCAAGCAGACCTGCGGAGAAATTGCCGGAAAAGCCAATATTGTTGGAAATTGAGCATAAAATGACTATTTTAGCTTAAGCACAGAATTGCAAAATATTCAGATAAATTTACCAGACATTGTTTTAGTGCTCGAACTTTCAGGGAGAAGTATAATGAAAGTAATCAGGATACTTTATGTCGGAGGGTGTGCAAAAACCGTTTGAAAGCGAATAAACGTCAAAATAAATTTATACAGGTAGCGTTTTGATCTTTGACGTACAAATTTCATTTGACGTTTGTTCGGTTTCAAACGGTTCTTGCACATCTCTGCTTTGTGCTTTTCAAAGAAATTTTCGGTAATCTGGAAAACGTTTAAGAATTGGAAAGCTTAAGGAATCAACAAGGAACGAGCAATTCGGGGAACTTTTGGGAATCAGAGAAATCTGGGATCCAACATAGACCGTGTATAGTACCCGGGAAATATTTGCCAACCGGAAAATTCGAGGATCCAATGAGGAACCAGCAAAGAACTCGTAGAACGTTTGGAACCTAGAGAACTTTTGGGAATCAGCGAGCTTAGGAAATCTACAAAGAACGGATAAAGAACCCGTGGATTGCCTCAGAATCGGAGAAATTTGTTACAAACTAGAAAAGGGAGAGGAACCCGGAAAACGTTTGTGAAACTTGAACGTTTGGGAATCAGAAGACTAGGAAATCAACAAGGAAAGGATGAGGAACCCAGAGAACGTTTGGGAATCAGCGAACTTGAGAAATCCACAAAGAATGGGCAAAGAACCCATGGAATGCTTCAGAATCGGAGAAATTGGTTACAAACTAGGAAAGGGAGAGGAACCCGGAAAACGTTTGTGAGTGAAACTTGAACGTTTGGGAATCAGAAGACTAAGAAATTAACAAGGAAAGGATAAGGAACCCAGAGAACGTTTGGGAATCAAGTTTGGTTATCAAGTAGGAATGGTAGAGAAACCGGAAAGCGTCTGTAAATCAGTGAACTTGGGGAACCTACGAAATACGAAGAAGGAATCCGTGAAATGTTTGGGAATTAGAGAATTTTGATAACGAATAAAGAGCGAACAAGGAACTGAAGTGAAAAATGAGGTGAATCTGCGGCGAACGTTTGGGAATCGAAAAACTTGGGAACTGTCAAGGAAATGGGTGAAGAACCCAGAAAACGCTTGGGAAACCAACGAGGGACGAGTGGAAAACTCGGTAAACCTTTACTCGTTCCTTAGAGAACGGGTTCGGGTCTAGTTCGGGTTACTTTAGGAACATAAGGGGAACCTGGAGAACGTTTGAGAACCATAAACTTAGGGGAACTAACGAGGAACAAGCAAGGAATCCGGAGAATACTTTCGAATCAGAGAAATTCGGAGCCAACAAGGAAAGAGTGAGAAACCCGGAGAACGTTTGGGGATCAGTGAGTCTAGAAAACCAACGAGGAACGAACAAGAAACCCTTAGATCCTTGGGGAACCAAAGTGGAACGTGCGGTCAACCTGTTGAACATGTGAGAATCGTAAAACTTAGTGAATCAGCGAAGATTAAGCAAAGAATTTGTAGAACGTTTTCAAATCAGAAACTTTGGAAACCAAGAAGAAATGGATGAGGAAACCGAAGAACAATTGAGAAAAGGTGAACTTGGGGAATCAATGAGGAATGGTAAACGTTGGGGAATTCACGGAATGTGCGAGGAACTTGAAGAACATGCGAGGAACTCGACGAAACAACATGAACCAGAAACTAGGAACTCAAATATCTTGAATACGTACACTCAGTCCCGGGATTATGCACATTTTCTTTTGTAGGCAATTTCGTAGGCGATTTCTTTTGAATGAATCGGCCATAGAACGAATTTCTCGCGGAGTAAAAGTAGTTGGAGCAAAAAGATTCAACTGTTTAAAAGAAATTCATCAATAAACAGTACTCTTTGGACAGAGTTCTTTAATAATATTTAAATTTTTTACCTTGATAAAAGAAATTAAAGTTTTATACTGAAAAAATAAGCATAGTGTCTTCAAATTTCCTGCGACGCAAAAGGCAAAAAACAAACGAGCAGTAAAAAATACGAAATGGTCAGTAAAAAATTAAAAATGAGCAGTAAAATATCTAATTATGGTCAGTAAAAAACTTAAATCTTTACAAAAAAGGATCTAATTTATATATTTAACATTTATAATTGTTGCAGATATAATGAGAAGCCCTTTATTTTCCCTTTGCCAAAATTTGGACGATAATATCACTGTTTCAAATTTTTTTGTTACTGCTCAATTTTAACTTGTTACTGCTCATTTATACAATGCCGACACAAAATAGTATACGTTTAGGTGTATTTCAAAAATGATTTCACAAATTGACTCCCAATCGTAGGCAAATTTGCATAATTGTTTGTTCATAATCTCGTCAAGTGCATAATGCTGGGACTGAGTGTATGCATCACCCTTTGTCTTAGGATTGATTTCTAGACTTTACCGAGAAATATTTTGTGAAACATTTCTCAGGAATATGTCCCTTGTTTCCCTATATGAGTATCCTCTTGAATTTTTCAAGGTAAAAGATTTAAAAAGGCTATGGAGGGCATATTTCTTAACCGATTTGGACAAATTTGGATTCATACGAAAGGTCTTTGAATTCCGGACAAATTTGAACCGGTCATGAATTGGTAATATTCAATTCAAGAAAGTAAAGTCGTGAGTTCGAGCATTTCGCAAAGTCTGAATAACATTGGCACCTGGTTTTCTGGTAAATGTCCAAGAAAAATCTCTCTGGAGGAAATGAGAAAAAAATACTCACCACCAATTGATAGTAGATTTGCACAAGACGACAAACATTAATCATGGTAGTGGGCAGAGTGGGAATCCGAAGATTAGTAACCGTGTCTGACTTTTCCGTGGGATTTATGGATTCACCCTTATACTCCAGCACCAGATGCTGCACCTCCTTCGTGACCCCCAGAACACCTCTTTCAACGAAAAACTCACACAGCTGCAGGAGGAAAAAATGAAAAAAAAAATATTTCAAATGAGATTTATAAGATTTCCTTTTACAGGAAAAAATCCTTTTCACTTCATTTCTCTTTCATGGAAGAGCACCATGATATGCAGATTAATTTGGAAATTAATTTAAATGAAATGTTTGAGCGTATCTACAAATTTCATTGAAACTTGTTGAATGAAAATGGAAAAGGTCACTCCATATTTATTATGTATCAGTTATTAATTAAATTTGTTGTAGTATTTGATGATGAGTTCAATGAATGTTGTGTTTTATTGGAAAATATTCCAATTATAATTTTCATGAATGCAAATATTTGGTTACACGTTGTCTATGGAAAACTTTACAAACTGATATTTTATGTAAATATTTTTTTTGTTACATAATTTTGACAATGGACGATAGATAATTGGATGGAAAATTCGTTTATATTTTTTTCTCGTATTTTAAAAATAACAGAAGCGTTATTGCATTGTCCAGAAGCTTTACTCGACAAAGGGGTAATCCTCTTACTAAAACTTGTCAGATTAAATTATCTCAACTGAAGTATATGATTAAATTTAAATAGAGATAGTTGGGACAGCTTAGGGCATCTATGACTTTCGGAACTATGAAATTTGGGATAATAAAGTAATAAGGTAACGAGAAATTATTTTTGACGGTTTGCAATATCATCCATTTTGAGTGAAACATCGGACAATGCAACTTAAATAATTAAAATCATGGAATTTGTTTCGAATATTTAATAGTGTTCCTTCAGAAACATTTCTTTTCTTTTTAGAATACACTCAGTCCCGGCATTAAGGCCTTCGGGACTATGCACCTGACGGAATTATGCACATACAATTATGCAAGTTTGCCTACCATTGGGAGTCAATTTATGAAATCATTTTTGAAAAACGCCTGAATGTATACTGTTGCGACGTGGAAAATTTAAAAACATTTTCCTACTTTTTCAGAATATAACTTTAATTTCTTTTATTACGGTAAATTTTTTAAATATTTTAAATATTTATTGAAGAATTCTGGCCAAAAAGTACTGTTTGTTAATGCATTTCTATTAAACAGTTTAATGTTTTTGCTTGAACTACTTTTACTACGCGCGAAATTCGTGCTACGGCCGATTTATTCAAAAGAAAGCCCCTGCGGGTATGCAAATTTTCTCGATGCGTAGGGTAAATTAAGCCAATTCAAAACCTGCTCCAAATGGAAAATTTTTGCTACTCTAAATGGAAACGTCATTGTTTTCACGATAAATACAGTTCTAAATTATTATATTTATATATTTTCTATACCACAGTTTCATTATTTAGTTAATTTTGCTCTAAATAAAGCGAAAATCCATTCATATTCACAAATTTTAATATGTTAATTTCTCAGAAAAAATTAAAGTGTACCTTTTCACCATCGAATTTTTCATCGATCGACCCATGTTTTCCAATGAAAAACACAATAAAGTGACTGTTGTTTATTCGTTTTGTTTAACATTTATGTCATATTCTGGTTAATTTTAGTTAAGTTAAGTGCTAATTTTTATTGTTAATGGTACGTGAAGTTTTCAAATGAAATAATTACCCATTTCGTGAACAAAAGGGTTTTCCTGAAGTGTCTGCAAATGCTTCAATAGGAAACACCGGAAATATGATTTTTTGGAGAGATTTTCTTATTGTTTTAGATGGGAAAGGAGAAAAGACCAAGAATAAGAACAAATCCTGTACTCAAGAGCAACTCAACGAAGTTTTGGAAGCCTTTCGTCACAGTTTAACTTGTGCACTGTTTGTCTCCAATTAGAAACTTTCCCTTGTCTCCATTTGGATTAATTTGTTTCCAATAGAAGCATTTTACACTCGCGTATTTTTCTTCTATTAAAGAAGTTTTCAAATTATATCTAAAGAATTTTCAGTAAACAGTAACATTCTAGGAGAGTCAAGGAGCAAATTTATGTAATTCTCTTCGGAAAAAATATGAACTTAATGTGTTGAATCTTCTTTCAAAGTTTGTCTGGAAATGGTTTTGAATTAGGATATTTACCCTAATGACATTTCGCGCGTTTTTTTCGGTCCCGAAAATGTGCATAATGCCGGGATTGAGTGTAGGGTAAGTGTGCCAAATTTCGTCATAGTTGCATGCAAACGTCAAAGTCTCAAGTTTGAAGTGTAATAATTTAAATATTAATTGATTTTTTTTATTCTTTTTTCTGAAAGAGTGTTGCTTGGAGCCTTGTAAAGAGTTTTCCGTCTTTATTTACTCTAAAATCATTCTTAATACATTTTAAAGTGAATAAAAATGTAGACATAGCTTTGGTGCCCTATTTCGGCCACCTTCATTCTCATAGTTCCTTTCCCTTTAGGAATTCTTCCAATGCCTTTTTCACGTCATCTCGTTTGTCGTAGCTACATTTTTTGTTATTCTTTTGCATTGTATAATCTCTAGAGTACGTAAAATCTAAAAGTTCATGGAAATTCGAGGAACAAAAAAGGTGCCGAAATTGCAAGCTGGCCGGAATTTGGCACATTTATCCTATATTTCTGCAAAATTCGTTAAATTTTGAATGGATCCTGCTAAAATATTAAATTAAGTACTTATTAAGTACTTAATAAGTACTTAATTTAATGCAATGCCTCAATTTTGAAGTTGTAGAGCGACCAATTGCTTGCAAAACGATAGGGAATGAGGATAATCGAAATAAATAATTTTGAAATAAACCAACCTGTAGAAGCCGGACCTTTAGCCTTGTAGTATCCTCCCCTTGATTGTCTATCACGGCCTTTAGTTTGAGCGTCTCTCCACAGCAATAAGCGCTTCGGTCCAGAGAACAGCTGAAATGATACCTTTTAAGCACTTCATTAACATGTTCAGGACATTCATTGCCTCACCTGAGCGTAACGGGTCCCTTGGCGCAGCACAAACAGCACTTCACCTTTTTGTCTTGCCCACTGAGTGGCTTCTGTTCAAGGAGGATTTTTCCATTAAGAAATATTAAAAAAAAAAGCTTTAATCGAAAAAAATAACTTTACCAGGTACTGCTCCTCCATGCAGTCAATATGAGGTCCAATGATGGTGAAGTATTTGATGCCTTGAGGAGGAGAAGCGTAAGGAATGTCCAGAGTCACCTTGATGTAGTATCGAATCTGGCAGGCTCTGGACTCAAAGCTGCATGGTAGATTGGTCTCGGGGATGCCAAAACGAAAGGGAAATTCATGATGACCACGCTGGAGGATGGGAACAGCTTCGTGATCCCCATCATTGGACTTCTGGCCCCAAATGACTGCCCTCTCGTCAATGTAGTACTGATCATCCTTGACAGTCCTCTTGTCACCAGACACAAATACCTTCCACTCTGCATGAGCCTTACCCCGAAGCACCAACCGAATAGCTGCAAGTGAATCAGAGAACATATGAGACATTTAACCAAGCAACTTCCTTCCCTCTTGAAAATTTTATCCGTGCACCAAATGCACCGAGTTTTATGGCAAAGGAAAAGAGCGCATTTTACTTCAAAGGACAGCTCTCAAATTGAAAATTCAATAATATATTTTATTGCAAGTTTCTTCAGCTGCATTTCGTCGCATGGGTGCCGTTTTCCTCAATTTTATGACTTTTCTGAATTATTTGTCTTTCACAAAGTCATACATTAGGAATTCCTAAGAATCACAAGATATATGCTTTTATCTAATTTCCTAGTATGCAATAAATTCATGGAGGATTTTCATAAAAAATGTTTGAGTTATTATTTTAGGAAAAAAAGCTTTAACTCTTTCGCGTCATTAGGGTCATGACCCGGGGAAAAAACAATTTTTTTTGACTATTTGCATTAATTGAAATCTATCGGATTTTGCACGACATCATAATAGAAGGATGTAAGTTCTTGGCTAATTTTCTCAAGACTCCAGATATTCAGGAAAAGAAAATATTTGAGATCAAAAATCACGAATTTCGAACTTTGTGAAATGACTTTTCTTTTTCAAAATTTTTTATATTAATTTAGTTTTTTCAGCAAAAAGTTCTTTAGAAACACAAAATAGAATATCCAAAGATTGTATATTGCATATTTTGATATAATAAACTACTCTCAATTTTCCAGAAAAGCGTGTAGAATTTTCCGGGTCATATATGACCCTATGGTCCCCAAGGGTAACAGTGTTTTCGTCCCAAATCTATAGCGAAATGTAGTTGGGACATTGTTTTTCTTCGTGAAATGCAGGTGGGACATCTTGCTCCTGGACATTTCATCTTATATCTGATGAATTATAACATATTTTGTAATATTTTAGAGTATTCCGCAAGCGTCTTATATTGTGCAATTGTATTGTGAGTGAATAAATATGTGGATAAGTTTATTTTTGCCAAATACCACTCAAAATATTATGACAGTGACTGTTCAAGGGATTACCAGGAAGATTCCTTGAAAACCAGGAGTACAGTGTTCATCAAAGCAATCCAGTTTACCATGGTTTTGGCCAAATTAACAACTTCAAGCAAAAAAAACTCTCATAAAGCCCGTAATATAGATTTTAAAAATGGTATGTACACTTCCCTTGAGGACAACAGGGTCATATATGACCCGGGGTTTTTCCGAGTTTTCACGCAATGGAAAATTTTTTTCCTCTCTGAACTATTATATTTGATCATAAAGCATTAGGAAAAACTCAATTTTACATGAATTCATCTGCTGAATAAAAGTGGGACGCGAAAGAGTTAAGGGCAGAATCACATTGACAGTAAAATGTTCACCGTCACCGTCAAAGCCTCACCGTATTTCGTTAATTTACTCATTTTCATTGCAAGTAAATTCTCAATTAACGTATTATATTATCTCATACTCGGTGGCACTAGGTGAAAATAATATAAGAAAATTGAAGAAATAAAAAGAAAATACGATAAACGGTGAGCAATAACTGTACGATTAATTTCTCGTACAGTTTTTTTTGCTCACCGTTTATTGTATTTGCGTTTTATTTCTTCAATTTTCTTATATTATTTTCACCTAGTGCCACCGAGTATGAGGTTAATTGAGAATTTACGTAAGAAATGCAATGAAAATGCGTAAATTAACGAAATACGGTGAGGCTTTGACGGTGACGGTAAGTATTTTACTGTCAATGTGATTCTGCCCTAAATCGAAAATTATATATTGGCTGTGTTCAAATTTCGAGAAGGATTTCGAAAAAAAAACAAAGTAAAATCAAATCTTTTCGTTGATCAACCGGAAGTATAACAAGGAAATTCACGTATTCGCCGCTCTTGCGCTGCAGGGCTAATGACTATGTCACATATAAGATTAATATTAAGATAAGATTAATATTTTCTAAACTGCGAGAATGTCAAAAAAAGATAGCAAGTGTTTTATCTTGCCTCTCTCTCGTGTTTTGCTCGAAAACTGACCGAATCACAGTTGGAACGCATGGAAAATTGCTCGAGTTGCCTGTAATACGATTCGGAAAGGAATTAATACGATTTAGAATACAATTAATACGAACAGTAAAGTAAATTAAGCTAATTCAAAACCTGCTCTAAATGGAAATTTTTCGCTACTCCAAATGGAAACGTCATTGTTTTCATGGTAAATATAGTACTAAATTATTATATTTATATATTTTCTATATAACAGTTTGATTATTTAGTTAATTTTGCTCCAAATAAAGCGAAAATCCATTCATATTCGCAAATTTTAATTTGTTAATTTCTCAGAAAAATTATAAGTGTAACTTTTCACCATTGAATTTTTTAACGATCGACCATGTTTTGCAATGAAAAACACAATAATGTGACTGTTAGTTATTCGTTTTGCTTAACATTTATGTCATATTTCTGGCAAATTTTTCAAATGAACAAAAAGGATTTTTTCTGAAGTGTTTGCAAATGCTTCAATGGGAAATCCAGGAAATATGATTTTTTTTTAGAGATTTTCTTGTGGTTTCAGATGGGAAAGGAGAGAAGACCAGGAATAAGAACATATCCTGCACTCAAGAGCAACTCAACAAGGTTTTGCAAGCCTTTCGTCGCGGTTTCACTTACACTGTTTGTCTCCAATTAGAAACTTTCCCTTGTCTCCATTTGGATTAGTTTGTTTCCAATAGAAGCATTTTACACTCGCGTATTTTTCTTGTTTTTAAGAAGTTTTCAAATTATATCTAAAGAATTTTCACTAAACAGTAACATTCTAGAAGAGTTAGGGAGCAAATTTATGTAATTCTCTTCGGAAAAAATATGAACTTAATGTGTTGAATCTTCTGTCAAAGTTAAAGCGTCTGGAAATGGTTTTGACGGTTCTTGCTCACCCCTGTTTTAGATAAAGAAAATTTCGTGAAATCAAAATTCACATCCTTGTTTTTTTTTAATGTTTTCCTATCCTAACTCTTTCGAACTTGAAATTGTATTGAAGTAAATTGAATTTACTGAGACGTTCAAATAAAGAAGAAGAGTGAGAAATGCGAGAGATAGATGCAAAACGTTTGAGAGAGACAGAGATGTGCATTTTTTAATTTCATGAAATTTTCCTGATCTAAAATCTGTGCAGCAGTCATAACTTCTCAATTTTCTTTTTGCCAATAATATTTCCCTACTTATGAATTTTCATTTTTCCTGACCATTTTTACCAAAATATATTGTCCTATAGCTGTTGTAGCTCTATTTTAGCACAATTCGCGGAAAAATTTAGAATTGACTGATCGACAGAGACATCAGGATAATTGGGAAAATCACTCAATCTCCATTTCCATGTCACACGCTCCTTCAATTAGTATGCTTCCATTGTGCTGGTGATTTGTTTGGGGAACATTTTCCCCAGAAATCTCATCTAAAATTCCACAGCAATTAGGACAACAATTTTTGCGCAATTTCAGCTTCATCCTGAAGACTATTAATGTGAGGAGAGTTGCGGAGTAGCAAAAAGTTCCCAGACAGTGAAAGATTGCCCATTAATTCGTTTTTCTTGTGCTGCGTCATCAATTGCGTGGGGTTGGATGACCTGGGAAAAAATCCCATGAATGTTATTAAAAGCACCCAAAACCAGAAAAATCATCTCCAACCATCAAAGCTTGTCACTTTTACGCCTTTCGTGCGGCCAACATCCAATTTTCCCAATCACAGAGGAAGTGGAAAAAATCATTAATTCTGATTTTGTAACATTGCGTTTTTTTCGGTTTGATTTGTTAAGAGTTGGTAAAAAATCTAGATTAGGGTTGATTATCTATTATCCATTTTTTTTTTAATTTTTCGTAATGAAATGATTAAAGATGCAAACCGTATTAACCCGAGACACAAACCAAATACTCACTAAAATAGCTATAAACCTTTTATTTCGGTTTTGAAACAAATTCTATTGTTGATCCGTAGTTTAGACTACCACTTTTGATCAAGAGAAAATTGATAAATTTTCAGTAATGCAGTTATCTAATAAGTGTCTCGACTATATTAAATGTCTTTTACTTTTAATGTTGTAAGTTTTTACATTATTTTTCTTTGCATTTTATTTTTTTCTCATGAAAATTCTCACCCTTCTGATGATTTCTGACGAAAAAACAAAATTGTTTGAGGAAAGTATGATAAAATACTATCATAAAAGTTTATTTTGCAACACAATTTTCTTGCTTTTCCATGTGATTTAACATTCGGGAGAGATTCTTATGCTGTTTTGTCACAATTAGCAGACGAATTCGTCGTTTGTTAACTTGTATATCATTTATTCTCAGACTTTAATATCAACGAAAAGAAATAGTCAAAGTATAGGGTAAATGTCCTAATTCAAAACCATTTCCAGACGCTTTGACTTTGACACAAGATTCAACACATTAAGTTCAATTTTTTCCGAAGAGGATTACATAAATTTACTCCTTGACTCTCCTAGAATGTTACTGTTTAGTGAAAATTCTTTAGATATAATTTGAAAACTTGTTAAATACAAGAAAAATACGCGAGTGTAAAATTCTTCTATTGGAAACAAATTAATCCAAATGGAGACAAGGGAAAGTTTCTAATTGGAGACAAACAGTGCACAAGTGAAACCGCGACGAAAGGCTTCCAAACCCTTGTTGAGTTGCTCTTGAGTGCAGGATATGTTCTTATTCCTGGTCTTCTCTCCTTTCCCATATAAAACAATAAGAAAATCTCTCCGAAATAATCATATTTCCGGTGTTTCCAATTGAAGCATTTGCAAACACTTCAGAAAAAAATCCTTTTTGTTCATTTGAAAAATTTTGAAAAATTTAATTATTAATGTTAGTCAGAAATAAGTAATTATCGAGTCAGACTTGATAGTTTGGCACTTGGAAATAGGCTTAATTACATAAGTTTAACAAAACCCTCTCCTCTTAAAGCTTAAATAATTTCCTTTGTGAAAAAATATATAAACAGCTCTATATTTATGTTAATGCATAATTCGTAGTAAGAGTTACGTTATTATTACAACGTAGTCTATTTCTCATATCGAAGAATTTTCGAAAGTAGCACAAAGCTCTTTTATCGAACATGAGGGTTACTTTTGTTTTTCGAATATTTTGTTATTTGGGTATCTTAAGTGTTTCCCATAAAACTTACATAATAAAATTTCTTTTTAATCAAGCATTCTTTTTTGTTAAATTGAATGCTTCTTGGGAAAGTCGGGAAGGTTCTTATAGATTCTTTTTTCCCTGAAAATAAAATTTGCTAAGCATAAAATCCATAATGAAATCCCCTAAACCCTTCCAGTATATTTCGTACATCATGCATAAGATTGGATTAAAGAATTTTCATTGCGTACTTTCTTGGGAACTTTCATCAAGTGTTTTGAATATTTAAAGTAGATATAACATGAAGAAAATTTATTGAGCAAATTCTCGCCACACGACGTAAATTTATGAGTTCAATTAACTCCTAATAACACATAAAAGCTCCCCTCAAAGCTATTTTTTTCCACGGCTTTTCCAGACACTAATACACTAACCAAGCACCGTGGTGGAAAATACTCTCAATTTGATGCTCAATTCGAATAAAAACCCCTGTGGAAAAATTGGAAAATTATTCAACAGAAAAATTCTCGCTGTACCAATCCAAAAGGCGGCACTATTTTGAAGTATTTTACGAGAAAATTGCTCGAGAAAGTTCGAGTGGTACCATTTCAGGGGATTAAACTCGATAATCCCCGAGGGATTGGGGTTTGGTTGATGCTAAAACCAACAGTTTATGAGCACACAAAACATTTTCGTACTTTTGGGAAATAATTTTTCTTCCCTATCACGAACAACCGATTTTGTTCACAATGTTTCAAATTAATTTGTTGGATGAGAAATTGGAAAGTTTTCAAGTTGAAAAAAATTGGGGTATTTCAGGGGGAAGGTTCGTTAATTCAGAGAAATTCTTAAAGAGACCTGTTAAAGTTGCAAACAAATGGACTTGAAAAATCATTATGGTTAAATTATGGAAAAAATTACTCGGAGGAAACAACCCAAATAGATAAGAGGTTATGTCTTTATTCTACTCATGTTTTTTTTATAGAATATAACCTCAAATTTAAATAACCTAAAGCTGTCTTCTAAAAAATAAAAAAAATCTTATTAATTGACCTAATTCCTTTCTTATTTTAAGAATTTTGTTAAGGTTAGGTTATGCTGAACATATTGTAAATTTTCAAGAGGGACACCTCAAAATGCACCGCTATCCTTCTCAATAACCTAAAACATACTGCTGTCTCTAGCCTCACCAAGCCTAACTAACATGTTCTATCCTCCATACCAACCTCTCCTATACCATACTATCTCCTATACCAACCAATTAAATTGTTTTTCAGAATCAGACAGATCATTATTTGCGCTTAGTAATCGAATCTCAAGTTAGATTTTTTCAAAAAATCTTGATTGATAAGAAATTAGAGCAGTAAGCCATATGGTTTAATTTCTCTAGTTTCTCATCAGTCAAGATTTTTTGGAAAATTTTGATTTAGGATTGGATTATTAAGGGCAAATAACCTATTACATTTTGAAAAATCAGTAAAATCGGTCGCTGTTTAATGTTTTGAGACCCTCGGGAAATGGGCTAAACCTCTAGTCTGAAGACGGTCTTAGGTATGAAGCCCGTATAAGCTGAAAGTTTGCTAAAGACATCAAGAAAACTTTTTCTTGACGAAAATGCCGGGAAATTGATGAAAAATTAAATAGAAAATGCTCTTTTGAGGGTAAAAAGTTTTTGGGTAAAGTTTCTCTTAAAAAATCTCCAAAAATGAAATACTGGACCGATTTTGATTATTTTGGGGCAGATGTGGAAAGTTTTAGAGCAGAGGTGTTCAAGAACCGTTAAAACTTAATAAACGTCAAAATAAGTTTGTTCAGGTAGCGTTTTGAACATTGACGTACAAGTTTCATTTGACGTTTATTCGGTTTCAAACGGTTTTTGCACACTTCTGTTTTAGAGATTGCCTAAAAGCTCTTAAAATACAACAATGCAGCTTTCTTTGAGAAAAGTTGATTAAAAGCTTTCTTAAAGTCTTCAATGTATCCAATTTTTTAGATCAGGAAATTTTTTTGAAATCAAAATTTCTATCTCTTTCTTTTTCAGACGGACTGCATATGCTTATCCTGTTTTCTCGCACTCTTCTTCTTCTTTTGACCATCACATCACAACTAACTCAATCTAATTCAATCCAATTTAGTTTGTGGAAGAGGGGGATATCATAAATGTTTGAGAAAGAAAACGATGGTAATTTTGATTTCATGAAGTAGTAACTTCAACAAGATGAATATAGGGGAAACTGGGGCAGTAGTAAACATGGGGCAGTTGTAAACACTGCGATATTTTTAGTTAGATAACAGATTTAAGAGGACAAGACCTATGCGAATTTATAGATAGTTAAGGATCCTTGTTCCCTGAGTAAATAGTTGCCATAAGTCAAAAAGATCAGTGTTTACAACTGCCTCAGTTTCCCTTAAATAAAATTTCCTTTTAGTAAGTTTAATAGATATTTCATATATTTTATAATAAACTTTTTGAATAAAAATTTTATCTTTTTGCAACAACCAATTATTTTTTAATTTTCGCTAAACATGCCAAACATATATTTTACTGCTTAAAATTAGATAACGTTCAGACAGGGCCGGATTTAGAAATGTGGAGGCCTAGTGCCCATTTGTGGGGCTCCAAAAATTTTATGTTTTCCAACAGTGCGACAGTGTGAACTATGCCAAGTCCTAAAACCTGATTTTGTTTATTCTACTTGAAGAACTATACCGAGAAAACAGTAGAATTCCTCAATTTTTTGCCTATAAATTAGACAAGTTCAGTGAAATTATATCATTGAAATTTTGAGTGATTCGAACTCTGGTTCAATTCATTTATATAAATTTTACAGATTGATACAAAAAATACGCAAAACGAGAAATTTTACTAAATTCTCAGACTCGGGAGCACAATATCTTTAAAAGCTTTAAAGGTACCTTTAAAAATATTTCGTGTTGATTTCATCCAGAAATATTAAGAATTAGGGTAAGAGCTCCTAATTTTGTACAGTTTCTAAATTTGGACACTTTGAGGGTAAAGTTGGACACTAAAAATAAATTGATTAAAATTATGGATTATTATTTTAATATTTGATGAATAATGAATTCTATCTTAATATTTGTTCTTTTTGGATCATTTTAACATAACTATTTTTTCATAAGTTTTTCACAGAATCTATCTTTAAGTGGTCGACACAGAGTATTTTACCTTATTAAAACTAATTTTAGTAAAAAAGACGATAAATAGCTTTCCAAGTTTCTAAACAACCCTTCTGAAAAGAGAGTAACAAAAAAAAAACAATTGGCGTTGAAAATATCGCACTTCAAACTTAGAACATTAATGCTTATAAGCACCCTCCCTGTCCAAAATTATGAGCCCTTACCCTATGGTTTTAGAGCAGATTTTAGATCTTTTAAAAAATTGAAAAAATCGCAAGATAGGGGGTCGTGACATTAAATGCTCTAATCGCTAATAGCAATATAATTTGCAGTTTTTTCGTTAATAATTTTTATTTCTGACAATTTAACCATGATAGACTTCTTAAATGTGGAGGCCCGGTGCCATGGCCTCAGGGAACCCACCTAAATCCGGCACTGCGTTCAGAACGTTCAAAACATTTAAAACGTTTTTTAACTGAAAGTCCATGGCAATTTATTTTGAAGTTATCCTCTCGAACAACAAATATTTTTCCTTTTAAAATCTCTATTATCTCGCGAAATACTCATTTTTCCGAGATTTTTTTCTCTCGAGGATTTCTCGAATAAATCCCTTAAGCACCCTAAGGATATGAATTCAATGTGAAATTCCCGAGGAAGGATTTTTAAAATAATCCACCATTCAACTGATTTTTCATCCTTTTCTGTAAGCAAGGAAAATGCGAATATTTGTATCACTTACATTTCAATTTGAAATTCTCTGAAGTATCCAGAATTACTCGTCCCACAAGAATTTCTCCAGCATAGTAGTATTCTTTGTCTAGACGAATATCCAATTCCTTGATGTAATCCATCGTGTGCTTTTTTGCCTTCTGAACACTAACTTTTTCACAACTTTTCCCTCACACTCTCTGAACTTTTTCCACTTTCAGTTACACTGACTTTCAAAATTCATGGTTGAGTGTTTATCTTTTTTTTTTGCACCCCTTTTTCGGTCTAAAATGATTATAATCTCTTAAACACTGATACTCTCAACGAAAGGAAAAAGAACTTTGAAGTTACTAAAAGTAAAAGAAAACTGTTGAACTTCCACTATGTAATTGCTGATTCATTTTATCAAAACTTTCAAGATGAGTGCTTATTAAATAATGTAGATTTGTTGAATAACTTTTACTTTCTGTTCAGCTACGTTGATTTTTAAAAGCAGAAAATTTCTAAAGAAGTTTCATTATTTCTTTTCTTTTAATGCACTATTTTTTTTTATGAAGTTGATAATTAATTAAAGATAATCGCTTTTATTAAATATGATGAAAATATGCTTTTTTTTAAACTACCGTGAGTCTCGGATATCTAATAAAAATATTCCATAGTGTGTCACGGCTAAAATGTAACGACAGAGAATGAATAATTAATATCTTCCTCTTCCTTAAGTTTTTATCATTATTCCTAACTTATAGCCTTGTTATTAAATAAAATAAAATTTTGTGGATAAAACATTCACTTAAGCCACGAAGAAACTTTTCGAAATTAAATAGAAAATCTGTTATACTTTCAATTTTTAGTCAAGACAGTTTTAGACATGTTATAACAGGCTAAAGAGAGCTTTCATCCTAGGAATAAACCATTAAGCTGCTTCTAAATGATGGTATTTCAAAAATGTATCCTACAGTGCTATGCACCTGTGAATTCTGGAAAATCTCCCCCTAGGGTTTGTGTCTGGATAAAATCTCTCAATAAGCTGTTATAATTCCCCTATTTGTGTCTCGACTGAAAAAGAAAGTCTAGCAGATTTTCTATTTTATTTCTAAACTTTACGAACTTGTGTCGAGATATGTGATATTGATAGTTTCGTAATAGAAGTCTGAATGATACCAAGTGAATAGGGAACTAACTCGATAAAGTCGTGCCACCGCAAGACTATGATAATATTGCTAGAAATTTAAGAAAGTATTGTTAATCGCTTTAAAATCATAGACAATAATAATGTAATTTTTATTTAAGCTAACTTTTATGAAAACTTTTTTTCACTTTAGAGTCAATAAAAGTCGCAATATCACAAGAATATCCCTAAAGTAATTTGATCGCATTCTGTTGAAGATTTAGGATATGCCCAGAGAAGTGATCATTATCATCTCCCTCTTTCTTCATTCTTTAATTCAATATTTTTTAGTGTCGTTTTTTAAACTTAATCTAAAACTTGATGAAACTTGAAAACTTGAAAAAAACTGCATTGATAGCACTTAATGTTTGTAAAAAAAAACACAAGAAACACCTGACTTCTTGAAAGCTTTAACACTCGAAAAATTCGAACACTGGTGATTGAGCTTTCCAACAGAGTTATTTTTGTGCACCAGAAGGTAGGCAATTGTCACTGAGGGAAAGCTCAGTGAAAATTTTTTATTTCGAATTAAAAGTCCCCCCTATAATGCCCGCCTAAAGCGGTCTTCGACTAAATAGAGGTTTAGCCCAGTTCCCGAAGGTCTCAAAATCCTAAATAGCGTGCAATTTTATTGCTTTTTGAGAGCCTAATAGGTCACTTATCTTTAATAATAATGTCTTTAAGTCTAATGTTGAGCATTAGACTTTCACTTTTTATTTTCCTATGAGTGATTTATAAAAAAAAAATGAAAAACATAATTTAATAATAAGAATGTATTTATGAAAAATTCCTTCCAAATGTATTTATTTGAAAAGAAGCAAAAAATAAAAAGTAATGGAATTGGGTTCGTCTGAATGAAATATTAAAATTGATCCCTAACTTGGTGATTGTGATGTTGTTCTCTTCCTGAGCCCAAAAATTCACTTCAATTAACACTTTTTGGAAGGTTTAATGGTAAATGAGGAGATAAAGAGAGGCATCAGAAGTGCAATTTCCACCATGAGAAAAGCATTATCTACCAATCTTCTGAGATGAAAGTTTTCTTCCTTCACCCTAAATAATAGATAACCTGAGCACCTTGTTTCGTGGAATCAATGGCAGGGGACTGGCAACACAACAAGAACTTTTTCCACAAATACGCCTGAGTAAAGTGCGAAGGACGAGAAAAAAAACCCCTTCCAGAGGAAAATTCTCCACAATTTTGATGGCGTCAGTGAACTGATAATGAGGAGGGTTGGGACGCTGTTTTGTTGTTTGAAAATGTTGCATGAAAATTCCACTCGTTTTTCTCATACTCCTTCCATGCTGTTCCACTTTTTTTCGCAAAGTCTTCCAATGAAAAGCAATGAGATTTGTTTACATTCCTCCACGCCAAACCCAATTGTCGTGCCAGAAGATGGATATGCGGAGGTGAAACGGAAAATTCGCATAAAGGATGCGATAAAGGTGGAAAATGAATCGATTTTCAATTTGAGGAATATTCATTTTATTGGCAAAAGCAAAAATCATCGTTACTCTTTCATGCTGAGTTGACAAAAATTCAGTTGGAAGTTTAGAAATAGTCGTTAATTTAAATTTTTGATATCATTGTCCGAAGATTTACGAAGCTGTACGATGTAATACGATTGAGATCTGTCAAAGTTGAAAAGGAGAATATTTGAAATGGACTTAAAAGAGATTTTTTCTTAACTTTTTGAAAAAAAATTAAAAAAAAAGAAAATAAATTGATTTAATTTTTAAAACACTTAATAGTATTTCGCATTATTTTGTTTAACTTCACTTTAAACATTTAAAAATGTCAGTTAAATAAAGAATGCTTTGCTCTTCATCTTAGGGCCCAAATAGACTTTGTCTGATCCTCCATTTATTTTGTAAAATTTGGCACAGGACCTCTAATCGATGATTCCAAGCCCTCAGTGACTGACAGTTTGTTATAAATCTTTACTGTCAATTTTTTCAGGTTAAATATTCTCGAGGATCAGCCTGAGACTATTCGGGGATTTAAGCTATGTTTTCAGAAGTCTTTTTGTTTAAGTTGAAAATTAAGATAATAAATATTTTTAAATGATTTTTCCGAATATTTACGAAGCTGTACGAATAGATTTTTTTAAAAATATTTCTTTACGTTTTTTTCATATTTCCTTTCATTTGTTTAAAAAATATCTCTTATTTGATTCAGAGAAACTTTTCCGAATTCAATTAAATACGGTTCAAAATAATCAAAATTTAATTTAATTTGCAAATAAAATCTACGAAGCATTCTTAATAAATATTCTGAATTTTTAATATTTGATTTTATGGAACTTTTCTAAAACCTGAGACACGCACATGTAATTTGAGGAATCAAATAAGGGATATTTAAAAAAATTAAATTACATGTGTGTGCCTCAGGTTTTAGGAAAGTTCCATAAAATCAAATATTAAAAATTCAGAATACACCGTAGATTTTATTTACAAATTAAAGTGTACGATTTTGATTATTCTGAACCGTATTTAATGGAATTCGGAAAAGTTTCTCTGAATCACATAAGGGATATTTAAAAAAATGTTTCGATTTTTAACAAGGTCTCGTAAGTGAAAGAAATAACCATTAGTTGACACATTTTGATAGGAAATTCAACCCTCTACAACTTTTCAAAAACCATTTCTCCCTATCTTGACGAGAAGATAGGTCCCGAGTTAGGTCTTTTCAAGTTGGGTCCCAGTCAAAATCTCGAAAGCCAAAATTCTAAAAAGACCGAAATTCCGAAAAGCCCAAATTCCGAAAACCGAAATCCCGAGTGGGCAAAAATCTAATGTTACGAAAATCTAAAATTCCGGAAAATAATTTTTTTGTCTTTTTGGAAATTGTTAGTGTCACTTTCAGCAAAGAGAAATGATTGGAAATTCGTGATTTCGGCCCATTCGGGATTCTGGCATTCGGAATTTTGGCCTTCGAGATTTTGGTTTTGGGCTTTTGGCGTTCGGAATTTTAGCAGACACTGCTTGAATGTTATTATATTCCAAAGAATGGAACAGTATTTAAACTATTTTTGGATATTTTTATTTCATTTTTTTGGGGCACTTTAATTAGAATCTGTAGAAGGTTGCTTATTCTTAATGGATCCGGAACATCTTTTAGGTTAGGAAAATTTTGTAAAATTAAAATTTTGTAAAATTAAAATTCACATCTTGTTCTCTCTGAAACGTTTTCCTTATGTCCATTTCATTCTTACCCAATCTAAATTAGATTGAACAAAATTTAATTTGGTGTGATATTCAAAAGAAGAAGAAGAAGAGTGCGAAAGAATAGGATAGACTAAAACAAACAATTTGAGAAAGAAAAGGATGTAAATTTAGATTTCATGAAATTTTCTTGATCAAAAAGGTGTGCAAATGCCGTAAGAAATTAAATTTAATCAAATCCTAAGTAAATTTAAATCCTGATGACAGATGTCAAAAACATGACAAATTCAGGGGTGGAATGATAACTTTACGATATCGAATCGATAGTGTCGATAAATCTGAATGTGTTAAGGTAAGTGAATAACGACTTTTTAAAATTGTTAGGCCATTTATTGTGACATTCTTAAAAGAATGTGACTCTTGATTAATACTTATATTGGCTACAAAAAGTATTATCGAGAAGGAGTTATCATATTACCCCAGATACTCATTTCCTTCATAAAGGCAATTTTGAATATTTTGAATACTTTTTTAGTAGATAGCTAAACTCTTATACTATTGCGTTATCGACTTTTTTTTGTATTAGTTCCTGTCATGACTTTTTAGAGTTTTGAAATATGACGAGAATCACATTCATTAACATTCACAAGTAGAGCTCGAAAAATCGAAGATCTATTTCAAATGCCAAAAAAGAGACATTCTTACTTCTTGATAATTCCGCAAAATGATAGAAGTACATCCTGTTCGAATTTCGAAGTGCCCAAGTGTCAAAATGTGTTGGTCTTCACTTTATTGTGAGGAAAAACACAAAGCAACGACGTTTATTGTTTCTGTTTCTTTATTTAATAACTCCGTGATCACTGAGTAACTTGCGAGCTTTTTAGTGTGATATTTCATAAATTTTCCCCATCTTGTTCGACAATTGTGTGAAAATTCGAAATTGAATTTGAATTCTTCGAACATCAACGACTTTTTGTGCAAATAGAGCACAAATAGATCAAACCATTTACCTTTTATCCAAGATACTATTGGAGAATCAAAATCTACTTCTGTTTACATCGAATGGATTCAAACACAAGTAGAGTTCGATTCTTCAATAGTGTCTTGGGTAAAAGATAAATGGAACATTATTTGTACAAAAAGTCGTTGATCTTCGAAGAATTCACTCAATTTCGAATTTTCATAATAGATCTTCGCACAAGGTGGGGAAAATTTATGAAAAATCACACTGAAAAGCTTTTAAAAGACTTCCTTAGTGATTAAATAATGGTACTTCATTCATACTTCAATTATAGCAAGCGTCGTTGCATTGTGCTTTTTCTCACAACAAAGTCAAGACAAATACATCTTAACACTTGAGCACTTCTAAATTCGAACAGGATGTACTTCTATCACCTTGCGGAATTATCAAGAAGTAGAATGGCTCTTTTTTTACTTTTCAAATCGATCTTCGAATTTTTCAGCCTCACTTGTGGCTTTGTTTACGGTACACAGTCGTGATAGGAACCAACGGAAACAAAAGTCGATAACGCAGAAGCACATGAGAACGGCCATGTACTAAAACCAAAACTTCTGGAGAAAGATATCCCCCTTCAATTTTTCATTGGAATAGCACCATTTACCAATTATAAAAGTACGAAATTTAAATTTTTGAATTACTTTTCGAAATCTGAAGAACTTGTTCAAATTCGCCAAGTTCAGTTCAATCAAATTCAAATGTTAAACTGTAGCAGTATTTAAGCATATTCTAATCTCAATCTATGAAACTCTTATCTCTGTTGCCTTTAACAAAAAAAAAAAAAACTGAAAGAAATCAGAGGGATGAAAATTTAAGTCTCTAAACAACGTAATAAAATTTATTTGGCCTCCCGAACAAATAGCACCAAAAGATAGGGAGACAAAGTCAGTGAAAGAAAATTGGGCTGGAGGATGGGAAAATCCAGTGAATGAGTTGCAAAATACCATAGTGAGATAAATACTCAGGGAAAGCTAGAGCTTTTATTTGGTGACTCAATAGAAATAAAAACACTCCTCATCTCAGTGCAAAATTGTGGGTGGACAAAAAGCGCGCCTTGCAAGTTGAAAGACCTCTGAAAGACATAAAAATCCCAGTGAAATATCAGTACTTTCGCGTTTGGTTTTCCTTTTTTTCTTGTAGCTCTTTTCTCTCTCTCACAGAGATTTGTTGCTGACTTTTCTTTCACATACTCCCACTCAGGATAAAACCCATCCTCTGGCAAATGTAAAAAAAAAATATGAAGTACAGGAGAGATAGGAGATAAACCGTACGGGTGTTTGAAGAAGGAATTTCTTTTGGTATGCCATCAAAGAAAAAAAAAAGAAAAATCCACCCAAGATTTACATTTTCTTACTTCATTTGCCATCACACGCAATTCACGTGTTTTTCCTTCTATTTTTCTTTTGACGATTTGTGGATGCCGAAAAAAACATTTCCAGGATTTATGTGGTTGGTTAGAAAAGAAATAACTGTTTGAATTCTGATAAAATGAACACTTGCATGATCGGGTGAATAACTTTTATATAATCAATTCAGACTTACGTCATAATTTTAGGATTTATTTGAAGTATTACCTTTGTGAAGGGCATGAAAAAAGCTTTTCGGAATTTTATTTTTAAACCTTACTAACATTTTTTTTTAAGAAATTACTTATGAAAACTTTCTGCCTTAAAGTTAGCCGAAATGGGTGTAAACTCAAGTAGATTTTGATTCTGTAATAGTGTCTTGGATAAAAGGTAAATGGAACTCTATTTGCGCAAAAAGTCGTTGATGTTCGAAGATTCAATTTCGAATTTTCATACTAAATTTTCGAACAATGTGGGGAAAATTTGTCAAATATCACACTAAAAAGCTGGCAAAAGAGTTAGTCAGTGATTATGGAGTGATTAAATACTTGGACAAGAACAGTAAACGCCGTTGTTCTGTTTTTTCCTCACAACCCCAGTAACGAAAGAGTTTTGGGTTCGAAAAATTTTGACGGTGGCGACCCCCCAATTTCCTCAGAGCGTGGTGGTCACCATCAAAAACTAATTTAATTCTGTGCGGTGGCCACCAATGCGGCGGCGCTACGGTATTTTCCCCACATTCACCACCAAAAGTTCGGTGTTTGTACAGTAGTACGACGTGTAGGACTCTGTATAGTACTTGTGTTATGGAAAATTTGTACAGCGTGACACAAGACGTTCCTGGAACTTTGTTCCGGATTCGTCTGTCAGATGGCTGAATCCTCAGAGTTGTGATTTTTTTATTAGTGAAAAATGATAAATTAGTGTTTTTTCAAGCAATTGACCAGCAGGATTCCAGAGAGCAGTACAGGTACGTGATAATTTGATTGCAATTCTGTTGAGTTTTTCATTTTTTAGGTCTTAAAAACACTGAAATATAAAAGTGACGCTTAGTGAGCGTCCATTGGTTTTTGGGGCTCCCAAGGCAAATTTTTTTTATAAAATATTCTTTAAGAGTCCCAAATTCAAGTTAGTAGTGCTGTTTAATAAGAAAAAAAAAATATCTGGGCAGTAGATGAAAAAAAGGTTGCATTAGGAAGCTCTAACCTCATTCTAATTCATTTTCCATCCGGAAGCCTTTTTTGGGCCCCACAATCAATTTATAATAAGGTGTGAGAATTTCCTCAATCTCCATGGATAAGTGTATTGGGTTTAAAAAGGATTTCTTTGATAGGATTTTTTCTTTAATTTTTTTTTAGGGTAATCTAGGGCAACATGTTTTCATTTCTCAAACACTTTCTGTCCGGAAGTATCTTTTCTAGGGTTTCAGATCGTAATTAAGGATGAAATAATCGTATTTCCTCAATCCTTGTGGATCTGCGTATTATGTTTAACCCTTTAAGGACGAAATACTTTTTACTGACCGAAAATGAACAATGAAAATGAAACCGATAATCAAAATCAGTGACACGTTTTACATCTAACCTTGTAAAATCTAACAGTCTGATTCGGGGCATTTTTTACCTCTACATGATAGGGACAAAAATAACCTAAAAAATCAAGAAATTTTTCTGACGATACCAATGAATGATAATTGTCACTCTAATGAAAAATATAATGTATATGAGCGTACTAACTTTCTATTCACAAAAGGGTTTTGCTTAAAAAAATTGGAATATAAAAAAAGTAATTCGAAAATTGCTCAATTTTGAACTTAAATATAGCAAATAGCTGGACATTTGTAAAAAATATCCTAAATTCCTACAACTTTAAAAAATATGATACTCTCATGAATACAGAACTATGGTGCGCTTCCAATATTGAAACCATCACAAAAAGACAGCACTATTGTTAGAAGATGTGGTCTAACAAACAAAGAAAAAGAAAAGTAACGTTTTTGCTTATAACAGCAAATTATTTGAGGATCTGAAAAACTGTTGTCGCAAAGATTGAAAAATAAAGAATATGAATATATGAATTTTTCGTTTATATCTTTTCAATTATGTAAAAGTAAATAAATATTTAAAATAAAAGTCTTCACCATTTTTAATTATTACTGAGATATTTCATTTAGGTCTCAAATAATTAAGACTAAAAAATAAAGGCCGCCAAAATATGAATATTTCAAAATTTAAAACTGTGAGCCTAGGTAAATGCTTGACGTAGACTGAAACATAGATACGTTCTGAAAAGGTCTTGACATCAGCTACAACATAGTAAAATTTCAGCCCAATCGGATGAGTTACAGGTGATCTTATAGATCTCATGCATCTTACCCTTAGATTGAAGATCTTCAATGTCGTTTATTATTAAAAATTGTTGATTTTTTAATATTTATCAGAAAGTGCAGTCACCTGCACCTTATCTCAAATGTAAGCTTTTTTCTTAATTTTTTACATAGTAAAATTTTATAAAATAAATTCTAATGAAACAAAATCCATTCACTAACAACTGAATACAAATAATTTTACCCGTGACATTAGCTCTGAAAAATACGACCAATTTTAGTGTAAATTTTTCCCTGATTTCGTACACATTTCACGAGATATCTCCAAAACTACGTAGGTTGCCAATTTGGGGTTTTCGGTTGCCTATTCAATATTAAGTTGGCTTTTATTTTGGATTTATATTTTTTGCTAATTCATTCTACATTGACAGAAAACAGCTAACAAACCCAAAATTTTTTTCGGCGCGCTAGAAACATATGGGAAACATAGGAAATGTCATGCCTCTGATTTTACCCATTCACTCCCCTCCTTTTATTTTAACTTTTGAAGAGTAAAGTTAAGAAATAGCGAAAAAAGGGCACAAACATTAAAAAGAAATAACTTTAGGTAGTCAGGAAAAAATATTTTATCTACGGGTCACACGGGTGACCCAAT
The DNA here is from genome assembly GCF_024763615.1 of Phlebotomus papatasi. Lineage (NCBI taxonomy): Eukaryota > Metazoa > Arthropoda > Insecta > Diptera > Psychodidae > Phlebotomus > Phlebotomus papatasi. The sequence continues at coordinate 85,750,591 of NC_077224.1, read as the reverse complement.
CGTCTTTAAAATGTTAAAAATAATTTATTTGATAGTTTTTTCGTTATTTACTTTTAATAAGAAAATATTTTTATATGGGATTTTTAAAACTATTTTGTATCATCGTTACAGAAAAACTGGAGTGCACCGAGTTAGCACTTATTGAGAGCCAGCAACTATAAACTTACGTCAAATGACGAGAAGGACGGACATAAGCGGTTAGGAAAACATCGGCAGAAAACATAATTTCTAATTAATTTTAATAAATTTTTCAAATTTTCTCGATTTTGTATGGTATTCGCACTTTCACGATTTAAGTAGCACATTTTGCATTTGGGTATATTGAGATGGCAACCCTAAAACATTATACTTCTTTCGTATTTTAATAATTAATATTTCAAGTGGAACTTTTTACAAGTATTTAGATTGGACTGCTCATATTTAACACATAACTTTCGTTCTAAAATATTTATTTTTTTGTTTTTATTTCTATAAGTAACTTAATTGCCGTCACTTATTGAGATACAGAAATGTCATTTCCTGGACATATTTTCTGTCTTTCCCTACGTTGTTTTTGCGTTTAAATGTAAATAATTTTATATTATACAACTTTCTAAAACATAACAAAAAACAGTTTCTATATTTGAGAAAAAATGAATCTTTGATGCAAAACATATTATTTTAGCGCGATACGCCACTCTTATTCTTAGAAAATACCAGTATTACACATAATATTTCTGGAGATTTGACTCAGATTTTTCACAAATGTGACACTTTGCATGGATTAATACAAGAACACTTTTTTTTTAATAAAATATTAATCAATAGTTAATTATTATTGAAAGAAATAGTTTTTTGTGCCTAACTATCATTTGATTTTTATCACTAGAATGAATGAAACGCCATTCTTTAATAATCTTTTTAAGAAAATCAGCAAAAAATATTTATGAAAATTTAAAATTAAGGAAAATGTTCAGTATAAACCTTTTTAAGATAAAACCGGATTTAAAATGTACACAATTTTCTATCTAATTATGTAATGAAAAATTAAAAAATCCCAAAAATGCTCAAAATGCCACTAAAATCGCGAAAGTACGATATAAATAACATAAAAATTTGTAATTAAATTAATTAATTGTATTTTATAAATTTAAATGCAAATAAATTTAATTTTAGTATATATTTTAGATTTATTATTAAAAATACGGTTAAAACCGGTAAAAAACCGTTGGTCAGTTGAAATTAAAAAAATGTCGTTATTTTAAAATTCAAAAATTGCGAATTCCCCACAGCATTTTCACCACTCAACCCCGAACAAAGTTCCTGGAACGTCTTGTGTCACGGTCATTAAAATTTCCATAAGGCAAGTACTATACAGAGTACTACTTGTCGTACTACTGTACAAACACCGAATTTGCGTTACTGGGACGTGAAGACTAATACATTTTTCACAGTTGAAAACTTCGAAATTCGAACAGGATGTACCTCAGCCACCTTGCGGAATTATCAAAAAGTAAAAAAGTCTCTTTTTTGGATCTTCAAATAGATTTTCGGATTTTTCAAGATCTACTTGTGGATGGAAAGAATCCCTTCATTCTTATCATCCACAAGTATATCTTGAAAAATTCGAAAATATATTTGAAAAGCCAAAAAGAGCCATTTATACTTTTTGATAATTCCTCAAGGTGGCTGAAATATCCTGTTCGAATTTCGAAATGCTCAAGTCTCAAATATGTCGGTCTTCACATTGTTGTGGAAAAAAAACAGAACAACGACGCTTACTGTTCTTGTGCCATTTTTTAGTCACTCCATAATCACTGAGTAACTCTTTTGCCAGATTTTTAGTGTGATATTTGATAAATTTTTCCACCTTGTTCGAAAATTTAGTAAGAAAATTCGAAATTGAATATGAATTGTACTTGTGTTTACACCCAATCCATCTAATTTAGGTTCGTATCTCGACTCACCCAAATGACTATCACCCTAAAAATGGTTTGTGTCTTGCTTAAGACAATAAGTCTATCATCCGAAATTGGTTGTTTGGGTGTCGATCAGCGTGATTGTGGAGACTGATCGCGCGATCATTGCGATCTTGGAGACTGATCGGCGCGATCTGCCAATCTGCCGATCTGTCACTCACGGTTCACTCGCTGGCTATACTTGTTCACCCCTTGTTCAAATATGAAAAACTTCAATGGAATGTGCAAAATGCTTCCCAAAGTTTATTACTAATTCAAGTGACAATTTTTCCTATCAGGAAAATAGTTTTTGGGTTGTTTTCGCATAAAAATAGAACATTTTGGAACATTTATGAAATTTAAAAAATGCTAAAATTCATTTCTATCTTCAAATTCTTGTACAACCTTGCAGGCTGGTTATAAATTTTTACATATATTTGATAGAGGAAAAAGTTTTCAAACAATTTATGAATTTAAAGATGTTTTCTCAACTTTAGAACTATCTAAAGTGAATCTGATTCAGGTAAATAATGAATTATTTATTGGGGAAAGTTTGTGCATGAAATTTCAGACGAAAAAATTAAACTGTGTGAAAGTTTCTTGACATCATATTTTAGAATAAATATTTATGGATTTTAATTCACTAATGGTTCATTTAAATGATGGTACTTTAGCCTGCCAGTTAGTGTTGTATGATTGTATAATATATTACGTAATAAGTTCATGTCACTAAAAAGTTTAATAAAAGTTCTATCAAAATTTCTATTTTAGCCGAGACACACTTGGGGTATTATAATGGACGACAAGGGGATTTTATCTTGGGAACGAAGCAAGAAGGGAATTTCCCAAGACGCACCGTTGTACCATTTGGTGTATTTCATAACTTTTCTCGTTTTAACGATTGTAATTTTATTTTCTTGAATAATAAACATACTCTGGAACAATATGTTTCTCAGAATTGCTCATATTTTCTCGCTTTACTCTTTTATTGAATATCTTCTTACTTTATTGTACAAGATAAAGATATAGCTATATAAAATAATTTGTAAAATTTTACACTTTTATGTATTAAATCAACACATTAAAATCAAAATTAAGTGTTAGTAATACACATTTAAGCAAATTATCAATCATTAGTCACGCGCACGCGAGCTTCCTAATAACATTTACTTAATTCATATATTTTGGGGGGCTTTTTTCTCATTAGTGAGCTTAGAAAATTGATTTAGAAGCTTATGAAAGAGGAGCTTTTAGCTATATACCCCAAAAAGAACGAACTTAAAGCACCTTTTTTCATGCGGGAAAACACGCGTGCAAGGAGCCAAAAAACTTTCACATGAAATTTTAATTAATGCCTCTCTACTTGCTTTTATTTTACTCAGAATTTCATATTCATTTTGGGGCTGATGCTTTTTGCCATTGGGCTTTGGGAGAGAAAAAGGTATAAATTTGAGTGGATGTTTGTGGGAAAAGAAATGGGAAATTTCCAAGAGTTGCAAATGAATTTAATTACACGAGAATAAATATCAACAATTATGGTGATTTTTCATCTCTTCAGCTTTGTGTGCGGGGTGGATCATTCTTGAATATTTAATACCCCAGATTTCGCGTCTAAGAGACAGCTATTAGCAAGGAGAATTGAATTAAAATCGTCAATTTGGGAATTCATTGAAAATGCATGAGAATCTTTTCATTTCAAACATCTGTCAGGTGCGCTAAAAATTTTAATTTTAATTTTAATTTGTCAATCATTCGCCCCCCGGAGGGGTGACTAATTCGGAGAAAATTCATACCAAGTCCTTAGGGAATATTTCATAAAATTTACGATACTTTGAAACCTCAGAAATATTAGGAAAACCAGAGAAACTTCAAAAATGATTTTAGAAAATTCAAAAAATAAAACAAAAAAGTGTTTCACGAAACTTTAGTAACCTGAATAAGTTCGTGACAGTCGAGAAATCTTAATAAATGTTTCGTGAAACCTTAAAACTTTTCAGTGAAACCGAGAAACTTTCAAAATGATTTTAGAAAATTCAAAAATAAAACAAAAAAGTGTTTCACGAAATCTTAGTAACCTGAATAAGTTCGTGACAGTCGAGAAACCTTAATAAATGTTTCGTGAAACGTTGAAACTTTTCGAGGAATCCGAGAAACTTTCAAAATGATTTTAGAAAATTCAAAAATAAAACAAAAAAGTGTTTCACGAAATCTTAGTAACCTGAATAAGTTCGTGACAGTCGAGAAACCTTAATAAATGTTTCGTGAAACGTTGAAACTTTTCGAGGAATCCGAGAAACTTTCAAAATGATTTTAGAAAATTCAAAAAATAAAACAAAAAAGTGTTTCACGAAACTTTAGTAACCTGAATAAGTTCGTGACAGTCGAGAAATCTTAATAAATGTTTCGTGAAACCTTAAAACTTTTCAGTGAAACCGAGAAACTTTCAAAATGATTTTAGAAAATTCAAAAATAAAACAAAAAAGTGTTTCACGAAATCTTAGTAACCTGAATAAGTTCGTGACAGTCGAGAAACCTTAATAAATGTTTCGTGAAACGTTGAAACTTTTCGAGGAATCCGAGAAACTTTCAAAATGATTTTAGAAAATTCAAAAATAAAACAAAAAAGTGTTTCACGAAATCTTAGTAACCTGAATAAGTTCGTGACAGTCGAGAAACCTTAATAAATGTTTCGTGAAACGTTGAAACTTTTCGAGGAATCCGAGAAACTTTCAAAATGATTTTAGAAAATTCAAAAAATAAAACAAAAAAGTGTTTCACGAAACTTTAGTAACCTGAATAAGTTCGTGACAGTCGAGAAATCTTAATAAATGTTTCGTGAAACCTTAAAACTTTTCAGTGAAACCGAGAAACTTTCAAAATGATTTTAGAAAATTCAAAAATAAAACAAAAAAGTGTTTCACGAAATCTTAGTAACCTGAATAAGTTCGTGACAGTCGAGAAACCTTAATAAATGTTTCGTGAAACGTTGAAACTTTTCGAGGAATCCGAGAAACTTTCAAAATGATTTTAGAAAATTCAAAAATAAAACAAAAAAGTGTTTCACGAAATCTTAGTAACCTGAATAAGTTCGTGACAGTCGAGAAACCTTAATAAATGTTTCGTGAAACGTTGAAACTTTTCGAGGAATCCGAGAAACTTTCAAAATGATTTTAGAAAATTCAAAAATAAAACAAAAAAGTGTTTCACGAAATCTTAGTAACCTGAATAAGTTCGTGACAGTCGAGAAACCTTAATAAATGTTTCGTGAAACGTTGAAACTTTTCGAGGAATCCGAGAAACTTTCAAAATGATTTTAGAAAATTCAAAAATAAAACAAAAAAGTGTTTCACGAAATCTTAGTAACCTGAATAAGTTCGTGACAGTCGAGAAACCTTAATAAATGTTTCGTGAAACGTTGAAACTTTTCGAGGAATCCGAGAAACTTTCAAAATGATTTTAGAAAATTCAAAAATAAAACAAAAAAGTGTTTCACGAAATCTTAGTAACCTGAATAAGTTCGTGACAGTCGAGAAACCTTAATAAATGTTTCGTGAAACGTTGAAACTTTTCGAGGAATCCGAGAAACTTTCAAAATGATTTTAGAAAATTCAAAAATAAAACAAAAAAGTGTTTCACGAAATCTTAGTAACCTGAATAAGTTCGTGACAGTCGAGAAACCTTAATAAATGTTTCGTGAAACGTTGAAACTTTTCGAGGAATCCGAGAAACTTTCAAAATGATTTTAGAAAATTCAAAAATAAAACAAAAAAGTGTTTCACGAAATCTTAGTAACCTGATTAAGTTCGTGACAGTCGAGAAACCTTAATAAATGTTTCGTGAAACGTTGAAACTTTTCGAGGAATCCGAGAAACTTTCAAAATGATTTTAGAAAATTCAAAAATAAAACAAAAAAGTGTTTCACGAAATCTTAGTAACCTGAATAAGTTCGTGACAGTCGAGAAACCTTAATAAATGTTTCGTGAAACGTTGAAACTTTTCGAGGAATCCGAGAAACTTTCAAAATGATTTTAGAAAATTCAAAAATAAAACAAAAAAGTGTTTCACGAAATCTTAGTAACCTGAATAAGTTCGTGACAGTCGAGAAACCTTAATAAATGTTTCGTGAAACGTTGAAACTTTTCGAGGAATCCGAGAAACTTTCAAAATGATTTTAGAAAATTCAAAAATAAAACAAAAAAGTGTTTCACGAAATCTTAGTAACCTGAATAAGTTCGTGACAGTCGAGAAACCTTAATAAATGTTTCGTGAAACGTTGAAACTTTTCGAGGAATCCGAGAAACTTTCAAAATGATTTTAGAAAATTCAAAAATAAAACAAAAAAGTGTTTCACGAAATCTTAGTAACCTGAATAAGTTCGTGACAGTCGAGAAACCTTAATAAATGTTTCGTGAAACGTTGAAACTTTTCGAGGAATCCGAGAAACTTTCAAAATGATTTTAGAAAATTCAAAAATAAAACAAAAAAGTGTTTCACGAAATCTTAGTAACCTGAATAAGTTCGTGACAGTCGAGAAACCTTAATAAATGTTTCGTGAAACGTTGAAACTTTTCGAGGAATCCGAGAAACTTTCAAAATGATTTTAGAAAATTCAAAAATAAAACAAAAAAGTGTTTCACGAAATCTTAGTAACCTGAATAAGTTCGTGACAGTCGAGAAACCTTAATAAATGTTTCGTGAAACGTTGAAACTTTTCGAGGAATCCGAGAAACTTTCAAAATGATTTTAGAAAATTCAAAAATAAAACAAAAAAGTGTTTCACGAAATCTTAGTAACCTGAATAAGTTCGTGACAGTCGAGAAACCTTAATAAATGTTTCGTGAAACGTTGAAACTTTTCGAGGAATCCGAGAAACTTTCAAAATGATTTTAGAAAATTCAAAAATAAAACAAAAAAGTGTTTCACGAAATCTTAGTAACCTGAATAAGTTCGTGACAGTCGAGAAACCTTAATAAATGTTTCGTGAAACGTTGAAACTTTTCGAGGAATCCGAGAAACTTTCAAAATGATTTTAGAAAATTCAAAAATAAAACAAAAAAGTGTTTCACGAAATCTTAGTAACCTGAATAAGTTCGTGACAGTCGAGAAACCTTAATAAATGTTTCGTGAAACGTTGAAACTTTTCGAGGAATCCGAGAAACTTTCAAAATGATTTTAGAAAATTCAAAAATAAAACAAAAAAGTGTTTCACGAAATCTTAGTAACCTGAATAAGTTCGTGACAGTCGAGAAACCTTAATAAATGTTTCGTGAAACGTTGAAACTTTTCGAGGAATCCGAGAAACTTTCAAAATGATTTTAGAAAATTCAAAAATAAAACAAAAAAGTGTTTCACGAAATCTTAGTAACCTGAATAAGTTCGTGACAGTCGAGAAACCTTAATAAATGTTTCGTGAAACGTTGAAACTTTTCGAGGAATCCGAGAAACTTTCAAAATGATTTTAGAAAATTCAAAAATAAAACAAAAAAGTGTTTCACGAAATCTTAGTAACCTGAATAAGTTCGTGACAGTCGAGAAACCTTAATAAATGTTTCGTGAAACGTTGAAACTTTTCGAGGAATCCGAGAAACTTTCAAAATGATTTTAGAAAATTCAAAAATAAAACAAAAAAGTGTTTCACGAAATCTTAGTAACCTGAATAAGTTCGTGACAGTCGAGAAACCTTAATAAATGTTTCGTGAAACGTTGAAACTTTTCGAGGAATCCGAGAAACTTTCAAAATGATTTTAGAAAATTCAAAAATAAAACAAAAAAGTGTTTCACGAAATCTTAGTAACCTGATTAAGTTCGTGACAGTCGAGAAACCTTAATAAATGTTTCGTGAAACGTTGAAACTTTTCGAGGAATCCGAGAAACTTTCAAAATGATTTTAGAAAATTCAAAAATAAAACAAAAAAGTGTTTCACGAAATCTTAGTAACCTGAATAAGTTCGTGACAGTCGAGAAACCTTAATAAATGTTTCGTGAAACGTTGAAACTTTTCGAGGAATCCGAGAAACTTTCAAAATGATTTTAGAAAATTCAAAAATAAAACAAAAAAGTGTTTCACGAAATCTTAGTAACCTGAATAAGTTCGTGACAGTCGAGAAACCTTAATAAATGTTTCGTGAAACGTTGAAACTTTTCGAGGAATCCGAGAAACTTTCAAAATGATTTTAGAAAATTCAAAAATAAAACAAAAAAGTGTTTCACGAAATCTTAGTAACCTGAATAAGTTCGTGACAGTCGAGAAACCTTAATAAATGTTTCGTGAAACGTTGAAACTTTTCGAGGAATCCGAGAAACTTTCAAAATGATTTTAGAAAATTCAAAAATAAAACAAAAAAGTGTTTCACGAAATCTTAGTAACCTGAATAAGTTCGTGACAGTCGAGAAACCTTAATAAATGTTTCGTGAAACGTTGAAACTTTTCGAGGAATCCGAGAAACTTTCAAAATGATTTTAGAAAATTCAAAAATAAAACAAAAAAGTGTTTCACGAAATCTTAGTAACCTGAATAAGTTCGTGACAGTCGAGAAACCTTAATAAATGTTTCGTGAAACGTTGAAACTTTTCGAGGAATCCGAGAAACTTTCAAAATGATTTTAGAAAATTCAAAAATAAAACAAAAAAGTGTTTCACGAAATCTTAGTAACCTGAATAAGTTCGTGACAGTCGAGAAACCTTAATAAATGTTTCGTGAAACGTTGAAACTTTTCGAGGAATCCGAGAAACTTTCAAAATGATTTTAGAAAATTCAAAAATAAAACAAAAAAGTGTTTCACGAAATCTTAGTAACCTGAATAAGTTCGTGACAGTCGAGAAACCTTAATAAATGTTTCGTGAAACGTTGAAACTTTTCGAGGAATCCGAGAAACTTTCAAAATGATTTTAGAAAATTCAAAAATAAAACAAAAAAGTGTTTCACGAAATCTTAGTAACCTGAATAAGTTCGTGACAGTCGAGAAACCTTAATAAATGTTTCGTGAAACGTTGAAACTTTTCGGTGCAACCGAGAAACTTTCAAAATGGTTCTTGAAACTTCAAAAATAAAACAAAAAGTGTTTCATGAATCCTAAGAAACCATAATAAATGTTTCGTGAAACCTTGAAATCTTACTGGAAACGCCGAAAAGTTTGTGCCGTTTGTGCCGCGAAATTCGAGAGAGCCAGGAATTGCATCGTGAAACCCAGGAAATCCAAGAATGGCATCGCGGAACTTGAGAAATCCATTCTTAGCATCGTGAAACTTCAGAAACGCAGTTTTTGCATTGAGTAATTCGAGAAACCCAAGAATTGTATCACGAAACCCGAGAGATCCAACAATTACGTGACGAAACCCGAGAAACCCGATGTTTGCATAGCGAAACCCGATTAACCAATAAATAAAAAAAATGGGAATGACCTTCCCTTGAAAGAAACTTTATAAACTATTTCACGAAATTTAAGTATCCTTGAGAAGGTTTCGCAAAACTCGATGAGAAACTTAAAGGCATAATATCGTATTAAATTTAGAAACTTTGCAAAACTTTCATGACACTCAAGAAATCTTAAGAAACGTTCCATGATACATTATATTTTAGAAAATTGAGAAATATTTAGAAGAAAATGTGGATATTTAAGAAATGTTCTACGAAACCCAATTAACTATCAAAACAGAAGTGTGCAAGAACCGTTGAAATTGAATAAACGTTAAAATAAGTCTGTCCTTATTTTGGACAGGTGTTTTTTCACGAAATTTCGTGAAGTTTTTGCTTTTGTGATGACTAGGTTGGACAAATGCTTGGAGAAACAAAGGAGCACCATCTCTACGAAAGAGATGTAGCGAGAAATGCCTTGAAAGGCTCCCGGAAAAGCCAGGGAATGAGCGAATTCGCACGTACTTGGAGTACCGAAGTCAACTCACTTTAATGAATGATATGGAAAGTTTCCGGGCTTCATGTGGCATTCTATGTTTCCCTTACATGAACAGGAAGAGGACTTGGTAAGATTGGTTCATGAAATTAAGAACAATGGGCATCCTATTGAGGCGGATTAGCTGTCCAAATTTACAGCCAAGTTGTCCAAAATAAGAGTCAAATTCACTTCTACATATCAATTCATTTTTAAACGTATTCAAACTAATTTTAGTAAAAATAAGACGATAAATAGCTTGCCAAGTTTCTAAACAACCCTTCTGAAAAGAGAGTAACAAAAAAAGTCAATTAGTATTGAAAATATCGCACTTCAAACTTCGAACTTCGATGCTTATAAGCAGACTGGTCAAGATTATGAGCCCTTACCCTAGGTCTCGATTTAAAAATGTTTAACGAAACTTCAGAAATATTTGGAAAAAACTGGGATGCTTGGTCTTAACTAATTGTGAAAAATTTTCGTTAAAAATTAATTTTCTGAAGGAATCTACCTGCTGTGATTTAGATGGAAACGCCAAAATGCTCTTTATAATGTCGTCAGTTAAATCAGCATTTATCGTAACTTCATTTTTGCGATTTTGAGATATATTCATATTTGGAATCAGCGTAATTTTGTTTATTAAACGCACCTGTGAAAAAGAAACTTTTATAAGCCCAATAAAAATTATTTTAAACAAAAATTATCGTAAGTGCCTTTAATTAACAAAAATTTATCAGAATTTGTCGTAACTTCCATTTTTGGGGAAGTTACGATAAATTTCCATACAAAATTTTCAATAATCAGCATTTGCCGTAACTTCTTTTGCTCACTTGCGTGGCTTGTAATTTGCAGCAAAAATGTAATATTTCTCAATAAAACGTTCATAAACTCTTCCAAATATCCAAAGACAGTGCAAATAATGCAACATTAAATCATTTTAATTCAATATTTGTGAGAAAAAAGTGAGAAAAAATCCCTACCCATCTGTCATTAATTCAAAACAAAACAAGCGACGTGGCGCACAAAATTTATTCAATAAAAGTTATGAAATAAAACCTTGTAGGGACAGGGATAACAGTATTATTATCTAATTAAGTCAAATAAAGGCGCTTATTATCACTAGAGTCATTGAAATTGATATAATGCATTTTAGAAAATTGTCGTAACTTCCAGAATCTCCATACATTGGAAGTTACGGCTTTATAAAAGATGGAAGTTACGATAAAATATTATTGTGTTTCTTCTAACATATTTCTCAATATTGCAGCTTTTAAATAATTTTATAAAGATTTTCTCGAGTTAACTTACAGTTTATTAGTGCCACTTTTATTATTTTGACTCAAAAGTATCGCATTCGGGGCTCATTTTTAAGAAAAATAATATTGAACTGAAAATTTCGTCTCCTGAAAAGTTGTCAAAAGGAAGTTACGACAAATACTGATTTAACTGACAATGTGTAGATGCCTTAAGGAATATTTTGCGAAACCAGAATAACCTGTAGGACGTTTCGTTAAACACAAGAAAAAGCTTTCAAGGCATATTCCACTAATGCCGAGAAACGCCGAGGAATGCTTTCAAAAGTTTTGGATTGACATGAGAAACCAGAAACCCTTGTCCATGAAATGCGGGAATGAGTAACCCCTTGTCAGCCCCTTTACTTAGAGTATCTTGTCCCTTTTCCTTCACAAGCATTTATTTTGGAACAAATGTCTCTGGGAAAATGGTTTTTGTCTGTGTTTAGCTCCAAGGGATCAGAGTATGACTCTGGAAAATGCTTGGGAAAAAAGGGCAGAAAAGTGGGTTGAGTGCGAGTCTCTCAAAATTGATGAAAGCTCTCTCAACGAGCTTTTTTTCATGTTACTCAAACTCTCATACACAAAAAAAGAAGTCCGTAGAATAGAATTTGTGTCATTAGGCAGAAAAATTCCACATGATTGGAGCAGAAGGGATTTTCCTGCGCCCACAAGAAAATGGGATTATGGTGAAATAGTGCAACATCAGCATCAAGATGCGTTTGCAAAAAGGAGAGTGGCATCTTTGGCGCCACCGCAAGGAACTTTCAAGTTTTACCACCTCCACCCACTCCAGAAAAGCTCCTTTCTTGTCTTCCTTTTCTCGTGGCATCTTCCCGGAAAAAGGGCGTCCTTGCAATATGCACTTGACTTAATGATTTTCGCAATTTTAATGAGACTTTCAAACTCAAATGGAGGATAAAATGTTTAAGTGGAGGGGCACATGGGAAAATAACTTCCAAGTGGGGTGGATAATCCTCTGTGTCTCCTGAATTAATGGCAAAAGACAACGGAAGTGGGGTGCGGAATGGGGAAAAAGGGATGAAAACAGGAGATTTCCGAAACAAATTTCCTCAAGCTTTCACTTCCTTAAAACTCCGTATCATCTGAGGGATTTCTTGTTTGGGTTTTCTCCCATGGCAAATATTTCTTTTTGTTTGCCTAAGCTTCAAAGCTTGGGAAATCAATTGAAAAAGCTTTTCTTGTGTGAATTTTCTATCCTCCAAAAATTTCTCTGAGGCATTTTGGATGATTTTTAAATTTGCAGAAAATTTTGTGGAAAACTTTCACATATTAAGCATATTTGATAAGCCCCCTCAATGTCCATTTGGGATTTTCTTTGACGAAAGCATAACAAGAATTTAGATAGAGGCTCTCTAAAGCAAAAGTACAAAGGTTGGGTCGTTTCTTCGCCGAAGGGTGGATAAGTGGCCCCTTCAGTTCGAGTTAAAAATCAGCTTACAGAAGACTGGGCAGTAGATTTTCGTTAAATTGATCAGTAATGGTGGTTATCTATCCAGTTGGGGAATTCTGTAACGATATGACAATGTCATAAGACAAAACTTCGTGATAAATTTGGGAGCAGGATATTATTAACCCTTTAAGGACGATTGGGTCACCCGTGACCCATAGAGAAAATAATTTTTCCTGACTACCTGAAGTTATTTCTTTCTAATGTTTTTACCAAATCACAAAGTAGAAAGATATAGGGGAAGTGTGTCAAATTTCGGCCAGCTTCTAATTTCGGCCACTTTGAGTGTAATTTCGGCCATGCAAATAAATTAATTAAAATTATGTATGTAATCTTCGAATAGTCAATGAATTCATTTTGCTTTCAAATATTTATTCATTTTAGGATGTATTAACACAAAGACCCATTAAATTTTAGGTATAATTTGAATTTAAATTGCGTTGTAAAAACTCAGTGTGGAAAGAGTCTTACAAAAAATGTGACAGATCGATTGTGTTTCTAGCAGTCTTCTGATTTGTGGTGAAGTGCAGAAGGTTTTCCTTCGGTGTTTTTCATGAAAATTGATTAGTTTTCATTAAAGATTGTTTCTGTTTATGTTAGTAGTGAATCAATCTTTAAATTTCGGGTAAAATTTCCCAGCTGGATCCTGTATTTCGCGTAAAAAAGTATATACTTTGTGAGCGTCTCTCCGGTGAGGCAGTGTTGGATATTCCGGCAACATCTTTTGCTTTCCTAAATTTCTTATTAATTTTATGTTTTCTTTTTCAATTTCTGAATTCTACAATGTCCAGAGAAAAAAAAACTATCGCTTCTATGAAAAAGATGATGTGGAAAAGGCATTGGAAGAGTTCAGGAAGTGCAAATTTCCACGGGAATCTGCGCGTAAATTTGAGATGCTACTCTTCAGATCTTTAGGACAAATTACACGGAAGATCTCAGGGCTTGTGGGTCATATAAACTTAATACGTTTTAAATATTAAACTCGTTCCGTTTGACGTTTTGAAATTTTCTATCCGTTTCGTCACAAAAGGTGGTCAGATAAAAGGTGGCCGAAATTTCACACAAAGTGGCCGAAATACTACCCAAAGCAATGTCCATATTTTTATTAATTTTTCAATATTTTAGGAAGTGATTTAAAGAAAACAAAAATGATAAACTAGTCTTGAAGGTTCCACACAACCCTCCCGAAAAGGAAGAAACAAAAAATATCAATATTTATTAAAAATATTGCATTTCAAACTTAGGACTTCGGTGCTTACATGCCGAAATTTGGCACACTTACCCTAGGAATCTAGGATATTTTTTTGCAAATCTCCAGCTATTTGCTAAATAAGAAATATTTGAGCTCAAGAATAACGAATTTTCAAATTTTCGCATTGGTGCTTAAATTTTAATATTTCTAATTTTTTTTAAGCAAAAACCTCTTGGGACTAGAAACTATAATAACTATACATAATATTTCTCAACAAAGTAAAAATTATACAGTGCTGTCTCGCTATATGCACAGTTTGGATACTTTTTTTGACAGTTCTCTCTCTCTGAATATGCACAACTTTTTTTGAAATTCCCAACGGTTTTTCTCCTTCTTTTAATAAATTATCATTTTTTATTGTTCTAGAATTTCCCGTGTTATTTTAAATATAATATAAGACAGAAAAAATAAAATTAAGATAATTAAAAACGAGAAAAATTAGTTACCAAGAAAATAATTTTCTTTATTACTTTGTCAAAATGTAAACAAATTGATTTTGAATGCAACCGACACAAAAGCTGTGCATATAGAGAGTGTGCATATAGAGAGACAGAACTGTAGTTTATTGGTATTTTCAGGAAAGCTTCATAATTTTCATGGGTCATATATGACCCAATCGTCCTTAAAGGTAAAAAAAAACACCGAATTTGTTAGTTAGTTAATAGTAACGATAAATACAGTATTATATTAATATATTTTCTATATCACAGTTTCATTATTTAGTTAATTTTGCTCCAAATAAAGCGAAAATCCATTCATTTTCACAAATTTTAATTTGTTAATTTCTCAGAAAAATTAAAAGTGTACCTTTTCACCGTCGAACTTTTCATCGATCGACCCATGTTTTCCAATGAAAAACACAATGAGGTGACTATTGTTTATTCGTTTTGTTTAACATTTATGTCATACTTATGGCTAATTTTAGTTAAATTAATTGTTAATCTTTATTGTTAACGGTACGTGAAGTTTTTAAATAATTACCTATTTTGTGAATATAAAGGGTTTTTCTGAAGTGTCTGCAAATGTTTCAATAGGAAACCCCGGAAATATGATTTTTTTGGAGAGATTTTTTTATTAGTTTAGATGGGAAAAGAGAAAAGACCAAGAATAAGAACAAATTCTGCACTCAAGAGCAACTCAACAAGGTTTTGGAAGCCTTTCGTCGCGGGTTCACTTACACTGTTTGTCTCCAATTAGAAACTTTCCCTTGTTTCCATTTGGATTAATTTGTTTCCAATAGAAGCATTTTACACTCTCGTGTTTTTCTCGTATTTAAGAAGTTTTCAAATTATATCTAAAGAATTTTCACTAAACAGTAACATTCTAGGAGAGTCAAGGAGCAAATTTATGTAATTCTCTTCAGAAAAAATATGAATTTAATGTGTTGAATCTTCTGTCAAAATTAAAGCGTCTGGAAATGGTTTTGAATTAGGACATTTACCCTAGTTTCTCTTTAAAATGTTATCAGAGATATAATTGAGTGAAATTTGAAATAGTCCTCTTAATTCTGAGAAAAAGACAATTTGAATGGTGTACGTTCAAACTAACTAGCTTCAAGCTTCGCACACAGTCTGGCTTCGAAGACTTCATATTTTTCACACATTTTTTTTTTTTTTAATAAACCTGACCTATCTGTGGCTATATATTTCAATATCTTGAAAAAATTAGATCGTATCTTTAACACTAAACCTACCAAGACCCGGTCAAATTGACCGGTTTAAAATTAACACACATTTAAACGGTACAATGTCACTGCCAAACTTTATGAATTTCTTAAAATATGCATGTAATATATTTTTAATTGTTCAAATTTTAATTTTTTGCTCTTTTCCAAGACAAATTCGTTGAGTATCCTACCCTGCCGAGGTTTGTCATTTGACGGAAAAACGATCAAAAACGGTCGGTAGGTTTAATGTTACTGTGTTATCACACTTGCACATTAAAATTTTAATATGATTCACATTAATTGTCGCTGGTGAGAGTCCAAATGTGTAATTTGTGTCTTTGAATCATTTTATATTCAAAATTTGATCTATTTGTTGATAAAAAGGTAGACTTGGCCCGCAAAATTTGATATAAATTGATTTATAGCATTAATGCGAAAAATTAATGCGATTTTCTCTTTAATTTTTTAATGTGAAAAATATTTATGCCTTAAGTGAATTTAAACTTATTTTTGCAGGTCAAGTCCACTTCTTTATCAATAAATAGAAAAACCCGAAATATTAAGTGACTCAAAGACACAAATAATATATTTGGACGCTCACAAACGACAATTAATGTGAATTGTGAATAACATTAACATTTTAATGTGCAAGTGTAATAACGGCGTAAAATGGGGTAATTTGGAGTCCTGCCTATTTAGGAATTTTGAGATTTTCTCACTGTTTCAGATGGTCAAAGAGAAAAGGAAAACCACGAAGAACTACCTCGTACTTCTTCGTTGTACTTTCCTTTTTCTATTTGAAACTGTTAGAAAATCTCACTAATCCAAATTAGATATGATTCCAAGTTTCCCCATCTTACCTGATAGGAAAAATAATAAAAAGTATTCAAAGCCAGAATGTGTGCAAAGCCTGAAAGCTGTGTCCTGTACCGATTTCGCTTAACCAGAAACCCTTGCCTTTTTTTTTTGAGTACAAAAAAGAAGGTTCGAATTTGAAATTCAGATGCAAATTGCTATATTTTATCATCCTAAATTTGGCTCTAACTCACAAATTGCCGCATTCACGCAATGCTCAAAGGTGCGTGACTGATTTGCCCTTAAAGGTAGTTCAATAGTGCGTCAGAAAGTCGAAGTAAAAGACGCCAATTTTCTCTCGTTTTTCCTACCCCATCAATTTCCACGCCAAAGACATTTACTAAACATTCCGATATTTATACACTCTCTTAATTCACTGCCATTTTTCTGCCTCTTTTTCTTGTATTTTCCTGCAACTAGCAAAATAATAGAGTGTTTGAGTGGCGAAAGGAAATGAAATTTCCGCGCCAGAAGTGGGAACAGAAAAAAGGATTCCCGGGAGAAGAAGAAAAAAAAATAAATTGCAAGACAATTTGAAAGGGTTCTTTCTGTATAAAAGCTCAGTGCATCACTTACAATTTTATTCACTCTTTTTTTTATCATCAGAAACTCTCACTCAAGTGTAATTGAATTTACTTCATGCTCACATTTCAGGGATTTTTCATTTTTCTCACTCAAGAGATATAGATTTAATTTTTCCACTGACACTGCACTTAATGAATAGAGGATATGTCTTAAGTACTGTTCTCGAGGGGATTTTATATTTTTCTGACGACAAAAAGAAATTACGATAAATCTGCGAGATGAAAATCAAGAGCTTTTGCGCGTGATCCTTCCCGTCCAACGATTACCAGCCAACTGACTGGCGTTCTTTCACTATTTGAACGTTATATACACACAATGAGAGGAGATGTCAGTTGCCATCCACTGACTTTTAGCCAGAGCTGACAAGGATCTAGAAGAGATTTTGCTAAGGATTCACTTTAGGATTATTCCTAAAATTATACTCAAAAGAAAATAGAAAAGTTGATTGATTTAGGCCCATTTAAACGAGGGTATTTTGATTCGAAATCTCCCTTTTAAAATTTTGCCTATCTTTTGGCGCTTAAAACTTATTGTCATAATCAGATATGTATATTAATCATATTTAAGTCACCCAGACTTACGGTATGTAAAGCCATCTCGTGCGGTTTTCTTCAATTTCGAAAATGTGCATAATCCCAGGACCCCCTGCATTAAAGTATCTTGGCGATGAGAGACGTAATGTAAAATTTTCTTTTGTAAAATACTCCTCCGGGCAACTGATTACCGTTTCGAAATTAAATAGATGTAATTACGAAATAACATCTGATAGAAAATTTTTCAGAGATTTTTTTTAGTCGAGACACTCTTGGGGAAATTATACGTGCTAGTAGAAAGCTTTTTTCATAGGAATGTTCTATTAAAGATCCTTTAAGTAAGGATATTTTACTACAGGAACTCAAATAGAGAGCAGTTACATAATTCACTTTTTTCAACTTGTGTCACGGCTAGATGCGAAACGGTAAGAGATATCGACCTTTGGTCTTCGACGAGCCCCCCTATAAGTCAACATTATCTAGGACAGTTTTTCCCCCACCCCCTCAAAAACTATGTATTTTTGGTTTATTTTAAAAAAGGCTTCTAGGGTAACGTGTGGTATTTCTGGACAAGGTGCTTTTCGGAACATAATATGGGTATTTTGGGACACATAAAAAATCCTATAAATATTTGTTTTCTAATTATTTTTAAGTTCTATATGAAATAATAAGCTCTATAAGTATCAGATAAACATAAAACTTTTGAAATTTTATTTTATTTAAAGCGTGAAATACGCATGAATTTTGAGTGTCACATTCCACTTTTTACAAACCTTCAGTGTGATCAATTTTGCAGATGTCAACACAAACAGTGCTTAATTTTTTCGATTTAAGTCATTTTAAAAGTGAAATTTAAACAAAATTTTTATGGAAGAATGAAGTTTAGAAATTCTACTTAAAGGTAAATAATCAGGCACGGTGAAATTTATTTGCATAATAGCGATTTTTGTCTGTCCCGAAATACCCAACTGTCCCGAAATATACCACTCTTACTTTTTTACATTTTTTGCTATCTTGTATAAAAAAAGATGCATTTTTCAACATTTTTCGATAAGAATCTTATTTTGGATAGCATAAGGAACATAAATATTTGCATCAACAAAGAAAAAAAAAATTGAGAAGTCGTTAAAACCTTTGATACTTGAAAGTGCTAAAAAGTATCCCGAAATACCACACGTTACCCTACGATTTCTTTCATTATTGAATATTTTTTAGAGGTAGTTAAAGCGAATATTTCGTCCTTGAACACCTATGTTCGAAAACCATTTCAATATCGAATTTTCGAAGGTCAAAGCTTAACTACTTTGAAGGGTTTATTTTTCAACAGATTTGCTTAAATTTGGATTTTTTGAAAGATCTTCAAAGTCAAAACCAGATTTCATCGGACTTAATCGGTCATGAGTTGGTATAGTACCCGTAAATGATTTATCTTTCTCGGGTTAAGATTATGATTTGTCTATGGGTCGGCTTAAACCTTTATCGGTTCTGCTGCATCCAGTCCACTTATTTGGGCCCATTATGCATTTTGCGGCAGACCAGTCTTGGTTGGATCAGTTGCAGTGAATGTGTATTTGTATCGACAGATCTCTTTATGCCGAATTCGTTTTTCTCACGTTTATTTTTTTATTTGTCCGTATGCTTATTACTCAACTAAAGTATTCTAAACCCTACTTTTCTTAGGCAATTTCTTATTTCGGAATCATTTTTTTAAATTTATCAATCAATGTAATTAGTAGTAAAGTAGTATGCACTCAGAAAGAGAATTTAATAAATTTTCAGATGATATGTGTCATTAAATTTTGTTATTAGAGTGGAATCACCACTTCTCGCCAGTGCCCCACTTTTCGCCACTTATATTGAAATCCCAACTTTTCCATTATTTGTGAAATAAATTAGCGGTAAAATTATTTGTATCTCTAATGCTGTTACATAGAGTCGAAAAACACTAATTTTTTGTTTCGAATTTAAATGTTTAAGCATTTTTTAGAGGAATATTTTAAGTAAGTGCATCGAATCCAATATTTCTTACCAAATATAGCAAGTGTCATTAAACTTTTATCTAACAAAATTTTCGATTTTGAATAAATAATTTGTCTATTGAACGTTTAATTACATTCGACTAATACATAAAATTTGTATTTAGTTAGTTAATGTTTCATTTTATATTATTTTTATGTAAAAATGAGTCATGGCGGAAAGTGGTAATATTCTAAAATTGATTCACCACTGTCGCCATTGTTTTCAATAGGCTACGCTAACTTCACTTCATAGATTCTCAGTTGTCAAATCCGCTTTGTTTACATTCTGCAATAGTCTAATAATTTGATTTCTTAAATAAAAGCAAAGAAAAATCATTTAATGTGAGTAATAATAAGGTGATCATGAGGAAAAAGAAATGCTGAATGTATTCTTTGCATAATATTGCTCAAAATAATCGAGTTTGAACTTTTCCAAGTGGGTGGCGAGAAGTGGTTACAGAGCTGGCGGAAAGTGGTAAAAAATGGCGACGAAGTGGTTATTTTTGCATTGTTAATAAAAATAAGTTTTTTGGTACTCCCGCGTTAAATTGTTGGACCTTTGTTTTAACGAATCTAGAGCTAATATATCTAAGTAACTTTGTGTCAAATTTGAGTTATCTGATTATAAAGGATCAAAAGTTATGATACATGCAATTTCACTTTTTCCTAAAAGTGACGATAAGTGATTACTTCACCCTAGTTTTAGTCTTTTTCGAAATGCACCCCACAGTGCTATGCACCGGTGAGTCTCGGGAAATTTCCCCTAGTGGTTCATGCCTGGGATAAATTTTCTCCACTATCTGTTATAAATTCTCCAAGGGTGCTCTAACTAAAATAGATAGTCTGGAAGACTTTCTATTTTATTTCGAAACGTTTGAAAAGTCAATCACACAGTGTTTTACAATCAAAGAATTTGTTAAAGTTAATATTTATGCCCGGTGACGAACACTTCATAAGCAAGAGGAGATGAGGCACCCATCCTCTATATCAAAACTGTTTTACCGCAGGATTTTATGCCAATATTGTTGCTAAATTAAGAAAATATCCTAAGTTTTTATTTTTCTATAAATCAACTTTATTCTATTTAACTATTTCTTATTTCTATTTAAGGATGTTTATTTAACAATTCCATCAAATTAAGAAGATTAGACGATACATTCAGAAGAGAAATCGACACCGTGTCTATTTCACCTGCATTTCAACTTTTGATAACTTTGAAAATAGATCGCGAGAAAAACTTCTCTTGAAAATAAAAAAAAACTTGAAATCGCTTGAAATGTCAAAATATTCGAACATAAACAAATGGAGCTTTCGAAGAGGGAGATTTTTAAGCGCCAAAAGATAGGCAAAAATGCACCGGTCTAAAGCTCAGTGGGGGACTTTTGTGTCAAAATGGCGGTTTCGAAATAAAATCCCTCCGTTTAGATGCTCCCAAAGTGTTTGATTCTCCAAAAGTGTCTTGGATAAAAAAGTACAAAAAGTTGTAGATGTTCGAAGAACTCAAACTCAGTTTCGAATTTTCGATTATGAAGTGATTGCATAATGGGACAGAAGCATTAAACATTGTTGGTTTGTGTTTTCGACTTTAAGAATTTCGATATTCGCACAGAAAATACTTCTGCCATCTTGCAGTATTATCAAGAAGTAAGAGTGTAACTTTTTTTGATTTGTCAAATAGATCTTCGAATTTTTCAAAATCTACTTCTGAATGGTAAGAATCCCTTCTAAATGAGTCTCGACTAGAATAAAAAGTCTAGGCTTTAAACCTAGGTGTATTTAATCCAATTTATCCAATTGGAAAACCTTAAAATCTTAAATTATAGCAGTAATTAATTTCCAATTTAAATTTATAGCAATGAATTCTAGAACAAGAGAATTAGCAAGTTATTTTGTAATCTAAACTTTATGCTCAAATGAACTCAAAACAGTTCAATTGAATTTCACGTTCAATGCGTCCAATTAATTTATGCTCCTGGAGGACAAGTATATATATTTTTTTAAGCGTAATTATGCAGCTTTAAGCTTTTAATATAGCTCTATCGATCGAATTCACTTCCCCTCAATATTAATATCTCATCCAGACAAACTTTCAACTCCGTGTGCAACCCTCTGCCTATTTCACCTCCCTCTGCCACCCCTTGCCCCACAAAATGCTGTGAAACAGTTTTGTGGGGGGTTGGGGTGGATTTTCATAGTTTCATGCAGATAGACGACGGCTGTCAGTTGAATTGGGGCCACAGAATCGCACCTGAAAAAGGCGGGAAAGGAGAGAAAGAGAGAGACTCAAGTGACTGCACAATATTATCATCAAACAAATGTCTCCACCACCCCCCAACCCAACTCATTCCCCACCATCCAACTTTGTGAAATCGAAATCACTCTCAATTGGAGCTTTAAAGCTCTATCACGTATTTTGTGCTTCATGGGAGAGGAAAGAAATATTTATTCAACTTTAATCGATTTATTCTGAGAGATTAACTCGTAAAGACCTCGAAGGGAAAATCTCCTTTTCCTTTAAGCATACACCTTTTTTTTTGTTGGTATTCTCCATGGAAGGAAAAGTGCGAAAACTTTTGAGCTTTTTTTTCTCATGAGAGTGAAAGCGAATAGAAGAATAAAAGTATCAACAATCACCAGAGCTTTTTGGTTTGATTTTGTTCCTTTTTATCTCTATCGTTTTTATTTTCTGTGATGTCTCTTTTCCTGGTGGATTTTCATCAGAGAATGTGGAAAATAGTCAGAGAATATTGGCGTGGGTGGGCATTATCTTTAAAGCATAAATTTAAGGGACATTCTCCCTGACTGAAAGCTTCCCGAGCTTTTGACGAGTTTTCCTCCCTTTTAGCCAATTTTATCACAAATTTGCATACTATTAAAATCTTTGTCTTCAACAAAGATTTTCAACTTGATTGGGGGGCTTTTCAACGAGGGCGGGAAATTTCCTAGCGCTCTCTGTCAATATTTAACGTCAAATAGAAAGGAAATTTTAGTTGTTTCTAGGAGAAAATTCACAATAAATTCCATTCAAAGGCCATAAATTTGTAAGGTAGAAGTAAACTTAACCCAAATATTAAATTTAACCTAAATTTTAACTTATTTTTAGTACAAATTTATTCATGGAGCTTGGTTCTTTAATATTTCCTAAAAAGAATTGTTTTTGTTTTTTTTAATTTCAATTTTAACAAGAAAAGTGTTATGAAAATCTAATAAAGCTGTCTATTGTGATGATTTATCGAGTTTTTGAGGTTAGAATGTAGGGAATCGACGTTGACAATAATTCAAAGAACAAATCCGACAATCGCCGGATGAGAGGAAGTCCAGCCCAGAATAAAAATTTTGGAAAGAAATTTTTATTTTGGGCTGAATCTCCTTCCACGCGGCGATCACCGGATTTATTCTTTGAATTTTGAGGTTAGAATTCGTCAAATTTAGAAGTTGTTTTAAATATAAGGGAAAGTGCCCTCCCTTCGAACGTTCATGCCTTCGAATAATATGAATTTACTTTTAGTTTTCCTAAGAAACTTACATATTTCTATTAAATATTAGTTAACTTATCACCAATTATTCATAATTATGCGATAATCATGTGTAAATCTCTTAAGAAAAATTAAAGAAATTCACAATATTAGAAGGCATGAACGTTCGAAGGGAGAGTACTTTCCCCTAGGCCTCATTTTTTTATTCGGTCAAGTAATTGGTTTGGATATTGAGGTTATGTCGAAAGTAACCTCAAAACCAAAGACAAATTTGGTCAGTAATCACAACCAGAAATTATTTTTCAAAAAAAAATTGAATAATTTGAGATTTTTCAGGTTATCCCAGGCTTATATTTTAATCCCCAACATGTGTATTGTTTAATAAAATCTTTTGAATTGTTTTATAAACGAATTTTAAATTGTTAACTGTGCCAGGATAAAAAAGCTAACCTCAGTAACTTAAATCTTAAAGAAATTACAATTTTATCTTCATTTGAACACGTATGAACTTCACTGAAAGAAATCCTAGCCCAAGACTTATTTGAACGTTTAGAACATAACCTCAAAAAATACGAACATCGAGGTTATGTCAAAGAACGCTTTATCTTTGTATGTTAAACACGCTGAATTTATTTTAGGTTATGTAAGACACCTCTAAGGGCACTCAATCACTGAGAAAAAAGGGGGTGCGATTAACTTGTTTTCCTCGTAACTTCAACACTTTTTAGGTGCAAAAATATATCATCATTTTTTAATGTTAATTTTACACCTTTTTAAGGACAAAATTAACATGAAAAAGGATAACTTTAACCCCAAATACACCTAAAAAGGGTAATATACACCAATTTTGGATCAATCTTGCGGGGTAAAATCAACATTTCCGGAATGTTATTTTAACTTTTTCGGATTTCTCTCAGTGATGAGTCAAGTGGTAGAGCACTCGCTCTGTGTTGCAAGCGTTCTGGGTTCGAATCCTTTTCAGGTCACCGGGAATTTTTCTGACGTTCAAACTGTTTGAATTGCATCCAGTGAGCTTCACTGTACTTGATTTCACGTGGCATGGGACTGACAATCTCATCACTTATAAGAAAATATAATAATGCGTGTCTAGAAATCCCCTAGCGCGAAGGCCTAGTTCTTTCAGAGAATGTTGTGCCAGCATTATTATTATTATTATTATTATTATTATTATTATTATTAAGACTTGTCTAACCTTCCTTATAAAGGGATTTCTGGTCGTTAATGAAGAGTTAGTGAAGTCGTTAATAAAATTTTCGACTTCGGGGCAGACCTACGACAAGGTGGCTGAATTAAATTCAGGATCTTGCCTTGGAGCGCCTTGGGATCGAACTTGAATAGCTTCTTGAAGTGGCAGAGGATCGACAGGCGTGGGCTGTTAACTTTGATGTCATGGGCCCGCGACCCCAATAGGGATAGGCGATTGAAAATGATGATTATGATGAATAAAATTCTAAATTTTATTTGAGCCAATAAGAACATCCTAAATCCTGAATGTTCTAGACCTAGACTCATTAAAATTTTTATAACATAAATGATAAACTGATAAATAATAAAATGATAGACTTTGAGGTTATGTTATGGAACTCTCCTTCTTTGTACATAAAACCTAACCTATCTAACCTTTTTTTAAAGGTACTTTTAGTTGTTAATGCCAATAAGAATATCCTTTAACCTAATCATTCTAGACTCATTAATATATTTAAAACATAACCTTCAAAATTATGAACTTTGAGGTTAAGTTATAGAATATGAGAATGCACGCTACTTTCGGACGCCTGAAGCTCCGAACAACTCATATTTTTAAATACCTTTTTAATGAGTTTGACTAATTAATTTTTTTTTTTGAAAAACTGTTTTGGTAAAAGAAACTAAAATGTTCAAACATATTATTTTTCATTAGAGTGAAAATTATCAGTCATTGGTACTGTCAGAAAAATTACTTAAATTTATCGGTTTCATACTTATTATTATTATTATTATTAAATAATAATAAATATGAAACCGATAAACAAAATCAGTAAAATGTCTTACATCTAACATTAGAAAATCCAACAAAGTCTGATTTAGCATATTTATTGTCTCTATGAACGACAGGGATTGCTGATTTTCTTTTATTGCTGATTTTCGGTCAGCGAAAACTGTCTCGTCGTTAAAGGGTTAAGAACATAGAATAAAATAATGAGTTGTCCGATGCTTCAGTCGTCCGAAAGTAGCGCGCTTTCCCCTAATACATTTTTGTATAAAAACACTCTGAATTTATTTTAGGTTATGTTAGACTTATCATTAAGTGTAGAATATTATAACCTTCTTTTATGAAAAAAAATCGTTAATATAGCAATAGTAAAAAACGAATCTTAGTTTTTTAATTCTTAAGTGAATTAAATCCTCATCTGAATTTGAGGCAACATTAACTTCATTTAATATAACTAGTTATATCCATAAAAATATTTCAAATATAACCTGAAAATGATAAACTTTGAGGTTATAATATAGAATAGTCAATTTTTGTATAAAAACATTCTGAATTTATTTTAGGTTATATTAAGCTTGTCTTACAGTGAGTAAAATATTATTTACATAAAAGAATCTCCTAACCCATTTTGTAAAAAAACCTAATCTCAGTTCTTTAAATCTAAAATGAGTCTAATTTTTATCTAACATTTCAGCCAATATGAGCATCATTTAACAAAAAACACAATACAGTAGACTCTCTCTCAATCGGGAATATGAGGCATAATGTTATCCGGTTTAGCGATAGAATTGAGCGTCAAAGCCTTTGTAAATTCCACAAAACGCGCTTAATTATAAAGAATCACGATAAAATAGGAAGAACTACAGCGAATTTGAGCGAATTAGCTTCATAATTAAACGTGAAAATTGTCAACAAAATTTGTCGCTCGATTGAAAAAGAGCTGATTGAGTGAGAGTGCTACTGTAAAATATTTATAACATAACCTCAAAAATGGTAAAACTTGAGGTTATGTTACACCAGACTTCATTTTTGTTTACAAAACACACTGTATTTTCTGTTAAATCTTACTGGGAATTAAAATTAGAATTCTTAAGTAGATGCTATATAAATTCTGATGATAAGGTTTCATTGCAAATTACATTTTAAGATGTATTAAATTTAAACTCAATTTTCGTAATCAAATGCTTTTAACTTTATATAAAGGACATGCTCAATCTGATTAAAGATTTGCAGGTGTAGTGTATCAACAGTGATGCAGAGATACTCTTACGTTTAACTTGATCTAATTAAAAGTTTAAAGGTATTGTTTAACATTACCTGAGAGCTCTTAAAAAACACATGTTGTCTTCTCACACAAATTACAATTGAGTAATCTACTGAAGAAAATCCCCATGGAATTTTCTCAAGATCCTCTCCACCAAATGTTACGAGAAAAATAAAATAAAAATTCTGCCATAATTAAATCTCCTCTTGGATTTTAGTTAAGAATGAAGAAATGTGTTGAGGAATTTACTGTGAGAATCCCGAGGTATTTTCTAACAGCATAAGATGACTTGCTTAACAAAACATTTTCATTTCAATGAACTTGAATGTCTCACACCGCACATAAATGATACCCTGGGGGGTTGTAAGGAACACCCAAATGGATGAGAAACATGAAATTCATAAATGGCTTGATTAGATAATTAGAGTTAGAAACACCAAAATTGTGCACTGACTTAAAATTTCAATTAAAAGCTCCTTTCGAATTTTCCCACCATCATCATTCTAGATGGAAATTTTTCAGTAGGGGTTCTCAGTTAAATACATTCCCAGGGAAAATGCTTTGTAACGTCTGGTTGAGAAAATTCTTGGAAGAAAGTGTTTTTTTAAATTACAAAGACATTAAGAAGATTTTGCAACAGAGCATTTGTTGGCAATTGTTATAAACTTAACCTAAAAATGTTGCAAAATTATTTGAGCATCACAAACTTTCAAATTTATATCGGAGTAGAATGTTTAGCGCTGGGTTTATTGTAAAGATCTTTCTTGTATTTGTAGCACACGTACTTTCACTTTAAAATCCTTAAAAATTTAACCTAAAATATCTAATGGCATACTCTAGTATATGAGGTTAATTTACAAACTATCCCTTGACTACAATCACTAGAATCACTTCAACAGATTTTTATGAATCTGATTTTTCTTATTTACAAGGAATTTATTTCGGAGTTTGAGGTTATATGGGTTATGTTTGTCCTAACCTCAAATAAACAGGTTATGAAAGTGAAAATTCTCAAGTTGAACACCTAAGCGTGAAGCAGAAGAATAAGAAAGTTAAGCAAAGTGATTGCTCAACCTTCTTTGGTGATTTTGAAGTCTTTTTTACTAAACGCAACCATTATAAATATCGTAATAAAACCAAATGTAGATTAGACAACTGGAAAAGGCTTTAAATTAAAGGCTCCAGTCGTAACCACAAAAACAGAAGACACACGGAGTATTTATCGCTATAAATGAGTAGAGATGTCTAATATCTGTATGAAAATAATGGCGAAGACATTACAAATTTCTTCTGAATAACTGAAGAAAAACTGAATAAAAGACGTCCATATTCGGGTGAATGGGGAATTTTTACCTCAAAAATATAACAATTATTTATTTGAGATATAATCACGTCATCTTGTACGTTAAAATATATTGATTATGACTAAATAAAATATAGGGTAAATGTCTTAATTCAAAACCATTTTCAGACGCTTTAACTTTGACACAAGATTCAACATATTAAGTTCATATTTTTTCTGAAGAGAATTACATAAATTTGCTCCTTGACTCTTCTAGATTGTTACTGTTTACTGAAAATTCTTTAGATATAATTTGAAAACTTCTTAAAAACAAAAAAAAAACACACAAGTGCAAAATGCTTTTATTGGAAACAAATTAATCCAAATGGAGACAAGGGAAAGTTTCTAATTGGAGACAAACAGTGTACAAGTGAAACCGCGACGAAAGGCTTCCAAAACTTTGTTGAGTTGCTCCTGAGTGCAGGATTTGTTCTTATTCCTGGTCTTTTCCCCTTTCCCATCTAAAACAATGAGAAAATCTCTCCAAAAAAAAATCAAATTTCTGGGGTTTCCTATTGAAACATTTGCAGACACTTCAGAAAAACCCTTTTTGTTCACGAAATAGGCAATTATATCATTTGAAAACTTCATTTACCGTTAACAATAAAGATTAACACTTAATTTAACTAAAATTAGCCAGAAATGTGACATTAAATGTTAAACAAAACTAATAAACAACAGTCACCTCATTGTGTTTTTCATTGGAAAACATACCCAAGGGGCATTTGATATCCAAATAATGTATGTCTCAAATGTAACCAACATATTTGCAACGTAATCGAGCTATTTCTTAAAAATTTAATGTATGAACGCATTAGATGTAAATTATATGAAAATTATGTGCGTTGAATGCCAGTATAATAACTTGACTAAAATTTGTATAGAAAATATCAGTTATTTTCTATTAATACATATAATACATTTTGTTTGATAAATTCCAGTTAAAATATTGTTATTTTCCCTTAAAATTACAACCAAACATTTTTGGATCTATAAACAAGTCATAATATAATCTATTTTTGAGTGAAAATGTATAAAACTATGTCAAATATTTCTAAAGTATATTTATCTTACATATTCTTGCCATTATGTTCACATAATGTCGTGAAATTGTATGAACATCATGTTGTGGTATATTTTAGTTACATTTGCTCCATAAAAGACACAAGTTATACACAACTTGTCTTCTTTTCGTATGACCCTGTCATATTGTCAAAATCTGCTTTGTTTACTAAGCAGATGATCATCTCCCAGTGAAAATTTGTGAAAAAAGTGATGTCTCACATTAATTAGAGTCCTGAAATGCACCAGCGTGTGCAGAAAAATCGAGTATACAGATAAAAGGCATTAAATTTTACAAAGTAAGTGCAAATTATGAAAAAGTAGTGAATTAACACTTCGTTTGTAAGAGCTAATATTTTCTTCCTTTAATTGCAGTGTACCGCAAGTACAAGCGGTAGGACAGCTTCCTGATCATTTGTTATGAAATCAAATTGCAGAATGAGTGGCCAGAATGCAGAAAAGTTTATCAAAAGCATAATCTTTCAGTGTTTTGACATTTTTGCTGTGTAGTGATATTATTGACGTAAGAAGTCTACAAAATGTAAATATGATATACGACATCTTGTAAATATAATCACTAAAATATATAAATGTGTTTTATTTTCTGCTTTTCTTACTTATTTGGGTTACAATACTTTGATTTTATTTCATCAGAACAAAAAGAAGATTATGGCGTGGAAAAATACAGAAAATTGGCGACGCCAACTCAAATTAATGGAAAAATTATACACAAAACATTGCAGTGCAATTATATTTGACCAAATTATTGTTTAAAAGACTGTATTCTATCAATACACGCAGTAAAAATTGGGGAACCATAAGTTTTTTAAATGATGTAATGTAAAAAGCAATAAATTTATTCAATTTTGTTTTATTTAATTTCTCAGCTTTCCTTTAAAAATTTCAAGTCGGGAATGAAATTTTGTTCACTAATATTTTAGCCTCTAACGGAAAACAATTATTGCATTAAACTTTCATACGCGATGAAAGTGCACGAGGCAAAAAAAATGTGACTGAATCGTTAAGGATATATATTTATTCATTTGAGGAAAATATTTGAGCAAGACTTAAAGAAAAATGGACAAGAAATGATAGTTCTTCAGTCAATAGTTATAATATTGGTATGACAGAGTGATTATATTTTATTTATTTATAAACAATACATTTTACCGTACACGATGACTTGATTAACTCTAAAACAAAAAATTGTTATATTTCGGCTATAAAAATTCCCGATTCACCCGAATATGGGCCTGTTTTATGCGGTTATATAGAAGAAATTTGTAAAGTCTTCGCCATCATTTTCGTATAGATATCAGACATCTCTACTCATTTATGGCGATAAATGCTCCTTGGGATGGTCGATCGATGAAAAATTCTACGGTGAAAAGGTACACTTTTAATTTTTCTGAGAAATTAACAAATTAAAATTTGTGAATATGAATGGATCTTCGCTTTACTTGGAACAAACAAAATTAACTAAATAATGAAACTGTGGTATAGAAAATATATAAATATAATAATTTAGTACTGTATTTATCGGGAAAACAACGACGTTTCCATTTGGAGTAGCGAAAAATTTCCATTTGGAGCAGGTTTTGAATTAGCATAATTTACCCTACTCTAGTGTTTGAGGTTAATTTGCGAACTATCCCTGAACTACAATGGCTAAAATTATTTCAACAGTTTTTCATAAACCTTATTTTTCTTAATTACAGTAGACTCTCGCTAATTCGGCTCTTTTAAGATCGGGCTACTTTTTAATTTGGGCAGCAGTTAAATTTGAAAAAAGATTGTTGACATTTTTCGAGCTTGATTCAAATGAAGCAAATATGCTCAAATTTGCCATGGTTTGTCTTAGTTATGATGTGTTTTTACATTATTATGGAGTTTTCATGAAATTTACCATAAATAAGAGTATGTGAACTCAATAAGTGTAAGCATTTTGAGGTTATGGCGAACTTAACCTTTAAATAGCTGATAAAATTGCGAATGAAAGAGAATCTCACTTTATAAATGAAGCAGTACTTTCAAAAATGTGACAAATTGAGAGACAAAGAGAAAATTTTCGAGGGTAGGGGAAGTGAGGGATGGTTCGCACACTTTTTGGAATTCAATATTCAAGATTTTTCTCTGGCTGAACGGTAAAATGGACAATCAAATGCGCTATACCACAAGAATATGTGGTCTTTTAACTTTCTATGTGTGCCTCATTCACTGCCGTAAAATCTGTTCTTTTTCCTGGACAGTAAAATGAAAAAAGTATGATGATTTGTGCGAACCTTGCCTGTGGAAGCAAGATTCGCACGATGGGTTGTTAAGGTTCGTCTTTGCTTTTTTACCTGGAATAACTCTTGCTCACAATTAAAATTATTTACCGATTATTAGATTCAAGTTCCACGAATCCACGGAAACCATTATTTCACTAAAAGAAGGTATCTAAAACAGTTTCCTTCTAATTTTTCTGAAGCATTGTTTTCCTTGCAAATTTATGTCTAAAAATCGACTGAAATGTGAAAATTTCAAATGTGACAACCCTAAAAATTTATCAGCTGTCTTTTCTTCATCTTCCTTTTCCTTTGTTTTCCTCTTTGAGGTTATGTTGTGATTTTAAGCACCTGATGAGTTGGCGAACCATAACACTTTCAGTGGTTGAACCAATACGCAGTGTAGTATTTAGGATTTTTTCGCCACTCGGAAAATAATTTTCCTACGATGCAAAAAATATTACGTAAATATCAACCCAAATTAACCCTTCATCTATTGGTGTAAGTGATTATTTCTGAAAATCAATTTAACTGTGAGAAATCACACGAAATGTGAGTCATCAAAATTTCCCATTTTGGGCGATTTTTGCATTTGTGATTCTAGAACCTAGCAAAGAAGGGCTAGGTTGCCTATTTTTGCAGTGAAGATGAGGTTTATGATTATCTATCTAATGCCTATGAAATGAGGAACTAGCACTTTTCAAACAAAGAGAAAACTCGGATTGTTCGAAGGCTCGCGCGTGCGAAGCATCCCTCACTTGCCCTAATTGATATTATTTTGTCGTTTTTAACCTATATTTAAGTAGATGTTCATAGTTTATGATACTACAACGTTGTGATCATTCATTGAGGTTATGTTAAAGAAGTTTTAGCATAAAATTTAATTAATTTGGGAAGACATTCTGTATTCAAATATCTTTCTATCTTTTTTCACATCGATAGAGTTCAATCTGTAAGAAAAAGAAATATTTGAAACTTTTAGGTTATGTTCATAATCTTTGAGAGTTCTTACACTGAAAAAAAAGTGTGTGCGATTAGCTTTTTTTCCTCGTAACTTTAACACTTTTTAGGTGTAAAATATATAAACATTTTTTAATGTCAATTTTACACCTTTTTAAGTGTAAAATTAACATGAAAAGGGTAACTTTAACCCACAATACACCTAAAAAGCATAAATTTACACCGATTTCGGATCAATAATGCAACTTTTTCGGATTTTTCTCACGGTGTATTTAACAAATCTTCGTGAAAGTTGTCGACATTTATTAATACGAAGCTTTAATTTCAATTTGGCAAGAAATTAGAAGACTCTATCTTCTTAAAAGTAAAAATTACGTAATGAAATGTAATTTAACCTCACTTCTATGATTTTTTTTAATTTACTGAAATAAGAGTATTAAGAAAACGAAAGCAGAGAGCAAAAGAGGGTATTTCTTAGCTTTAAATTCTCTGAATAGTTCAAATAGTCAACAAACTATCAAAGTTGAGAAAGAAATTTTCTACCCTTTTCAGAAAAATAAAATTGTTACAGTTTGATAGTTAATGTTTTACGGAATTCTGCTATTTTACAGAATTCGAAGAATTTCCCAACACATCCTCCAACACAAGTGGAAAATTTTGCAATTGATGTGTATGTAATTCAGGAGTTAATTTAAATGCTTCGCTCCAATTGAAACTAGAACCAGTGAGAGCTTTTATAAAATCGTCACTCAATGCAATTGTCCCAATTTTGTTGCATGTTGGATACAGGGTGAGGGGTTGGGGGTGGAATGCAGAGATTGGCACATTTTCCTGGTGACTGGAAGTAGAATGAGGTTCTTTGTGCAGAGTTTACATGGTGAAATGATCAATAAATGATGCAAATTGTGCTTCAGAGTGCATTACATGGTAGATATTTGGCCAAACATAAATACCAAGTATAAGAGCAAAAAGCTCTCTTTGGATTAATTTCAGCATCAGCATAATATTCCATGTGGTTTTCCGCGCTTTGTCCTTATACCCGGAATTGCAAATAAATTTTTCATAGCACACAAAAAAAACTTCTTTGCCAAACTCACAAGAGACTCTCCATTTTAATAATTCTCTCAATAAAAATTTTATATGCACAAAAAGTGATATTACTGAAATGGATTTCATCTGTCGGAAAATCATGAAACTTTCCCTCGAGAATCCCTTTTTGACATCACTGTAACAGTGTCAGGAGGTGAAAATGGACAGGAAAAGTGGAAAATCTGTTAGTCCACATATTTCAAATTTTTCACCATACTTTCAGATTTATCATAAAACTCTTCATCCCGAGAGTGGCAGCAATTAACTTCAAAATTAATTAAATACTTTCTCAACTGAGCTTCACTGGTGGCTTTAAGGAAAACCTCCGTAGGTCACTTTCACGAGAAGTCCGCTAAAATCGCAAATTTACTTTCACGGAAAATTACCCCGAGAACACACTAATTACAACTCAAACGGTCAATTAATTTAAAGAAATCCACCAAATTAATTACACGGAGAAACTTTTTAGAGACACTTTACTGAACGTGAATTCTCTATTTTTTATACGGCAAAGAGGTTATTCGCGCATTTAAGGTTAGGGGAGGGTGGGGCAGTTTAACGACGGAGTAGTTTCAATTTTTGCATATTCTTCTTATCCCTTTGAAAGGAATAGGATAAAGCCTTTATGTTATTGAAGAGACAACTGAGACCAATGTTCATAAAAATAATTATGTTCGTGTCGTTTCTCGTTTAAATTCTGTAATTGATTTTATAAAACTGCATCAAAATGAAACTTTTTATAATGTTTTATTTTCAACAATTTCTGAACTATTTCACTTTTCTATTGAAGTAAAATAATTGTATTAAATTACCAGTGGTTATATGATTACACGGTGCGACAAAATTTACCTTTTTGTGGGTGTCTTTGACGAGAGTGCCAAAACTTGTTAGAGGGTCATTTAAGGACCTCAAATCTGCAAACCGTTTGTCCTGGTCACCTCTAGATTTTTTTGGAAAAGCATTTTTTGTTTTTTGCTGTTTTATAAAATTCAAAAATTCATATCTCCGGTTCTAATTATCCGGTGGTAGTCACATAAAGCTAAACTGACGCGTAATTTCATCCTCTATAACTCTTGTGAACATATCAAGCACCTACGATGAAATTAAAGTATATTTTTTAAAAAATTTTTGAAAAAGGGCACCTAAAATGGTGCATTTTTCTGTGTTTTTTCCATCTTCTAGTAATTTTCCCACTTTAATAGAGCATTTTATATGTCAAATAACTATGCCTAAAAGTTAGAGAATTTAATATTCTTTCATTTTCTTTTGGTTTGAATTTTCTATCTTAATTTGTTTATTCACAATAATTTCTTGAAAATAAAGTGCATTAAAATCTCTTATTATATATAATTATTTGGTATCTTTGTCTAACCTACTGAAGAGCATTCTCTTTTGCACTCTCACTTACACATTTCATATAAAAAGAGGCGAAATGAAAAAAAGAGACGTATATAGAAATAGAGAGAGAAGAATAGCTGTTATGAGTGCCAAAAAACTATTCTTCTCTCTTTATTTCTATATACGTCTCTTTTTTTCATTTCGCCTCTTTTTATATGAAATTTGTAAGTGAGAGTGCAAAAGAGAATGCTCTTCAGTAGGTTAGACAAAGATACCAAATAATTATATATAATAAGAGATTTTATTTTTATAATAATGCATTTTATTTTCAATAAATTATTGTGAATAAACGATTTAGGATAGAAAATTTAAACCAAAGAGATATGAAAGAATATTAAATTCTCTAACTTTTAGGCATAGTTATTTGACATATAAAATGCTCTATTAAAGTGGGAAAATTACTAGAAGATGGAAAAAACACAGAAAAATGCACCATTTTGGGTGTCCTTTTTCAAAAAATCTTTAAAAAATATACTTCATTTTCATCGTAGATGCTTGATATGTTCACAAGAGTTATAGAGGATGAAATTACGCGTCAGTTTAGTTTTAAGTGACTACCACCGGATAATTAGAACCGGAGATATGAATTTTTGAATTTTATAAAACAGCAAAAAAACAAAAAAATGCTTTTCCAAAAAAATCAGAGGTGACCCGGACAAACAGATTGCAGATTTGAGGTCCTTAAATGACCCTCTAACAAGTTTTGGCACTCTCGTCAAAGACACCCACAACGTGTCGCACAGTGTTATTATAAAGCATTTAGCGTCGAATGAGTTCTAAGAAGTTTCTGACAATTTAGATTTGAGTTCCGAAAGTGCGTGAGGGGCAGTTTTATATAAGCACACGAAGAAGTTTCCAGTGTCTAACAATTTACTTTTTCAATCAAAATTAACTTAAAATGATCATTGAAAACGCTTTGTAGCTGTTTTTGTCCATAAAGTTCGAAATTATGGGAAGTAGTATTTCCTAAAAGTTCATAAAAAAATAATAAAAAAATAATCTTTCAGTATTTTTTAAGTGTTTAAAAATTATGAATTTAATTGTTATAATATCTTTTCAGAATGTTTTCAGCAAGATATTGTAATTTTTTTTAGTATTATAAAAATTCAAGACTTTAAAATAATATTATAAAACTGTTATACTAAAAAATACATGTTCTAAGGCGATATAATGATCCAATAATGTACAGAATTAGCTTAGCACTACAAAAGACATTTCTTTCGTAAAAATTTAAAGAAAGTTGCTCAATTAATGAGAATAATAGGCTAATAATAGGATTGCAAATCTTTGGCGATGTTTTATTTTCTCTGTATGATTAATTAGTGTTAAAATTCTGTTATAAAGTTCTTGTTCGATTATATTTTTATGTTTTAGAGTCTAAGAAGACTTCAAAATAGTAATTTTAATCAATTATCTAATATCGCAAGTTTCCTATAAACACGTTTTATTTTTTAAAAAAATTGTCTCATATTTATATTGAAATTGCCCCACAATGGGGGACTTTTACACATTCTGCCTTTCAAGTGAAATGAATTTCTCCACAATAGGCTAATGAAATGAAAAGAATATTGTTATTATGTTTATTAACCCTAAACCCAACTGTAATTCACAGAATATAAAAAGTTTTACTTCTGTTTATCATCTTTTTGCAAAATGGTCTCAAAATCAATTTTGCAATTTAGGGGTGAAACTACCCCACCCTCCCCTATGTACAATGCAAAGGACAATGGGCAAAAGTGGTCTATGGTGCGACCACCAATAAGGCCTATATCATTGAATAGGCCATGGTAGGTAACAACTTTTGTTCCGGGATCAAAGTTCTCTAAACCTTGGGGGAAAAGTTCTAGAGCATAAAAACTGTTTTCGTACAAGAAAAATAATCTCTTATACGAAATGTGCGCATTGTGCGCATTTATACTGTCTTTTTTTTTAAGGAAAAGAATAAATTGTAACATAAAATATGTTAAATGACTGCATATTCTCGAAATGGACATAAAATCATATGTCGATACAATGCATAACATGCGTAGGACATTGAAACATGACGGCTCAAAGTCAAAACTTGAAATCTTATATTTCAGAGATTTATCAACAGAATTAAATCAATGAATACTCAATCGAAAGGTTTCGAAAAATTCTGCAAGAGAACAGTATAGATAAGTTCACAAGTCAATCGCAAGGGGCGCGCCAGGTCATCAAAGTTTTCAAATAATAAGAAAAATGTTAAGTTTCGGAACTATTCAACCGATTTTAATTATCTTATCTATATCTGATACTCTTAGTGTTATAGAGAGAGATATGGTCTCATTGTATTCATCAATTTCAGTAGAATCATTACATATTTTGACTTTTTTTTGTAACTGATTTATTTATTTTATTATTTATTTTCTTATGAAATTGTAATCAGATTTTATGTGATTGAGTAGCCTTCTATAAACCTTGTACCCGTGCAGAGTTGCAGCTTTCTACCTTTTCTCAGAGAAGAGTTATAGTGGAAAAAGTCCTCATTTTGTATTAGGACTGCTGAAAGGAGTAGCGCGGCGAAACGTATATATACATGGTTAAAGAGCCATCCATTGCCTTTGATCCTATGCCAAGTTTCTGATTTCTACTTCTATTCACAGAGGAGTTATAGTGGAAAAAGTCATTATTTTGTATGGGGGCTACAAGAAGGAGTGGAGAGGAGAGAAGCCTATATACATAGTTAAGGAACCTTTCATAAACATTGATCCCATACCAAGTTTCAGCTTTCTACTTCTTCTCAGAGGAAAGTTAAAATGAAAAAAGTCCATATTTTATATGGGGGCTACTGGAAGGAGGGATGTTGGGAGGGGGTAGTATCCATGGATAAATAGCTTAAGTCATATATTTAATTCGTTGTTAAAATGGTATTTTTTCGAAAACATAAAGGCGTTTTTACAAGGACTCCCGCCGAATATCGTCGTGGGTCTCGGTAGTTTTTCATCCTACGCCATTATGCCTAGTCAAATCTGTGGTCGCCACATAGGCCAACTCCCCTACATTTTTGCCCAATGTCCTTTCGAAAGAGATTTTTCTTTAAATTGACAGGATCTCATCTGAGCGTGGATTTTGGCTCAGTAACTAATTTTGTACAGAATTTAAGATTCTGCTACATAAAGTAGAGCCGAGGCATGCAAAAACCGTTGAAACCGAATAAACTTTAAATGAAACATGTACGTCAAAATGGTCAAAACGTATTTTGACGTTTATTCGGTTTCGAACGGTTCATTATTTAATTTGGATCGGTCTGGTTTCCTTGACCGTGGTGTCACATATAAGATTAATATTAAGAAAAGCCGGAAAGAGAAGTATATAGTATGCAAAATTTCAAATGAAAAATCACATGTGTAAGAAAGAGTACACTCTAGTGTGGTAATACGAGTAATACGATGAGTAAGATATTACTGTTCGTATTTATTGTTTTCTGAATCGTATTACAGGCAATTCGAGCAATTTTCCATGCGTGCCAACTGTGATTCGGTCAGTTTTCGAGCGAAACGCGAAAGAGAGGCATGATAAAACACTTGCTATCTTTTTTTGGCATTTTCGCAGTCTTAATCTTAATATTAATTTTATATGTGACATGGTCATGAAGATCTTAAGAATGATCTTCAGACCATCCTTAAGTGTTAGAACTAAATAAAAGCTTCCGAAAAGCAGGGGTGCAGAATAATCGACATTAAGGTATATAAAATGAATGCGACCTTTGAATGACCTTTGGCTCCTTCCTCGTTTCGATTGTTCAAAAGAAACAAGGCGCCAGAAGCCATTGCCGTTTTTGTCTCTGACTAAAAATCATCTAGTTTATCGGTAATTATCTTTCAGGAAATTGTTCTCTTATTTCATCAACATATCGTTGCTTGTATCAACAATTGCCGTAATTTTCTCAGCACTTTTAACAGCAATTCTTATTTCAACATGGAAATAAACAACTCTATACAATGATTGCTGGCACAGGTGATGAAGAAATTACAACAATAGCTGATCCGTTCGATGATATTATTATTCTGGGAGGTCAATTATTTTCAGCATTTAATGCCATTATTGTCGTAAAATTCGTTTTATATTGCGCTTGCACTGCACAATACACTTCTTCCATAAAAGTGACCAAGATGGACAAAGATTTTCCTTTTATAGCTTTCCAGGAAAATTCGCGAAAAACAATTAAATTGTGGAAAAGAAAGGTATGTTGATGTGTTAGAGAGCCAATACAATGTTTCAATTGAATATTTTTAGGTTTCTAAGAAGTATATTAACCTTAATTTTTTTCTAGGTTATGTTATCTACTTATTTTTTGAGGTTATACGCTACGCATATTCAGATTCTCAAATTAATCGTTCTCCTTGAATATCAAAAGTTTTGCCGTAGAATGGATAATTTACTTTGACAACTATCGGAGATAGCATTAAATTTTATTAGTCGCAAATAAACCCTACTGTATTAGCGCATAATTGTTTCTGACAGTGAATGAGAGTTAAATTGTAGTGACATTTTTTGAAGCGAAAATATTGCCATCTTCCATAAGTTTATTGATTTTTCTCCCCAATTTTATCTATAATTCGAAAAACTTATTAAAAGTCTTTTTTATTGCGGAAGTTTGTGTTTGTCATTGAGTTTCTTCCATTTAGTCAACATTGAGTGAAGAAATATTGTGAGAATTTCGGCAAAAGTTGCAGATTTTTCGCCTCGGAGATATCATATTAAAGGTGATTCCATTTATTAAATTGACTTTAGAAATTAAAGCTTCTAGGAATTTACATAATTTACCAAAACTGCAATATGGAAATTTTCTAGTTCAAATTTAGTAAAATGGAATGAATAGAATCTATGAATTCAATTTATTATCAATTTTGTATGGCTAACTTCAGTTTATTTGTCTTCCTAACTAATTTCCGATTGATATTTTACTGCTCGAACTCAAAGAGAGAGCAGTAATATAATCGACTTTTTTTCAACTTTGCACTGTTCTGGAGCTTAAACGGTAAGAGATATCGACTTCCGGTCTTCGGTGACCTTTCCTCAAATGACATTATTTCGTACCCAACCTCTTTATTTTTCCCCCCTCCCCTTTCATACGTTCCCTATTCCTCAAAATAGGTCAAAAATGAGGTTTTTCCAATGTTGCAAAAAATTGGCCCAAGCTTTTTCAATTATTTTTGGATATGTCTTAGAGCTAGTCCTGGCGAACATTTCGTCCAAACATATCTATGACTGGAAAATTCGCCATTTTGAATTACTGAAGGTCAAAGTTCAATCACTTTGGAGGATCCGTTTGTCAACCGATGTGGTTAAATTTAGATTTTTTGGAAAGATATTGAAATTTTGAACCCGACTGCATCGGTCATAATCGGTAATGAACCGGTTAAGTACCGATTTTTGAATATTTTTACATCCCATATTATTAACATTCCCGAAAAACAAAGTTTTTCCAATTTTGCAAAAAATTGGCCCAAGCTTTTTCAATGATTTTCGGATATGTTTTAGAGCTAGTCTAGGTGAACATTTCGCTCAAACATACTTATGACCGGAAAATTCGCCATTTTGAATTATTGAAGGTCAAAGGTCAACTACTTTGGAAGGCTCATTTTTCTTTTTGCTTAAAATTTGATTTTTTAGAAAAGTATTGCAAATTAGAATCCGGGTGCATCGGTTTTCAGCGGTAATGAATCGGTTAAGTACCGATTTTTTGATTTTCAAATGCTTTTGTGATTGATTTATATGAATCAATTTAATCTCTAGTAGATCAGTGATTCCAAAAGATTATGCAAAAAGCTAATTCACAGTCTCGTGAGTTCGAGCATTCCGCAAAGCTGGGACGCTTTGCCATCTCTTTTGGTTAGTAAATAAGTTGTAGACGAGCAAAACCTTTATTTTTCGTCAGTACATAATTGTAGAATTCCGAATTGATCCTTATGAATATTTTGTAAAATTACTTTGAAAATGAATGGACATCGAAAGGAAAATGGCATGGAGATGTCTAATGGATTTCCTAAGAAATTCCAATCCTTATAAATGTTTAGGATATGACACAGATATTTCCATGCCTGGGCGTGGAAACGTCTGTAATTTTGATTGACGCGAAGTACTTATTTATAGGTCATAAGGGTATAGTTGTTGTTGTTAATCACTTGAGATAACAAAAGTTTAGATATAAGATGCTTTAGCAGCATAAGACTTCATTGGACAACTTCTAAGAAACAATGCTTCAAATGTGGCTTCCTCATTGAGATGCATGTGAATTGCTGATGAGATATATCCCATAGATTTCTCATTAAGCTCCACCTCATCCCCTATAACTCCCTTGCTCGATGTTGATGTTAATTTCTGATAGAGATTGAAATGTTGTTATGTAAATGCTAAACTGAATGCATTTCCATCTCAAACTGTTTGTGGTCGTCTCTCCTTTGGAAATTCAAAATTTATTGCACCCCAATCGTCGTTAAATGTCTCACCCCTTTTTGTGCCCTATTTATAGCTTTTTCACATCTTTTTCCTCTTTAGCAAAAAGCAAAAAATTTGCAATTCAATCGCATTCAAATCCATCCTGTGGCATTTGTGTTGCGGAAGAAGTGAAATTGAGATGGCAAAGAGGTGTTTAACTTGACAATTTTCTCTTATTTTCATTACATCCCCAATTGGAGGTGGGAAAGAAGACAACCTACTAGCACATTTCCATGGAAAGTCCTATGGAATTCATGTGGAAAGATTGTGGAAATTCCTTACATTTCACCAATTGTAGATCTCGGTTCTAGGAACAACATTTTTTTCAGAGTAAGATAATTCCAAGTTGACTTACTGTGTTATCACACTTGCACATTAAAATTTTAATATGATTCACATTAATTGTCGCTGGTGAGAGTCCAAATGTGTAATTTGTGTGTTTGTATCATTTTATATTCAAAATTTGATCTATTTGTTGATAAAAAGGTAGACTTGGCCCGCAAAATTTGATAGAGGAGACTGGGGCAAAAAGTCACAAATCAAAAAATTCAAAATTCAATATCTTCCAAGATAAAAAAGACAGCGGTTCAAATTTTTTTCTATAGATAGCCTCCATAGACCTTCTTCAATGTCGTAAGTTTCTTAGAATTCGAACAAGGAATTTAGAAAATAAAGAATATGGAAATTTTTAGCCCTATTTTTGAAATATTTTCCTTGCAGAAAATAACAATTATCACCTATACTTATTTTCCAAAATTGATGCACTGGTGAATATTTTCTAAATAATTTGGATTTTTGAATATGAATCCACTATCTATTTTAGAATTTCACAAAAGTTCTTTTTCCCAGAAAACCTTTTATTAAAAATGGCCATTTGGGGTAAAAAGTAACAAAAGGTATAGAACAAAAAGTAAGAAAAAGCGAAGCAATTTCTGATGTTTCACGGTGAAAAGAAACGTCATTATCATGTCTTGCTGTTTGTTGTTTGCATTGGTCAAACGATTTGCAGTCTTTTGTGTGTTTTCTCTAAAATAGCTTGAAAAGCGCTTTTCTCGCTTTCTCACTTTTCTCGCAGAGAAAACAGTGTTTCACAAAGGTGTAAATGAATAAATTTTCTATGAAAATATGTCCTCTAGGTATTTTTTCAAATTTACGGAAGCCTGTAATGAAGCGAATCAAAATATGATAATACCCAATGTCTGGTACTATTTGCCCCAGCATTTTTGAGAATAGTCACAAAATTACCTTTTAGAAATTGGCTCGATAGACGTATTTCCTTACAAAAGAGAGGAATATTACTTTCACAAAGTTGTTGAGCGGTAAAGTTCCTATAAAACTGCGCTAATTAGAAATTTTTGAAGCGCTCGAGTAGCTTGTAAAAAAAAAATAAAATATCCGTTTTGTGACTTTTGCCCCAGTCTCCCCTATGGAATGGAATCGTCGACTTCATCCATCAAAAGTTTGTTACGGTCTACACTGCACCAATATTTCCACCGTTCTTACGAGATAGTTCAGAAAATCGTTCCGGTATCAAGGGGGTAATAACTGGTGAATACAGACCAATTATGTTGTGAATACTGAGTATTCTTCCCGTTTTTGGTGAATATGCGAGTATTCTCCCCGTTTTGGTGAATATGCGAGTATTTTCACCATTTCCCAAGAACTTTGAATTTTAGTACAGTGGCAAGGGACATTTCTCTTGATGTTTTCACATCATTTTGCATGGATGTAAGCAAATTCCCGTAGTTAATTCATCAAAAATTATTAAAGAAGTGGTCAGTGAAGTGATTTGTGGGAAAATTCTGTGAATTTTACTGTTTTTTCTTATGTTTTTTTAGTGTGAAATCTGTCCTCGAAAATTGCCCTGCAGACCGTATTTGTCATCTGTTTTGGGGCTCTCGGTGGCTTTTTTTTAGACATCCTGATACTCTATCTTCTCGGGAAGAGGCCCTAGAAGTTTTGGGCAGCCTCCCAGAGAATCCGTGTACTGTTAGAAAGCCTTCCGGACACAGAAACTAATTCCATTATATGACCAGAAGTGTCATTGATTAGAAAGAAATTCCTTTTTGTCCTTCAAGAATTGTAAAAATTTCACATCCTTTGCACTGTAAGGATTCTAGAATAGTTTCTTTTTCTTTGTGAAGGAAGAAGAGAATAAAAAAGTTACAAGAAAGATTAAAATTTTCCAATTTTCTATCAGTGTTCGTTAACCCACTGTCTTTTGGTCTCGAAAAAACCTGCAAATTTCACAAATTTATCACAATTATCATATTTTTTAACTTTATTAGCTCTCTCTCAACAAAGTTCGGCAAGAAGAATACCTAAAGAATAATCAAAATTCCTAAAAACATTAAAAAATAAATGCAACATCAGCCACTTTTTTTAGGGTTGCCAGATTTCAATGCAAAAATGACTTTTTCCTTTAGTGGTGGTTCCTCTGGCTTTGGTTATTTGCCGTTACGATCAATTTGCGATTAATTTGATCGATTTTTGCCTCAAATGCTCAATTGAGAAAGAGTCTACTGTACTTTTTAAATAGTTGAAAAAAAATTCTGGTTAGAATGTCCTGCAATTGTATTTTTTACACTTTGTTTTATTATCGGAAAAATGTTGAAAGCAATAAAATATTCTAAATACATTTTTTTTAATTCTAAAAATGTCAATAATTTTGCTGATAATATCTGCTGAGAACGAGCTAAAAAGTCAGCAGCTAGTTCGGGTGATCGACCACCATGAGCGCTGACTCGTAACATTTTCATTGTCTCAGCACTGATTTCATTCAATCTTGCTGATATTCTAGCTCAATAGTCAGCAGCTTTCAGCGCTGAACTCAGCTAATGGTGTCAGCCGGGTTTCTGAGGAATATTTTTTGAATTTTCCGTGGATGGTTTTGCAATGAATTCTATGGTTTTTCTTTTGCTCAATTGCAATTTTACAGTGTTAGGATTGGGACAGAAAAGGCATTGCTCGAAAGCTTATGGGAATTTTAAGGAAAACTCCTCTAAAATTCCATAGAACAGTTACTCATTTGTGAAAAATGTACCTTGGAAATCCGCGTGGTAATATTGCAGAATTCTCCATGGAAACTTCCACACCGCTGAAATCCTGTGGAAGCATTTGTTAAGGGGAAATTTTTCCAACTGTAAAGTTCTGTGCAGGATTTCCCAATTGAA
This sequence comes from Phlebotomus papatasi, assembly GCF_024763615.1. Classification (NCBI taxonomy): domain Eukaryota; kingdom Metazoa; phylum Arthropoda; class Insecta; order Diptera; family Psychodidae; genus Phlebotomus; species Phlebotomus papatasi. Next base: position 85,706,607 of record NC_077224.1, on the reverse strand, counting down.
TTGAATTTAGAGTGGTTATTCATGCAAAAGTGGGCGATTAGGAGGAGCCAGATACAACTTTAAATGAGAAAGAACCACAAACATTTTCCATTCACAATTACTTTTTATTTAATTGCAAAAAATGTCCATCTTTGCGAAAAAAATCTTTTTTTTTTATCAACAGAGGAAAGGAATATATTTTTCTTTTTTTATTAATTTTAACTACAATTCTATATATTTATCGCATATTCGAAGTGTTTAAAGATGAAAAAAAGCTTTTTTTTTTACTTCCTCTCATTTTATCATTCATTTTTTTTAATATTTCTTTTTTTCTTTTTTTCGTAATATAAGAAACAACAATTATATTGGAATCTATTTCACATTTTTTTATCCTCTCTAAATTCTATACTTTCCTTAATTAGTCATCAAAGAGATATTTATATATATATTATCTCTCTCAATCTTTTAATTCTTACAAAATGCTCTTCTAAAACTTCATTTTGACTGATTCTTAACTTGCTTCCTTTCTTTCTTTTTTTTTTAATTATCACCTAAACGTACGTCAAATTAAAAATCGAGACGGAAAAATATATTATTTCATTATTCTAATGAATTTTATCTTCCTTTTTTTATAATTACTTTTAAAAATCTTACTTTAATATATTTTTTTTTATATTTAGCAATATTCATTGTTTTATTTCTTTTCTTTCTCTCCGACTAAATGGAATGATATTTTTATTTTTTCTATCATCGAGTGATTTCACTTTGTTTCTAAAAGAGGAAAATCTTTTTTTTATTTTCAAAGATTTTAAAGTGGAAAAGATTGTTTTTTTTTTTTTGTGGGTGAAAAAAGCATTAGCATTTTTTCTTGGCGAGTTTGGAAATATTTCTTTTCAAAATTTTTCATTTTTTTACAAAAATATTTACTTTTTGAGTGAAAGAGATTTGTTCTTCGTGAAGATGTGCTATGGAGAAAAAATAATTTTCAGTAAAAATTGCTATCATTGGGTGACTTTTTTTTTACACACGAAAAAATATATAAATTTATATAAAGAGAACAAGGTGAAAAATAATAAATTGTCATTTTGCACAGAATTATTCAGTAATTCAAGAAATTGATTGAATTACAGCAATGTACAATATTTCGCGTTCTCTTTTTTTTTTGTTTTTATATCCACAGATATTTGTTTTTCTTTTTTTTTAACTCAAAGCAATATTTGCTTTGAGGTTATTTTTAGATGTAGAAATAATTACCTTATTGGATTGCTGTCTATTTACACCGGATGCTCTCAGATCATCCTCCAACTTTCATGCAATCTCTCGAGCGGATGGAATAAAGGCTTCCCAGTATTTAATCAACTGTAACAATTGCAGGATAAAAAATTGAGAATCAATATAAAAGGCAGTAGATGAACTTGTTTTAGCTTATTTTCTGATGAGATTCTTAATGTTGTATAAATGGAAAAGTTGGCTCTGTTAAGTAATAACTAGAGCTGGCCAAAATATGCAAAAAAAATCTTCAAAATATGCGACATAAAAATGCACGAATAATCATAAAATATGCATTTATTTAATTTGTTTTTTAGCCAAATAAGAGTGTTTTGTAGAACTTTGACATAAAAACCTTTATCTATTGGAAATTTACTTTTTACTAAGATCTGACTCGAGTAATCATTTCACGTATTTTACTTTTTAAAAAGAATTTTCGAGTTGCTTAATAGTAGGGTAAATATCCTAATTCAAAACCATTTCCAGACGCTCTAACTTTTACAAAAGATTAAACACTTTAAGCTCAATTTTTTTCTGAAGAGAATTACATAAATTTGCTCCTTGACTTTTCTAGAATGTTATTGTTTAGTAAAAATTCTTTAGATATAATTTGAAAACTTGTTAAATACAAGAAAAACACGCGAGCGTAAAATGCTTCTATTGGAAACATATTAATCCAAATGGAGACAAGGGAAAGTTTCTAATTGGAGACAAACAGTGTAAGTGCAACCGCGACGAAAGGCTTCCAAAACTTTATTGAGTTGCTCTTGTGTGCAGGATTTGTTCTTATTCCTGGTCTTTTCTCCTTTCCCATCTAAAACAATAGGAAAATCTCTCCAAAGAAAAATAATATTTCCTGGGTTTCCTATTGAAGCATTTGAAGACACTTCAGAAAAACCCTTTTTGTTTACGAAATAGGTAATTATTTCATTTGATAACTTCACATACCGTTAACAATAAAAATTAGCACTTAATTTAACTAAAATTAGCCAGAAATATGACATAAATGTTAAACAAAATGAATAAACAACAGTCACTTTATTGTGTTTTTCATTGGAAAACATGGTCGATCGATGAAAAATTCGATGGTGAAAAGGTACACTTTTAATTTTTCTGAGAAATTAACAAATTAAAATTTGTGAATATGAATTGATTTTCGCTTTATTTGGAGCAAAATTAACTAAATAATGAAACTGTGGTATAGAAAATATATAAAAAATAGCAATTTAGTACTGTATTTATCATGAAAACAGTGACGTTTCCATTTGGAATAGCGAAAAATTTCCATTTGGAGCAGGTTTTGAATTAGCTTAATTTACCCTAGTACCCTTTAAAAATGCACTATTTTATTGCTTAAAGCAATATTTTTGAAAAATATACAAAATGACAGAGCTGTAATAAACCGAACTCGCACTATGACAAGAAAACTTCAAACGCGTTTATCTCACAACTTGCTTTCTAGATTAAGATTTTGGATTTAATTAAAATTAAATCATTATAATCAGTACATTCTCCCTGGGGTCCCCCTTGGCCTTCTCTGCTCGATGACAGTGTCTTGGTTGTGTGCCTGGACGTCTCTTGGTTCATCTTATGAACCTTAAGTTTTTAGAAACTTAAGACATAATTTTAGAAGCTTTACAGGATTAATTATATAAACTTTTCCGGTTAGTTTTAGACACAGAACCCTTAAGCTTATATTTTCACAAATCGATTTTTTGAAAACACGCACACCTTAAGCATAAAGAAAAAGGTTAATATTATATATCAAATCCCAATTGCCACAGCATGAACGATCTTAATTGTGTGTAAAATAACACGCACAGACCAATCACAAAACGGTTTAGATTGCGCTTAAAAACACGAACAGCCTAAACATAAAAGGGCTCAGATTACGTTTAAAATCACGCACAGCTTAATCGTAAAACGGTTGAGATTGCGCTTAAAATCACGCACAGTCCAATCATAAAACGGTTAATGCGCTAAAAATTACGCACAGCTCAATGACAAAACGGTTAATGCGCTTAAAATCACGCACAGTCCAATCATAAAACGGTTAATGCGCTAAAAATTACGCACAGCTCAATTACAAAACGTTTAATGCGCCTAAAATCACGCACAGCTCAATGACAAAACGGTTAATGCGCCTAAAATCACGCACAGCTCAATGACAAAACGGTTAATGCGCCTAAAATCACGCACAGCTCAATGACAACACGGTTAATGCGCCTAAAATCACGCACAGCTCAATGACAAAACGGTTAATGCGCCTAAAATTACGCACAGCTCAATGACAAAACGGTTAATGCGCCTAAAATCACGCACAGCTCAATGACAAAACGGTTAATGCGCCTAAAATCACGCACAGCTCAATGACAAAACGGTTAATGCGCTTAAAATCACGCAAAGTCAATTATAAAACGGTTATTGCGCTTAAAATCACGCACAGCTCAATGACAAAACGGTTAATGCGCTTAAAATCACGCACAGCTCAATGACAAAACGGTTAATGCGCTTAAAATCACGCAGAGCTCACTGATACAACGGTTAAAATTGCGCTTAAAAAAGCACAAGTGTGATTTTTTAAGCGTATTAACCGTTTTATGATTGAACTGTGCGTGATTTTAAGCGCATTAACCGTTTTATGATTAAGCTGTGCGTTATTTTAAACATATTAACCTGAACCGTTTAACGTATGTGCTGTACGTGTTTTTAAGCGTAATTTTGAGCATTTTATGTGTAGACTGTGCATGTGCATGTTTTTAAACGCAATCTTAACCGTTTTACGTGTGCTGTGCGTGTTTTTAAACACATTCTTAACCGTTTTATAATTCAGCTGTGCGTATTTTCAAGCTCAATTTGAACCGTTTTATGATTGATCTGTGCGTGTTTTTAAGCGATTTCCGAAAAACTGATCTAAAGATTTCTTATTGATTTAGAATATGATATACAGAAAACGCAATTGAACATCATTTCATCCTTATGCAATAACTTCGATTCATTCTTTCTATCAATTCTTTCAACGTCAAATTTTAAAGAAAAACATCTCAAATTATTTTACAGATAAAAAATGGAAATTAAACAGTCTTTAGTAAAATTAGCGAAGAGTTCTATCCAGTAAGATCAAATATTAAGCAACACTAGTACGCTTTTCTAACTCCTTTAGCAGCTTTTTAAATAATTGGAGGGGTAAATGGTACTGTCATCTCTGTGGGGTTCGAGCAGAAATAATTGAAACAGTAGAGGAAAGTGGTCTGCCTTTGAATGCGACAGCCTTTGGACATTTATTTTTCGCCCCTATTTCTCAAACCAAACATTCTATTTTATTAATCAAAGTTAATAGAAAATAGTTAGTTGTATTGATTATAGTTTAGACTAGAGTATAGGGATTTTTGCTTTGGAAAATAAAAGAAAAATTGAAATATTCAAAGGCTGCCGCATTCAAAGACAGGCCACTTTCCCCTAAAGAATTTACTTTTCAGCTGTTGAATATCAAAATTTTCTACAGATACAGAAATTACGCTTTAGAAATAAAGTGCGTAAAACATTAGTTTTACATTTTTAAGTAATATTAAAAAAAAAAACGATTTTCGACCAAGTGTTGGTTTCGAATATGTCAATGTAGGTGAAGTTAGCATCTAGTAGTGTTGCATTTTTCTTGCGCGATTCCCTATTTTTTTAGGGGATTATTCTTTAGAATAATTTACCTCGCGAGCGGAAGAGGGAGCTAATCCTTTCGTTTAAATAAACACTATGGAAAAGTTTGAGCCTGATCTATAGTATAAAATTTCCTCACCATCCCAATAAGTCCATTAAGAATCTCACAAAAACCAAAAGCTAGAAAAAAAAAAACAAAAAAAAAGAGAGAGAAGAAGCCTCACCTGTTGCTGATGAGCCATTTGATCTTCTAAATACTTAATAATTGTGGCTTTGAAATCTCTAGCACGATTGATTTCAAATCTCTCCATCTCCCGCTTAATTTCCGTGGAAATGTCATCAAACTCCTTCTGACAGCGCTGTACTTTGCACTCCCATTCCTCCACCTCCTTCTGTGCCTGATCCAATTTATCCTTTCGCTCCGCCAGTTCCAACTTTGCCTTATTTTCTCGCTTCTTTGTCAGCTGCAGTTGGGCATGTTGCCAATTTTGAAAGACCTGCAGAATCATCACCAAAATGTCTTTGGTTGAATTTCATCAGAGTTATTTCCCAATGATCAATTTAACCATAATTCAATTTGATGGAGAACAGGAAATCGATAGATGCCTTTGGGGGAATGATTAAGTCAAGTCAAAGTGTTGACATGCAAATTTACCATTGAATTTGTTTAATAATTCGAACGAGTTATTGAAGGCTTCTTCAAAAGATAAGTTTTCAAAGTACAAATGCAGATTTCAACAAATAATCTTGTGTCCAAGTAATTTGAACAATTGATGATAGAGAAGATCGCTTTAGGTACTACGACCAATGATGGCGCACTAGGATAATTGAGGGAGATCTCGACTGTCATGGGTTCGAATCCAACTTGCGTCGTATTTTTTTTCTTTTCCCGAACAATTCAAAAACATTTTTTTCATGAATCACAGCTCATTAAAAGCTTAAACTCTCATTCCAAATTTGTAAATTGCAAATTTTCCATTCATATTTCAAGAAAACAAAACTAATGATTTTGAGCAATTTGATAGATTATCAAAACTTCTATTACTTTCCAAGTAATAAGATTGCTCTTGCGTTTAATTTTAGTATCTCATTAGAAAAAAGGAAAATGGGAAACTTTTGAACCTCATTAACTGATATAGAGAAATTACAGGTCTTATGACGCATAAGTCGAGGGTTCGATTCTCACATGAAACCAGAGAAATTTCATTGTTTACTATTGCATTTTTTCAAAGATTTTAGTCATTTTTCGCATTCCTAACTGTCTAATTGTTTTCTAGAATCATTCATTAGATTCTTAAAATACGCCTCAGTCGTAAAAAAAGAGGAATAATTATGTAATAACAGAAAACAGAGGAAGCATCATGTAAATTAGAAAAATTGACGATTCAACTCTTGGCCATTTGCTTAAGAGAAGTAAGCAAGTTCGTGGCGCGGCCGAAAAACGCGAGACCATCAATGCAAAGGCTATGGGTTCAAGTCTCAGACCCTCTCTTCATATTTTTCTTTTTTTGTTCTTTTTTTCTTTTTTTCTTAGTTTAATACAAAGACTTTTCACAGATAATGCATATAAACCGAACAAAATTGCTTTACAATCAAAATTATAGGCAGGATGTCATTTTATAAAATTGACAATACACAATATTTCCAATACACAAACTTCACAACCATAGCGCTTGTGCAAAAATTACCAACGATAGTGGTTGTAAATTTTTTTACTGTGTAGTTATTATAAATCTCATGAAAACCTCTTAATGCAAAATCATATCACAACTAAGACAAACCATGGCAAATTTAAGCATATGTATTCATTCGATGATCAGAATCAAACCTGGAAAATGTCAACAAACTTTTTTCAAATTTAACTGCTGCCCGAATTAACCCTCTAACGGGTAAGACCGTCTCCAGGCGGTCTTCACAAAAATCACATTTACAGCGACAATAATGATTTTATTTATTTAATAGTGCTATAGTGTCTTCGGTAATAGTCTTATAAACATCTCTTGAAAGTTTGAACTCATTTTGACTCTTCGTTTTGTTGCTATTCCCAGTTTTGTGTGACAGGTCAGAGAAAAAGCAACAAAAAATATTTGTGCAAAAAAACTCATTTTCAATTTCCATAAAAATACCGATTTAAAGTTATCTCACTAAAATAAATTTATTTTTTACTGAAAGATATGTCATTCTACTTTGTATATTTTATTTAAAAAATTTGAAAACACTAAAAATGTGAATTTTAGAAGCAAAAAGAGTTTCAAAAAAATTTATATTTTCTCACCTAGCGCCTAAACTAAAGGCGTCTACACATTGGGAGCAATTTTCGTGAAAAATTGCGTTTTTGACAGAAATTTGACGTTTCCCCCTACAATGCTGCAGGGAATTTCCTTCAAAAAGCAATTTTTGACAAAAATTTCTCCCAATGTGTAGAGGCCATAAAAGAGATAATGAAGAATTGATGTTTTTTTCGACTTTATTGGATCATATTTATCCTAGAAAACATTGTTTTAGAACTTTTTTCGCATATTAAAGAAAACACCGTTAGAGGGTTAAAAAGTATCCCGATCTTAAAAGAGTCGAAACTGTATTGCAAATATATCTAAGTAGCAAATCAGTAAAATATATTGACTGCATGGAATTGAAGGCAAAAATTTCGCATTTCTGTTTTCATCTTAAAAATATAATTCTTGCCAGTAACACATACATTTGACCATTTTGAGTAGGTTTTACAAATGTGTCAACAAACTTTTGGCCGATCAAAAATTAACAAATTTTTGAAAAACAAATATTTTTGATGTGAAAAACATAGATTTGTCAACAAACTTTTGACCGACACAGTGTATTATTAAAATGTACATTTTCTGGAGTACAACTCGAAAGAATTTACGTCATGATTACAGAGCAATAATAATCTTAATAAACTTTGAAGGAAAACCTTAACAAACCTTACTTTATTGTTTCAAGGTGAGGATAACGTAAGATTTACGTCAGTAAAATTACTTGGGATGCAAGTAATTTTAATAACGTCAAAATGACTCTTTTCTTACGTCAATTTTTAATTTGTTAATTTTCCTGGATATCAAAAAATTATGAGGATATTGGATATTCAAAATTGCATACAATAGCTGTGGCATCAAAAAGAGGAACAAAATAAATCAGGATGGTTGACAGAGAAGTCCAAAACACAAATGAATAATGAATATTTAAACCTCCCCCATTTGGCATTGTCACCGAAAAACTTTTTCAATTGAATTTTAATGCGAATGACTGAGATACACTCACCTTGACTCTCTCGTGAAAAACGTCCTTGATGGCCCCAAAGAGCCCAATGTAGTCCTTGAGCGTCTCCGACAGGATGTACAGATCAGAATTGGCCTGTTCTGACCTCAGCAATTCAACTTTCTCCTCCACATCGGCCAATTGACTCAGTGCCCTGGAGAGTCCTGTGTGCTCCTCACAGGTACTCAGCAGAGCCGCTGATTTGGCCACTCCTCCCGTCAAGTGCGACAATTCCCTCCGATGCTGCACCAATGCCTTGATCGAAGCATGCAATTTCTGCATGTGCATATCGAGATTCTCCACTTCGGCACTCTTCTCCTCGAACCACGGATCATTCTCATCCATCTTGTACGTGATCTTATTGACAGTCTCACCAACTTTATTGAACATCCTCATGACACCAGCTCCACTCAGGGCAGCCGTATTGACAGCCCTGGGCAGATCCTGATCACTCTCCAGGAAGTTAATAAAGTCCGTGTCAACACAGAGAATTGGATGCTGTGCCGTGCGATTGAGATATCGCTCGAGAGCAGCTCGTCTATTCTCCACCCATTCCATGCCCAAGCCAGTTCCAGGCTCAGCCTGAGGCTGGGCCATCTTCACTTTTGTGCTCCCAATGATATTCTTCTGCGGTGCCGGCGGAATTATCCGACCGCAGCGCAGGTATTTGCTCACCAGAATATCATGCAGCCCGAGAAAATCACTGAAGCGACGGATGACGCTGAACTGGCGCTTCTTGAACTTCATTATGTTCGTGCTTGTTGATACCCTGTGCACATAAATCACGCAATTTATCCAGAGTCTCATCGGCAGACTCTCAAGAATTATTCAATAAATTCATTTCTTTTCCCATTTTTAACAATAATTTTAATTAATTTTAGAAAAAAAATATGCACTTTTAGAGCTTGAAACATAGGCCAAACTTAGAGCAGTAGTTCATTAGATCGTTCTATAATTTCTTGCGTAATTTTACATATCAACAATATGATAAAAATAAATTTATTATACAATAGGATATTGTACTAAAAAATTAGTACAAGGTAAATATCAATATTTATAGAAGTTATCTAATACTGGGAGAAAGTTACTGAGTATTAGGGGAAGTGCTTATAATTTTGGACAGTCTGCTTATAAGCATTGAAGTTCCAAGTTTGAAGTGCGATATTTTCTATACTAATTGACATTTCTTGTTACTCTCTTTTCAGAAGGGTTGTTTAGAAACTTAGCAAGCTATTTATCGTCTTATTTTTATTAAAATTAGTTTTAATACGTTTAAAAATGAATTGATAAGTAGAGGTGACTTTGGCTCTTATTTTGGACAACTTGTTTATTAATTTGGCCAACTTGCCTGTAAATTTGGACAGCTAATTCGCCTCAATAGGATGCCTATTGTTCTTCATTTGATGAACCAATCTTACCAAGTCCTCTTCCTGTTCATGTGAGGGAAACGTAGAATGTCACAGAAGCCCGGAAACTTTCCATATCATTCATTAAAGTGAGTTGACTTCGGTAATCCAAGTACTCACGGATTCGCTCATTCCCTGACCTTTCCGGGAGCCTTTCAAGGCATTTCTCGCTACATCTCTTTCGTAGAGATGATGCTCCTTTGTTTCTCCAGGCATTTGTCCAACCTAGTCATCACAAAAGCTAAAACTTCACGAAATTTCGTGAGAAAAACACCTGTCCAAAATAAGAAGCATTACCTCACTGGTGAATGTCTTAAAAAATTCCCCATTTTTCACACGAAAAATATAATTCACAAGGCAAATCTCACTTCAGGTCAAATGTACAAATCATCAGTAACGTGAATCAACACAATATTCAATGAATATTCAATAATATCACTCAAAAACAGCGAACAAACTTTGTTAGTACTTCACCAAAACTAAATAAGACTGAAGTAAGCCACGAAGTTCTGTCATATTTCTCGTAAGCAATTGCTCACACTGAATTTTCAACAAAGCAATTTCAACTCAAATCATATTCAAATTTCAACGTATTTAGTGTTAAAATCTTCCAAAAAGAACAAATATTTAGATAGAATTCATTATTCATCAAATATTGGAATAAAAATCCATCATTTTAATCAATTTATTTTTAGTGTCCAATTTTATCCTCAAAGTGTCCAAATTTAGAAACTGTCCAAAATTATGAGCACTTACCCTATAAACAAGGAATAGTGATAAAACTTCATCAAGTACTAAAAAAAGGTCACGGAATATTCCTTAACTTTAGACTGAATATTTTCCTCTAAAACACGAATTAAATAGATTTCAAATTATTTAAACATAAATAGCATCTGCAATCCAAGTGTTTTTATTACTACCATAAATTAGTACATTGCACTAATTTTTGTTACAACTCTTTTAGAATTGGTCGAAAAATTTTCCTGAAAAGAAGTTTGATGATCTAACAGCAAGGAATAATGATAAATTTCATTGAGTACTAAAAAAGACTCACGGTATATCGACCGCTCAGAATAAGAAACGAATAACTCGCAGTAGGCAAATTTTACAGGAGACCGATTTGAAGCTAAGATTTTACATGTAGAGTATAGGGTTTTTGAGATCTAAAATCTCTATAACTTTCGAAATAATTATCTTTCAAGTATAATATTTACAGGGAAGGTAGAGGGTATAAAGAAAATCCAAATGGTGTATAAAACGATTTTTGTAAAAAATCGAGTTGTTCCAGTTATTAGTGGTCGATATATTCTCCAACTTTCAAAAGATTAAGGAGAGTAAAAATTTTCTTCTAAAAACCAATTGAAACTAATTGAGTACAAACATTCAAGCATTTAAACATAAGTAGCTTTTGAAATCAGAGTATATTTTTTAATAGCATAGAATGATTAGTACATTGTACTAAAATTTTGGTACAATATTAATTTTAGTATTTGTCTAAGTATTCTTTCTGGGAAGAAATTTGACAATCCAACAGAGCAAAGTTTAGTGGTAAACTCCGCTGAGTGCTAAAAAAAATCTTTGAATATTCCTTAACATTTAACAAAACAAGGTTAAAAAGAGTAAAATATCCTTCTAAAAATTAATAGGACACAGTTTATAAACAAGTTAAACAGCATTTGAAATTCGATATCTTTTTATTCATATAATAGATTAGAACATTGTACTAAATTTTAGTACATTAGATTTAGAATTTGTCTATTTTTTGCAATTCTGGGAAAAAGTCCCGTTTCAAAACGAGGGATAGAGCTACTCCCTGGGAAGTTCTAAAAAAAAGGAGTTCTTTATAAATAATGACAGAAGAGTGTCTAAATATTTTTGTTAAAATTGAAACCCAGCTGTAATTAAACTTTGGACAACTTCTTTCAAATATTGTGCACAATAATTGGAACAATATACAAGGAACCAGGACGAATTTCATTGAATTTCTTTTTTTCAATTTCGTAAAGTACTAAAATTTTATTTGATTACATTTTACATCGCAGAACTATTTAAAAAAAATCGCTAATATTTTACTAATTTGAAATTAAAAAAAAAACATCTTTAGAGCATTTACATTGTAATGCACGTTATAATGATTGAAGTGGAAACAAATCAATAAAATATCATAAATTGTTTCTAAAGGATTGTAAAGAATCTTAGGCAAAAACTTTTCTCCGCTCCACTCTTAAAACACAGCAAGTTTTCTAATGTCAAAAACGTTGACATTTTCCGTGATTTGCAATTAAAAAGCTTGGAATTGAAGATAAATTTAAGGTTTTTGTCTTGACGATCAATATAAGATGCAATAACCTAAAATTTATGAATTTAATACAAGGAAACCAAGGAAACAAATTGTAAATATTTTTTAGAGCTATAAAAATTGGCTTAGTTGAGACGTTTTTTTTTATATTTCAGAAACAAATAATAATTTCATTTAATTATCAAGAATTGTTTTATCACAAATACAATTTTTATAAACAAAATAATAAATACAAAAATAGAAAAAATATATGTTTAAAACCCGAAAAGTAGAATTAAAAATTTAGCACAGATAAAAAAATGAAAAGTGACCAAAATGTGAGTAAATTATTTTGAATTAACCCGTCGGATTTCGCATCAAAAATAACTATTTAATTTTTAGTACATTTCTAAGAAATTACGAAATTTAATAAAAGGAGCACGAAAGAAGCATCACAGAAGAACTCAGCATGATTATCAATTCTTAATAATTTTATTCCATATTTCTGAGAAGTCATACAAAATGTTAAAAAAATCAGAAGTAATGCTTATAAATACTTTTTAGATAGGTTTTATTCTGCAGATTTCATTTTTAGTACTTCACGTAGCTTTATTTAAGTAATGTTCTAAAACTGTAAATATTAGTATTGCAGCATGAAAGCTTTACAGAGGTTTTCTGGAATCGTATTAAATTTCCAGTAGGGGAAATGCTCATAATTTTGTCCAGTTTCTTATTTTGGACACTTTGAGGATAACATTGGACACTAAAAATAAATTGATTAAAATGATGGATTTTTATTCCAATATTTGATGAATAATGAATTCTATCTAAATATTTGTTCTTTTTGGAAGATTTTAACACTAAATACGTTAAAATTTGAATATGATTTGAGTTGAAATTGCTTTGTTGAAAATTCAGTGTGAGCAATTGCTTACGAGAAATATGACAGAACTTCGTGGCTTACTTCAGTCTTATTTAGTTTTGGTGAAGTACTAACAATGTTTGTTCGCTGTTTTTGAGTGATATTATTGAATATTCATTGAATATTGTGTTGATTCACGTTACTGATGATTTGTACATTTGACCTGAAGTGAGATTTGCCTTGTGAATTATATTTTTCGTGTGAAAAATGGGAAATTTTTTAAGACATTCACCAGTGAGGTGATGATTCTTATTTTGGACAGGTGTTTTTCTCACGAAATTTCGTAAAGTTTTAGCTTTCGTGATGACTAGGTTGGACAAATGCCTGGAGAAACAAAGGAGCATCATCTCTACGAAAGAGATGCAGTGAGAAATGCCTTGAAAGGCTCCCGGAAAGGGCAGGGAATGAGCGAATCCGCACGTACTTGGAGTACCGAAGTCAACTCACTTTAACGAATGATATGGAAAGTTTCCGGGTTTCTTGTGACATTTTACGTTTCCCTTACATGAACAGGAAGAGGACTTGGTAAGATTGGTTCATAAAATGAAGAACAATGGGCATCCTGTCGAGGCGGATTATCTGTCCAAATTTACAGAGAAGTTGTAAAAATTAATAATCAAGTTGTCCAAAATAAGAGTCAAATTCACCTCTACATATCAATTCATTTTTAAACGTATTAAAACTAATTTTAGTAAAAATGAGATGATAAATGGCTTGCCAAGTTTCTAAACAATCCTTCTGAAAAGAGAGTAACAAAAAAAGTCAATTAGTATTGAAAATATCGCACTTCAAACTTAGGATATCGATGCTTATATGCAGACTGTCCAAAATTATGAGCACTTCCCCTATGTTCAAAAAATGTTAAATTTTTTTTTAGTTCAAGTTAGATACAAGATATGCAAGATGATGATAAAGAGAAAAAAGGAAATCTACGTTATCAGTTTTTAAGCATTATCAACATCTTTATTAAATATTTTAATCCTTTAAAATATTTAATCTCAGTCTGTTTCTCTGATTGGTGAGGGCTTTAAGTGTCTTCACTGAGAAAAAAAGGGGGTGTGATTAACTTTTTTCCTCAGAATTTTAAAACTTTATAGGTGTAAAAATATATCAACATTTTTTTTATGTTAATTTTACACCTTTTTAAGGGTAAAATTAACATAAAAAGGGTAACTTTAACCACTAATACACCTAAAAAATATAATATTTACACCGATTTCGGAACAATAATGCAGGGTAAAATAAACATTTCCGGAATGTTATTTTAACTTTTTCGGATTTTTCTCAGTGTTTAAATCAATCAGAGATCGCAGTTGATTTTTGGTGCTATCACGGTGAAAGACTATAATTGTAAGTCTTTCTCCTGAACATTTTTTTAGTACATGATTGCTCTCATGTGCCTCTGCATTGTCGATTTTTCTTTGAAGAAACCAACACAAATAAAAGTCAAGCACATGAAAGCAGTCATGTACTAAAAAATGTTCAGGAAAGATTTCCTCTTTTCATATCTCAAAAAGGGAGAAATCTTTCTCCAGAACATTTTTTGTACTAAAAAATTCACCACAATAGTGCTATTCCAATGAAAAATGAAAAGGGTATTCTATTTCCTGAACAATTTCTTTAGTACTTGATTGGTTTCGTGTGCTTATGCGTTATCGATTTTTCTTTGTGTTGATTCCTGTCACGACCGTTTTCCCTAGTCATCGTCGTGTTCTAAAATCACTAAATAGTCGTGATAGGAACTAATCTTTTTAGAACAGTCATGTACTAAAAAAATGTTCAGGAGTAAAATTCTCCGTTTCATTTTTCATTGGAATAGCACCATTACTCATTCAATTTCAAGCTTCAATATTTCAATTCTTCCCTGACTAATTAAAATTTCACATTTTATCAGTTTGCAATCTCAAATGACTGGAAATTATAGGTTAATAATATTCATTGTGACCTCAAAGGAACTTCCGAAAAATACGCAAGAATTTATGAACAACCCAGTAATTTTTATTTTCGCCAGAGTTGGCAAATTTTGCAATTTCTTAGATAATTACCCAACCCTGTAGCTGAGATAAAAAGCGCTTTTTTATGCCCAATATTGCACTCTGTTGCCCACAAAAAATTCCCATGGCTCGTGAGCAAAAGGCAGCCCAATGATTACACTTAAAGAACTCACTTGTAGGCAATAAAAGAGCCAATTCCGTCGCCCATCTTCTGTGGTTCTGACACCGTGATCTCGATGTACTGGTCCCCATTGTCATTTGTCTCCACTTCCTCCATCGTGGGCGAGAGTGGCTCCTGCGGACATCCGGATGGATCCATGGAAGTTGTTTGTGTGGCAGAAAATTCCAATAAAAACTTATATTAATCTCTCTCTTTTGTTCCTTTTGCTTGTACAACTGGATGGAGGATGAATAATCTTTGTCCGGGCGGGGATGGGGTATCTTATCGCGGGAGTGGATGAGAGAAAACATTTGGGTATCTGGGCAAATTGACGCGTGAGAGACAGAGACGCATTCCCTTGCACTAATTCAATTATCGTGTATTGTTTGATACAAATACGCCCATACAATTCGGCATCATGAGATTCTTGGGGCCAGAGGCCGGGAATACGGGAGCAGGGAAGCTCTAAAGGAGGTTCCGGAAGGGAGTATCGTGTGGAATAAAAAAAAACCAATAACGTGTCCTTGTTAGTCACTTTTCCTCCTCACGTGTAACCTTCACACCGGATCAATTGCACTAGAAAGTTTCTAGAGATTCCACCGGAACATTTGAGAGACTCGTGGTGGACGGAATATGGGCAGAAGTGTGAAGGAATTGCAGATAAAGATGCAGAAGAATGTTTTGTCTTACCTGCACGGCAGATTCGAAAATGTCGTTTTCCTCGTCGGGACTTGTGATGTCTACATTGTCAAAGAGCGGAGGAGCTTCCTTTTGTGGCGACACTCCATCCATGCTTCAGATAACGGGGCAATTTTCACTAAAAATCACAAAAAAGACACTTTTTTTTCCTCACACCCGCAAAATTCCAGAGAATTTTCCTGACAAACAAATGACACATCGACAGACCCTAGCGACATCTGCGGTAAACCGCGATTTACTCAAGGGGGAGATATTCTTGGAAGTGGTGTACACTGAGATGGAAGTACTGCGGAAGTGGAAATCTCAAAAAATGAAATGATCTTTGAATTTTTTTTTAAATTAATTACAATACGAAAAGTGCTGAGAAACATTTAGCGCATTTAAAGCTTGTCCTGGAAAACTAAGTTTATGTCGTTTTTGATCGCAATTATCGTCAATTCCTAATTAAAATCCTCGTTAAAAAATTCAAATAGGGTAAGTGTGCCAAATTCCGTCCAGCTTGCAATTTCAGCCACATTTTTTGTTCGTCGAATTTCCATGAATTTTTTTCAGTTTTTGCATTTTCTACAGATTATACTATGCAAAAAAATAACAAAAAATGTCGCATCGACGAACAAGATGGCTTGAAAGAGACATTGGTAGAATTCCGGAGGGAGAAGAAACTATAAGAATGAAGGTGGCCGGAATAGGCCACTAATTCTATGTCTACATTTTTATTCATTTTAAAATGTACTAAAAATGATTTTAGAGAAAATAATGAAGATAAACTGTCTGCAAAGTTCCAGTGAACACTCCTGAACAAGAAGTAATAAGATAATTCAATTTCTATTAAAAATATTAGGGGAAACTGGGGCACCACCAAACAGGGGTACCACCAAACACTGAGATTTTTTAAATAGATATAAGATTTCAGAGAATGAGACTTACATGAAATCATAGATACTATAGGGATGCTTGTCCAGAGAAATAATAATCCACATAGTTCAAGTAGTTTAGAAATAAGAATCTTTTTTCGCAAAATTGTGAGATTCTGATCATTTTAGTCATTTATATATCTACCTGGAAAATAAAACTGAAATAAGTTACATCAAATTTCACTACACCAGTACTTTCCTACATGTTTTGGGATTTATTTATGTATCTACTAAAGAAATTAATGTTCACATTTTTTAAAAATAATATAAAATCCATCACAAAATAGAGTTTGGGGCACCAACAAACAGGCAAATTTCTCACAATTGCAGATGTCGCGAGCGTAGCTTGAATGGCAAAATTTTTCCTCTTATCTTTCTTACTCTTCATCTCCCTCTTTGTTCGATTTCTGAAATTTATATCCATTCATGGGATTTTCATTCAAGACTCAGGAGAAATATAGTTTCAAGAACCCAATTTTGCATTAAATGATTCTTAATGATTCTTAAATGATTTTAATCAAGGATTGACGAATGATTTCTCGATTTTATTACAAATAATCAGAAGAGCGCGCAAAATTTGAACTTTAGGTATAGTGTTTGCCACGATTTTAGTGGCGTTGCTTTCCATTCAGAAGTCGAATGTTGTCAAAATGATGAAAAATCCATTGAAAAATATGTTCGGTGTGCAGTGCTTTAGTTTTTTGCTATTTTAGTCACTCATTCTAAATTTTGCAGTGCTTTTTTGAGAATTATTTACATTTTCAATACCTTCTTTATAATTAAGAGTTGTCGTGAATGCCCAAAATAACTTCAATGAGTGAGAAAATGAGGTGTTTTTTGGTGCTTCAGAAAGTGTTTATTGGTACCCCGGGTGGTTGAAAAAAAGCGAAAAATGCATGGTAATACAATTTTTCTTTTTACGGAAAATTGAAGTATTTCACATCATCCTTGTATACATTAATATGCAGCCTATACCTAAGACTATAACATGGGGTAAGCAACATTTTTCTAAAATTCAGTTTTCTTAGGAAATTCAGTCAAAATCGCATCTTTAAAAAAAATGTTTGGTGGTACCCCAGTTTCCCCTAAATGCAATAAGTAGTTGATTCTTTGAGATGGTTTTGCTACTGAAAACAATCGGGAATAACTAAAACTAAATTACAGGATATTAATTTATCCTACAACTTTCCGAAAAAAAATTAAGAATTAAAACAAAATGAAAAATAGGGTAAATTAAGCTAATTTGAAACCTGCTTCAAATGGAAACGTCATTGTTTTCATGATAAATACAGTACTAAATTAATATATTTATATTTTTTTTTATCTCATTTTCATTATTTAGCTAATTTTGCTCCAAATAAAGCAAAAATTCATTCATATTCACAAATTTTAATTTGTTAATTTCTCAGAAAAATTAAAAGTACACTTTTTCCCCATCGTATTTTTCGTCGATCGACCAGGTTTTGCAATGAAAAACACAATAAGGTGACTGTTATTTATTAGTTTTGTTTAACATTTATGTCATATTTCTGGCTAATTTTAGTTAAATTAAGTGCTAATCTTTCTTGTTGACGGTACGTGAAGTTTTCAAATGAAATAATTACCTATTTCGTGAATAAAAAGGGTTTTTCTGAAGTGTCTGCAAATGTTTTAATAGGAAACCCCGGAAATATGATTTTTTGGAGAGATTTTCTTGTGTAAGAAGTGATGGAAATCACCTATGGCACTTCCGGAAGTGCGGAAATTTCTGACGTTTTCCATACAAATTTGGGAAGTGCTGGAAGTGGTGTACACAATTTTTCGACAATATCTCCCCCTTGGATTTACTCTTATAGCCTTTTCAATCACAATCACAACATAAAAATCCTGAAATTTTAAAATGTTGTCTCGAAAATTGGAATAAAAATTCCAAAAAATAAGTAAATAATTTAATTAATACATTTTTCTTTATTTAAAATTAAAATCTTACAGTAGTTTTTTCCAGTCGGAATGATTTTACAGTAATATTTTCTTTACAATTGATCTTTGCTTGATTTTGTGATAATTTTTAATGATTCACTGGAAAATAAATTAACTTTTTTATATATAATATATATTTTTTTTCAATAAAACTCTCTCGCTGAAATGCTGACTGAAATAGGGCTGAAGAGAACACGTTTTTTTTTGATAGAACGAAGATGCGTTTTTGGCGAAGAAAATTGAGAGAAATTATTTATCAATTTCCCTCTTCACTGCTTTTTGCTGAGCTTCTTGAGGACATTGAGTCCCTGCTCTTGGTACTCCTGCTTCGACATCCAAAATACATCTCGGTCCTTTGTCACATCCGCCAAAACGGCGCCCCCAATAAAAACCATGTCTTTTCGCCTCGGAGGATCTTCAATGCGAATTTTGAATTTCTACAAAGAGAATATCATCCCCGATTGAGAAATTTGTAGATAAAAATTAAAGATTTTTTTTAAATCATGATTTTCTTTGATGTCTTTTTTCTTTTCAAAGGGACAATGAAGATTTTTTGAACACTGACTGTGAAATTCATGAATGAATATTTGATTTTCAATTAGCTTTCAGGAACTGATTGAAGAATGTGTATAGATAAAGATAAAGATGAAGGATTTTTTTCTAATGATCTTTACTGCTTTTTAATGTTATCTTTTCTGGAGTAAATATTGGACCTTATTCTTTTTCCAATAACCCGAAAAAAGGTTTTGGAAAACTTTTAGGTTATGTAAGACCTAACCTTAAAATTACGAGATATATTTTCTGTAGGAAAATCTATTATTTTACCACAAAGAAGAACTTTTGATGCAGATTATAGCGTCAACAAAAAGAAAATAACCTAAAACTTCTTTAAGTTTCAAATAAATCAAAAATCCTTACTTCAAGATTATCAAATTCCGATTTTTACAATGTTTCTTTAATGTTTTCTTCTTAAATTCTTTAAATAAAAACATTGCGACTTTTTAATAATAGGAGAAATTGACATTTTACATTGATAACTTAAATACATACATTGATAACATAAATTCTTTACTTGAAATATTATATCCATATATTACTCTTCGATTTTCTATATAAATTTCTTCCAAGAAAAGCATATCGACTGAAGTATATCCTTAAATTAAAATTAATTTCATATGGATTTCTCTGAGAAATCCTATTGAATTTTCCCTGTCTCTGTTGGGAATTTTCTATGAATCTTCCCACACTTTTATCTACAAATTTTACTATTTTCATTTGGGTATTCGACGTTCTATATATTTTTTTCTTATAAAAACACCTCAACTGAAGTATATTCTTAAGTGAAAAATTATTTTCTATGAAATTTTCCATGAAATTAAATAAATTTTCCAGAGACAAGCTAGTGAATCTTTCATATCTCCTCCGTAGGAAATTTTCTAAAGATTTCCCCAAGAAATCTTGAGAAAACTTTGGAAAATCCGGAAAAGCGAAAGGAATATTTCCCATGTAAATCCTCGTGGACCTTCTTAAGAAATTTCCAAAGTTAACCAAGGACATTTTAATACTGATTCCACCTAAATTCCTATGATAGAAAATGTTTGTAGAATATTAAGGGGAAAGTCCAGGGAATTATTTAAGAAATTACCTGAGAAAATTTCTACAAGAAATCATCAAAACTTCTCTAGGAAGTTACCCATTTTTTCGAAGCTGAAAATAATCTTGGGAAATACCTGCGATCTCCTTGGGAAATTTATTCCTCTAAGCGAGGTAATTTCTCCAGCGATTTAATACGTATTCCCATGGATACAATCTTCGAGGATTTCTATGACAAAATTCCTTACATAAATAATGAAATTTCTATTGAAAATCCTAAGGAATATCACAGGAAATAATTAATAGAAAATTCTCAAGGAATTCTTTAGGAATTCTTTAGGAATTTCGTTGGAATTCTAATTACGAAAATTCTAACAGAATTTTCTGCGAAATTCCCACATCCCAAAAGGGTAATTTCTTCAGTTATTCCCCTCAAATTTCCAATAAGGGAATTCTTCAAGATATTTGGAGGGAAATTCACTACGCAAACATTGACATTTCTACGGCAAATCTTAAGAAATTTCAGAGGAAATAACCCATAGAAATTTCTCTGGGAATTCTCTTGGAATTCCCTAAGAAATTAACGAATTTTTCAAGACTGAAAATTTATAAAAAATTACTTGTGATTTCCTTCGGAAATTTTCACAGCTCTTTAGGGTAATTTCTCAAGAATTTCCCAACTTGGGAAGTGTACGAAAATTTTGTGTGAAAATTCACTGGGTACATGGTGAAATTTTCCCAAAGAATCAATAGGGCAATTTCACCTTTTTTATGGGGTCCAAAATATCACAACCTAACAACTTGTTATTTAATAAACGGAATTAAAGAATAAGGCCCAATATAACACAAATTTGAGAATAAAAATGTTTTTATAATATAGATTCGGTCGATTTTTCAAAATTGATTCAATAAATAATTGTTTAATAACCTTTTTTGAATAATGTTTTAATGATCCTTATTTTCAATAATATTTGAGGTTAGAATTTCATACAAAAATAAACACTTGGGGAATGGTAAAGAGCTATAAACTATGATTTTTCTAAATATTCATTACCATTTTTCCACGCGACTGGGAAATGGGATAAATATATTACAAAAAAAATTATTAGGATTCAAAAAACATCACAACATTTAAAAATAATCAATCACATAAATGGGTAGCTTTTTGCACTAAAAAAACGGGGAAAAAATGAAAGTTACTCACAGAAAGCTTGTCGATGTCATTCTTGAGAACTCTCTCGAGATAGAGCTGCTTGATCTCGCGCTCCAGACGACTGGGAAGTCCGGGATACATTGTTGAACCTCCAGATAGGACAATGTGTTTATAGAGTTCAGATCGCATGTCGATATCTGCTGCTTGAATTGTGGAAAAGACCAATTCGGCAATACCCTGACCCTCAACATTGATCAAATGTGGCTGAAAGAGAGCTTCTGGTGCCTCAAAACGCTCCCCACCAACCTTAATCACCCGCCCATCTGGTAGAGTATAAGACTCCACCAGAACAGTCGTCTCTAGTGCCAGACGTTGCTCCATCTCGATGTCATAGCTTCCGGAACAAAAGATTTTGAGACAAAGGGAAACCCAAAAAAGGAATATCTTAAGAACCTACCCGATGTAGCATAGTTTCTCCTTCATCATCCGCACAGTTTCAAAGTCCGCCGAATGATTGAAGGCATATCCCCTGAGTAGGAGCAATTTGATGAGATACCGCGTAATATCTCGTCCAGCAATGTCCAGGCGTCTCGTCAGATGAGGCAGAGCAAATTCCTCATAAACCGGACAAATGTGCGTAACCCCATCTCCCGAATCAATCACCACACCCGAAATCAGACCCTGTGCATACAGAGTCAGTACTGCCTGAATGGCAATGTAGGTGGAATCGAAGCCATATTGCTCAAACATAACCTCAATCATCTTTTCGCGATTCTTTGTGGGATTCATTGGGGGTTCAGTGAGGAGAATCTTGGTATTTGTGGGATCAATATTCATCTTTTTGGGACCAAATGTATAATCCCACACATGACACATATCCTCCCAATTCCTAACCACACCATTCTCCATCGGATACGACACCTCAAGCAGAGAACGCAATTGACTCGCTTCATCGCCCACCATTAGATCCTGCAAAGGTTATCCGGGAACACAACCACAAATCAAGCCATTTGCAAATATTTCTTCGAAAGTTTTCTTCTTTTTATTTAAATAGTTTTTTTTGGAATTGAAAAATTGCAAAAAGGTTATAAAGAAAAAGAACAAACGATACCCTCTGTGGCCACAAGAGGATGCAGACAAAATTAAGAAAAAAAAAGGAATCATAACTACAAACAAATCTGTGCTGGGCAGTTGAAATTGGATTGAAAATTGAACATTTAAGGAAATTATTAGAATATGAGGTTATGTTCTTCTTAACCATAAAATTTTAATTACATCAGGGGTCTCTCGACATTTCATTTTTCCATATGTTTTTGCACAGAGGCACTGAAGACCATTGGCAAGTTTTTTCCCAAAGAGAATTGACTTATCAGTCTGATAGATTTCGAAATCTTGCATTAAAAGCTATCTAAAAATACATATTTCATAATGCTCGCCAAAATTGTACAAGAGCTACGAGCAAATGTGTTTAAGTCGCGGTGCAATAGCTGCAAAATTTTTACAAGGAAAAGTGAAAAATAGCTTCATTTTTTATTAGGTTTGAAGGGCCCTTGATTACATAAATCAAACCGGAAATCTCAATTTTACGAATATATTTACAAGGAGAGAGATCGTTAATTTAGTAATGTGAGGTTATGTTTAACATAACCTAAAAACAGTAAAAACTTCGAGAGAAATAAGTATGGTTATGATCTCCTCGAATAAAACTTTACATAACCTCATAAAATCTAGAAATTTCATCTATCAATCTTCAATCCAATAAACTTTCAACTCTAAATGCGATTAATAGGCAACATTTTTTTCAGCTGGTTTTGTAGTACAAATAAATAAATAATTAAAAAACAGTTCAACAGAAATATTAACCGTGGAAGGGTATAAATCAAAGATCAATTTTAGGAAAAATATTGTGAAAAGTAGAGTGAAAACTATTCCTTTTACTTACGGGAAGGTTCGTCGAACCCACGTCCTTTTTTTACACATTTTTTTTGCAACATATTTGATGTTTTTTTTACATTTTGAATAATTTCGTGTGTTTTAAGGTTTTTGGGTTTTTTTTTTGAGTTTCAAATTGGAAATGCGTGCAAAAAGAACGCAAAGAAAATTGAGAGAAAAAGTTAATAGAGAGGTTCTTGCACTCAAAATCTCTTTGAGTTAATTTTTTTTTATGAACTTATTTCAAAGTCAATAAATAGTTTTGACTCCAGTCAGTGAAAATTTATCAGTTTGCTTATTTTCTATAATTACAAAATATATCTTAGATAAGAAAAACGATAAAATCGTTAAGGTGGAAACACTTGAAAGTCCTGTGAAAGCATAGCATAGAGAGATTTTTGTCATAAAAATTATTATCAGATTTTGCAAAGCTCTAATGGGCAAACAGCAGGCAATAATGCTCACCGTAGACTGTTGCATACACGGCAGACTAGTCTGTATCTGTATACCTTATACCGTGCAGGGGAGTATCGGCTCTTCTTTTATTTCTCTCTGTCTCTTCCACAATCATTGCCCGCTTGTCTTTCAAAGACATATGTGTTGCCCTCCCAAAGTATATGCTTAAGTGTAAAAATACACCTAAGTGAAAATATTGGAATTTTAAGCCCTAAATGGGCATATGTGATTGTGGAGCACCCAAGAGGAAGCCCAAGGGCGCACTGTGGACCTAGAAAGGGGGCTATTGTGGATTTTTCAGTACTCCTAGCCATTTAAGAGGAAAATCTTCACAATTTTAAAATTATTCTTCCGGTACTCCTCCCAGAGCTCACTGATGTTTTCAATCACTAAATTTTCTAACTTTGCGTCTGTTTCCGCCTGATCTAAGGCCTAGTAGCCTACTACCTTAACTTTCAAAAGCATTTGAATTTCTAGATCATGAGCAAATCTCTTTTCACTTGATCAATAATAATTTGTTTACTTTCGCAGAGGTCATATCACTGTTGGCAGGAATTGGCTCGGGTTCTATACTTGACCTTTTACTTTTACTGCTTCCTCAGAAAATCAGCAATAAAAATGAAACCGTTAAAAAAATCAGCAAAAGTTCTTATATTTAAGCTTCCAAAATCCAACAAAGTCTGATTTGGTGTATTTTTTTGTCTCCATGAACGATAAGCGCAAAAATAGCCCAAAAATTTAAGTAATTTTTCTTGCGATACCAATAACTGATAATTTTCACTCTAATGAAAAATATCATGTTTGAATAACTGCAGTTTCTTTTAATAAAATGGTTTTGCTTAAATAAAAATTGAAAGTATATAAAATAATTAAAACTACTTTTCATTACGAGAATGTAAAAATTCGTAATTTTTTAGGTTAAAAATGTACTATATAGCGAATAGCTGGAGACTTGCAAAAAATATCCTAGATTCCTTCAACCTTCTACTTTGCATTTACGTACAAACATAAGAAAAAAATTACTTTAGGTGGTCAGGAAAAACTATTTTCTTTATGAAACACCGGTGTTTTAATTGTCCTTAAAGGGCTAAAAGGTTTTCCAGGATCCGGAAATCCCGGAATTTCGACACTTTAGGATTGGGATTAATCCTAGGATGGCAACATTGAAAACAACGAGACCATGTTATTCCGAAATTTCAAATTTTGCAAACCCAAAATCCTGGGATACCGCATGCTTTTTGGAGTCAGGATCCCGAAAACCAGAATTATACAATCCTAGATTTTCGGTGTTCCGGTATTCCGAAATTCAGGATTAGTGAAATATTGGAAGTATTTAAATCTCTCAATATTTAAATTTGAAAAATCATGGGATTTTGAAAACGGATACCAAATACAAGATTGTCGCGTACCCAAACCTTCAAACTGTTATTCAGGGCCCAGATGAATAAGAAACGGTGGTGTATAAATATCGAAGTAGGATGGGTATCAAATGAGTGCCAATGAATATGCAGAAGATGCAATGAAATTGTGGATGGTGGAAATACAGATGCGTAACATTAAACGATATGCAGTGTTTGGCTAAGGTCTCCCCTTTGTCTAAAGAGGTCAATAAATTGAAAGCTAGATTTTTTAAAAGAGTTCAAACCCTCTTATTCGGAACTTAACTCCTGCGTTACCGACCCAGGATTTTGTTTAAATCTACAAAAAAAATCTCTTTTTTTTTAATTTTTCTCTTTTTTCACTTTTTTTTTCTTCTATATAACAATTAATGTTTTCATTCTTATTACATTTTCCATACTTTATTCTTTAGCATTACCACCAGTGTTCACTTTATTGTTGTAGGAGTCAATGACTCTATCTCTTTCTCTTGAAATTCCATTGTAAAGAGCTCTGTAGTTGGAATTATAATAAATGATATAAAAAAAACATCAAACGATATGTCGTCTAATGAAGGATAATCAAGGACAAAACTGCCCTTTTTAATGGCATTTGGCCGGAAAACGGTCTGCCTAGCTTGATTAATCTTACCTTAGTAGCATTTCAATGAATATTGAGGGCCTGTCGACGAGAAAAGAAGATCTTCTTTTCGATGTTTGTGTAAAATATAAATGTGATGTTCTTTGTAATCAGGAGACCCATAGGGGTCCCATGCAACGTCGATCATCGACACGATTATTAATAATAATTCCTAATAACGGTTTTTCAAGGTCAAAGATTTAAAGGGTACTAGAGGGCGCATTTATCAAGCGAATGGGGTCATTTTTAGACTCGTTGGAAAGGTCTTAGAATTCCCTACAAAACTGAACGGGTTCCAATCGGTTATGAATTTGTAAAGAACCAGTTGTTAACCGATAACTATTTTTAATCGAAATTTTTTATTATATTGCTCTTGAGATGTATTTTGGGCACTATTTTGAGTGATTTATAAATCGATTCCAATCGGTTCTGAACCCATTGGTACGACATAAGTCGCCACCTATCGCTTATAACAAGTTTATAAATGTTCATCAGAGGCAACCCAATCGTCGAAAGTCAACATCACCCTTTGTTCATGAAGGAAAATTTATCAAAAATCATTACAGAAGTTTCCGAGAATATCTATTTAATCTGTTGAATTTTTATAAATAAATTAGTTCTGTTTGAAACCAATAAGTGTTTGTCATCGACAGAACAAGGAGAGATAAGAAGGTGGTCCTTTTTCGCCAGGATAAAGACTACCAAGAAACAATTTTTTCTTAATATAGTGTTGTAGAATTCTTTAAGTAAGGCACTGTAGAACCATAAATCTTTTTATTTGCTTATAACGCTCTTGGTCCCATTACTGAGATTACTATAAGTAAAGTGGCGCATTCTTTAGGATCTTAAGAGCTCCTATAGGAATTTCTACAGAAAATTCTCACTTTAAGTCCTCTAAAAGTGCACTAAAAGACTTGTTTAATACTTGGTTCTATAAGGCAGCTATTTTGCTTCTTGGGTAGTTTTTCTCTTTGTAGGTACGCTAGAGCCATCAGGGCATTTCTGATTTGTCTTTATTGAGATCTTATGAGCAATCCGTTGTACTTTTAGGTAGGGTAAAACCATCAGGGTGTTCTCTATCTGTTTATGAGGGATCTCATGCATAGTACATTGCACTTTTAGGTAAGAGACCTGATCAGCCTTAATGAACCGGTTATAAACCGATAAGTAATTTTTGCACGAAAATGGTTTATGAATCGGTTTAAATCGGTTGACAACCGGTAAACAGTAGAAAGTAGATGATGGATAGTACTTTTGAGGTATAGCACCTAAGCCACAGGTTCGAGCACTTCGCAAAGCCTTGGATGCTTTGCCATTCTTTTTAATTTCATATTTTTTTTCAAAATCTGAAGGTTAAAAAGTCGCTGAAGAGTGTATTTCTTAACCGATTAGGATAATTATGGATTCATTTGAAAGGCCTTGAATCCTGGGGCAAGTTCAGTCCGGTTTAACCCGGTTCAACCCGGTTATGAATCGGTAATGAACCGGTAAATTAATTTATGTTTAGTAGAAATGCAAAACTTCACCTTTGTGCCACTTGAACATGTTTTTCAGGTGATTATGAATCGGTTCAAAATTTTTATGAATCGGTAAAGTTCTATATTGTCTATATTAATGTGTTTCCACCTTAAGTTCATCTTTTAAAAAATATTTATAAATTTCCACTGACTATGTTTGTTTCAAATAAGTAATTTTTCGAGTTATCCAAAAAAAACATCAGAAAAGTTTGTTGTTTTTTAGATTAAAAAGGCATTTAAGAGATGAAAAAAAGAGTGTCTGAGAAGGAAGAAATTACTAGAGAAGGAAACAAGACAAAAGAGGCATCAACTGGTAAAACAACAAATTAACAAAATAATGTAAAAAACAAGAAATGCGTGTAACTTTGTGTTTTTTTTTGGGGGGAATTTGTTTCTAATTGAAAGATTTAAAAAATAAAGACTTACATCGACATGTAAATCCTGCAAAATAAAAACTATTGTAATCAAACCAACTGACGCTCCATTTAAGGATCTTTATCAACATTTTCTGATTGTTTTTTTTTTATTTTGTTTTTGGGATTCTGAGCCCCTTTTCGGGGAGTCTTGAGGGATTTGGTTCTTTTGGAACTTACCTTAACTTCGATGTCTCCTATTTTATTTACAGCCCGGATTATGGGCCTCCCGACCATTGAGGGAAAGATGTGGGCAGGAAAGTTGCTTCCGGCATATCCGCATTTGACGAACTGGAAGGAAAAACAGCAGGAAGGGGATTAATGGAGCCCCAACAAACATAACCTCAATTGGGGATTTTTGGCAGAGAAATCTCCAGGAAATACGGAGAATTCTCATGAATTCTTTATGTTTTTGTATCCCAGGGACTCTTGAAAATACTCAGGAAGCATTAAGTGGTCAGAAATCATAGATATCGAGCCAGAGAGAAGGGGTACGGGAAATTCTTATCTCCCACAGAGAGCCCAACCCAATGTGTCATCACGGATTTCTCTTAGCCGATTACCTTCCGGCAGGCTTTCTCATCATCCCCAGACACTTACCCCAGTTCCATTATCACAAACAATAACATTGCGGCCTTTACTATCCATCCTCCGTATTTATTTACTTTTAAAAAGACGTAAACTATTTTTTGAGCAATAAAAAATTTCCTGCACCGAAAACTGTCAAAAAAACAGCAGTTTACCGCAGAGGGCGCTGAGATCGACAAGTTGAAAATTTTAACGTCATTTAAAAAAATCAGTTACTGAATTTGTCGTGTTTGTTATATTTATATTATTGTTATAAACTAAAAAATAACAATAATCTTTAGAACAAACAATCTTCTTAGGAAAATGAAAAGAAAGAAGGTTCAAAAAGGATAAAAATTGATTGGAAGAGAGCGAAAAAGGAAATTTTGGAGGGACTAGGGTTGCTTGATTCGAATAGAAGTAATTCCAATCCCCACCGCTAGAGCAAGAACACCACACGAACCAAAACAAAAACAAACCTTAGTTTTTCATTAAAAATTGTTAAATTTTGCATAATTTAACTAATTTATTTGTGAAATACCTACCTAGAAAATCACTAAGTAACATGTCATCAGCCCTGTTGAAGAAAAGTTTAGAAATTGTCGACAGTGGGAGTTGTAAAAGTAAGTTTTTCAAAAACTAACCTCACTTTTTGGATGGGAGTTCAGAATTGTGTTAATTTTCAGGGAATTCCACCAAGAAAAAGCCCAAAAACCTCATCCCCGAGTCTCATAAGATCATGCGGATGGTCAAGAAGAAAGGCAAGATGTGTAAGTAGCGAAATTATCCTAAAAATAGAGTTTCCGGAAACACTTGAATTTCTTGCAGATAAACAGAATCAAATCGAGGGCAGTGGGAGGAAAATTACAATTGCTGACGTCCAGAACCACCTGAAAACCTCAAAAGAGAGAGTTGAGAAGACTGTGGACAAACTGTTGAAGCTTCATTCTTCCCCGCTGGAAGAGGAAGACGCCGAAGAGCTTGCCAGGAGAGCGAAATCCGGACACTACGTCCTGCCTCCCAAGAAGGAAACGGTTGAGCCTGAGTCCGTGTTCACTGAGGAGGACTTCAAGAGATTCGAGGAGGAGTACTTTGACGATACAATTTGAATTTGGTCAGGGAGTCATAGCAATGTAAATTGGGAATTTGTTTAATCAATAAATTTGTAAAGAAAGATCCGGAAAATGGTCAGGAGTAAGTATTTTCTGTTGAAAATAAAAGCCAGAGCAAAGCTAAATTGGTGTTTTCTGTGGATGAAGTCACTGAAGAGCTGATTCGGAAGAGATCTGAGCACAATGAGCGGATGATTGGGACACTAGAGGAGCTTTCGCTGCATCAGGAGAATATCGAGAAAATTGAGCATTTGCAGAATTGGTGCAGGGATTTGAGGATTCTCCTGCTCCAGAGCAATCTGATCAGCAAGATTGAGAACCTGTGGAAGCTCAAGAAGCTGGAGTATCTCAATCTGGCCATAAATAACATAGAAATCATTGAGAATCTCCATCAGCTGGAATCCCTGAAGAAACTCGATCTGACCTTGAATTTTATCGGCCAGTTGACTAGTGTTGAGTCCCTGAAGGACAACTACAATCTCAGAGAATTGATTCTGACCGGGAATCCTTGCACAGAGTTCCCAGGATACCGGGAATTCGTCATAACTGTCCTGCCTCAAATCACCCAACTGGACTGCTCTGAAATTTCCCGCTCTGACCGAATCCTAGCCATGAAGGACTTCCAATCCATCCGACAGACCATAATCCAGCGCCAAGCTCAGTACAAAATCCGCAGAGATGAGCAGAAGCTGAGAGTCCTGCAGCAACTCCAGGAAGATGCAAAAGCCAGAGAACATCTGCCGGAAGAGGAGCAAACGAAGCACTTCTGGGATCAGAAGAGTGAACACAGCCCAGAAGTTAGAGTCGAAATAGCCAAGAAACATTCAAAATCCCAACAGAATCCTCCAACTACTGATCCCCTGGCTCCACCAAAGAGAGCCCCCAAACTCTTCTCAGCTTCCGGACGACCTTTCTGCATCAACGAGCCCAAGATTGACTTCCATTTCCACGATGAACCAGATAGATTCGAACTGGAACTTCTGGTTTACAAATTCCTGGACACTGCTCATCTCTCAGTGGATGTCCAGCCGAATTACGTGAGGGTTGGCGTGAAGAAGAAGATCTTCCAGTTGGCTCTGGACGAGGAGGTCAAGTGTGAAGAGTCCGTTACTCAAAGGTCAGAGATTACAGGACATCTTCTCGTCAAAATGCCCAAATTGCACGGGAAGATCTCGAAGAAGAACCCTGAGAATCCTTCCCGAGAGCTTCCAAATGCCAGTGAATCCCAAAAGAATACCGAGTAAGTTTATTTTTTAAATTTAACATTTTTCTGTGTTTCAAATTACTTTTCTAAAAACAAGCCCAGAAATGCTAGAAAAGGCATGAAAAAGCATTCTCTTTCGTCTCTTTTGGGACTCTGAGTACCCAAAGCAGCATTGAGTGAAAAACAGTGTTTTTTGATCATTCAGAACTGAGAAAAATTCAATTCTTTTGGATGATTACAAACTATAAGGGTGTCAAATATTTTTTGTAGGACCTCAATTAATTCCTGAGCTTAGATATTTTTGATTAAAAAAATTGTGAAATTGGCTTGCAGCGCTGCGGTCCGGAAAGAGTTAAAAAGTACCCATGAAAAAAAGATTTTTTTGGACTATTTAGCATCGATAAAAATCCGATTCTTGTGGATTATTACAAACTATAAGGAAGTTCAAATCTAGGATATTTTTTGCAGGATCCTACTTGACTCCTGAGCTAGGATATTTCTGGTCAAAAATTGTGAATTTTTGCATTTCTGCTTCCTTGCAGACATTGTGACTTTTTTCATATTTCTAGACCAGAAGAAGGGAAAACCTCTCGGGGCCAATAAATATGATAACTTAGAATTACAAATTGCATAAATTTGGAAAATAAATCTTTCTTAAATTTTCAAAAAACCTTGTTCAAAGTTTTTGAGTACATTTTCGTCCCCAAAAAGGACACTAACCTAACAAAATTCCAAGCGGGAAACGCCATTTTTGACAGTATGGCCGATTTTTGCCACTCTTGGCAACGCGGGAGATTGCATTCAAGAGGTATCTTTCCGGTTTTTGGTGAATTCTGATTGTCCAGGAAGTGTCTCTTTGACTCTTGAGAACGCTTAATGTGTCTACAGTAACATCGTGTAGAAAAAAGTGCGTTTTAAAGTGTTATTGTGTGAAATATAAGGACTATGTTGGCAAGCAGGAGTTTGGTGTCTTCTTGAACACTTCCTGGACATCCCAAAAGATACTGGTCAATAGTTCTTCTTGTTTTAGTGATCAACATCGTAAAGGAGTCCTTTGACCCGGAAAAATAGTTCACAAACTCGATAATTGACTGGAAAAATTGAAGTTTGTCTCATCGTCTCATCCATTTTCGTTCTTTTGGCGACGAGAATACCGAAGAATTTTCCAATTTCCCAGAGGAGGAAAAATTCTTTCTCTTCAAAAGTATCATATTTGACCACTAACAGTTACAAAAAAGTGAGTTGTTTTACTAAAATTGGTTCCCTGGATATGTTACGGTCCGGAAAAATGGTAAAAATTTTGATAACTATTAATAATAATATTGCTAGCACAACATTTTATGAAGGAACAAGGCCTACAGGGGATTTCTAGACATGCATTTTTATTTTATCTTGCACGGGATGAGGTTGTCAATCCCACTCCCGGTGGAATCAAGTACAGTGAAGCTCACTGGATGCAATCCGAATACCTTTAACGCCAGAAAAATTCCTGGTGACCTAAAGGGGATTCGAACCCGGGACACTCGCATCATAGAGCAAGTGCTCTACCACTTGACCCATTGAGTGCACTTGATAAATATTAATGCTCTTTTTTAAAGGTTATATTAAGCCTAACCTCAAAAATCCAAGAAAAAAGAAATTTTTATAGAGGGCAAAACTTTTCTCAAAGATAAAGTTGACTAAACGTAACTAAAGAGTTTCCTTTTAAAGCCATTCGTGGAACATTACTCTCTTAATTAACCAAAGAGTTAATATAAAAATGTTAGGTTATGAATAAATTTGCGGTCTCTGATGGAATGTAGATGTAGCAGATCAGTGCACGAAAAAATAGACATTTCTTGATTCGTTCTTTCTAATTATTCACGGCGTTTCGGGAATGGATGTCCAGATATGTCCTCTTCATCAGGTTTTGAATTTTAAGGAAAAAAAAACGTACCGCTGGGTCTCAAACTCAACAGCAGCAAATCTTCCCACCTGTACGTGATTCTTCCTGCAAATTCAAAACCCGAGTGAAATTATATTCATCCTCGAAACGTAGTGAAGAAATCAAGAGAAAAACAAATCAAGAGAAGTCTATGATTTAGTTTTTAGGTAATGTATGACCTAACCTCGAAGCAATTTTCTTAAAAAATTGGGATTCACAAACCCTGTTTTACTAATTTTAATAAAATACCTCATAGTTCCACAAATCACCAAGGATTTATACCATTTTTGAGGTTATAATTTAAAATTTAAAATAAAAAGAATTAAAACATTTTATACCAGTTTTCTTTTCTTCTATCATGGGTATGGATCATAAAATTATCTTACACTATTACGCAGGGAAAATATTTCAAGTTTTTAATCATTGTATCTTAAAATTAGAGGTTAAGACTAAAATAACCTAAATAATGGAATAAGATTTTAACTTATGTACTTAGGTGGCTACAACGTTCCTTTAAAGATTAAAGAACCGGGCCTCTCACACTAAACTCCTTGTGAGTTTTCGTAACAATCTTGCTTTACGGGGAGGGGTTGTTACCCCTCGCCCAACCCTAAAGGACCGTTGTTCGTTAGCCTTAGGTTCGTGTTTTCCCACTGGAGTTGGTTACCCAAACTTCTATCACTCATCTGAGTGTACCGGGGCCTACCAGGTATCTAGCCCGCTTGGAGATGAACATAGAAATTGAGGAGAAAAGGCTATGTGTCGCCTTACCAACCCCCCCTCCTTCCATTTAGATGCCATCTTAGAATTTATTTTGAAATTTGTCGCAATGAAGAAAAAAACTTTTCGAGGTTAGATCATACATAACCTTAATCATGGAGATTTTTTTTTCACTTTATATAAGAATCAGGCTCGCAAACTCCTTTTCTATTCTGTAGAAGATTTTTTGGACAAATAAATAATTCTTAAATCCTCTGAATATTGAATGTATCAAATTATAATCTATTATATGACAGCTTTTGCCCATATAAAAATGTTGTTGTTTGAAATTTGTTGTTAAAAAAACATCATATCTCGAGGTTAGGGCATACGTAACCTTATTGTAAAGTATTTTTTCGCCTTATAACTGAGTCAGGCTTGAAAATTTTTTATCTGCCATGTAGAAGAATTTTTGAACAAAAAACGAAATTCTTAAATTATCTGAATTTGTAATTAATAAAATTCCATCTAAGATTTATGACACATCTTGCCCATTTAAAAATATTTTTGAAGCGTTTCTGAAGTAATGGATAAACTTGTAGATTCTTTGAGTTCTAGGACTAAAATGTATTTTATTTTGAATTTTGAAATGTGTTGTTAAAAAAAAACATTCTGTTTCGAGGTTAGGTCATATATAACCTTAAATTGTGGTATAAATTCTTTGTTAGAAATAAAAATTAGGGCAACAAATTCTACTTCTATCGCGTAGAAGAATTTTTGAATAAAAAAACAATATTTAAATTCTCTGAATTCCGAATGTATCAAATTCTAACCTAAGAATTTTGATAAATTTTGCTCATTTAAAAATGTTTTTAGAGGGGTTATGAAGTTAGGTTACGTTAAACATAACCTTAAATTACGAAATATATTATTTAATTAATGAAAATCGGGCTTGTAATCTCTTCATCTGCGGTGTAGAAGAATATTTGATAAAAAAGTAATTTCCTAGTTCTCTGATTTTTATGTATCATCAAATTTTAACCTAAAGGCTATAACCGATTATGTTCATTTGTGAATTATTGGTTTATTCGATTTGTTAAAGTCCTAGAAGAATTTGTAGATTTTTTGAAGATTAAAAGATCTTTTTCAAGATTAGATAACCTCAATGTTAGGTAAATTTTTAAGGTTAGGTAAATATAACCTCATTTTCTAGAATAACCTCTTTACAAAATAGGGTATTAGGCGTCTATTTATTATATTTATTTTATTGTAATCGATATAACTTATCACAATTCTATCCCATTTCACCAGTAATGCAACTTCTCCTCTTGATCACTTCTGCTGGTAGTATCTCCTTTAAGTTTTCCTAGAAGTGAGGTTTGTCCTATACCCAAGGTCATTTAATGCTTTATATTCAGCATCAAATTTCAGCATTAGGTCTCTGTATTGTTCTTCAGTTATTTGAGGATCCCTTATAGTGCCCCCAAAACATTCGAGAAGGCATTCTCTTGGCACAAATTCATGGAGTTCCTCGAGATTATCTCCGTGAAAATGAATCATTTCGGCATATTCTCGAGGAAGAAAAGGTTTTATGATTTTGTACAGGACAGTCGTGAAGTGATTTTGATTAATCAAGTGCAATCTCTTCGGCATGGCTGGAACAACATTCTGAAAAACAATTTAAAATAGAAAAGCCTTAAAAAATTCAACATTTCGCCTGTTCACAGATGCAGTTCTGTGTCTCCTCTTAGTTGAAAGTGTCTTGGCTAAAAGTCACATGAGGGGTAACTCATAATAGACAAAAATATACATGAAATTTCCTTTTTTTGTGAACATGGTATTTTTTTCTTCCTTTTGATTTGTGATGGGAATCAAGATTATTTGATAATTGGAAATTTTTCTTCATATTTTCCAATGTTTTGTTATTTCTGAGGTTACGTTTCTATGTTTCTAATGTTTCTAATAAGTGTTCTTGTATTTTATCAATTCGTTTTTCGCGATTCTAGGAATGTTTCAGTGTCTCTTGCGTATGGTCGACTCTAAAAACATTTTTTAAATATATTTTTCTACAATATCAGAACATTTCGTTGTTTCTGAGGGTACATTTATATGTTTTTAAAAAGCATTCTCGTATTTTTTCCATGCGTTTTCGCCATTTCAGGAACGTTTCAGTGTTTGTTGGATGCGTATAAGGTCGATCCTCATTGTCTGTTTCTTAAACATTATCCGCAATATCAGAAACGCTTGCGTGTTTCCTGAACACGCTTAACGCGTTTCTAAAAAGGTGTTCTTGTTTCTTGGATATATATTCAGCATTCTTTAAATTTAGATTTTAATTTTAATTAATTAATTAATTAATAATAAACATTTGAAATGTAATAAATTAAATTTAAATGTTTAGTAAACTAGTTACAGTTGTTATTCTAAAAAAATACACGTAGGGTAAAGTGGTATAAGTTGGACAATGGTACAATTTGGACAGGGCTTTTTACCTTGATAAATTTAGTACTTTATTTTTATTTGTATATTTTTAATGCTTTAGTTTTATAATTTGGTTCCTTGTGCTTAAAAACAAATTTTGTACTGTATTTATCAAGAAAACAGCCATGTCCAACTTGTACCGACGAATTGTCTAACTTGTGACATTAATTCCAAATTATATCACTTTACCACAGTTGTATTTCTAGATGTATTTCCGAGTTCCTATAAACGTTGTTCCATGAATACGTTTCTGAGGATTTTAAAACGGTTTTGCTTTTATTGGATGCGTTTTTCAATTGTAGAAGCCTTTCCGTGTTGTTTGAATAAATTACAGGCATTACAGGGTTACAGTGTTTCTAGAAACGTTCTCTCGTTTTTTAGTTAAATTTCCGGATTTCCACGAACGATGTTTTCTTTCCTAGATGAATTTTCAACATTATAAAAATATTTATGTGTTTATTAAGTGGTAACGATGATTCTAAAATCGTTTTCGTATTTCTAGGTATGTTTCTGGAGTTTCTGGATTTCTACGAATATTTTCTTGTTTCTTGAATAAGTTACTGAGAATTCTCAAACGTGTTTCGTCTTTACTGAATAAGTTTTTACAATTTTAGAAACAGTTGCCTGTTTTTGTAATCGTTCGTGCACAAGAAAAATACATTGAAGAACAGAAATAAGACTGAAGTTTTATATTCTGACGCCAGTCAGAACACCAGAACGATTTAGTATTACTTGAAGGTTACCAGGTTACCAAGATTCTAGAAAAGTTTTTCTATTTTTATTGGGAATACCGGACTTCGATGAAGCTTTGAAACGTTTTCGTATCTTTTTGGTGCGTTTTTGGGTTTTTAGAAACGTTTCTTTATTTTTTTTTTGGATAGTCCTTGCGATTATAGGAATGTTTTCGTGTTCCTTAAATCTGTAGGTTACCGTGATTCTAGAAATGTTTTCCTATTTTTATTTGGATGACCGGACTCCTACGAAGCTTTGAAACGCTATTATATCTATTTATGCGCTTTTCGGGTTTAAGAAACGTTTCTTTGTTTTTGTTTTGGATGCGTCTTTCCGATTATAGAAATGTTAAATCTATGTTTGGTTCCAGAAAGATTTGCGATTGCAGAATGCACTTCCGGATTTTTGAAAATGTTTCTGTGTCCGTGTTTCTTGAATACGTATCCATGATACTATCATAGAAACGTTTCTATGTTTCTTGGATGCGTTCTTTGCAATTATAATAATGTTTCCGAGTTCTGTGAATGATTTTTCGTAATTTTAGAAATGCTACCGAGTTTATTTACTGCGTTTCAGGGTTTCTAGAAACATTTCTTTATTTCTCGGGTTTGATTTTTTTTCTTGCAACTATAGAAATGTTTCCGGTTTACTTGAATGCCTTTCCTGGATTTTAGAAACATTTTCGTGTTTCTTGATTGCATCCTTGGAATTCTTGAAACATTTACATGTTTCTTCGAACCGTTTCTTAAATTCTTGAAACGTTTCTCGACTAAATGGCTTGTGTTTCTGCAATGAGTTACCCCTCAATTCCTTGGTTTTAAAACCGATCTTGGGATTTCTTTTCTCATGGAGGAACTACAGCTGTGCTCAGGCTGATTAAATCTTTATTACTTTGGCCAGACGTATTCCGAGTTTTATCAAAGTGAGGGAGATTTTCTTGGAATGTCGATAGGAAAATCCTTTGCAGTCTACAACTCCAACGAATCCATTAACTTGACTTTCTGGTTCCATCAAAAGAATTTCCCCAATCACCCAGAATGCCGCAATAAATTCCATTGGAGTGACCAAATCGGGATCAAAAAGTTCTAAAAGTTTAAAAGATATTCTAAATTTTTGTCATGAATGTCCTCAAACACATTTTAATAACCTGCACGTCCCATTATTACTCTTTGTCCATATTGATCTTTAACCGGAGAAATTATTCCTGCGTTCATGGCATAAATCCTGGCACATTCCGATGGAACAATATTTTGGAAAATTTCCGGAAAATCCACTTTGAATTTAAAGTATTCCTTCATGAGCTTGAATGCCTCATTCACATCAAATTTTCGTGCTCTCAAGAATTTCAGCAAGAAATGTCGATTATCACATGGCACAAAAAGATTTTTGTCATCTAAAATTTCACAATACAATGATTAAAAATTAAGAATTATATTTAAAAAAAAAAAGCTAATTACTTTGAATTAATTCGCTGAATTTCTTCAGTGCCTTTTCTTTAATTTCGTCAGTCTCATTGAGCGTTTCTTCTGCTTTCTTTTTACTTTTATCACTTAAATATCTAATATCAACGTTTAAACAATAATCATTAACTTTAAAGTTTGTAAATTCCTCAAAATCTGTGAGGAAAATCGAATTTCTCCTCTTGACTTCCATTATTACTTAATGTTAAATGATAACTGAGGTATGAAACGGATTTGTGAATTTATATAATAAAACCATAATTTTTTTTTTGCAAAAGACCAACCTCTGTGCAAATGAGTGCAAATAAAGCATAATGAAAAAAGAACCATTAAAATTAATTTTTGAATAATAATTGTGTCATTTTTTTAATAAATATAATTGTAAAAGAAGTAACGAGATGTCTCTCGGCTTCGTGAAATGATCGAACTCGTGATTTAAGCCTCCCAAAAGAAACTAGAGTAAATTGATATAATTTGGAATTAGTGTTACAAGTTGGACATGGCTTTTTCCTTGATAAATACAGTACAAAATTTGTTTTTAAGCACAAGGAACCAAATTTTAAAACTAAGGCATTAAAAATATACAAACAAAAATGAAGTACTAAATTTATCAAGACCAAAAGCCCTGTCCAAATTGTACCATTGCATTGTCCTACTTGTACCACTTTACCCTATGTGTATTATTTCATAACGATTTCGAACAGTTTGAACTGCACTATAAATACAATTGGATCATTATTGGTTCCTTACAGGTTTATTACCGATTGAAACTGATGTATACTTGCTCAGGATTCCAAGACCTTTCGAATGAGTCCAGATTTATCCTAATTGGTTTAGAAATATGCACCCTGGAGCTAACTTAGTTTTTGATATTGAAAAATTAATTAGAAGCACTAATGCAAGGATATTGCATTATCATCAGAAGTTCGTAAAACCAGCACATAGCCGTTAATAAGGAAAATCTTTAGTATGTTATAGCCGCACATGGGTTCCATGGTATCAATAGAACCAGAGATACAGGGGCAAAGTTCACGAAATTCAAAATTTTATCTTCTCTGGTCCTATTTGACCGAATTTGATAAAGGCGCAAACGAAATACGTTTAAAAAGAAAGGTTCGAAAGAAATGAACATTTCTATAAAACAATTTCTATTATTTAATTTTTTATCATCTTTCTGTTTTCTTTTTGGTCAACCCCCCGTGCGTTCATCACCGTCTTACCGTTGATTCCATCTCATTTCTTTAAAGTTTTTGTAGGGGCCGGACGTATCTCTGAATGAAAACGATGAAAAATCCTTTCTAAAGTCGTATATTTTATGGTTGTTGTACATACAGTAGAGTCTCGCTATAGGTCATATTTGGTTAGCGATTTGACACTTCTGTCGCACTAGTCCATGTCATTTTTTAAAATTATCAACGACTTTTAGTATTGAAATTGCTCAACGGCTTCCACTTTCTTTGCGATTGTGGTACTTGTCCTCGCTCTCTTCATTATGGATCACAATTATCACAACTACTCAATAAAGTTTGCCAAAAATATTAAAATAATTATGCATGTCGCATACTAAAAAACATAACCTAACTTAAAATCAGTATTTTAAAATCAACGGTCGATAAATTGTGGACTATAGAGCGATGGCCTATAGCGGGACTCTACTGTAACTGATATCCAAATGGTTGTCCGGAATGAATTTTTAGTTACTCTTTAGTCCTATAGAGTACTTGGGAAAAATAGCCAAACAAAGATGGAAATACATTTTGCTATTCTTTTCTCGCTTCGCGGAAAGTTATGCAAAGTTTCTGCTCGAATCGCCGCATGGAATATTTGACATCGCACTGCTTTTGATCATATTTTCCTGAATTCTTTTTCATGATTTGAATTCTTGTTGCCAATTTGTTTTCGTGAATAGTTACCCTATTTAAATCAATGAAGTTTGTGTTGAATTAAATTGAAGAATTTAAATTCAGTGACTGTTAAGACGTATGTTTGACAGCGACTGCCCGCGATCTCATAATATATAAAAAAATTCTTTAAAAAAATCGTCTATTAATCTGCAAGGAATTAATTCCAAAATATGAATATTCTATTCTCAGGCTTAAATGACTAAATTTAGTTCAAGTTTCGGCTAATTTGGTATTAATATAATCTAAGGTAGGTTTGAAATTTCGGATAGATTCGGAAGACCGGAGTTTTAATAGGCTTGTCCAAAATTCCAAACCGGCATTGGCATAGGTTAGAATGGTTAGAAATTTTGCTCTGGAACCAAGAAATGGGGAAGTGCTCTACAGCGTAGAATCATTTTCTGGGAGAAAAATGATTTTTTTTACGAAATGTGCGTATTCATAATGGTTTTTTAAAAGATACCACAGTCCCAAAGCTGTCTTAAAAATATAATTTCTAAACTTGGCTGACCGATATACAGTCAAGTTCCTCAAATACGAACTCCCTCCTCAAATTTGAACTACGGTTGAATTCAAAATGTAGAATTTGAGGTTATGTGAAGAAAGTATAGTGTGTAGTCTGAATTAGAACCACTTTTGCCCGATGTTTCCTCAATATTATCTTATTACATTAACATTAAACTTCCTCAACAAATTTAATTTATTCAACAATAAATTACATTAATAACATTTAAAGTTGTTTTTTCTTTAATTAGGGATAGTGTATTTTGCATGAATTCCGTTACGTTTTTGAAAATACTGTTCAAATTTGAGGAGTGAGATGTCATCTATACAGATATAAGAGTTCGGCTCCTGCACTGAGAAAAAAAGAGGATACGATTAACTTTATTTCCTCATAATTTTAACATCTTTAGGTGTAAAAATATATCAACATTTTTTAATGTTAATTTTACACCTTTTTAAGGGTAAAATTAACATGAAAAAAGGTAACTTTAACCCCAAATACACTTAAAAAGGGTAATATTTACACCGATTTTGGATTAATACTGCAGGGTAAAATTAACATTTCCGGAATGTTATTTTAACTTTTTCGGATCTCTCAGTGTGGTCGAATTCCCGAAGACCAAAATCTCCGCAGGGCCAAAATCCCAAACATCAAAATTCCGAATTTTTGTTATAGCTACTTTTATGACTGCGCATGCGCTTTCTGAAGGCAAAGGGATATTTTCTGTGTTTTGGGAACTTATTTCACACATTGTCCTCTTTATAATTTCGTTCCTTTCAGGACTTTGACTATTCGGGATGTTGGTTTTGAAGATTTTGGCGTTCGGGATTTTAGCTTTCGGGATTTAGACACTTTCAGGGTATTGCCGTTCGGATCGGAACTTTTGTTGCCACCGAAGGGTTCAAAATTTAAAAAGAAAATTTTGATTGTTCATATCTCCGAGATTTATTAACCGATCTTAATCACTGGATATTCAATCGAAAGGTCTTGACAAACCCTAAATATTGAGATTACAAATTAACTCAAAACTCTCCCATAGGGGATGTTCCTGACTAATACAGTGCTGTCTCTCTATATGCACAGTTTGGGTACTTTTTTTCACAGTTCTCTCTCTGAATATGCACAACTTTTTTTGAAATTCCCAACGGTTTTTTTTCTTTCTTTTAATAAATTATCATTTTTTATTGTTCTAGAATTTCCCGTGTTATTTTAAATATAATATGTGACAGGAAAAATAAAATTAAGAAAATTAAAAACAAGAAAATTAGTTACCAAGAAAATAATTTTCTTTATTATGTAAAAATTTTCAAATACAGTGCCCGCTTTGTAATCCGGATGATTGGGAGACAATATGACAAATGTCCGCTTCGTTATCCGGATGGATTTTTTGAATTTGTTCAACGTCTCGAAAATATAATACAAGATTTTTTTTGTAGAATTAGTATAAAAGTTTTAAAGAAAATTGAAAAGACATAGTTAGAGAATTCGTTATGCTATTATACTTCATTTATTAAACAAAAACTTCACAAGATAATCCATCTTTCATTGGTGAACAGACAAGCATAAATAACCTCAAAATTATTTTATATGTAACCGTCGAGAACTCGTCCGGATTACGCTGATCCGGATTAGAGAGCGGGCACTGTAGTTTAAAAAGGTTATGCGACATCTTTGAAGTTTTTTGAGAAAATGAGGTTAATTTGTTTTGCCCAAAAGAAAATGCAAATTATAGAGAAAGAAAAACTGCAAAGTAATTAATAAGAAAAACCTGAAGTTTCTAAAATTAATGAGGTTAATAAAAAGATTTCTTATTAATTACAAGGACAAAATTAATCTTCATAAAATTTATTTTAGCTTTTTTGAGGTTAAGTTCAACATAACCTCATATTCTGATCATTCTGTTACCTGCATTTTCTTCCGCAGAAACGACGAAGAAAGCCAATGTGTTGATTATCGGAACATTGTGAAGGACAACCAAGATGTTGATGATGAGATTCCGGAGTTAATTTAGGAGGAAGAGACATTTTGCAGACGACACCAAAAAGAGGTAAATCATTTTTTTCTGATAACTCAATTTTATTTCTCTTAATCTACCTGTCTATAACGCCTTCCCTATATCTTTTTCACATTTTCTTTCTTGTTTCTTGACAAAAAAAATGGTACTTGAAGAGATAGTGAAATGGTTGATAAGAAAATTTAGGGTTTTTCTTGGTTGATATGACATTATTTTTTTTGGTTCTTCAATTCCATTCCTCAATCTCTAATTGCACTTTTTTTCCTTTTTTTCTCGAGCAATTATTTCACGTGAAATTTTGATGTTTTCTCTTTTCCTTGACAGTAAAGGTTGTATATTTAGGAAAGAAAAGTAGTATAGAAAATATAGATGAAGTTTTTGGTCAAATTTGGTTGTTTAATCACGAGCTATCTTTAGCTCATTTCGTTTTTTTTTCTTGTCTTTGTTATTAAGGCTGTTTCATAACTTTCTCTCCAAAGGAATTTTTCTTGTTATCACTTTTCTATCACTGAATTTTTGAAGATTTTTCCTTAATAATTTCTCTCCTATCTTCTCTCTTTCTATTTTTTTTCGTGAATTCCTATAAAAAGTGATGCTTTCTGTCTTATTTTCTCTTAAAAGATAAATCCTCTTAATTTTTTTTCTTGTTTTTTTCATTTTTTAAACAAATATTCATTAATCACTACTTAGAGCTAGAGTTTTATATTTAAAAACCTAATGCAAAAAAAAACTAGAAACAATAAATTCAGACTTTGTGGATTCTTACAAGGATCCCTCTTTGCTCCATTTTATTTTTTTCATCTTAAATTTTTCCCTGCCAAAATATCTTCCAAAATCACCAGAAATTTCCCTTTCAATTTTGCCTCATTTTTGTTTTAATATAAATCTCAATCGAAGGTATAAATTTCTAAATTTTTTTTTTGAGAGAGAAAGAAAATTAAAAACAAATTCTTTCTCATTTTTCCTCGTAGTAAAAAGAAAATAAATCAGGGAAATTTCTCATTTTTCCATTACTAAATTAATTCTATTTACAAAATTTTTTTGTGGCATTTGTTTCTGCGTGAAAAGAACAATGAAATAATTTCAATTGTCCTCTGA
The DNA here is from genome assembly GCF_024763615.1 of Phlebotomus papatasi. NCBI lineage: Eukaryota > Metazoa > Arthropoda > Insecta > Diptera > Psychodidae > Phlebotomus > Phlebotomus papatasi. The sequence continues at coordinate 85,663,323 of NC_077224.1, read as the reverse complement.
ATTCCTTCACACAAATCACCCGCGAATGGTCTTCAAAATCGTGAAACAGCAACGTGTTAACTTTCGCGACTCGGGAGTTTGCTGAAGAAGCGTCTTGGCCACGAAATGGGACAGTCGTATTGACGTGGAACGGGGCCACGGATATTTTTTTCAAAATATCGGAAATACATGAACCACCATTCACGTGACAAGTAGTTGTTGGATGATTGCTTGAGGAGCATTTGATTGTTGGCCAAAGTGTGATAAGTCCAGAATAGACGAGTTGTTACGTAGTACGCAATAAGTACGTCAATTGTATAGTGACCATGTGCCAGAAGTACCTGCAAAACAAACAAAATTAATGAAAAGGGAAAAAAATTGAAAAATTTGCAAACTTTTCATTTAATTGCAAAGTGCAAAGTATAGAGTGCAAAGTGCAAAGTTGTAATTGCAAAGTAATTGCAAAGTCTCAAGTTGATTCTTCAAAATCTCTTTTGTATTAAAAAGCTCGATGATAAGTGCAAAGTGTAAAGTTTAAAGCATTTTTTTAATAGTAAAACGGAGTCTTCATTGAAAAAAAAAATAAATCCTCAAAATGTCTGTATTTTACAATGAAAGGGGGATGACAAAGCGTTTTAGGCTTTGCGAAATACTCGAAATCGTGACTTACTTAGATGCTATACCTGAAAAGCACTTTCGCATCATTTACCGTTTAACGGTTCACAACCGATTTAAACCGATCTATAAATCACTCAAAACATTGCCCAAAATAACTTAGGAGTGATACAATTGAATTTCTGATAAAAATCACTTGTCGCCGGGTATAAATCAGTATATTACCGGTTCATAACCGATTTAAACCGATTTAGGCTTGCCAAGAATTCCAATACCTTTCCAACGATCCCAAACATGATACCAATTGGTTCAGGAATGTGCCATCTAGAGCCTTTTAATCATTTTGCTTTGAAAAATCGTTATGAAGCGCTCTGATATCTTCCCGGACTTCCGGAATGCGAAAATCCCCTTAAATTGGCGCTTACTACGAAACACCGGTGGTGGTCCCCTGTGCTCCTCGCACACACGATCATGGTCAAAAATCATGGTCATGGATCTTTATTTTTTTTTTAATTTTTGAAAAATTATGCAAAGTGAAAATTGTAATGCTTAAGGCAATTTCTTAATTTGCAAAGTGTAATTTTAATAATTTTAAAGAGTTTGTTTGCGTTATCCCAGCATTTTGCATTAAAAATTCGGCAAAAAATATTTTTGTTAATTTACGCAAAGTGGAAAATGCAAACTTTAAGGCAATATCCTAATTGCCTAATCGACAAAAGTGCTTTTTATTATTTTTTTTTAAAATCTTCTTTGCGAAAACTTTGCATCCTTGCACTTTGCATTGAAAATCATACAAAAAAATGTTTAAAAAATTCTTTTTTGTTTAATTATGCAATATGTAAGTTGAAAGCAATTTGTCTTGTCAATTGCAAAGCGAATTCTCAACACATTTTTTTTCCAAAATCTCTGAATTGTACACTGAAAATCAAACAAAAATCATGGATCTTTCTTAGAAAATTTTGAAAAATTATGCAAAGTGAAAAGTGAAAGAGCAAAGTTTAAGGAAATTTTTAAACTGCAAAGTGTAATTTTCATTATTTAAAAATAAATCTTGTTTACTATATCCCAGCACTTTGCATTAAGAACTAAGTAAATTTTTTTTAGAAAATTATATTTTATTTAATTATGAAAAGCGCAAAGTGCAAAGGTGTTAGAAATTTGTCAATTTTAGTAGAAAATTTTCTATTTTCTTTTAACTATTTGTCGTTAAAATCCCTTCAATTTGCTTTAATTATTATGGAAAATAATAACTTAAAATATTATTTTTTTTTTTAATTTTTGTAAAGTGAAAAGTATAAAGTGCAAAGTCCAAACCCATTTTGCATTCACAAAGCATATTGTCCATTGTCTCTTTTATTTTTTAATTTTTATAAAATAAAACAAAAAAAATGATAAAAAATATGTATTCGATCAAAATGCAAGGTTAAAAATAATTTGTCAATTGTAAAGTGTATTATCTATTTTCTTTACACAAATGCTGTCTCTAAAATCTCTTTTCCGAAGAAATATTTAGAATGAAAAGGTCTTTAAAATCAAATTCCATTTGTTTTTGGTTTCTGAAATTTGCCTTTGCAACGTATTTTGCAAAGTTTCTGTTTCGTTTAAGTTTTGCAAAATTATGAAAAAGAATCTATTTTGGTATTTCTTTTTAAACTTTTCAATTTAAATACATTAGGTTTGAGAATTCCTTAAAAATTGACGATAATCTCCTCACTTTGCATTTATTTCTTTTAGTAAAATTTTTGCCTAAAATGCAAAGTGTAAAGGGTTTATTTTAATTCTATTTGCAATTATTTACAAAACAAATTGCAAAGTCAAACAATTTAAATTTGGGAAATGAACTACAAAAATATGAATTTGATATTTATGGGATTCGGAATTTTTATTTTCTCCATTTTGTTTTTCCCAGTTTGTCTTTGGAATCTTTGTCTTCGGTAATTTTTGTTTTTTGGAAACTTTGTCTTTGGAAATCTTGTCTTTCATGCATTTTGTGCAAGTGTCGGAAATTTTGTCTGTCATACAGAAAATTTCCCTTTGCGCCAAATTACGAAAGTAAAAACTTCCCAAAAGAGAATTTCCCTTTGCCCCAAAGGATGAAACTCAAAACTTCCCAAAACGCAGAAAATTTCCCTTCGCCCCAAAGGAAAAAACTAAAAACTTCCTAAAACGCAGAAAATTTCCCTTTTCCTCAAAGGACGAGACCAAAAACTTCCCAAATCACAAAAAATTTCCCTTAGCTCTAAAGGACAAAACTAAAAACTTCCCAAAACGCAGAAAATTTCCCTTTGCCCCAAAAGACGAAACCAAAAACTTCCCAAAACACTGTTGTAATTTCATTATTTAATAAAATATTACTTGTTTAAAATATATGAAAGACACAATTTACCAAGACAAAGTTTCCAAAAAACAAAGATTCCGCAAACCGATATTTATATATTTTATTAGGAACATTTTTTTCCCATGGCACATTTACTTTTCAAAAGTATTTTGCAAAGTGCAAAGTTAAAACAAGGTTCTGCAAACAATGTTTATCGTATGAAAATGCGGAAGAAAATGTAAAAAATTAGATTTTGCAAACACTTCTTTCAATTCTAAGATAAAAATAAGCTTAAAGATTTGAATTAAAGATTTTCTATTTTGAATTGAAGGCCAGAAATGCTTCCTCTAATGGATTATTCAGAGTTAATTTTCACTTTTCTCTTGGCAACTTCTGCATTTTCTAACTTCAAGTGCTTTGTTTTCATTGAAATAATCCACGAGCAAATAATTTCCATCGAATCGAATGAAAATGCTCGATTTTTTTTGTTTTAGTTCCCTCTCGAAAAAAATTCTTATCACCCAGTTCAGCCAGAGTAAAGAGCAAAGATGGAAAATGGCAAAAATAGTGATAAAGGTGATAAAGTTAATCCAAAGGGATCAAGCTACAATCTACAACTTACCATAATGATTCCGACAAGAGCATTCAGCCAGGCGGCCCAGTGAATGGCATAGAAGCGTTTTGGTGAATCTGCAATTTGAGTTCAAATAAATTAATGATGCGGTTTCGTATCGCATGAGAAAGGATGATTTTTTTTTTAAATAGAATTACTTCTTGGCATTTCTCCGCCTAATTGGAGAGGTATTTGCATAATTTGTCAAAGAGGCAAAAAGGTAGTGATAAGCTTGTTTGAGGTTATGGAAACTCTGATTCTTTTGATTGCAAATTGGTCTAAGTTACTCTTTTAGTTAAGAGGTTATTCTAGAATTTGAGGTTAAGTATCATTTAACCTGAAAAAAGGTCATTTCATAGCAGAAACTTCCCTATTAAATGCAACTTGCAATTTTTCTACAATCTGTTTATCTCTGAATTCAACAAATACTTCTTTGTTAAATGAACAGGATCTGGTACGTTTTAAGGTTAGGATTCTGCACAATTAGATTTTCAATAACTTTCAGATTATATTTATTTAGTCGTGGTCAAAATACAAAGTTCCAATTGCAGGATAAGGGCTTCTTTGAGAAATTTTAAAGTAAAGACCAACATAACCTAAAACATCGATATAATCTTTTGAGATATAATAATGAGATAATGAGACCGTAAATATCAAAATCGTTCTACTTTTCTTTCAAATTGTCAAAAACTTTTATCAAATAAATCACTATATTGTTTTGTCCATGGAATATTTTAGTGTTATGTGCAACATAACCTCTTCTTAATCCCGATTTGATAGTGCTGTCAACTCTAAGATAAAAAATATGCTTAAGATTTGAGTTAAATATTTAATGTTCAAATTAAAGATTTCCTATTCTGAATCAAAGGTTTAAAAGCCTTAAAGCAATTTGATGCTTTAAAATTAAAGATCTTCATTGAAAAATCGAATTAGCATTAAATATCGGTTTTGATATTGAATGTTTAAAGATTTATATCAAAATCTGTTCACTTTTTCTTTCAAAGAGTCCTAAATTTAAGAGAATTATTGCTACAGCGTCTGTTCCATGGAATATTTGTAGGTTATGCTCAACATAACCTTTTCTCAATCCTGATAATGCTGTCAATTCTATGATAAAATATGCTTAAAGATTTAAGTTAAATATTTAATGTTCAAATTAAAGATTTCCTATTCTGAATCAAAGGTTTAAAAGCCTTCAAGCAATTTGATACTTTAAAATTAAAGATCTTCATTGAAAAATCGAATAAGCATTAAAAAATCGGTTTTGATATTGAACACTTAGAGATTTATATCGAAATCTCTTCACTTTTTTTCTTCAAAAAGTCCTAAATTTATGAGAATCATTGCTACAGCGTCTGTTCCATGGAATATTTGTAGGTTATGTTCAACATAACCTTATATTTTTAACCACTTTCTTTGTTAAATAAGAGGATTAGATCTTATTTCTAGATATTTTATGATTTTGAAAGACTACTTTAATTTTATGTAAATCTTCTAGTTTCTTTTACAACTTTGAAGTATATCCAAATTGTGTTTTTATTCTTTTATAGGTTATGTGCAGTACAATTTAAAAAATTGAGTTAATAATTATGTCCATTCTTTTCTTAGCATAAAAACTTTTTACATTGCGTAATTTGCGTCACATGGGGAAGAGTTTTTCAAATAAAATAAGAATGGGATACAAACATAACCTCAAAATGCTGATATATTTTGTGAGACGAAATACCTTTAATTTAAAAAAAAATGCAGTAATCTGATAATATAAAACAAATTGCAAGATCTTCAGGTTATTCCTTCTTTTTGAAAAGCATTCAATTTTAATTTTAAAAATCCTAAAAATAGATAAAGTTTTTAGGTTAGGATTTCCTCTAGCTTTCTTAGTAGTTAAAATTGGAAATCCTGATCACTTTTTGCAAATCCAAGTTCTGTTAAATTCAAAAGGTTCCGTTACTAACTAAAATGCCCCTTTCATGTTTTAGGTTATGTACTAATATAACCTCAATTGTAAAAACTTGATTTTTGTGCTTCATTAGAAGCACTGCAATAGCTGTGACGATGAAAGAGTCACAGCAAAGTTATTCTTCGAACGAAGATAATGTAATGGTATCCTTTGCATGAAAATAGCCCATGAGAATTATTTATTTCCAGCGATTGAATTGGGGATTGCGATTGAGAATTACAGCCCTTGAGTATTTGGTACACTCAGAAAATTTAACCGCCAAATAATTTTATTCAGTATTTATTTTTGTCTCAGAACGTCTATGCGTCGTATGAAAGATTTTATAGGTTTCGAATTGAATTTGCAGCTAAAATAGATTTGATTAGCGTCATTATCGCAAGAATATAAATATCCAGATGAAAATTACACCAAAAATTTTTGAACGCAGCTCAAAGAGTGAGCTCAGATGCTCTTATCGAAGGTCAACGTGTATTTTTGATTTTCACTTTAAATATGGAAAATTTTGGATCTATTTTTATTTGTGCAACATTTCCAAGCAATTTTAATCGCTAGCAGCGAAATTTTGTTGAATAGACAAGAGATCGCGTTTTAAAGTGAGGTTATGGCACTCCTAACCTTTGAAGAATGATAGAATTTTTGATTCTGCACCTTATTTAGCAAAGTTTGTTATGGAAATTGTGTTTACATTGCGATTAATTTTAAATATTTATTGATTCCTATATCAAAAGGGTTAAAAGATCACAATGAAATTTTGAGGTTATGTAGAATATTACAAGGTAAATTTCCCATTAAAAAATCTTCATGACTGTTCTAGGGTACATATACTTCCAAAGCTTCAAATCAATTTTTAAAAATGGGAAAACCTTGGAAATGTTAGAAGGTTTGAGGTTAGGATTTCCTACATTTCGAAATTTACTTAACGTCTCAAAACCGAATTGGAAATATGACAAATCTAGTTTTCCTTCTAAGAAAAGACCTCGAACTCGGGATTTTTTTTGTTTTTTTCGGGTTATTTTCTTATTTGTATTAAAAGCTAATTAGAAAATTGAGGTTAAGTCATAACGTTTAACCATAACCAAAAAAATCTTGCTATACTTTGAACTTTAATACCTTAGAATTTTATGTGATGCATTTCTTGTTTATTCTAATCCTTCTAAATGCTTAAGTATTCCAATCGTATAAGATTCTATCTGTAATTCTGGAGTTTAGATTGTGAGGTTATGTGCAACATCACAAGGTAAGTCTTCCATCAGAGAATCTTCCGAATTTTCCTATCATATACATATTTCCAGTCAATTTTCAAACATTTCTGATTTGATTAAATAAAAAAAAATCTAGCTGAAAAGTTTGAGAGGTTTGAGGTTAGGATTTGCTGCATATCGAAATTCACTAAAGATCTCACAAACTAATGAGAAATATGTCAAATCCGATACTTTTCGTAAGAAAGGATAACGGGCTCGGGAATTTTTTGCTTTTTGGGGTTATTTTCTTGTTTATAATAGAAGCTATTTAGAAAATTGAAGTTATTACTAATCGTATCGAGATATTGTACCACAAGGTAATAATTTTTACAATGTCAATTCTCGTAGTGGAAAAATCTGCTAAGAATCTGCTAAGCTCCTAAAGTTGTTGGGCGAAGGCAGTGCATTATATTACGTCATTATTACATGTGAAAATTATTTAAATCAGACATTCGGATCTTTGCACCGGACGGGACTCGAACTCACATTTGTGAGAGTTGAGCCAGAGATCTCATTCGCCCAAGACACAACGCTTTTGACTATTACGCCACTGAGATCTTCAGAAAATTGAGGTTAAGTCGTAAGGTTCAGACATAACCACAAAAATCTGGTAATATTTCGAATTTAAGAAACTTTAACCTTTTTATATGGCGAGTTTTTTTCTTCATTCTAATCGGTTTTGTATTCCAAATGCAACTAATTCTATCCTAGGATTCTTAGCAAGTTTGAGGTTATGTTTTACCGTACTTGTAGATATAAACAGAGAGTAAAAATTAAGAGAAAATAGCTGAATTATCAGAAGAAAAAGTTTAGAAAGGAAGTTTATTAATAGTTAAGTTTCGTATGCATTTTCTCTTTAGACAACAAAAAGGATACTTCTGAAAGTATGGTTATGTTAAGCTTAACCTCAAAGGACACATTTTAAATTGCAAAATGCCGAAATAATTCGTAGATTTTTTTTGCATTTTAAATCAAAACCATAAAAATTTTGCGTGGTTAAATCATGAGTTCTAACCTCAAAAAAGTCAAATTTGAGGTTAGAATTTGATACAATCCTGATTTAGGACTGATTAAGTTTGTTCTAACCTTGTTATCTAATTGAATCAAATTCTAACCTGAAAATTTAACTTTTTGAGGTTAGGAGAGTTCCAACTCTAACCTTACAATTTTTGTCGAGTAGAATTAACTATTTTGTTTTCTTCAGAGAATTTCTTTTTTGTGTTCATTTTTTCTCAGTATCATTACCTCAATTTGTTGTTTACTAATCGATTACAAAACTCAGGGGAATTTGTTATTGAACTCAATTTGCATAATTTTACTTTCGATAGATTTCTATTAAAACTAAAGAATTTCTCTTTGAATATTTTGGATGTTGCTATTTTTATGAATTTTGTTTATCTTAAAAATCTCGAAATTCATCCATCATTGAGTCTGAGAAAGGCAAGGTTAAGTGATTGACTTACATTCGCTGATGATTAGATAGGCAAGAACCAGCATGACCGTATGTCCACTGTAGATGTAGTCACCGCAGAAGGTGTGCTTGCCGTTGATGGACAGTCCGAAGCCGGACAAGAGTTGAAAGACGCGTTTGGCAATCAAGAGGGGAGTTGTTGAGTTTGACTTGGGACTGCAATAGTAAGTTGTACTAGGAACAGGCAAAACTGTCACGTACATCGTCACAGATCGCATTAGGTAGAGCAGGGCCATCAGTAGGAAAACCCGACGCATTACGATGAATCTGACGGGGGAAAATGCGTTTGGTGGGGAGGAAGAGATATCGTTTTAGTCATATTTTTGATAAGAAAAATTTGGTAATTGAGATAAGCAAACCTGTGTTTGTGGAAAATGATGAGAATGATGCATGAATTGACGCCGATCATTATGAGAATTTCACTGACATTGAGAGCCCAATCCATATCCTGAATATTGTCCAGGACGACGTCCGGAAGTGGTGCATATTTTTCTCTATCAGGTAGTCTTTCATGGACGAGGGATAGTGATACTGTGGCTAATATAAAGTTGACGACTAATATCACAAATGCTGCAATAGAAAGGCAACGGTTAGAGGAATTTGAAATTGTGAGGTTATGTTGAACATAACCAAAAATATAAAAGAATATTCAATCTTTAAAAGCTTTTGGGTTATTTTTTCTGTATGCTCCCAGTGGTTTTTTTTTAACTTTCTGTCTCCCAAATACATTAAATTTTAAACTCGGACACTTGCTGGTTTGAGGTTAGAATTCAATGCACTTCAAAATTGATTTTCTAACCTCAAAATATCTAAATTGAGCGGAAAATGAGGAAACAGGATTTGTTTATTCGGATTAGGTTATTTAAAAAAATTAAAGTATTTAAAAAAATGCTTCTGTCTTGTTTTAGGTTATGTTGAATATAACCTCAATTTGAAAAACTTCTGAAATATTAGCATTAACCTCTCAAAAATTATTTCTATGCTTTATTAGAATGAATTAAAAATTAAACTGGGGCACTTGGCCGGTTTGAGGTTAAAATTCACTGCATTTAAAAAATCATTTTCTTGATTAGAATGAGTAGCACACATTTTATACCAGCATTTTAGCCTTAAAATATTTAAATTAGGCGAATAATGAGGAAAATCAATACTTGAACGCGATTTTTAATTCGAATTAGAGGTTATTTAAAAAAATTAAGATATTTAAAAAAAATGCTACTGTCATGTTTTAGGTTATGTCGAATATAACCTCAATTGTAAAAACTTATGAAATATTATCATAAACCTACTAAAAATTATTTCTATGCTTCTTTAGAATGTATTAAATTTTAAACTGGGACACTTGGCCGGTTTGAGGTTAGAATTCACTGCACTTAAATATTCATTTTTTTATAGAATGCATAGTACACATCTTAAATCAGCCTTTTTGCCTCAAAATATCTTAATTAATTTGTTTCATCGGGTTAGAGGATATTTAAAAAAAAAGTGAGGTTAGGTGTAACCTAACCGGAAAAATCTAACCGTATTTTGTATTTCACAATAATTTAAACACTTTCCACTCAATCCATTTTATTGAGTATTTTAAATACTTCTGTATTTCAAATATAATGAGCTTTATTATGAAAAAATTGTACGATTTGAGGTTAGAACATTTTAGAACTCTTAGAACAGATAATATAGGGTTAGAAATGATAATTCAGGGTGATAGAACTTAAATTATAACTAACTGTAAATAAAACTTGGTCACAAACTTCTAAAGCTATTGTATTTTATTAGACTGATTTTCTTGTTCTTACTAAAAATGAGGTTAGATTAAATCTAACCTAAAACCTAATAAAAATAATTAAATTGCAAGAATTCTGATTCATTCCAATGTACATTTTTTTGGTAGAAGTTGTTTTCTTCTGAATTATTAATGTATGAAAATTTTTAATTGAGAAAGGGATGTGTTTGAGGTTAGAATTTATTTCATTGTAAAATGAAAGTAACATTTTTTGAACCACAAATTAGGTCACAATTTTGTATGAGAGCTCTTGAAATTCCTAAGGTTTAAGTTTGATTTTTATAAATGGTCGAATTCTTTTTTGAATGCTTTACGAAGGATGCTAAGCTCAGTTGTGTTAATAATGACATAACCTAGAATTTTTTTTAAGTAGACAAATAACAGGAATGGCTTGGTATAAACAGATTATTTTTCAAGGTACATTGTATCATGAAAAATCTAATACTTTTAATTCTATTATTTGATCAAATTTTTTTTGGAAAAGTTAGGTTATGGTGTTTCTAACCTAAAAAGGAACCTGCATTAACCTCACATTCCAGGAAAAACTTTCAATTGAATTAAATGATTAACAGTTTTATCTTTTGATGAACTTTTTCAAGGAAATCTGTAATATTTAATGTGACTCTCTGTCCTGACCCAATGGTAAACCTTTTGATACTTTTAATTAATAGGATAAAGAGATTGGAAAATGTCTCCATGAATTTATCATTAATTTTTTCTCCGTCTTGCGAACGTCGCGTGAATTTCTGTGTTGAGTGTTTGATAGTATTTTGTCAAGAAGTACTGGCACTTTTTTTCACTTAAAATTTTAATGTGGGAAAAATCAATAAGTCTCTAAGCAACTCATCAGTTAGATTGTGGGAATTCCACAAATGCTCTTTCCTCATTTTCCAACTAAACTGAGTGCAAAATGAAGCTGTAGAAATTTTCTGCAAGCATATTGAATTTCAGAATGAATAAGTTGTATAAATTGATTTTCTCACAAAAGTTGTGTCTAGATTGAAAATTAAAATTTTCTTCCGCATCTCAACTGATGGCTTGAGCGATATTAGTATTTGTGTAAACAAGAATTAGACGATAAAGCATTTCAGAAAAGCAAACACAGATGCAAATGCAGCTATTAAGACTTGATCAGCTTATTTCCTTTGAGATTCATGCTGAAAGTCACGTCTAAATGTGTGAAAAATCGATTTTGAGCTGAATTTGAGGGACATTCTGCAGAAATTTTCCAATTCTAGAGCCTAATTCTATTATTTCTAATAGATATTATTACAAAATTTGAGGTTATGTTTAGCTTTACATTGAAAAAAATAAAGTTTCTAAGTTTAAATGAAATTTGATGATCATTAAAGGGTCAGAATGTTAAATAAAACGATAGATCTTGGTTTTGTTTATTCAGGTCTTAAGTAAATCTTAAGATTTCTAACCACAAAAAAGAAATAGGGATATAAGTTCAATATTTTTCACAAATCATTAATTCAGTAATTTTAGTCAGATCGTCTTCTTTTTAAGTTAAATTACAGTTAAAAGTGGCATCAGGACGCAATATTAAGAGACCTTGCTTCAAAGATTTTTGAGGTTATGTGAATTATTCTCAACATAACCTAAAATTTCAAAACCCTGTTAAAATAATAAAATGAGACGTTGTAATTCAGTACGTTGTACAAAAATCAAATAGGGTTAGCATAATACTATTAACACACTAATTCCGTCATTAATTTAAACTATTGAGGTTAGGATCTGATATCTTTGGAACAGGAAAAGAAGCTTTTTAATTTGTATAGTAAATTGATTAATTTGTGATAACGATTGCTAATGTTCCAAGGTTCTTGTACTAGTCTTGTCATACTACAATTTATTTTAGAGGTTATGTCTAGCATTATCTGACATTTCGAAGTAACTTCTTATTTAAGTATAAGAACATTAAACGCAATAGATTAAATACATAGGTGAATAAGTGGTTTTAAGAGTGAACCGTGAGCGTTTATCGGCAATATTGTGCCGATCTGGAGCCAAAAATCGTCAGATCGGTACTATTTTGCCAAGAATTCAACACATTGGCACAATTTGGCCAGAAAGCGACAATTCATCATTTTCATTAGCAAAACTCGGCAGATCTGCACGATTTTAGCGAAGAATCGGCAGATTTAAATGTCACTTAGTTCTTATAAAGTACAGCGTTCATTTCAACTTGCATAACATCATAAATTTCCTACAGAAAATTCCAGTGCAGTGGTAAATTTTGATATACTGTACTGGAAACACTAATCTTGTAGACTTATTCGGCAGACCGGAACGAGGTCGATAAAATTCGTACGAAATCGGCAAATCGGCACAATTTGCCGACTTTCTGAGATCCGTGAGCGACACAGTTATCTACCCCTTGGATTAAATGAAAATTGTGCTTATTAGGGGAAAGTACACTGCCCTCGAACGTTCATGCCTTCGAATAATTTGAATTTTCCTCCAAAATAGGAATTTTTTAACATAACCTCACAATTGACATTTTAAATCCAAACGTCGTTCGAATTTGAGAGATTCAGGTTTGAGAGACTACTGTAAATATTTGTTTTTTCAAAGTTTCAAGCCCAAACTTCTTTCTGGAGGCTATGTTCAGCAAAATTTCAGGCTGTGATATTACTCGTGAACTAAATTAGACAATTCGTTCCATTAGCGGAATATGCTCGCAATTATGAACATTCTCTTCATGCCCAAAGTACATAACCTTATCGGTTTCTAAGGATTCAAGATATTTGAGGTTAAGTGTAATTAAATTTATTTTAATGCAATAAAACTGTCTGAATTGTTGATCTGACAAACTTGATGTATTTGGGAAAATTGTTCTTTAATTTGAAAAATTAAAAAAAAACATTTGTTTTAATAAATAAAGATCGCATCTGAGTGCTTTGCAGCCATTTATGGGAGAAGAACGGTTTAATTTTTCATATTAAAACCACAAAATTGGTCAAAAGGAGTAAATTTATTAAAAATGATATGAACCAAATACGATCATAGTGTAAGATGAGATAATTTGGAAGCCTTGTACCCTATCATGGCTATCATGGTTTTCTTCCAAAATAGATATGATTCCGAATTACCACATCTTATCTTAAATATCCCCTGCAATTATTAGCTACTAAGAATTAAAATATTTGAGGTTATGTGTTGTAGAAATTGGTTCTTGCTACTATAGCGCCCCCAGTGTCGATTCCACAAAGTAAATATGTTCTAGAAAGATGAAATACTTTGCAAAATCTTTCGAGTTGTGAGAAACACTTCAATAAAGTTTTAGCCCAATCTGAGGATATGAAATTTTGTTGCAGTTGTAGTCACTTGAGGTTATTTAGAACCTCAGTAATGTATACAGAAAAGCGATTGTTGATTTTTTTGCACTAAAATAACTGCGAATGTTCAGCAAAATCGAAATTATTTGGTTTGATTTTATAGCCTCTGGCAAATGAGATAAATCAGGAAGAATATTCACACAAAGTCACTAATTATTGAACTTTACAAATACCAATACAAAATTGAGGTCAACTTGAGACTTTCCTAAGATTGCAACAGACTTACTATTCATTTCGAATAAATAGTTGATAAAAATTTCCACAAGTTGTTACTTACTCCAATTTATAAAATCAACGAGTATTGGAACAAATTGTATCAAATGAACCAATCAAAACACTACTACTAATTTAATAGCTACAAATAAAGAGTTCTTGTTCGTTACACAATAATGTTTTGATTGTCATACCCTCATGCAAAGAAATGAAAACAGGAAGTTCATTTGAATGTTTGATTTATGATAAAAAACAGGCAATATTGTTAAGTGATGCTTGCACAGTATAAATTTTATAATGTTTGAAGGTCTAGGACGTATAAAATTCAATTAAAACTTACAGTAGAAGGTTTTCCACTTTTCCTTTGGGAACCGTGGTTCATCACGTAAAGGCACTGGAACGTCAATTTTAATCATAACAGGTTGTCCAGATGAATCCAATATTTCACTTTGATGGTTATTGTGGTAAGGCAACTCAAATTCGTCAGGTACTTCCTGAAAAGATTGAGAAAACGACATATTTTCTTGCTCTTTTCGTATTTATTTGTTTTTTTTTCTGGAAAAGTATAAGAGATTTTGGAGACTTTGAGGGCTACGCCATCTAGCGGATTTTTTAAATGTTGTATTAAGTTTATTAAGAATTTTCCCTATCTAAATTGATTTAGGAAGTATTGTTTCGGGTTTATTATAATTCAAAAAGTTATTCTTTGTCGCGATTTTATTTACAAAAACAAAAATAAATAAAAGATTTTATTTGAAATCTTTGCTAATTTTTAAAAAGAAATGAACCTTAAGAATTTTGGAAGCTTCAATTCGGCTGAAATCGTTTTTTTGTTTTTTAAATCTGGTCAGAAGGAAAAGATTTACTACATTGTATTTTGTTAAAAACGTAGGAACTTTATTTAACAAGCTTTACAAAGTTTTTTTTTTTTACAAATTTTATAACCAATAAATCAGTCTTTATAATTCACATTTCGAAAATATTCAATAATAAACGATGATTTTAGAATCTAGTTATGTATTTTCTTAAAAAATTCAATATCACTACGTCAGTTTCGTTGACCAAAATATTTGCTAAAATTGAACTTTTGAGGTTATGTATGATTTTTGGAATTGAGTTGTAAATAATTTTTACTTTGGTGTTAAAATGTTCAGGAAAATTGTGCAAAGCTCTAATCTAATGGCTTTATTTCAAAAATAAGGATAAAATGTAATATTTCAAACGAATTATGCTAAAATTAGTTTTGTGAGGTTATGCTTAAAATATTTTGATTGTTGTGTTTCTTGAATAACACCTTTGATAAGAATAAAATATTCTGGTTGATAAATTCTAGAAAATCTTAAATACAAGCAAAACTAACTGTAGGTGATTTCACATAAAATTACAGTAAAATTTACTCCTATTATTTTAGGTTATGTTCAAAATATTTTTTATTTGGCTTTAAAACAAAAATGAAATATTCTAGAGCTTTGTAAAATTTAATAAATTCTTTTAATAAACGCTAAATAAGCTTTAGTCTACTGACAAAATGGAAGACATGATCTATTTGAATCTTTGAGGTTATGTTTGGAAAATTTTAATACAGAATGTATGAAAAAAATTATAAAACTAAATTAAAATTGGTAAAAAAGAGAAAATTTCCTATGGCAGTATTTTAACACTGAAATATTTATATTATGTGGATTGAAAGGAAAATAATAACAAATATAGTTTTTGAGGTTATGTCTGATACTTTATATTAAAAAAAAGTGTAAAAGTATGTCTAACGTTTCCCTAACAATCATGAAATGGTCAAAAGGGCCGCCGTATATTCTAAATAAAACTTGAAATTGAAGAGAATGAAACGAATAAACGATTAAGGTATTTGAGGTTATGATTGAAATATTTGAAGAAGAGTAAATCCTATCTCTAGTAACATACAGTTGAACTTCATAAACTTTAACATCAAATTTTAGTGAGAAAATGCTTATCTACAGGCAATTCCTCTTACAAAGAAAGAAGTTATGTTGAAAATTTAAGCTGCGATCACACATAACCTCAAAGTAATATACTTCGAACAAGCTGATTACGTTAGGCCAGGGGTCAACAAGAACCATTTGAAACCGAACAAACATAAAAAAAAGTATGTCCTGGTAGCGTTTTGACCATTGACGTACAGTAGAGTTCCCCAAATTTGAACAATATTTTGAAAAACGTAACGGAATTGATGTGAAATTCACTATTCCTAAATTAAGAAAAATAACTTTAAAGAATATATCAATCTCTTTTATTGTGAAATAAATGGAAGTTGTTGCAGAAGTTAACAATAATACGATAATATTGAGGAAATAATAGAAAAAAATTTTCCTGATTCAGAATCCACGCAAAACTTTCTTCGCATAACCTCAAATTTTACATTTTGAATTCAACGGTCGTTCATATTTGAGAAACTCTACTGTACAGTAGAGTCTCTCAAATCTGAATCTCTTAAATTCGAACGCCGTTTGGATTCAAAATGTCAATTGTGAGGTTATGTTACAAAGTTCGTATTCTAGGTGAATGAAAATCATATATATGTGCTTCTTCCTGAATGTTTACATACATTATTATCGTATAAAATGAAAAGGAAGTATGTTATCACTAAAACTTGCGAGAAAATACGATAATTTGATTCAAAGTACAATTTAATCTCACACAAATTTCGTTAGTTTTGAAAAAATCGTTCGAATTTGGGAGGTGAGAAATGTCAAAAATACCCCCCGAGCGTTCGAATTTAGGAGACTCTACTGTATAATTTCTATTTGACGTTTGGTTGGTTTCAAACGGTTCTGGCTCACTTCTGCGTTAGAGAATAATGCTTTTTGTCATGTATCACGTAAAATATAACCAAATTGAATAGACATTAATAATAAGTAAAAGAACATTAAGAAATTAAGAAGGTTCTCTTCTAAACTAGTGACACCAGCGCCAACTATCACTCCACAAACAAAACTCCAATGTTCTACAAACTTTAAGTGTCAAGTAAAAGTTCTTTTTTCTTTTACTTTTCAACATTAACACAGCTTAAATGAACAGTATTTATAAAAACAAACTTAGTTATTTATTCAACATCACTACTTTAACGTCAATTTAGCAAAAATTCCAGGAAATTATCAACAAAAACTCACTAAATATCTCAAATGATTCGATCACTTCTAAGGTGAACCAACTAATAATTAAAGCTTCGATAGCAAATTTGTGTGCCTATTGCGCCTTTATCAGACTCTGAAAACATTTCTCTTATCAAGTGTATGAATTTTTTCGTGATTCAGAAAATTATTTGGCAGTGAAAGAAAAAAGAAAATCCCACGAGATAGGTAATAATAATGAGCGAATCGTAAGATCCGGAGCCGTTGAAGAATTCGTCATATTCACGATGATTCATCATTATTTTTTGTTGAAGTGGTTTAGATGTGAATTTTTAATATGTTTTACTCCATTAGATAGTGGTGGATGATAAGGGGAGATTTCGAACTAAATATCATTTACGATTTACGCAATCATTGCGATATCGGAGTGAACTAGAGTTGTGGGTGCAAGAGATAAGTTTCCAGCAATAAATTGACTAGGTTTATACGCTAAAAAAAACATCTCAAGAGTGTTTCTGGATTAAATTTTAATCCGAAGCGCGTTTTGCAATAAAACAGTTAGAAAACAAAAAGCTCTGGAAAGAGGGGCGTTGCGATTTATTTGTACGGCGGATTTAAGAACAGCCGCGGCGAATTCAGGAACAGACGCGGCGAATAGGAGAAGTTGCAAACTGATTGTTCTCATTAGCAAATATCATTTTTATTTACGAGATATACTCAAATCACAATAGTTGGTATTACAAATTTGAAAAGAAGTTAAATTTTTGCACAATTTTTAATTAGAACAAAATATGAATATTAAGATATCAATGGCATAAATTACGTGTAAAATAAAACAATCATTTGATAGCTTGACGCTGTGATCAATTTGGGCGGCGAATTTGGAACAGTCGCAGCGAATAGGGAAGACAATGGAAACTATAAACAATTGTGAGCTATTAAAGGACAACAGCTAAAGAATGGCAAGCTTTTACTCAAAATCAAAATGATTTAAAAAGATAATGAGAAGAAAACAGTAATAACTCGGAGTGTTAATTTTTTTGTAAAATAAATCTTGCTCAAAACCTAATTAAACAATTTACAAAAAAATAAATAAATTAATTAGTACTGAGAGCATGGGGTCATACATGACTCTTACGGCGAGTTTGAAACATACGCGGCGAATAGGGGAAATTGCAAACTAACAATCAAGAATAGAAATAATACCAGCTAAAAGATGTCACGCTTTTGTTCAAGGATAAAGTATTTAAAAAGATTTTCAGTAGAAATGAGTATTATCTTGCAGTAATAGTTTATTTTATGAAATTTCCGTAAAATAAATCACTTTTAAAGTCTAATTAAACAATGAACAAAAATTAAAGGAAGTAATTGACAGCCTAGTGTAAGGCGCGGCTCTTGGGCGAATTTGGCAACAGTTGCGGCGAAAATGAGAACTGTCCCGGCAAATAGGGAAATTGTAAACTATTAGCAAACAAGAACAGAAATAATGACAGCCAGCAGATGGCAACCTTTCCTCCAAAAAACAAATTTTTTAAAGAGATTATGAATAGAAAATTGTAATAACTTGCAGTAGTAACATGGAGTAATAACTTATTTTATCAAATTTTTGTAAAATTAACCCTCTATCAGGTAAGACCGTCTCAAGACCGTCATCACAAGAATCACATTTACTTCGATTACAAAATTTTTATTCATTTAAAATTGTTTTTGCCTATTTAGTTATAATCTTACTGATATTTCTTCTAATAGTAAATGCAAATAAACGCAGTAAATGTAAATTTAAACTAAATAAAAGTGTGTTTTCGATGCGAGCCTTGACACGTAGCAACTGTTAGAGGGTTAATTACCTTCGAAGCCTAAAGTAAGCAATTTAGAAAAAAAAAAGATTTATATAAGTAATTAACAGCATGGCGCAGTGATAGTCTCTTTCGGCGAGTTTGCGAACAGTTTCGGCAAAAATGAGAACAGTCGTGGCGAATAGGGGAAATTGTAAAATAATAATAATTGTAAACTATTAATAAGCAAGAACAGAAATCTGACAGCCAAAGAATGTCAAGTTTTTGCTCTAAAAAGAAATGTTTTTTATCAAATTTTCGTAAAATTAATTACTATTAAGGCCTAATTTGGTACTTTACTAAAAAATTAAAACAACTAATTGACAACATGGTGCAGTAAACGACTCTTGCGGCGAGTTTGCGAACAGCTGCGGCGAAAATGAAACAGTCGTGGCGAATAGGGGAAATTGTAAAGTAAACTATAAACAAGAACAGAAATCTAAGAGCTAAAGAATGTCAAGTTTTTGCCCTAAAACAAAATGTTTTTTATTAAATTTTCGGAAAATTAATTACTTTTACGGCTTAATTAAAAGCTCTACAAAAACTTAAAATAAGTAATTGACAGCATTGCGTAGTGAGCGATTCTCGTGGCGAATTTTAGAACAAAATCAGCGAAAATGGGAACAGTCGCGGAACTGGGGAAATAATAACAGTCAGAAGATGACAAACTTTTCTTCAAGAACATAATGTTTAAAAAAAATTTAACACGGAACACGGATTTTGATCTGGACTTATCCTCTTTTATTACTACACAAACGACGTTTCGGAATTTTATGGCTCCTTCCTTAAAAAAAAATTGAATAGAAAACAGTAAAAACTTGCAGTAATAACATGGTTTAATAATTTATTTTATTAAATTTTCGTATAAATAATTACTTTTGAGCCCCAAAGTAAGCAATTTAGAAAAGACTTATATAAGTAATTGACACGATGGTGCAGTGAGCGACTCTTACGGCGAGTTGAAGAACAGCTGCGGCGGAAATGAGAACAGTCGCGGCGAATAGGGGAAATTGTAAACTTATTAATAAACAAGAACAGAAATAATGACAATCATGACAATAATGACAATCGCGGCGAATTTGAGAACAGTTGCGGCCACGGCGGCGAAAATGTAAATAGTCACGGCGAGTAAGGGGACATGATTCAGAGTAGTCAAGTCCGATGAAATTATTCGTATTTTGAAATAAATCCAACTCATTTTTAGCATATAAACGAGCTTATTGATAAGACCACAGGTGACTATGCAGCCAGGTATTTACGAGGTTGGAATTTTAGCGTCTTAAACAATTCATTCCAAGGCTTCCCCATGCCCTAAGGCAAAAAGGAATTCTTTGAAATTAGGGGCTTCCCTATAATTTTGAGGGTGTGTTCACATGTTTGAAACAGACACAAAACGTTATGTCCATACTCAAAACACATACATTAGGCATAATTTTCCACTTATTGATTTATTTAACACGAAAATTTCTCCCTGAAAAATCAAATTAATTATTCTTGAAGATTGACTTATTGGAATTTTCTTATTAAGACCTTTTCTTTCTATCAGTACAGTGGAATTGTTTGACTCAAATGCTCTTCAGGATGATGTTTTCTTCACTTACAAAAGCCAAAGTCAATTAGCGTATCTCTATTTCACTTCACGTCAACGTAAATATATTGAGAAATGTGTTTAGTGTTTCTTTTGGCAATTGCAAATTATTTTTCACTTTGTTTAGATTTGTTTTTTTTTATTAGCTTACTTTTCTACCATTCAGATGAAACTCAAAATAGTTTCGTGCTGGATGAAACCTTGAAATAACGAAGTCAATTGTTTTATAATTAGTATCTCTCGGATGGTAATGGAGCTTATCTACAGTTTACTAAAGATCCCAACAAATTGCTCTATGGAAAATATCTCTTTATCATTTACGGAAAATTTTCCTGAAAAAACGAACTATTTGGGCCAAGTCACTGTCCTCTTTCACTTTTTACGTATTTTTAGCATCACTAATATGCTATTTCCCGAACTTTTTTTTATTATACTTTATTTAGTTCCCTCTTGATGCTTTTTTTGTGATGAATTGGCACATTTTTTCCATTGTTGTTGTTGTTGGAAACGTGCTTGGAATACCATTTGTCGTATTTTTTTTCCATGATTTCTTCTGCATTTTTCTTATATTGCTGGAAAGTGTTGATAGCCTTCATTAGCACATTAATATGCAAAGTGCAGTGAAAACTTTTCATAAGATAAATGGTGTATTGATGAGAAAAACAGTAATACGTAATCAATACGTCGCAATGTATCTGTTTTTTATACACAGGAAAAAATGGAATATTACAGAATTTTTTACTCAAAGTGAGGTTATGTTTATTGGTTTCGATGATTTTAGCGCCTTTTACTACTCTGCCTAACCTTAAATGTTCTGGCATACTTTAAATAGTTTACAATGAAAGCAAATAATACATATTAAGTAGTAAGTTTTTTTTTGAGGTTATGTTAAAAGAAAATTCATTGACTAAACAATTTAAACAATTCAATATCAAGTTAGCAGTGTTTTGATTCGATTTAAATATATTCTTAAAATTAATTAAGTTGCATTAGAATACCAGTCTTGAAGTGGCAATAGTTTGTCAGTTTCAAATTTGAGGTTATGATCAGAGTTGTTTGTGTACATTACATTTAGTGATTCTGATCAAATTAATCCAGCAACGTTCTGTAATCTTTTAGTGCAAAATGCAAAATTTACTTAATCTTGAAGTAAATAAAAATTATTAGCTAAAAGAAAAGTTCTGCATGGAATATACCTTCGAGGTTATTTTTAAACTATTTAATGGCTAAAACGTGACATTACGCTATGATGGCAAATCAGAAATATTTTGCAAATTTCTTACAAGTTGCATTTCTCATGAAAAATCTGAATTCTATACAAATATTTTGCAATTATGAGAATTAGAAGAATGCAGAATGTGAGGTTATGTGGAACACCCTCGGCAATTAAAATAGCTTTAATAGGAATATTAGCAATTTTTACGGTAACATTCTTATAAAGAAAGATAATGAAAACTTCATTTTATGTGTAAACTTTATGTGTATTCAGAATATCATAAAAGCTTCTAATTACTTCAAATTTAATATGATAGATAATAAAAAAAATTATCCAAAAAGCCAAGTTATGTTTTTAAAGGTTATGTTTTTCTAATGAAAGATTATCAATATTTTATAAGTAATCAGAATACCATAAAATCTTTTACTTTACTTGAAATGAAATGAAATGAAATGAAATTGATAATAAAAGACTTTTGCAAAACAACAAGTTGGGTTTTTAGGTTATTTTTCTTGTTTAGGTTATGTTTTTCTAATGAAAGACTATCAATGTTTTATATTGACTCAGAATTACATAAAAACTTCAACTTCTTACTTGAAAATTAATAAAATATGGTAGATTATAAAACAGTTATCTAGAAAGCCAAGTTGGGGTTTTAGGTTATTTTTTTGCTTAGGTTATGTTTTAGTGATGATTGCACTTCTAGAGCTTCTCTGACAAAACCTGAATACTATGAAAGTTTTTAACCAAGCACAACTATTTTTTTTTTAATTTTCGTATAAAAAGAGCAAAATCAAGCATTTGAAACTGTTTCGAATTCGAAAGGAAATATTCTTTTGAGGTTATATTTAGACAACTTTTGTGCTTCTGATGCTACTTTTCTAAAATCCGAACGTTTTGAAAGCTTTTAGACAAGTACAGATGCTCTATTTTTTTAACAAATAAAAAGAAACAGAACAGAATAAAAAAGTTATGCAAAAAACTGTGTTGGGTTTTTAGGTTATTCTTTTTTGTTTAGGTTATGTTTTGCTAATGATTGCGAATCTAAAGCATCTCTGAAAAACTTTAAACACTATGAAATTTTTTAACCAAGCACGACTTTTTCTACTTTTCGAATAAAAGGAATAAAATCAAGTATTTAAAACTGGTTCGAATTAGGAAATGTTCTTTTGAGGTTAAGTTTAGACAACTTTTGTGCTTCTGATGCTACTTTTTCGAAATGTGAATGTTTTGAAGGCTTTCAGAAAAGCACAAATGCTTTAACTTTAGCAATGAATACAATTAAAGAGAACAGAATTTTTGAGGTTATGCTACAAAGCTTCTGGTACTTGTACTTTACTCCCCGATGGAGCTAAGAACTTTTATAATTTCTTAGTACACTTGAACGAAAATTTTGAGCATGAATTATGATGCTATTCCAATGAAAAATGAGCATGTTTTTTTTAGCACATTTCTGTTTTCAAGTACTAAAAAAGATCATGACTGTTCCCATGTTATTTCAATGAATGTTAAATGGCATTAATCATCAACATTAATTTAATATTTTTATTCTCATAGTGTTTTTTACATTTTCTTTATTATGAAAGACATGATGATAGGTTCTTCTCTCCGTACAAAATCTTCATATTTTCCCAAGTCCTCGTCTTTTGTCTGCATATTTCTATTCATTTTTATTGAAAACACTTTTAGCACCAATTTTTCTTTGTGAAATAACATGTGGGAACAGTCATGGTCTATTTTAGTACTTGAGAACAGTAATGTGCTAAAAAAAACATGCTCATTTTTTCATTGGAATAGCACCATTATTGTAGGTTATATTCTAAAACAATAACATAACCTCGCACTTTGTTATGATCTGTGTAAATGTTCTACAAACTTTTAGTACATTACATCAAGCGCCATCTAACTTCAAATTGATCAACACTAAACCACTTTATTAAGTAAAATTATCAAATTATTGCATTTTGCAATAATTTCGGCGTCAGGTGTATTTTTAAATGTAAATTTGTCTGATTATGTAGTTGTGCATCCAATGACAAAATCTTGATATCGAAATACTATACCAACAGAAAAGTATTTACATTGGAATTCATAACGATGCGATGTGGTTGTAAGGAGATTTTTGTGTAAATACCTATCTGGGAATTAAAAAAAAAAGAAGTATTTTAGGTTCACGTGCACTCGCTTATGCTACGAGGTTGATGGTATGTAAGAGTCTATGTGACTTGTTTGTCTCCCCACTTCTTTAATATCAATTTGCGAAAGACGCAGATCATTTTAGATAGAAGAAGAAAAAATACAAAAACTGAGATGTGAAGCTTGAAACACCATCGTATGAGCAATTGAGATAAAATGCTTAAATTAGCTTGAGGAAAATTTTATTTTGTGGTTTTTTTTCTTTGGGGTTATATCTTTGTGAAAGAGTGTCAGGGAGATGTTGATAAGAAGTTTAACGTATGGGAAAAAGATTAGTCTAATGATCAATATAAATTGCATTTTGCATTATGTAATTGTGTCATGATTAATCTTACAGCTAGTTTTCTATCCTCATTTCATTATTGTTAAATTGTCTGCATATTTCCACATGATCAAGTACCTGAAGAAGGCGGAAGTTTTGATTGCGTTACTCTCACAGTCATGCTGTTTATTGCTCTAACTCTGCAGTGATAGCAGTATATATTTTTCATTCATGTACATATCGACATCTCTCATTTGATTATACTTGAGAATATTCAAGGTCAACAACTAAAAGATTAAATTTTTTATATTCACGGTCACAAGTATTTATTCGAAATCAAAATGCGTTCGAAAATTAAACAGAAGTTCACAGATCAGCCGCATGAGAGCCTTTGTACTAGCTTCGAAATTTTTGACAAGTCTCACACTGTTTCGGTATTACAGTAGACTCCTTCAAATTTGTGCATTTTCAACCGAAATGTCATCCGAATTACAGAAAAACTTGGTCGTCAAACCTTTTATTAAATTTACGCTACCTTCGGACGACTTAAGCTCCGGACAAGACATTTTTTCTATGTTATTAAATGGATTTCACCCGTAGTTCTTTTCTGAAAATTTGAGGCATAGGACTAGCCTTTAAAATGTAATAGGAGAAAGCGTGCTACCTTCGAATCATTTATGATTCACACAATATCTTAATAGCAGTATCTTAATAGCTAGTCCAATGCGTCAAATTTTCAGAAAAGAGCTATGAATGAAATCTATAAGGAACATAGAGAAAAAAAAATGAATTGTCCGAAGCTTGAGTCGTCCGAAGGCAGCGTGCTTTCCCTTATTATAATGGTTAAAATTTATTAAAAATATATTGAAAAAAATAGTTGTTCGAAATTCGAGTCGTCTGAAGGTATCGCACTTGTTCCTGCTCATAAATTTTAAAATTCTTCGAAAAACACTCAATAATGAAAAATCACAACATTATTACGAAAAACTATTGGTAAATTTCAGAATTTTCATCATTTGAGTCATAATTAAGCTTGGAAAGTATTAATAAACTTTTTACGAACACAAATGCATTCGAAGATTGGTTTCGAAAACGTGTTCGAATTTTCGAAAAAGCTCTCCTTAGATTCAAACTCAATTTGTCATATGGCATTGCCAGAGCGTTACAGAATTCCCCTCCTGGGGCATTTTTGTCTATCTTTCGACGTATTAAATATCCTTGTTCGAATTTTTTGACAGTCAAGCTATTTTAAATCAGCCTACCATTCTTGGTTTGCGAAAAATATCTCTTTCTCTCGTAAATTATCCTTGATAATACTTGAAAAATGCGGTATCCGCGGTATCGCAGTGACTTGTTAAGTAAATTTGATTTTTATTGAAGGGAATAGTGTGGCGGCATTTACTTGTGGCCTGTATTTATTTATGGGCTCCTTGGAAAAACTTATGTTTTGGCCTCAAAATGTTTCTGAGAAATTTCAAAATTAAAAATATTTTATGTATTTTGATAAGGTAAAGTGCCCTCAAGTCGATCAGTTTAATTTTTGAATGTTTGATGGTCAATTGTTCAAGCCCAGTCTATTCGAAAATCGTCTGGAAAATCGAGCGTTTCGAATTTCGAATTGTATTCTCGGACTTTTGTGGATAATTTTGAGTCAAGAAACACGGTATAGACCTTTTTAAAAACTTCTCTATTTCCTCCTGCTACGACGTTTCGGAGATTGGTTGTCTCCTTCCTCAGGTATGGGGAAGCTCTTATCAGGTTTCTGGGGAATCACTTGAACAATTACATACACTTGGACTTCATAAAACACTTTCTGGGACGATGTCATCATTTGGACGGTTTGACGCAGAAATTTCGAATTTCGGTATTCCTGATACTTCAATCGTCAATAACAGTGCATAACCGTTTGCGGTAAATGTGAATACTTGTGTACTGTGTAGTATTGAAGTATTTCAGAATGACACATTTTAATGAAAGGGATAAAAATGAAAGAGAAAACGATATATTTTGCAACGCCATCTATTGAGAAATTCCCATGAAAACCAGATTTTGACAAAACTTTTACAAGAATTTTGTTAATTAATTTTGGTGGATTCGGTTTTAACAAGAAATCTTGTTGAAAATGAAAAGATTTTACGAGAATCCCTATGGCGACAGGGGTAACCAAAAATCTTGTTACTTTTCCATATAAATTGACTTATTTTACAAATTTTTTACGAGATTGTTTACGAGATATTTTTTTCAGAGTTCTCTCTGATGTACCTTTGAATCGGTAAGGAAAAAACTTCAACCGGAGAGAGCTCTCAAATTGGGAAGGTTATTACTGAACGAGAGGATTTAGTTCTTAAATTATGTAAAAGAAGGCTTTTAGGCTTCGCACAGACTCTGGTTTTGAACATTTGATATTTTTCACATATTCCTTCAATTAATCTGATCTAATAGCAACATTTTAATGGTCAGTCTTAAGTCACGTATCCTGAAAAAAATATGTGAGATTCCTTAAAGCAGTGGTGAGCAAGAACGGTTTCAAACCGAATAAATGTCAAAATAAGTTTGTCCAGGTGACAAACTTATTTTGACAATTGACAATTGACGTAAAATTTTCATTTGACGTTTGTCCGTTTTCAAACGGTTCTTGCTCACATCTGCCTTAAGGGAATGTGAGAAAAATATGAAGTGTTCGAAGCCAGAGTACAGTGCGAAGCCTGAAAGCCTTCCAAAGTAAAATTTTCACAATTTATTTTCTTCATGCATTCCAACACAAAAGTTCAAGTATTCCGCAAAGTCTTATTTACTTGGCTATCACTTTTTCTTTCTATACTATTTTCACTCCAAATTGCACTTTCATTGAGCTGGGTGTAAAAGGGAAAATTTCGTGTGAAAATTGGCGGGATTTTTTATTTGAATTCTTGAAAATTTGGCAAGAAACTTTGTATCATGTTTGGCAGTAGAAAAAAACAAGTTTCTGGTGGTTCATCAGAAAACCCAGGTCACCAAAAAACACTTGTCCGTTTTTGCATTTAATTTCCATGCATAAAATGTCTCACTTGGGGGGGAATATCATGTGATTCTAGAGGGCATTTCTTGTGGATATTAACCTAGGGGGTGACATTAGCTGTTATCAGTGCGACTACTTTTGATATAGTGTACTCTCTCCCACTTATTTTCTGTCTCTTTCACGTCGATTCTAATTATTTCGTGCAACAAAAAGTAATTACTTGAAAAAATTTTACCAAAGTACACTGAAAAAAACGGAATGGTAAAACACAGTAGGATGAAAAAAATCGTCGTAAATATTATATACTGATTAGTTTATGAGAAATTCATAGTTTTTTCAATACTGGTGTAAAAGTAAACGCATAGAGATTAAAATGGTACTAGTGGTAAAAAAAACAAACTTATTCAACCAATATATTTTGATTTTATTGTATTAAAAAATGTGTTGTACTTCAGAATATATAAGGGAAATGTACCAGAGATCGTCAGTGTTCCTCGGATCGGAAGATTGTTCCGCGTATCGGAACCCCAAAATAAAATGTATTTTTGTAAATTACTCGCTGTATTTTAGCAATGCCTTTTAGCTAAATGGATTATATTGGTTCACATTCAATCTATAGAAACGATTTTCGCGTTGAGTTTCTAACAAAATTGTTATTATTTACCTCATTTTTGAATCACTGTATCAACGTCTTAGCCAGACAACCGCCATTCATCACTTTCTTAAAATTTTACACGAGAATTTGTCTGACAGAATATGAGGAATTATGACGGATTAAAATGATTTACAAATCTATGTTAATTGAAAAATGAATACTCAGTGATTCTAATTTCAATATCGATGCACTATTTTAATTGTTTCGACAAGAAATATTTAAAATAAATTATTTTTTGCAAACAAGTACATTCTGCTTCACTTGTTTCTCAGATCGGCACACGTGTTTTCGTGGAAAATTGCACTCAACTGTCATCATCACGGCCATTATAGGATGTTTTTGTTGTGAAGAGACACTTTACCAGTGAAAGTGTTACAGTAGACTCTCTCAAATTTGGGCATTTGGGACCAAAATGTCACCCGAATTAGAAAGAAATTCGGGCGACAAACTTTTTGAAATACATCGATTTTAAATTCATCTGCCTAGATATATTGAGTTTACGTACTCAAATATATTGTAAATATCATGAAAATTCTTAAATAATGTAAAATCACAAATTCGCGCTTTTTCTTCGGTCCCGAAAATGTGCATAATCCCGGGATTGAGTGCACAGTGTGAAAACATAATTTCAAACATGGTCTGGTTTCGAACACTTCTTTTCTTACTTTTCCCATATTTCTTTAATAAATCTGACCTAAGTTTTTCAGGAAATGTGTAACTTAAGATTAACTATTAAAATACAGTAGACTCTCTCTCAATCGGAAATATGGGGCGAAATGTCATCCGGTTTATCGATAGATTTGGGCGTCAAAGCCTTTGTAAATTCTACAAAAAACGCTCAATTATAAAGAATAACGATAAAATAGGAAGATCATGCAGCGAATTTGAGCAAATTAGCTTTAAAATTAAACGTGAAAATTGTCAACAAAATTTGTCGGCCGATTGAAAAAGAGCTGATTGAGCGAGAGCCTACTGTATTTGCTTCATTTGATAATCATAATCAAACTTGAAAACTCGAATTAAAAAGTAGCCCGATGTTAAAAGAGCCGAATTAGCGAGAGTCTTCTGTATTCAATTTAACAATTTTAGAAGTTTTTTCGTGTGAATATACAGTACACAGTGCAATAGTGACGAAAAAGTTCAATGAAGCCTTGTAGAGTGATTTGAATGCCAAGAAAGCAGATGAATCCTCATCAAAAACGTCTGCCGATCCTTGGCTCACTCCCTTCCAATCCGTGGAACACCTGATTAAGTCCCTTCCGATCCGCGGAACACACTGCATCCTTGCATTTAAACAAACCTATATATTATTAATTTCCGCAAATAATAAAAGCGTAAATATACGGAAATAGTTAAATGGATAACTAATGTATCAATTTGGCATACGAAAAACTACCAAATAGTGTTTTGGGGCTCATATTTTCAGCTAAATATGAAGCATGACTCTTAACATTCCGATCCGTGGTAGACTTCCCTTATTATTTAACTAATAGTTAATTAAACAAGACATAATTTTTATTACAGAGGTATACATTATAAATATAATTGAGATAAACATGAATTTATTTATAAAAAATCTTATTATAGCACATTTTATAAACTTCTTTATTCCATATTGCAAATCTACTTTGAATAATTTTACTCTAAGAATAGAATCATAAGTATAGGAAACTCCAATAACATAATAGTAAATTTTATAAAATGAGAACATTCAATATTGCTAGTTTTAGATAGATATTAACAGTCTAGTTTTTGTATAGTTAGTCTAATATTATTATTATTATAAATTTTGATGTTATCTCATTCATTTTGCGTTATTTATGAATTAATCTAGTCATTAAAGTTAATAACAAATAGAACAATATATGTGAAACTGAAATAATATTATAGATAACCTAGATAACTTCATTAATTAAGAAATCAATATGGAATGTTTTGAATGCTCGTAACTTATTTTAATCTCACCATTGTAACTGCATCTTCTTTGCGAAGTGCTTTTCACGTAGGACGCACATACTTCCTGACGATACACAACATCCTCTGTTCGCGGGGAATCTGATAAAGATACACCGAAAAAATATATTTCCCAAAATTGAAAAGAGTGTAGTAACGGACATTTTGAATTTAAGTAAACTGTCTGGAATCAAGTAAAAAGTTCACCATGATACAATTTTTTTCTTCTGTCTGTCTTTTTTTTGCATTTTCTCTTAAAATAGCACGGTTGCCTTTCCAAACTCTTCGGTTGATTATACGTTCTTATCAAAGCTTTCACCTTTTAGCACTAAAATTCGCTAATTCACTTTAAAAGAGCTTATTTCATGAAAATTGTACTCACCTGTGAAAGCTCACTTTCTCCCCCGTTTTATGCGGAAAACTCCCACATTCCTTTACAGCACAACGCAATTTAGGCATATTTAGGCACTACAGACAACATATTTATCAAAAAAACAACAAATTATTTAATTATTCACTTGTTTTTTGGCTATTGAAAAAAGACTGACTTGCCGTATTTCGCGGAGAGACAGGGACATACTGTTGGAACGAGACAAATATATGAGGAAATCGGCGCGCTCAATTTGTATAGAAAACAGCTCTAACGTCACCCCCTTGATATTAACCGTGCAAAATTGTAACGATGTGGTGTGAAAAGTGAGACAAACTGTAGAAAATGAAATTAAAAAAAAAAGGTAAAAATTGCTTGTGGTATTGAGAGTATGAAAGTCAACATCAGGTGGATTTAATTATTTTTTGCAAAGTGATTTTCAGCGGAGAATTTGAGCGTAAAAAAACCTACTTCGTACTGTCTTCTTCGCATCCAAGAAGAATAATTGCAGAAAGGTTTATTTAGTCTGGTTAGTCCTTGCGATAGCATTCCATTGACAGCCATTTTCCACTCTCTCAAAATTTTCTGGAGATGTTTCTCCTATTTTCCACGGAACAAAGACACTTTACTCACACTTTTGGTGAGCTTTTCGTTTTCTTTTTTTGCCTATGAACTTGTCAGATCACTCAAACACTGGTCAGTCACTTTGGTCTCAGTCTTTTATGCTAGTCTTAACTCTTTCCTATGCATTATTCTTGTTCACTACGCACAAAATTTCTGGCAAGAAAAACTGATTTTCTCACTTCTGAAATGTGAGATTTGATTTTGACATCACAAAATTGCGTCTCGAGGGCGTTTTTCAGATGTTTCCCGAACACAAAAAAAAAGAACTTGACAAATGCTACAGATGTTGGGAAAACTAGCTCTTTAGAAAATACGTTTGTTACGTTCAATGTCTTCCAACTGACTGAATTGTGTTGGGAATATTTTCACGAGTTCTATGTATTTTATGTGAATATGTATTGGAGTTTGGGGAGCTAACCAACACATTGATGTATCTCCAATGTTAACGTAGATGAGAGAGTAAACTTCAGTCAATTGCCGGGGAATGTTGGAGCTGAGAGAGATTCTTCAATAATGCATTTGGTAGTATGGGAGCTTTATTGTGAACTGTTTGGAGGGAAATTGTAATCAAATTTCTCTAAACACCAATTTAAACTGTCGAGAGTCTTAAATCATTTGAACTTCTTGGGATTAGGGAGCGTTATCTAGAATTTAGAAAATAAAATTGTGTGCAGAGGTATCATGGTGAAGGCAGGAAATGTGTGTAAACCAAAGGGGGAGATATTTGCTTCATTCACAAAAACTTATTCCGTTCTCGTTCAGTAAGAACCTTTCGAAGAGGCAAAGTCACTCCAAAGCCAAGCCGAACCATTCGAAAATCTACTACTCGCTGCTTTAGCGCTGATTGCTCTGCAATTTCGAATTTCGGTATTCTTGACACTTCAATCGTCAACAAATTTTTCGAAAAGGTTTGGCTTATCATTCACAAGTAGATCTTGAAAAATTCGAACATTTATTCGAAAGTCACATCCTGTTCGAATTTCGAAGTGCTCAAGTCTCAAAATGTCTAAGGTTTTGCTTTGTTGTGAGGAAATACTCAAAGCAACGACGTTTATTGTTTCTGTCCCACTATTTAATCACTTCATAATCACTGAGTAACTCTTTTGCGAGCTTTTTAGTGCAATATTTCATAAATATTCTCCACCTTCTTCGAAAATTTAGTATGAAAATTCGAAATTGAATTTGAATTCTTCGGACATCAACGACTTTTTGTGCAAATAGAGTCCCATTTATCTTTTATCCAAGACGCTATTGGAGAACCAAAATCCATTTATGTTTGCACCCATTCTGGTTCACAGACAGAATTTAAAAAATTCGAAGATCGGTTTCGATTATTTCGAAAACCAAAGAACCGCATTTATAATTCTTGTCTCGTATGCATGGTGACCAAAGAACCTTTAAAGAAAATCATTTGACAGAACGTTATCTTGAAAGAAGTGCCGAAAATTCATGAAATTTTCTACAGATATTCTGCAAAACTTTCGGCAATTAAATTTTTAAATCTAACGACTGACTACAGAATTCTGCAGAATTTTCCAGGTGCCAAGTTCATTTATTGTAAAGCAATTGAAATTAAATGTTTTGCTATGAAGTCCCAAGAACACCGAAAATTCCAAATAGTAAAACAGTCAGCGTTAAAGCGGTGAGTACGTGAACTTGTACTTTAGACTTTCGGTTGATTTTCGAATAGGTTAAGGTTGCCTTTGGAGTGGTTTTGTCTCTTCGAATGATTGCTTCTGAACGTAGTGATTATGGTTAAATATTTTTATCACACTCCTAATACTGCCAGAACTTCTTTTAATACGCAATTTTAAATACAGTAAGTTCTGAGTTTGTTAAATGATAACGTTTTTATACTCTCTTGCATGATTACTTATACACTAAGTTTATATCGTAGATCGTGGGTATAGTTGTAAATCTACACAGAACTTCCAACCTTTCCACAATTTGTATAAAATATTCATAATACTTCCAATGTTTTGGAAGTGCTTAAAAAATCTGTCAATACTTCCTGAACTTCTTGCACTTCCTATACCTATTTAAAAAATTAAAACAAAAAGGAAATATAAGCGAAAGAACTGCATCATATTTCGGACAGTTCTCAATATTAGACATGTTTTTTTCTTAGTTTTTAAATAAGTTTTTCTTAGTTTTTTAATAGTTTTTAAATTTTTAGATGTTGAATGCAGATTTTTATATGCAAAATAAACCATCACCTTTAAAAACGAAATGTCATAGAAAAAACCT
Organism: Phlebotomus papatasi; assembly: GCF_024763615.1. NCBI lineage: Eukaryota > Metazoa > Arthropoda > Insecta > Diptera > Psychodidae > Phlebotomus > Phlebotomus papatasi. Next base: position 85,630,736 of record NC_077224.1, on the reverse strand, counting down.
TCAAAGGTTCCGGAAAGGGAAGGGATGTCAAAGAACTTAGTGTCCGATGTTAGATACAAAGGAATATGTATATTTCTTTATTCAATTTTAAAGTGCCTAAGATTTTCCCAACTCTTATTCTTTATTTTCAATTTTTTTATTTTAAATTAAATTTCCATTTGACAGAAAGAGACAGTTATATCTGAATTCAGTTGGAAAGAGCAAAAGATAAAATTTCAAACTATTGAATTTCACTCAACTGATAAGGTGTACCAACGCCGTAAAATTACATCTTTGTTTATTTTTATAATCGTCAAAAGAAACATTTAAGATATATTTATTTTTAATTTATTCTCATCTAAAATTATCTGTTATTCTTCTTCCATCTGAAATCTCTTCCATTGCATTTTATTTTTCTTAAAAACAAGAAGATAGTTTTATCCATGGTTTTATTTCAGACGCAATTTTTCTGTAGTCAGAAATGAGAGAGTGTTCTTATCAAGGCTATTTTATTAGGACTATCAAATTTAGTCCGGAAGTATGCAAAAAAAATATATTCGCAGAAATGAAAAGATCTTCAGTCACGAGAAGTTAATTGTAGTTATAGTTGTAGGCAAGTCTTTTATCGTACAATAATAGAAAAAGTCTATTATTTATGGAAATGTTTATTTTATTATTTTAATTACAATTTGTTCTTATAATAAGAGGTTCTGTATAGGCTTGTAGGGCTTGTATTTATGCCAGAACACAACAAAAATTACAGTTTTTTTTTTTTAGCAAATTTTAGTAAAAATATATGGAAAACGCAAACAAATATTCGCATTATATTTAAATTTTTGGAAATTTTTGAGGGAATTTTATTAACTACGTTTTCTTTATAATTTTTTTTGTGTAATAGGGCTAATATATACATTTAAGACCCTGATAGCTGTGTCCTAAATGAAATTTGAGCACTCATTGTGTTAAATAGAGAAAACCTTCACTATTTCCCACACTTTGACTTTCATTTTCGTGTTTTAGTAACCGAGTGTAAAATAATTATTGAATATATTTAGCGAAATCATAGATGCCAATTTTTCAAACAAAGTTTCTATCTACTTGAATTTTCAGTTTCTTTGAAGTCTAAAAAGCAATTAAGTGAAAGCAGTTTTTCTTTAAAGAAGATGGTCAGTTATATCTGAAACAAAATTCTTATTTTGTGTTATCAGTGTGTGAATGTTCTTATCAAGGATAAGTTTTGGGACTATCAAGTGTAATCCGAAAGTAAAGGAAATTGTATTATTCTTAGTCTTCAGATGATATTAGTTGTAAGTAATTCTCTTTCTATTCTATTCACTGATAAAAAAAGCAGGGAGCATCATATTGTAATCTAATGTAAAAAGGTATTGTTATGAAAAGTGTTTCTGGCAAGATATTGAGAAGAACTTCGCCTACTTATAAATTAATCCTAAAAAGAATAATAAAGAGACCGTAAAAAGAGTAATTAAAAAATAATAATCAACAAAAAATCAAATGTGATCAATAGGGGAAAGTGCCCATGCTTTAGCTACACGGTACCAAGCTAATGTCTAAATTTGTCGTGTGTTTTTCAATAAATGTGACTCATATCATCCATATTTTAAAAACTAGGGAAAAGTGTCTTGTTTTTAAAATATATTGCAGAGCCGCATTTATTGAAAAACATACGAAAAAGTTAGTCATTATAAAGCTTGTGACCGTTCAAAGCATGGGCACTTTCCCCTACTTAATTTAGAAATTTCTAATCAGTGAATTAAAGAAGGAAATTTCTAACCATAGAAGTCATTTACAAAGGGAACGTAATATGCTTATCCTTCAACTCCAAAAGAGAGAGAGAGAGAGAGAGTACTTATATAAACCATTTTTTGTCAACTTATTACTGACCTGAAGCACAAACGGTAAGAGATATCGACTTCTGATCTTCAATGATCCCCCCTCTGTCAGTAAACATTATCTCCAGACGTTTTTCTCATTTTTTACCTGTTTTTTTTTTCATTTCCGAGTGTGTTTTTGGAGTTAGTCTTCTTCCTTTTCTATTTTATGTTAGGCTGTTGAACTCATTCGGGTCCATATAGCCAGTTGGAGTTAGTCAAGGTGAATATTTCGTCCTTAGACGCCCATGTTCGAAAATCATTTCGATATAGAATTTTCGTGAGTCCAATTGATCATTTTTGGAAGGCCTATATTTCAACAAATTTCCTAAATGTGAATTTCGATTTCTTTTTGAATAATCTTGAAATTTCAAATCCGGCTGCATAGGACTTAATCAGTAAATTACCCGTAATTAATGTATCTTTCCCGAATTTGCCTTTTTAGTTGTCCATAAGCTTATTATTCATACTAAAAGATAATAAAATGCGTTTTTCTTAAGCATTTTTTTTATTTCGGAATGTTTTTTTTTTTAATTTATGGATCAATTTAATCGAGAGTTAGCCAGTATGCATATCCTGCAAATATGCAATTTTACTGTGTCACTGAAGGTAATCCGCAGATTTTTTTTCAGTTTCGAAAATTTTTTTCAAAGCGGAACTCCCTGTAATTGTCTCTTTCTGTCAAATACAATTTAAAAATTCTACTTCTGGCACACCTTTCAGATCAAGAAAATTTCACAAAAATCAAAATTAACATGTCGTTCTTTCTCAAATTTTAAATACATTTGTCAAACTCTTTTGCACTCAAAATTTTATCAAACTAATTTGAGTTTATTAAGAATGTGAAAGAGAGGGATAGACATATGACACCGTTAGAGAAAGAAGGAGAACTGAATTTTGATTTTACGAAATTTTCCTGATCTTGAAGGTGTGTTGGAGCCATTCAATTTCATTTTCAATTTCAATCTTTATTTGCCAGAAACAGATAACGTAACAGATAACATTTCAATTGATTGGAATTTACTTAAGTGAAAAAGTTTGCCAATTCCATTACTAATTTTGTTAACCAAATTTGATTTTTTATATTACTGATACATGTCTGCAATTAAGGAAAATTCAATAGATTGAAATTTTACCTCTTACTTTTTTAAACTGAATTCAGGTATAATTGTCTCTTTCTGTCAAATGGAAATTGAATTCGAAATTGAAAGTGAAAATTCAATTTCAATTTGAAAGAAAGAGAAAAATGATTTCAATCAATTGAATTTCACTAAATTGATAAGGTGTCTCAGCGCCACTTAATGACCAAATTTTGGCATACTTTTTAGATCAGGAAAATTTCATTAGATCAAAATTCACATCCCCTCATTTTTCAACTGTCTGGCATGAGTTAGTCTCTAAAAGAATATTAAAGAGCCTGTAAAAATAAACATTAAAAAATTTATTCAGTAATTGCTCTGACACACCTTTTAGATCAAGAAAATTTCATGAAATCGAAATTTACACAGCTTTTTTTCTTAAAAGTTTAGTATATGTCTATTCCATTTTTTTCTCATTCAAAATTGGATTAAAGTAAATTGAATATGTTGTGATGTCCAAAAGAAGAAGAAGAGTGCAAAAGAATGGGAAAGACAGATGCAAAACATTTGAGTAAGAACAGGAAATGAATTTTGATTTCATGAAATTTTCTTGATCTAAAAGGTATGCCTGAACCATTAGGGGGAGGTGGGGCTACTTTGAGCTGTAGGGCTAGATTGTTATACGACTTTTTCGCCTACTTCTAAATGAAGCTGGGCCTTACAATTATTTTATTTAGAACTACAATTATTTTGTGCATCCAAATTACATCATCTTAATACTCAGTTGTTATTAGAAATATGAGAAAAAATCGTATAACAATGTAGCCCCACCTCCCCTTACTGATTTATTTTTGCTAATATTAAATAACATTGTTCTTAAGTACCCTAACTAACCCTAAAATATATTTTTTTGTTTCTTAAGAATTGGTGTCAGAAATGCTGAATAACCCAGCGAGTACCAAATTCTGCTAACCTTAAAATAACAGTCGTGAGGCAGTGCCATTTCCATATACAGTACGACCCCGATAGAGTCAATCCCTAAAATGTTTAAAGACCGTGGAATATTTATGTAAAATTTCAGGTTTATTGGCAAATTTTTGAACTATACTTTTCTTAAATAAAAACCTGAGTCAATTTTTAACAAGTGAAATAGTGACTACTACAATTATAGTCAAGTGTGCTAATCCGAGCGCTTCGCTATCTGGATCGTTTATGACTACGCTAACTAGATAATCGACTTAAAATAATACTTTTATTTTTATTTCCGTAATATAATCACTAGAGTATCATAAAATGACTATTCAACTTTGCGAAAAAGCAAAAATAATATTTTTGTGCATTAAATAAGTAAAAAAAAAACACAGTAAAAACATTATAAGGATAATCGTTGGTTTGCTTTTTTACCACGATTATTCTTGTAAAGTTACACAAATTATGTATTTCAACAAAACGTGTAATCCGAAAATGTGTTATTTAAATTTTATGTAATTGTAAGCCGTGTAATCATCTGGGAATGATTACACAGTTTTATATATTGTCTTACATATTTCGTGTAAAATTACACAGTTTTCAAGTAAAAGGTGTACAAATTACACAGTTTTCAGACAAAATGTGTACAAATTACATAAATGTGTATTAGTACACCCGATTACATGTTTAATGTAAAATTTACAATGAAAATCATGGTAAAGCAGCCAAAAATTTTTTACTGTGTGCAATCGACTCATTTCAAACTTGTACAAACTTGTTCCTTGTAAATTGAGTGATCCAATTAAAAGACCATTTCATCCAATTAGCGAAAAGGTGACCCACTTAGTGCATGCTAACTTATTTCAGAATTATCATTATTTTACAAATTTTCTTTAATCTTTTTGATAATTTTTTTTTGTATTATGTTTCTGAATGAAACAGTGAATAATTCTATGGATTTAGAAGAAGTGAAAAAGAATTTCATCAGTCCAAAAACAAGCGTTTAAGTAGCACTTTACGGAAAACGATTCAGTTACCCCACCTTACTACACAGAAAAAATTATTTTGTAAATGTTTGTGAATTCCCATTGGGGAGTTACGAAATGCTCGTGAATCGTATAATCCACAAACAAGTTCGTAAAAGTTTTTACTTTTTTCACAAACATTGTTCGTAACATGATCATTTGACATTTGTTCGTAAATGTTTGTTTTCCTCTCGAACATTTACGAACAAATGACAAAATTTTACGAACATTTTTTGTGTGTTAACGAACATTTACGAACAAATGTTTGTAAAAGTACAAAAAATGTTCGTCAAATGATCATTTTGCGAACAATGTTTGTGAAAAAAATATAAACTTTTACGAACTTGTTTGTGGATTATACGATTCACGAGCATTTCGTAACTCCCCCATAGGAGTTCACAAACATTTACGAACATTTTTACAAAATATTTTTTTTTCTGTGTATAATAACCTAGAATATTGCGGAAATATAAAAATCAAATTCGTTGACTCTATTGGAGTTGTACTGTATTTGGTTAGCACTTTTTGTTCGAGAACTGCTAACCGGTCAGCTGATCGTTTCAGCAAAAATATGCTGAAGTTTAGTCTAAAATTAAATTCAAGTTTTGCAAAATAACTTTAACACTACTATTGTCACAGATTTCGTTGCGAACATTCTTATCAACCCACTTTGTACACTTTAAAGAACATTGTTAAACTTTCAAGTATTCCGTGTAATATTAATTTTTCTCTTATCAAATTGAAGTACGCAGCTGACTTAGTTCAAATATGGACACATTTTTTGAAGTACAAGAACGGCATTGGACTTTTTTTTCGGGGCAATATTCGAACTCATCACAATTTGGTTCAATAAAGAATGATAATTGTGATTGTTGGCAATATCGTTACCCTCAATAAATATCACACGTAAATCGATAAGAGAGTGTTGTAGGTGATATTTTGAGAGGTGCGATTAGATAATTGCTGGCAATAAGCTGAATTGTCTTTAGAATAGTTGATTTATCGTTAGAAAATTGCCATAATCCGATATGATTGTCAAAATAATAAATCAACAAAATTGATGTAAAGAGTCTTGCAATATTTCGGAGGAAGTTTTTTGTAAGTTTAATTTTTTTCATTTCAAGTTTAACAATGAATTTTGTATGAGGTAAAGTTAGTAATTGGAGTAATGAGACCTTGGCGGGAAAGTTTGTTTTCTCTGTCTCTTTAATTTTCGTGAAATATATTTTTTCTTCCAACAATTCAACTTTTGGTATTTTAATGAATTTTCAGAGTGAAATGTTTGAATTATTTAGTGAAAGAAAAGACTTACCTCTTTGTCTCTGTTTTGGATTGTCATTGTGATGCTGATTTTACACGAAGGTACTCTCACTTTTCTTTTTAAGAATTTTTTTTGTGGAAATTTTCAAGTCTAGTCTAATTTTTCAAAGTACTGTACTAGTCGAGGAGTGGAATATTGATGAATTATACCTTTAAGGAAACACAATGTATAATTTTCATATGAGATAATTTTTCTTTTAATTCGTGTTTGGGAATTTTCACATTTGTTCTAATGCAGAAAACTCGTGTTTTCCTTAAGTTTTTTATGGCAAAAATGTCACTGTTGGTTATTTTATAAATTCTCGTGTTAATACTAAACCAAATAAACGAGAAATCAGCAGTAAAATATCCAACACGAAAGCACTTTGTGGAAAAGATAATAAATTTTAGAAGAGAGTGTCGGATTTTGGGGTTTAGTGAATTTCCTCAACTGGACATATTCAGGGCGAAGTTTGAGAATTTCCTGGAGGAAATGTTTCCAAGAAAATATTTCCAGCAATATTTTAAATGTTGAAGTTTTAACCCTGAATAATTCCTCAATTTTTTTTTTAAAAAAATGTCCCTAAAGTCTTCTCCTGAATTCGAGACTGATAGTCTGTTATCTTGAAATTCTACCGATGTGCAGAAAGTTTAATCAGAATTCCTTTTTTTTCGTCGTCAAACTGATAAAATTTCTTTATAGATTGTGTGCATAGTGAGATAATGGTATTTGATGTTCTTTGGATATGATAAGGCTAATAATCAATTGTCAATTAATTAAAAATTCTATTGATTTTTACTTCAGTAACGATTTTATTCCATTTGTAGGATTACTTTCTGTGATACGTCATTATCTTTTTTTGCACCGTCTCCAGAGATACTGACGTAAGCATAATTAAAAATGAATGGAAAATTGGTAATACGATTGATGTTGATATCAACCCCTTTGGCAGACATCCAGGCATAAAGAGAAAAGTACTCCATGTCTTTTATGGCGAGACTGAAGTGAAAAGTTTCAAATGAAATCACACGCGACAGTATAATTTCATTTGTCTCGCTTATTGACAGAGTTGAGAGTGTCATAGATAAATCATAAAATCTATCGGTTTGGATGACAATTGAAGTGACTTTACAACCCCTTAAATAAATTAATTAGATTTGAATTAACCTCTCAGTTTAAAATTAGAGATTGTATTGGTAAAATCAACTGACAGTTCTGTTTGACAGTGACAGCTGTCAAAGTAGGGGAAAGTGCCCAAGCTTTATAATGACTAAATTTTTCCTATGTTCCTCAATAAATATGACTACGCAATATATTTTAAAACAGGACACTTTCCCCTAGTTTTTAAAATTTAGGTGCGATGAGTCATATTTGCTGAAAAACATAGGAAAAATGTAGTCACTATACAGCTTAAAACCGTGCAAAGCGTGGGCACTTTCCCCTAATAGGAAATTCAAACTTGGTAATATGATAATACTAAATAGTACTGATATCTTCCTTCTAATATGATAATGTGGCTAGTTCTTATTTGTCAAAATAAAATATTCTTCTTCTTCTTCTTCCTGTCTACGTTTTGGCTGTCGGACTCAATCAGGTTCATATAACCAGAATAAAATATTAAAAAGACTAACAATGAATGACGGTTAAAAGCTGTCAAAATATTATAAATGTTGGTTAAGACATTGTCTTTGGATCTAAAGACAATGGCTAAGATCAATTGCAGTAGACTTTCTCAAATTCGGGCATATGGGACCGAAATGTCAGCCGAATTAGACAGAAATTCGGGCGACAAACATTTTGAAATGCAACGATTTTTTATTCATGTGCATATAGATATTGAGTTTACACACTCATATATATCGTAAATTGCGTAAAAATCCTTCAATAATGCAAAATCACATCAAAACTAAGACAAACCATGCCAAATTTGAGCATATTTGATTCATTTGATAATCATAATCAAACTTGAACAATGAAAACAAACTTTTTTCAAATGTAACCGCTGCCCGAATTAAAAAGTAGCCCGATCTTAAAAGAGCCGAATTTGCGAGAGTCTACTATAAGTCAAATGTCAAAATGACATGACCGTTACTAGCTAACGCAAACTAAAATTTTATAAAATTATAAAAAGTATTATAAATGTAAACTAAAGCCTTTTTCAAACATAATTTTAAGGATAAAGGTTTCAAAGGCTCTAGACAACGTATTTATTAATCGATATGGATAAATTTAGAATCATTTGAAAGGTCTTGGAATACCGGACGAGTCCGAATCAGTACCAAGAGCTTTTGGACAATCTCTACACGCAAACTCTTCTTAGATGATCTATAATTTCTTTTCGAGTTCAATTACAAACTATTATACTGAGGTTTATCAACTCTGACAAGAAATTTTCAATTGATTTCGATTGTCGTGAACAACGATGCAAAAAGTGAATGCTGTTAATGTATAAAATATCTCTGTTCCACATCTGTCTCATGACGTTTTTTTTCCTTTTATTTAATTTAGTGGTGGAAATGTACAAAGAAAACGACAGTGGAATCTCTTCTATATTGACGAAATAACCTCTGACCTCACTGTTTAGTTCAAAAATGGGAGACTGAGTCATACTTGGGTATTTGTTATTTCATGATGTTCTCAAATGGAAGAATAAATGACGATATACAGGAGTTTCGGGCGAATTGGAATTAAGTGATTTCAGTGAATAGCGCTTAGTCAGTGTCTTAAGGTCAACCACTGTATGATTCAATTTACAACATCAATGAATTATTTTGAGGCTCTCAGAGAAAAATCCATCATTGATTGTCTAATTCTGTGATTTCTATTTTCAACCCCTTTGAACTTTTGGGTTTCCTTTCGGTGTTTATCTTCAACTTGGGATAAATTGGGAAAATTGGAGGAAATTTCCTTGTCAATTTCGGTGAGTAAATGCCACTTTCGCCCACGAAAGGTTTAACGACAAGGTTAACGTTATGCTTCTCTCTCTCTCCCAAAATACTAATGTTTGTTATTTATATTGCTCTGCATTGGGAGGTAAATAGTGAAAATTACACGATACACTCACAAACAACACTTACGAAGAAATTAGATACAAATGTCGTTGGTGAAAAAAAATTTGTTGATAAGGAAAAGGGGTGGTAGAGGATCGTCGACTTTGAGGAATGCTCGAAAAAAAATTACGAGTTCAAGTACTTCGTAAAATTCTTATCGATTTGCCAATTATTTCTTTATATCCTTACCCAAGTCCTTACCGATTCACAATCGGTTTAGACCGGTTCTGTTTGAAATTTCCTGCGAAGAATCAATTCATCGGTTCATTACCGATGCAGCACAAGTTCAGGTTTTTATAGGATTCAAAGACCTTTCAAATGATTTAAAATTTGCTCCAATCGGTTGAGGAAAACGGTCTCCATACATTGGTAAAAATAAAGGGATCAAATTGATCTAAATTTGATCCTTTTGCAAAAAATGGATCAAATTTCGAACTCTGCACGCACATTTATTATAATGGAACATACTAATTTGATCCATCCTTTGCAAAAGGATCAATTTGATCCTTTTATTTTTACCAGTGTAGCCTTTATAATCTTTTATCTTGAAAAAAAAAACCAAAAAACAAAACAAAGGGATTTAAGGAATTACAGTAAAATCTTCCAACATTTGACATTTCCCTTTTTCGAAAATCGGAAGCGGAATTTGAGATATTCCGATTTAATAGACTGTACCGCAGAAGTGAACAAGAACTGTTTGAAACCGAACAAACGTCAAATGAAAATTCTACGTCAATGGTTAAAACGCAATCTGGACGAATTTATTTTGACGTTTATTCGATTTGAAACGGTTCTTGCTCATCACTGTTCTACTGTATTCAGTATTCTTGGGCTATATGGGCAAAATATCAATCACTCAAAAGGTTTTTTGAGGACAATAGTGAGAAAACTTAGTTCCTAACTTAGTTCCTGGGTTGCTGAAAGGTTGCTTTTGGACTCTTATTTTTTAGGTTAATTATCATGAGTCTTCAGTGAGTGAGCATAAATCGCCGTTTATAACATTATTTAACTAAGCCCTATCAGGTCTTATTCTATTAGAGAATTAAAACAATTCAAATGACCATTATTTATTGACTTTTTAAATTTTTATTACTAAAGTTTGCCAAAATGTTGCGGAAAACAGTTAAAATTTGAATTCTTCTTCTTCTTCTTCTATATTATGTTCTGGCTGTCGGATTCACTTGAGTCCATAGCCAAAAATTTAAGGTTATAAAATTTTCACTATAATTAAAATGACAGTAGAATTTGTAAGTCAACATTTTAATTGACAGGTAAAAGAGACACCTGTCAAAATGACAGTTACATCAATTTAAGTAATAGGTCTAACAGGTATTTCTTTTGTTGGAATCGTTTTCTTATGGCTCCGGTACACCTTTTAGATCAGGAAAATTTCATGAAGCCGAAGTTCGAATTCATTTCTTTCTCACATGCTTTGCATAAGTCTATTTCAATTTTTGCATACCAAATTCGATTGAGCTGAATTGAATTTGGAGTGATGGTCAAAAGAAGAAGAGTGCAAAAGAATGAGATGGACATATGCAAAGCGTATGAGAAAGATAAGGATTCGAATTTCGACTTAACGAAATTCCCATTTCTTCGTATTTTGGCTATCCCACTGTTTCTTGTTCTTCTTGTTTTGAATGTCATAGCAAATTCAATTTAGTTCAATCCAATTTTGATTCCGAAAGAGTGGGAAAGAGTGGGATATACTTATGCAAAGCGTGTGAGAAAGGGACTCGAATTTCGATTTAATGTAATTTTCCTGATCTAAAAGGTGTACCGGAGCTATTATGATCGCGAAAAACTTGGTTTAGAAAAATAATTACTGGATCTAGAATCGACTTATGAGGGGGTCCTTTAAAAACCCTAAACCGCTATCTCCAACTCTTCTAAATAACGTTACGTATTTATTGAAATATGTCATGACATTTTTGACAGTGGGATTTTATATATTGCTGGCCCGTGAAGTCCGAGCAATAATAAGTGTATAAGAGTCTGAATGGCTTTCTATAGTTTCCTATAAAAATAATACTTGAGTATTGTTAAAGAGGGTAGACATAAATAAAAATAAAGAATGACTAACACGTGTGATTAAGCACTATGGGCTTCAATGATAATATAGAATAAGCAATAGGATATATGAATGACTTATCATAGTCAATAATAAATTTATGATGTGGAAATAGTACAAAAAAAAAGAAGTAATTTCCACCAATAAAATTTGGTGTGACATTGAGAGACAAATATACAAGTTTATTGAGGGTGAGTTTGAAATTACCAAGAGAAAATTTGTCCAAGGAAAATGACATTACGCATGGAGTTTTTATGTTCTCCTTTGTTCCATTTTACTCTCTCTTCCTCTCTCTCTCTCATATTTTCCTTATTTTTGCACACGCAACAGGGTGGAAATGGACACCACACAATTACATAGAGACACCATGGTGAAAAGCCACCCACATTTTTCTGTGTCTCGCGAGGCAACACGTAATGAAAATTGCGTGACGTTATTACTTTCAGCCATTCCTTCTTTCTCTTTCCTCATGATTACATAATCATGGAGCCAGGGAATGAAAGTGAGACCACAAAATAATTTACACCAGCTTGCTTGCACTTGATCTTCATCCTAAATGTGGGATAATTGCTTTTGACACTTTGAAAAATTCATGAGAAGATGATTTAAATAAGAAAAAAGTATCTAAAAAGCTTTTGAATTTGACATATCTGTCAAGTTTACAGATAATTCTGACAGCTGTCACTCTTAAATTAAATTATACGCTTATTTCTCTTAGTAATTTGGTTGTTCTTGGTTTGTGAAGTTATAATTTCTGAATAAATCATCATGTATAGGTCTTTACGATTTCAAAAATCCCGAGATCTAGGAAGTACATTAAGTTCTTTAACACCTTTATAATTTTTTTTTAATTAAAGAAAAACTAAGTATAAGACAATAGAAATATTATGACATTTCCTATGTTTCCCATATGTTTCTAGCGAGCCGAAAAAGCTTCTGAGTTTATTAGCTGTTTTCTGTCATTGTAGAATGAATTGGCAAAAACTGCTAAAATACAAAATAAAAGCCAATTTAATAACGAAAATGCAACCAAAAACCCTAAATTAGCAAACTACGTAGTTTTTGAGATATCTCGTGAAATGTGTACAAAAACAGGGAAAAATTAACCCTAAAACCGGTCGCATTTTTGAGAGCTAATGTCACCCCCCTGATTAAAATATTAAAATTAAAGTTTGCGCAATTTTTTATTCTTTCTTTTGTTCATTATTTTTATGTAAGCTGGGAAAAAAAAGTTTTACACTCCGACTATGCTTATAAAAAGTCTAAAGAATTTTATTGTACAATTTTATTACTGTTGCTAAATAAAAACAATGATGCGAAACTGTCGTCATAAAAATTAAGGTGACATTTTATCAAAGATAAAATTAGATTTAGATTCTATTAATCTTAAGAGAGTAAACAAAAATTGTAAAAACTTTCATTTAATTAATTTAGTACATTGACAGGTGTTTATTTTAATTGTCAATTTAAGGTATCAGCATGCGAGCTTTTTAATAAAATTAATAGCACCTGTAGATTGTGATCTGAAATTAGATTATACAGTCCTGTTTCACTCTTAAATATTAATCGCCGACGATTGGATTTAAAATGTAAAATTTGGGGTTATGTCAAGAAAGTTTGGCGTGAAGTCTAAATAAGAATAATTTTCAGTATTAAGGGTCAATGTATTTTTTCTAAAATATTTTCCACTTGGTTTCCCGAACATAGATTTGTCAAGAAAATTATGACTGACACTATACAGTAGAGTCTCGCTATAGTCCATATTTGGTTCCGGATTTGACACTTGCCCAAGAAGCAAAATAGCTGCCTTATAGAACCAAGTATTAAACAAGTCTTTTAGTGCACTTTTAAAAGACTTAAAGAGCGAATTTTCTATTGAAATTCCTGTAGAAGCCTTTAAGATCCTTAAGAGTGCGGCACTTTACTTATAGTCATCTCAGTGATGAAACCAAGAGCGTTATAAGTAAATAAAAAGATTTTTTGTTCTATAGTGCCTCACTTATGGTATTCTACAAGACTATATTAAGAAAAAATTGTTTCTTGGGTGGGTCGCACTATAGTCCATGTAATTTTTTTTTAAATTATCAACGACTTTTAGTATAGAAATTGTTTGACGGCTTCCATTTTCTTTGCGATTGTGGTACTTGTCCTCTCTCTCTTCATTATGGATCACAATTATCACAACTACTCAATAAAGTTTGCCAAAATATTAAAATAATTATGCATGTCGCATACTAAAAAACATAACCTAACTTAAAATCAGTGTTTTGAAATCAACGGTCGATAAATTGTGGACTATAGAGCGATGGCCTATAGCGGGACTCTACTGTACTTTTCATTTCGGGCAGCAGTTAAATTTGAAAAAAGTTTGTTGACATTTTTCAGGTTTAATTATTATGATTATCAAATCAAGCAAATATGCTCAAATTTGCCATGGTTTGTCTTAGTTCTGATGTGTTTTTGCATAATTCAGGGATTTTCATGAAGTTTACCATAAATATGAGTATGTAAACTCAATAGGGTAAATGTGTCAAATTTCGGCATAGTTGCATGCAAGCGCCAAAGTCTCAAGTTTGAAATGTAATATTTTTAAAACAAATTGATTTTTTTATTCCTTCTTAAGGAGTATTGCTTGGAACTTTGTATACAGTTTATCGTCATTATTTACTCTAAAACCATTTTTAATTCTTCTTAAAATAAATAAAAATGTAAACATATCTTTGGTCCCCTATTTCGGCCACCTTCATTCTCATAGTTCCTTGCTCTCCAGGAATTATTCCCGGAGCCACATTTTTTGTTATTAATTTGCATTGTATAATCTCTAGAGTGTGTAAAAACTAAAAATTCGTGGAAATTCGAGGAACAAAAAAGGTGGCCGAAATTGCAAGCTGGCCGAAATTTGCCACACTTACCCTACACATTAAAAAAAATTACAAGGATAATCGTTGGTTTGCTTTCTTACCATGATTATTCTTGTAAAGTTACACAAATTATGTATTTCAACAAAACGTGTAATCTGAAAATGTGTAATTTAAATTTTATGTAATTGTAAACCGTGTAATCAACTGGAAATGATTACACAGTTTTGTATATTTTCTTACATATTTTGTGTAAAATTACATAGTTTTCAAATAAAAGGTGTACAAATTACACAGTTTTCAGACAAAATGTGTACAAATTACACAAATGTGTATTAGTACACACGATTACATGTTTAATGTAAAATTTACAATGAAAATCATGGTAAAGCAGCCAAAAATTTTTTTACTGTGTATGTGTATGCAGATGAATAAAAAATCGTTGCATTTCAATAAAATTGTCGCCCGAATTTCTCTCTAATTCGGGTGACATTTTGGTCCTAAATGCCCGCATTTGAGAGAGTCTACTGTACATGTTTATAATATTATTTAGGTAAGCTCCATCTGTTGGGGAATTCTGTAACAGTATGACAATGTCATATGACAAATTTTGAATTTTTTATGTTATAAAATCGGCGAAAATGTGAGAAAATGTGACTCATATGAATGATTGAGAAGTTCAAAGAGCTACTTGTAAAGCCGTTCGATACTAACGGCCTTTAATTTTGTCCTGCTGAACTTAAGTACAAGAATTTGTCATATGACATTATCATATTGTTATAGAATTCTCCTATTGGACTTACAGTCTCTTGTTCGAACTTGAGAGATTTGGGTAAGTGACACAGCCTGCAATCAATTCTGACATTTAGGTAGCATTGTCATTTAACTGTCATTTTGACAGATGTCACTTTTAAAACTTTGAATAACAGATTTTCAGTTCATTGTCTAATAATATTCCCACAAGGTTTTATGATAGCACTATAAGCATAAACATGTAATACAATTTTTCAAGAAAATACTACGCGTGGGAAAATGCACTCTTATCATTATTTGAAGATCTACTTTAGTGTTATGCAATCCCTTTAGTTTTCCCAGAATTTTGCCACGACAGAAAATTTCCATTTATGATATTGGATATTGTGTGTTCTAGTCGGTAAATCATCGTTATTTTGATAGCATTTCTTGGGATTTTGTATTAGGATTTTGGGTGTGTTAACAAAACGAATAATTTCATATTGGTTCTTACGACGACGCTTTAGCTGGAAAATATCATGGATGGGAAAAAGTGAATTAAAGAAGATAGTATGGTTCTATTGTCTGGTATGGTGAGTTATGGAAGATGGAAAATGGGAAGAGGGATGAGGAAAAATGTGGTGAGATTGTGTTAGAGAAAATGTGGATTGTTTGTGTGAAGTGTTATTGGTTTTCCTCTCTTGTGGGTGGGAAAAATGGGTGGAAAAACGACGTCGCGGCGGCTGAATTCAAAGCTGTGGAGTCTCCCTCATTTGACGGAGAAAATTTTCAGTGAGGGGGTTGACATGGGGCGTGCGAATGGGTGATTTTGCTGGAGAAAAAGGAGTCAATAGGTGGGAAAACCTTGACGTATTAAATTAGGGCAGTGTAGTATGTTACTTGTATTGAGTTTTTCCATCTTAAATAGCAAAAAGACTTGCACGAAAATGGACTAAACACCCATCCTTTTCTGTCTCTTGTGGTTATTTTTCCCCATTTTCCGTTACAAACCCAATGAAGAACAAAAAAAAAACTGTATGAGAAAAACGGAAAAGGCACTCCTCATTTTCTTGTTCTAACCCATCTCCATAGGTTATTTCGCGAATTTAATTCAATTTGTACCAACGCAGAAAATTCTATGGTTGGAAAATGTGATTGTGACGTGAGCACGACCCTCAAAATAATGCCACAAATGAAAATTAATTGGACTTTTCTTAGTCCTCAATTATTCACATGCAAAAATTACATTTTGTAGGTCAGAAAATATTATTAATCCTTTAAGAAAAAAAACGGGTTTAAGGAATATTCTCTGTTGTTCAGCAAATTCAATTTCTGGAATTAGGGTAAGTGTGTCAAATTCCGGCCAGCTTGCAATTTCGGCCACCTTATTTCTTCCCCGAATTTCCATGAACTTTTCGATTTTACGTACTCTAGAGATTATACAATGCAAAAGAATAACAAAAAATGCAGCTTCGACAAACGAGATGACGTGAAAAAGATATTGGAAGAATTCCCGAAGGGCAAGGAACTATGGGAATGAAGGTGGCCGAAATAGGGCACCAAAGCTATGTCTATATTTTTATTCATTTTAAAATGTATTAAGAATGATTTTAGAGTAAATCGAGACGGTAAACTCTTTACAAGGTTCCAAGAAACACTCTTTCAGAAGAAAAAATAAAAACAAATCAATTTGTATTTAAAATATTACATTTCAAACTTGAGACTTCGACGCTTGCATGCAACTATGCCGAAATTTGGCACACTTACCCTATTTCAATTTGGACCGGAGAAAAATTTTCGGTACTTTGACCACATGAAGACAAAAGCTATTATATCCAGTGTTATTGACTTTTTTTTTTGAAGGGGGGCAATTAAGTCGAGAGGGATATGTTAGAGACCAAATAAACATGAAATATTTTGTGACTATATTTTATGGGGTGAAAAGCAAAAGAAGGAGAGAGAATAAAAAGAAAACATACAGATTTCACCATATTTTCCGCAATTAAATCCATATGATGTAGGTAATACTCCACAACAGTTTAATACATCACTTGATCAAAATGCTATAATTTAGAGCACTAAAAATGTGTGTGACTTGAAACGGATGTGCGCCAAAAAGTCGCACAGATTGAACGCCAAGAAAAATGATTGATCCAGTTTTGGTGGACACACAAAAAGGAATGATGACTAATACGAAATTTTCAACCGAACCGATAGATAATTCTGAAGGAATCGAAAGGCCTAGAATTTTCACAATCACCGGGATATTTTTGCCACTGTTTTTCTTTTATTTATTTATTTTTTTTCCGAAAAATAATCGTGGAAAACACATAAGAGATTTTCTGCAAGATGTTTTTTTTTTGGGTAACGCACGCTATATCAATCACCACCACAGATGACAGTTTAGGCGCCAAAACATGTGAGATATTCGATGCGAAAGAAGAATTTAACTCAAAGTTTCACACTCACACGACTAAGGATCAACTTGAACTGAATGAGAGTGTTGGAGAGGATTTTGTTGGGGCTCTGAAGCTCAATCCCCACTCTAAAGCCCCTCACAAATACATATAAATGCGTAGCAAACAGGTGAATTCTGCTTTATCGACATCAACGTAAGTTTAACGCCCTATGTTAGGCAATAGCTGTGACTTTCAAAGCTCAACAGCTGGCTTATCGATTTCAAACAGCAATTTCTGTTGGGAAATTGATAAAAAAACAAGGGGGAGATATCATGCTTATAAATCTGTGCACCACATCTATCACTTTTACAGTGTATGAAAAATTAGTCAGTACCTCGCTAAGTATTTAATAAGTCCTTAATTTATGACTTAATTTTAAGGCGTTGTTGAACATTCAATTATTAAAAAAAATAAATGAAAAACGATAGGTCTTGTTCGCGAATAGCGAAAATAATATAGCATGACTTAGCCTTAATACTAAGTACTTAATTAAGGACTTTCGATTAATCACTTTTTAAGTACTTAATTTATACACTGAGAAAAAAAGGGGGTGCGATTAACTTTTTTTCTCATCTACTTTAAGACTTTTTAGGTGTAAAAAATTATCACCATTTTTTAATATTAATTTTACACCTTATTAACACTTCGTAGAACCCTAACTAAAAGTGTCACGGAAGGACCAAGTGGCAGCCGCTGCCATTTATCGAATTTTACATAATATTTTGATATTTTTACTTATATTTAAACATTCGGAGCTTTAGTCAGTTCTTTTCTGTTGTCTGAATCAGAAATTTCACCTCCTTGGGTACTGTATCTAAAGATTTTTAACCATTCGATGTTTTCATCTTTATCAGAATCATGGAGTAAGGGAAAGTGGTCTGCCTTTGAATGCGGCAGCCTTTGAATGTTTCAATTTTTCTCTTATTTTTCAAAGCAAAAATTCTACTTTATGAACAATAGTTAATACTATTAACTATTTTCTATTAACTTCGCTTAACAAAATGGATTTTTAGCTTTGGGAAATAAGAGAAAAATTGAGGTATTCAAAAACTGACGCATTCAAAGACATGTCATTTTCTCCCATAATTCTTCTCAATAATTTGCAAAAACACTTTCAATTTGTTCTTTTAAGGCTTTTATACACTAACAATCAAGAAAATTACATCTGCAGAACGTCAAACTCCCATATAAAATGCAAATGGCAGCAACTGCCACTTGGTCCTTCCGAGTGCAGTTTTTTGTTTTTGCTAAATATTTACATTAATATTTAATTTTTATTAAAAATTTTATAACGAAAAGATAGCCAGATAAATTCTGCACGCATTCAATCAGGTGTCCAGGCGAAATGATATATTATTCACTATAAAAAATTAAATTGAAAACTAAATTGGCAGCGGCTGTCACTAGGGTCCTTCCAAGTGTTAAGGGTAAAAATAACATGAAAAGGGTTACTTTAACACCTAATATACCTAGAAAGCGTAATATTTACACCGATTTCCGATCAATACTGCAGGGTTAAATAAACATTTTCGGAATGTTATTTTAACTTTTTCGGATTTCTCTCAAAGTGTACTTACTTTTAGTTTATTTTTAGAAAAAGCGCTTTCATACACTTGTCTCCTTGTCATAATCAACATGATTCTCTAAGTTCTGTTGGATCAGACGCACACTCTGTTTGAGGTACCTTCAACTGGTTCCGGATGAGCTTCTAAAATTTCTCTGCAGACATTTCAGACGTCTCTGGAACAAGAAAATCAATAAGATATTATAGATTAAAAAATAATATGGAAAACTAATAACATTATACTCCAGAAATACAACTGTATGGGGCTTGAGGGAAGAAATATTAGAGTTCGATACTCTTTGGGGCACTTTATACTCCAGGATTATGCTTTGGTGGGACTGAAGGGGATTTATTGAAATTTAAAAATAAAACTCTTAGATTAAATTCAGGAATCAAGAGCTAAAAGGAAGTTTTGACTACACAGAAAAAATATTTCGTAAAAATGTTCGTAAATGTTTGTGAATTCCTATTGGGGAGTTACGAAATGTTCGTGAATCGTATAACTCACAAACAAGTTCGTAAAAGTTTTTACTTTTTTCACAAACATTGTTCGTAACATGATCACTTGATGAGTATTTTTTGTACTTCTACAAACATTTGTTCGTAAATGTTCGTAAACACAAAAAAATGTTCGTAAAATTTTGTCATTTGTTCGTAAATGTTACAAAAATATAAATAAATATTACAAAAAAAAAACTATAGCGAATATAAAGTAGCGATAAATTTTGATATTCTTTCCAATATTCTTTTTTTTATATTTTTGCGAATATTATTTTTCTTTCATGATCCAAATTTTCTAAGCTTAAATTTAATAAGTCATTTAATAAGTTATAGGATTTCAAAAATAAAGATCTAATAATAAATTTTTTAAGTACTTCCTTATTATGGCCTCTACACACTAGTAGAAATTTCTTTAAAAAAATGCCTTTTCAAAGAAAATTTCCCCTATCATTGTAGGCAGAAACGTCAGAATTTTTTAAAAAAAAAAAGGCAATATTTGACGAAAATTGCTTCTAGTGCTTAGACATAATTAAAGGTTGTCAAACATGACAACGTTTATAACCAATTTATTAGAAAATTAAATTGTATGAAAAAATAGTTATTTTTACGGAAATCTACTTTTCATTAGCTTCTTTAGAGTATAATATTATTGCAAAAACTCCCAGTAATTTTCCGGCATTCTGAAATTTTTTGAATTATTTTAAATATAAAATAAAGCAATAAAATTAATACGTTCTAAACTATCTGAGAAAAGAATAGAGAACTATAATAAACTGAGAAAAATTTGCTCAAAATTCCACAATCTAATTCTGAATTTGAAACCGGTTTAAAACCGGTTAACCGGTTTCAGAGCCATCCAAAACCGGTTAACCGTCAATCCTAAAAACCCGGTTATTTGGAATCACTACCATTGACATGGAAGTTTGTTAAATTTTCGTTACGTCGCCAAAATATTACACTCAGCTCTTCGTTATCCGGCACTTCGTTATCCGGGTGACAGCTGCCAAACACTGGCGGTTGATGTATTCAAAATTATTTTTACTAAACATAAAGTTGAATTAAAGTATTATTATCATTGTATCGAAGTTTTTAATACATAATTGTGATAAAAAATTAAACACAAGCATACCATGAAGAAAATTCTCTTGTTATTTGTCAGACAGAAAATAAATTCACACAGCACAAAATAGAAAAACCGTTGATCATTCAAAAAACCTAAATGCCATTTTGTCCCCCAGTCAGCCGGATAACGAAGAGTCGAGTGTACTTTGGAAATTGTTGAAGTCGAATAATTTCCATACTGTGACATGAGCGCCTCTGGTGGTGTTTTCAGAGAATTTCCATCTTCCACAATGTTTAATTCGCTTCACAAATTCCAAGTCAAAATAATTATCAATGAATCACTTGTTTGTATCATAAAAGCCTGATTATTACTTTGTGCAACAGACAATACTGGAAGGTTATATAAAAAAAATCACATTAAATTTCTTAAGTAAATTAATTAGCTCATTAAAACAGTTATTTTTATCTTAATTCACTCATATAACTTGAATTTTATTGGCATTCTTAATTTTTATTAAGTATTTTTTCTTAACATTTCTTGCAATGTTTATGCGGTGTCACATATAATTTTTCTACAATGTTGCTGCAAATTAAATTTAATCCTGACCCCCACATTTATCGTGCATTAAAACGTGCCGATATTATCTAATGATTTTGCACTTAGCGTTGTGAAACATTTCCCGCAATTTTTTTTTGCGGAAAATATCCAATAGTTTGTCTTTGCATTTTTCCACCTGAATTTCGAGCAATATTTGCTGGATGTTGGTGGTAAACCAGTATTGACAACATTATTAATATATTCCATTTAGATATTAATTATCAAATGGATATGTCGTGAAATCTACTTTGTCAATCGGCACTCATTAAAATTCTTCAGCCAAAACAAAAATATCTAAAAAGTCACTTTCACTGGGAATTTTTAGAAGAAAAATAGCCAATGGTTATGGTATTTTTAACCTCCTTTATCTTCAAGGATTTTAACTGAAGATTTAAATGGCATGTGAGTGATTTTGGTTGTTAAGAAGTTAATGGGACGGGTGAAGGAATAATAAAAAAAAAATTATTTTGAATTAATCGCGGCATTTCTCAGGGAGTTTGGATTTCGCTGATATTGATTTTTTTTTTAAATAAATTCTTTTTGTGATTTCCGCCATGTCGATAGATAAATGTTGGAGGATAGATGTGAATCGTTAGGTGAAGAAGAGCCATGGAATAGAATTTAGAAGCAAAAGAGAGATCGAAAGAAAATTTACATAGACTGCATTGGAATCATCTATCACTTGCCTTTTTTCCTTCGTTTCTTATCCCACCAGCAAAATGCGAGAATATTAATGTTACCATTCTAAAATCTCAATGCAGGAAAAACACGATGGGGAAATCTTCTAAAGAGCGAAAGAGACCGTTTAGCCACGAAATCTCTCCCACAATTCTCGCAGATGATGAGCTAAGATGGAATGGACTTATCGTCAGATCGACCATCCTCTTGAGGTATGTGAACAATTTTACATATCGTACATTTGCAATGGAAATGGTACATAACATTTTTTAGTGGATTCGTTGATTTTGAATACAGTCTTCTAAATTCGAACATATTTCAAAAATGGACAGATAAACCTAAATCAGTTTATTATAGGTTGGTTAGACTTTCACGTGCATCTTGACGTGAACTAACTTGGATTGAACTTGGAGTAGAACTTGGGATGGTACATATTATACAGCAATTTGAAATCAAATTTTGAAACGAATGCAAATTTTGAACTTCACTTCAAAATATCTAAGACTTAAGACAGATATGTGTAAAAACCGTTGAAACCGAAGTAACGTCAAAATAAGTTTGTTATATTGGCGTTTTAAGCACCCGTCAAATCATTGCTCTACCTGCCGATTTTACTCGGAGGTTTTTTTGAATTTTAACGGTATATTCTAGTACATTCAGAGAAAATCTGCAGATTCTCGGCAGAATTTCTCCCTAGAAAATCTGCATAACCTCCATTACTTCACAAAAATATTGTTGATTTATGAAGAAACTGTAGAAGTTATAAAGAAAATTGTATGCTCTGCTTAACAAGCATTACCGAGTACACATTTTAGATAAGTAAAAAAACTGCGAGCAAAAATACTAATTTCTTAAAAATCGCCAATCGAATGATACAAAAACACGAAATTTTAGTCGACACTCTGTTTAAAGTTTTCACTTCACTTTTCTCTACTTGTAACACGGCGTCGCAGAATTCTTTATTTTATATAAACACCGGCGTGATATCACAAAAAATAACTCTATTGAATTTTGCAAACCTTCAGTGAAAAATTTTTCCATCTCTTCTGACACATCTTGTCTGGAAAGTCTGAAATGTAGAAAAAATCTACAGAAAATCGGCAGAATATCTACAGAAATTCGTCAGAAGATCTGCCGAAATATTCTGAAGAATTTTGTCCCAAGCCCAAATAAAATTCGTAAGAATATCTACAGATATTATCTGCAGATATTCTGTAGAGGTGTAGATTTTCTCTACAGAAATCTTAAAGATATCTGCAGATATTATTTGACGGGCATTGACGTACATGTTTCATTTGACGTTTATTCGGTTTCAACGGTTCTTGCACGCGTCTGATCTAAGATGTAAATGAACTGACTAGGGATTCT
This sequence comes from Phlebotomus papatasi, assembly GCF_024763615.1. NCBI lineage: Eukaryota > Metazoa > Arthropoda > Insecta > Diptera > Psychodidae > Phlebotomus > Phlebotomus papatasi. Next base: position 85,607,554 of record NC_077224.1, on the reverse strand, counting down.
ATTGTAACGACAGCGGACCTATGCCACTTTTGGAAACTTCATAGTCTAGGCTACAACACTCTAAAATTTGATCAAAATGTCCAATGGCGTTTTTGAGAATAATGAGTTTGAATTTTGACGCTATCCCAGCGCCACATGTGGTGACTTTTTGAACTCTCATCTTAAAGTTATCATAAAGACGCACAAATCAAAATAGCTCAAAGTAGCTCAAAATCATAATTATAGAACTAAAAATATAGGCCGGTAAATTTTTCAAATTTGATTCCTTATATCTCTGGTCAGGGGTTATCGAGTGACTTAAGGTATTTTTCTGTGGCATTGTAAAAATGATCAGTAAAAAGTTAAAATTGAGCAGTAACAAAAAATATTTGAGACAGTGATATTATCGTCCAAATTTTGGCTAAGAGAAAATAAAAGGCTTTTCAATCTACCGGCAACAATTTTAGATAAATTTTAGACAAACAAATTAGACCCATTTTTGTAAAGATTTAAGTTTTTTACTGACCATTATTAGATATTTTACTGCTCATTTTTAATTTTTTTAACTGCCCATTTTGATTTTTTTACTGCTCGTTTGTTTTTTGCCTTTTTCTGTTTGATAGTTATAAAGTGCAGCTATAACATACTAAAATTTCAACCCGATTCGTGCCATAAGTCCGCAGCTAATTAACTTAGGAAATTTTCTTTTTAATAATAGCAGCATTTTACGAACTTTCGATGCACAAGCAAATGTGGAATTTTACGAGAGCTTTCCAAAACGTCCTCATTTTGTCAAATACTGACAATTATCCATTTAAAAACAAATTTGACCTCTTATAGCCTGGGTCAGGAGGCCTTGAGTTTTTTTTTAATAGAAGGATCTCAGGCCCAGCTATAATATACTAAAATTTGAGCCCGATCGATGCCATGGGGGCTGAAGTATTTAGAACATAGTAAATGTGGCGTATCAAAAATGGCAGAAGGAAGTGTAGGGAGTGGGTGGTGTATGTACAAAGTTGCAATTTTCACCTGATAACTTTTGCAGAAAACCGCAAGTCGATATCTCTATTACTTTAGGAGTTATTCATCTTTAAAAAGCCAATGAGTTCTCAAAATGAAGAACAGAAACGTTATTTTTAGCCAATTTTGTTTTACACACGATTTTTGAAACGACGTCGAGCCTTGTTGGAATTTCCAATATTTTTTACTGAAGTTTTCAAAATATCTTTCAGGATAATTTTCTGATACATATTGCAATATTTTACTGTTGTTTGAATTGAATTGAATTGATTTGAATATTGCCATTCATTTTGATGTCACAGTCCAAAATTTTTAAAGGAAGGCGATAATCTATCACCACGAAAGCTCATAGCATAAAACACGATGGTCTTTAAACTTACAGTAATTATTCTAATGTCCAAATTCTCGCATGACCTTTCTCTTAACTAAGTTAAAATATTAAGTTATTTTGTTTTTTTTTTAATTTAGCAGTATTATGTGCAATTAATTTGTTGTCCAAATTTAAATATAACGCGTTAAAAAAGCTTCAGTTATCTTAAATCCACGGAATATTGAAAAACTTATTTAAGGTCCTAAATATTAAGGTCTTAAATATTAAAAGAAGGACCCATTTCCACTGTCTAAGCTTGAAATTTCCGTTGACTTTCATTTAGCTCTAAACTACTTTTGACTATAAATATTTTACACTTGCAATAGGGGAAACTACTCTCCTTTCGAACGTTCATGCCTTCGAATGCTTTGAATAATGTGAATTTTCTTTTATTTTTCCTAAGACACTGGCAAATTTCTATTAAATATTAGTTGGGTTATCATCAATTGTTGATAATTCTGTGATAATTTAGTGTAAATCTCTTACGAGAAACAAAAGCAATTCACGTTATTCGAAGGTATAAACGTTCGAAGGGAGAGAGCTTTCCCCTATGCTCTTTAATCGTATTTTAGATTAAAATGGACTGAGAAATATACATTTCAGAACAGTGGTATCTTTGACCTTGAGAAATTATATGAACAAATTATTCAAGGTCATTAAGGGTAATTTTCTGAAAAATGCCATTTTCATAGAAAGAAATTAGTTTTCGATATAAATTTCGCTTTTTCTGCTAAATTCTGTGTATCTTTTGTCTGTGGTAAATTTTTTCAAATTCAGTTGTGCCCGTTCTATAGCAACTGTACGATAAATGCATTTTTCCATTCGGTCTTTTCTCCTGCGGATAATTAATCGGTATGTCGTGTGAGTAAATAGTTATGTTGTGGGATGTGCCTGTTCATCGGAGTTTATTTGGTCTCGATGGAGATTCAGTTCCGATTTGACTGTCTTATATTTGTTTTTCGCGCTTCGCTGAACACCTAAATACTTGTTCGAAATGGCGATAAAAAAGAAGCCCCAGAAAGTGGCAGAGAACAATGTTTCCAGTCAACTCACAACTTCCTCTTTTAGACTTGGTGATGCGTCTAAGAAGTTACAGATAGTCACTTTTACAATAATCTCAGTTGCATCTTCCATGTGGGGGCTTAGAGACAATTATTATGATGACCAGAGCGAAGAAAAATCTCTGGGAGGTGTCTAGAAATGTACCTAGATTCATCATTAATCACTGCATTGTATTTAAATTCATGTCTTTAGCACCTGTTGCCAGATCTGTTCTATTGAACTAATCAAAAATTCTTCCCAGATGATAAATAATCTCAGTGTTTGTGTGGCGAAAGATTTTCTAAATCAATCAATTTGCGCGCGAGGATGAAAATTTTGATCATAATCTTTTAAAAAAAAATACCACAGAGAATTTGCATTCGCTTGGAATTTTACTCTTTCTGCGAATTTATATTAAATGACTTTAGAATGTGGAAAAGATTCTCAGGAGATATCTCAAAGTGCTGATGGTAGAGTTGCGATGAGCATGGATTTAAGGATTGAATTTTATGAATTATATTCAGTGCAAAAGATGAATTTGAATGTCATACTTCGCTTGAAAATAGCTTTGGATTTTTTGAACACATTTTAAGCCACGCCCCCTTTGGCAATTGTGATCTACCCTCGATTGAATTTAAATAAATATCGAAAATAATGCATATTCATAGAATTTCTTGAATTATTTTAGCACTCTTTTGGAAATTAGCAGCTCTGGGCGGAGACAATTCAAAGAAGTGGGCGTGGCCAATTTTTCGAATTGTATACTCCGCCTCGTTTTCAATATTTAATATTTTTGAAATTTCTATCAATTGTATTATAACAAAGAGGTTTTTCTTTAAGTCTTCCAATGGGCGTGGCCTAATCATTTAGGGGAGGAGCCTATTTAATTTTAAAGTTTGCAAGTTATTGCAATCTACAGAAATTCCCATCTCAACTCAGTTGCGTGACAATGTCTCATTCTTTTATGATATTCCCTTTGATTTGCCATTTAAACTAGATGCATTTCTAAATCAATGAGATTTAGTATCAGTTTTGGAATATCAAGAAGGAACAATTTAAGAGATGAAAAGATTTTTCACAGACACCCAGAAGCTTCTTTGTCACAACGAATGAAAATATTCAGGAGATTATTGAATAATAATCAGAATGTGGTGAAGCAAAAGGGAAAGAGATAAATTCAGGTGTTTCACCTACACGAAGCATGAAATTTATAGATAAAAGTCTCTCGTATGACATATTTTGTATCGCATAAGAAGATTCTCTTTCATCTCTGGTTGTTGCTTATTTAGTTCTCTGTCTTTTTTTTCTACTTCTTTGGACCAGTGGAGACGAACAGTGTCAGATTGGATTAAAAGTTAATCCTCAGTGGATGTTTTTTGTTTGTCGTATCTATTAGGTTATTGGACTTAAAATGTCGCAACAAGATATTTCAAAACAATGGTTCTAATAAACAGAATATTTAACCCAGTAAGTGGTTTAGAAATAGTCGTTTTAGAGGACAAATGACCTCAAAATAACCTTGAACTCTTGTGTCAAAGTTGTCAAGTGTAAAACGGGCAGACAACCATTTCTTCTTTCAGTCTAATATTTATTTTTGCAATTTAAAGCTTATTAGAAAGATAACTTCGTCGTATCAATATGTTTATATTCTCAAAAACCAAATTTCGCTCAAATTGGTTTAGAAATATGTATTCTTAAGCGTTCTTGGTGTCAAATGACATCAAAATAACCTTGAACTTTTTGATTATAGTTGTCAAGTGTTACACGTACAGACAACCATTTTTCTAATTCTATCTACTATTTTTACAACTTCAAGGCTATTGGAAAGGTAATTTTGTTGTATCTAGTAGGCTATTGAATTCAAAACGTCGTAACAACGCATTTCAAGACAAAGGTTCTAATCGAGCATCGAGTTTCTAATAAACAGAATACAAAGTATTTATTCTCAAGAGATATTCAAACTGTTTGAGAGCTTAAGACTCTAAAACAAAAGTTCGCAAAAATCGTTTCGGTATAAACGTTCTAAAAGATATATGACCTCAAAATAACCTTGAACTCTTATGCCAGAATTTTCAAGTGTAAGGCGTACAGGCAACCATTTCTTTAAATTCGGTCTAATATTTCTACAATTTCAAGGCTATTTGGAAGATAATTTTAAGTCTTAAAACGTTTCCTAATAATCAATTTTTTAGGGTCAATGTCGTCAATGTTAAACGATCTTCAGACCAGAGGTTTTTCCCAGTTTCCGAAGGTTTTAAAATTCAGAGTAAAAGAAATGCTGTCTGTTCTTCAGAATCTAGGGGATTATTTGTTCTTAATATCTGATCCTAAGTCCAAATTTTCAAAAATTTGGTTGATGAGAATTTATATGTTCGGCACACCTCAAATCAAAAGAATTTCATAAAATCAAAATTCACATCCCTTTCTTTCTCAAACCTTTTGCACATGCCTATCTCATTCTTTCGCACTTGAAATTCGATTGAGCTAAATTTAATTTTTTGTGATGTTTGAAAGAAGAAGAAGAAGAAGTGTACGAAAGAATGAGACAGAGATATGCAAAACATGTGAGAAAGAAAGGGAATTGAATTTCGACTTCATGAAGTTTTCCTGATCTAAAAGGTATGCCGAAACCATTAGAAAAGTTAAGTCATACGGCTAAGTTTTAAATCTGAAGTTCGTATTATTAATTTTGTTTTGATCTTCTCAAAGTTCATCGGCTATAAGGTAAATAGCACTCTATTTCTACAAAATATGGCCTAAGTTCGAAAATTGAAATTGAATTTCGAACTTGCAAAAATTTAAATTGTGTAAAGGGTTACTCTTTAAATTCACAACTGGAGTTCGATTCACCGAAAAAAGATGAAAGATAAAGCTCTTTCTTCCACAAAATGTCGCTGATGCTCAAAGAAATCAAAATTCACTTTCGAATTTTCAAAAATGCCTTTTTTAAGAAAATTTCCCATATCCTTGTAGGTGGAAACGTCAGAATTTTTTAAAAAGGCTATTTTTGACGAAAATTGCTTTTAGTGTGTAGTCACCATAAGCGATTAAACTCATGAAGTGGACATTTATTTTAATGACATTGCAATTCAAACGTTCTGTCATTCTGAAATTCCTCAAAAGAGTTAAAGAGTTCAATTTTTACAGTAAAAGTTTACACTTGCACAATATTATTGAACTTGTTGACGATTGAAAAGTAAAGAATACCGAAAATTCGAAATGAAAAAACAGCCAGCGCTGAAGCGGCGAATATGTGAACTTGCAGTTTAAACTTCCCGTCGATTTCCGCATAGGTTTGGTTTTGTCTTGAAATGGCTTTGTCTATTCGAAAGGTTATTATTGAAGAGAATCATTAAGGCCTCTACGTATTGGTAGCAATTTTCGTCAAAAAATGCTTTTTGAAGAAATTTTCCTGCACTGCTGCAAGTGAAAACCTCAAAATTCTATTAAAAATGGAATTTTTGACGAAAATTGCTTTCAATGTTTAGAGGGCTTTAGTGTGATATTTCAAAAATTTTACCACAATGTGCGAAAATTTAGTTTAACAATTCTAAAGTGCGTTCAGATTTTTCGAATATCAAGGATTCTATCGAAAATGGATTTTTTGATGAAAAATTGTTTTCAATGTGTAGAGGCCTTTAGTTTGATATTTCATAAATTTCACCACAATGTGCGAAAATTTAGTTTAACAATTCGAAAGTGCGTTCGGATTTTTCGAATATCAAGGATTTTTTGTGCAAATAGAGATCTTTTTACATTTTATCCGAGACCCTATTGATGAAACTTCAGCTCTGGATAGGAAGAATAAGAAAACTAGGATAGACACACTTACGACTTAAGCCGAGAGACGGCTTAACGTAAGTATAATCAAAATTTTGGTTTGACGTTTGACCAAATTCCCATCAGTTTCTGACTAATCTGTCTCTCGACTTAAGCCGAGAAACGGCTTAATTAGCGATAAAGCGATTTGAATTTAGTCAAATAATTAGTTTGATTATAATTACATTAAGCCGTCTCTCGGCTTAAGACGTAAGTGTATCTAGGGCATTAGGATTTGAAATTTTGAATCTTGCAGTAGATGTTTAAATTATAAAGAAACTATGGATATCATCACTACCGAATTAGCTCAATACTTTCCATTATACCTTTCATTGCCAAAGGACTACTTTTACGACATTTTAGACTTAATAACCTAGTATTAAAAATTTTCTTTGAGCAATCGCCCACAAAATAAGTCTGTGAAATTTTTGCTGATCTCTTTTTCACTGGAGGGCCTCTTGAAAACAAAAAAAAAAAACAGATTGACAGTTGTTATACTACAAATTGATCCAACATTAATCTTTTATGAAAATTTTCTCATTCCTCTCGAAGGTTAGCTCTTGAAGACGCAATTTTACTTTTGGACAACTTTTTCTCAATTCAAGTGAGGTGTTTTTTTGTTGGTAGATGAATTGGTTTTTTTTAAAGAGTATACACCAATGCTGAAAAATGATTAATTTTTGATCATTAAATGAGGCAATTAACTTACCAAAAAGGGTGGAAAGTAGTTAGAGGTCAAAGTGGCGAAGAAAAGTAGTTGTATATGCTTTTGATTAGTTTGAAACTTTCAAGTTCAACACGGAATTGAATTGAAACTTGTTGGAAACTGAAGAAGTGACTGACCACAGAGGGTGAAAGTGAATTTCACTTGAAGTCTTCACCAAGAAACTTCCAAAAAAGGAGGGAGAGTCAAATAATATACCCTGGGATTTTCTGTGTTATGTACAATTCAACAATCATATAATTGAACTAGGATACTCTTCCTCCTCAATGTCCAAATATCCATGATTGAGACTTTGGGGCTTGATTGGATGGACACGCAATCCTAGACTTATGGGGTGATGTTTACACACTATTCCTTCAATATTGTATTCATTAAAATTTTATCATAACTTTGTATAGACTTATCGATTTCTATACCAATTCAGAGGCCCAAGAGTGATTAGTGCAAATGGCCAGAGTCTTTTATGAGTGGAATAATGGGAATGGTGTGATAAATATTCCTTGACCATTTCTGGGCAGATGCTGTCAATCAATATTGGAACAATCTCTTGAACGAAATGAGCAGGGAGATTTGCATAAATGAGCTGAATTAATGTCAAACAAATGTCTCAATCACGCGATGGTTTAGCCAATTAAAAAAAATATTTAGTTAGGCCTGGAAGTTTTGATGACAGTTTTGTTGTCCAGCTTTATTGCTAATCAATTGATAGAGGATAAACGGTAAGAGATAGCGAGATAATGTTTTCGGAGCATCTTTCAAGTCAAAATCTTAAGTTTTCTAATTCAATCATGCGAAAACGGCTGAGGACAAGGTTTAACGGTTCTGCATTTCTTCTTCAGAAGTAGAATAAATTGGTTAATTTAAATGAAGTCAATTGGTTTATTAGGTGTAATAACCTTTTGAACTTGATAAATTCATCAATTTAAAAACCTTGTAGTGTAGAATATTTGTTATAAAAGTATCATATTTTGTGTGAAAAGGCTTAGTTATGTCCACCACCTCAGTGTGCACTTGAGAGAAATCCGAAAAAGTTAAAGTAACACTCCGAAAATGTTTATTTAACCCTGAAGTATTGATCCGAAATTGGTGTATATAGGGGAAACTGGGGCACCACCAAACACGGGGTACCACCAAACACTAATTTTTATTTCTAAACTACTTGGACTATCTCGACCATTCTTTCAGTGGACAAGCATCCCTATAGTTCCTATAAATTCCTATAGGTCTCTTCCTCTGAAGTCGAATATCCTATTAAAAAATTGCAGTGTTTGGTGGTACCCCGTGTTTGGTGGTGCCCCAATTTCCCCTATTATGTTTTTTAGGTGTATTAGGTGTTAAAGTTACCCTTTTTCATGTTAATTTTACCCTAGAAAAGGTGTAAAATTAACATTAAAAAATATTGATATATTTTTACACCTAAAAAGTGTTAAAGTTATGAGGAAAAAATGTTAATCGCACCCCCGTTTTTTTCTCAGTGTGCTTACAGTTGAAAACCGTAATAAAATCATTTGCAAACAAAATTATTTTAAATATTCTATGTATTAAGGGCATTAATCTACTCTCAGAAAAAGCCTGCAGAGTTGAAACAATTCTATCGCTGAGTTGAATTAACTGTAAGGATATCGATGATCTTATTACTCTTTTTCAATGGAAAATTTTATCTCGGCTGAAGTATATGCTTTAATTGTTTTTGATTTAAGAATGTAGTTCAGTCAAGATAATTTTCTTTTGGTATATGGAATGTCAAATAGAAATATGCTTTACAGAGTCTCAAGAAGACATGTATAGCGCATCATATGCGAGTATCTCGTATCATAAAAACCTAGAGATTGAAAAAAATTAAGGAAATAATAAAATAAAAGAAAACTAAAAATAAACATAATATAGCAAAGTTTATCAACATTTTGCGATTTTGAAAAAAAGGTATTTTAACTCTTAAAAAAAAATTAATTTAACACTTTAAACGTGTTATTTTAATCCTTAAAATGAATTGTTTTAACCCTTAAAAAGAGAAGTTATAACTCGTTTTTTATGTAAATTTTAGGACAAAAAGAGTAAGAGTTAGTCTCTTTTAGTGTTAAGAGAGAGTAATTGTTGTTTTGGAATGAATATTAAAGACAAATGATCCATTAGATTTTGAAAAATCGATAAAATTGCTTCTTATTGAGATTTTTGAGACCTTCAGGAACTGTGCTAAACTTCCAGTCTTAAGCCGGTATTGCGGGTAGGGGTCCCCTCAAGACTGCAAGGCGCTATTTGTTACCGTTTGGCCTCTAGCTTTGAGAATTCATTAAATTTTCAAAATTTTACTAAAATATCACTCCTTAGGGATTGAGTTACTCATAATTTTTTTGTGGATTCATAGTGCTTTAAAGGTAGAATAATTTTAATTATAGTTTTACTTCTAAAATTTCGTCTAACTTACGAAATCAGGGCAATTATTAATTTTTGGTTACATTTAAGATACTTTCTTTCTTATCCATCATTTCATAGTGCAATAATTATGTTTATAACAAATCACTCAATAAGTTTGAAGAAATTTTGATGTTTTTTCTTTGAACTGGTTTCGTATTTTTGGTATTTTTGAAGTTAAGTTACACGTATCTTTGCAATTACACAGTGTAACCCAAAAATTTCTTGACAAATTTCCGTCCGAGAAAAAAGATGGAAAAAATTACAGAAAAAAGTTTTTTTTTAAATTTTTCTTCTTGCAAATAATTTTCTTGTCGTGTATTTATGTGTTTCAAAACAATTAATTAATTTTATTTCATATAAAAAAAATTGTTTTCCAAAAGTTTGTTAATTTTTCATCGGTCAAAATTTTCTTGACACATTTGTGAAACTTACTCAAAATTATAAAATACGTACAGCTAACTCTTTTAAACCAGTTGTCATTAGGATTTTAACTGATGAGAGCAGACTAATGCAGGAAATCAAGTGTCTTTATTGATTCGTTTTTTAATTTTTGTCTCACAATTATTTGTTTTATCGTCTCTATATACAACAAGGCAAAGTTTTAACTACTTCTTAATTTCTAAATGATTTCTAAAAGAAATTAATTTTTGATTTTTTTGACATATCGCTGACATTTGTTTGTTTTTTTTTTAAATCGTTCTGCATTATTAGAATTCAGGGAGATAAACTTACATATTTAATAGCTTTCTTTTTATAAAAGAAAAATTACAAACACATAAATGAAAAGAGATAATTTTACGAGAAGACTTTGAACTGACAACTTTTTTCTCCGCATGAGGGCGTTGTTTATTCCCACGAGTGGCGCTGGCGATTGTTCTCAGTCAGTTCAGTGCTCATCCTTTGTGCGATCCCAAGCTTCGTAATGATTATTTTTTTTTCTAATAGATGTAATTTATTTTGAAAACTGGGCACTTTGCCATATATCCTTATCAAACTTTGATTTTTTTTAATTTAATAATTATATATTTTTCTAAATGATGTGTTGATACTTTTGAACAAATATCATTCACCCGAATAGGCTTCCATAAACAAGTTCTTTCAACTTATTTATTTGTCATGTCTTAATTATGTGAAAAAAAACTTTAATTATAATAAGTGTTGTTAAAATTTTTCGTCAAAGAAGACTTCAAATTTCATTGTGAAGGCTTTCCTTCGCGGCAAAATCTCCAGCCCGGGGAAAAAATAACAAGACAATGAAAAATTCGTTGACGATTGTTGAAATGATGTTTGCGGGATTGATGTGAATTGTTGGTGGCATTGGTAGAAAAAGAAAAGTTTTTTTTTATGCTGGGGAGAAGGAGTTTTAAGACCGAAAAAAAAGTGGCAAGAGTTGGAAAGAAGTTGGAAGCAGCTGAAGAAGCTAAAGTCACAAGATACAGCGAAAAGCATTTTCAACAAGACTTATATTTCATACGATATACCACTATATATGTGCGACTCTCTGCCTACAAATACACAATGTTCAACTCAAACTGAAGAAATCAAAGAGGAGGAATTATAAAATCAGACAGTCTTCGGACTCCGCTTTGGTTGGACGTCTTCAATGGTTTTCTTGTGGATTATTGTCGGTTATTTTGAATCACGCGGCTTTTTTTACGAGTCCTTCCGTGCAGTGGCAATTTTTCCAGGATCTCCCAGGATTTTCCAATGAATCCACGGCACTGTGCTTGAGAGATGTTTCTCACAGAATTTGTGGTTATTTAGGAGATGATTGTGCAAGAAGTGCAGGATAAACAAACAAGTGTTGAGGATTTAACAGTGTGACTTAGCAGAAAATAGAAGAGCGGTGTTTTGTGAAGATAACTTCCCAAAAACTTCACGTGGAATAAAATCTCAATTATAGTTTTACAATCCCACCAGTGAAAATTGTTCTTAAGAAAAAAAAGAGTCTCAACAAGTGTTTAATGAAGATCTGTGTGATGAAAAAAAAAGAAGTAGTGATGCTAAATGGTTGAGAAGATATATTGTGTTAATTGAGCCACAGGGGGACAATTGAGAAACTTTTCCGAAACGTATAATTTTTGGGTGAGCAAGTTTTTCCATCATTAAACGTGTGATCTCAATTTATGTTGTGCCCCAAACACATTGTATTTAATTTATTCGGATGTCTCGTTTTTTTCTGCTCCCACTGTTCTAAATAATTAATAAGACTGTCGAATTTTTAATGTACCCCCATTTTTTTCACTGGGCTTCTTGTCTGTGACACACCAAAGAAGAAATGTAGAAATGGATAGTTGAAGAAATTGTTGCATGGAAAGCATTCTGTTGACTCAAAGACTTTATCGAAAATTACAAAACAAGTGGATTTTTGAAAAATTCAAAAATGGAAATTTAGGCTTCGCACACATTCTGGCTTCGAACGCCTGATAATTTTCCAATATTCCTTTAATGAATCTGGAAACATATTTTAGTTGGTAGTCTTAAGTAGCATATTTGAAAAATATGAAGTATTTGAAGCCAGGGTGTGTGCGAAGCCTAAAAGCCTTCCCCTGTCGAATTACCAGATGGGAGGAATACTAATTAATATACTTTTTTTTTATTTTTTCTAAGAACTTGATAAGATTCTTTTATTTAAAACTTACAATTTTCAACTGGAAAAGTCTCATTGGTGCAGAAAGAAAGTGAAACCATCACCACCAGTGTTGTATGGTGTGTATCTCGGGTAAATCGAAGATTTTAAAGAAAAGTTATCTTATATTCACTTAAATAACACAGCTATGATTTTTTGATCATATCGGCTTCTCAGAATAATAAGTTGAATAATGTCCAGCGCACAATAACTTTTGTTTGTAAACATGTTTTCGACTGTTCCAAAGAGAGTGAGCGAGATGATTAGATATAGGTCTCATTCACTCCCATCGAAATGTGAAAAACATGTTTACAAAACAAAAGGTATTGTGCGTTGATCATAAGCCCATTTTTTGCAAAATACGTTTTTTGCTCTTCGGGTACTCCTTGATACCCTCTACTGTACTTGTGAATATTATACCGGAAAGTTAATTATTTCCAAAGTTATAGGGGTTTCAAATCTTAAAAATCCTATATTTAGCATTTAAACTCTTAGCTTCAAATCGGCTCTCTTGCAAAATTGACCATTCGCAACTTATGCATTTTATATTCTAAGCCGTCGATATTCGTAGGGTGCGGCCTATTCAACATTTGTTAGCCCAGTCGACGCCCGAATACGTCAAATCAATAACTTACACACTCAATATTTTACGGTTAATTTGTCTAGTTGACAATTTTACTCTTACTTTTTTTAGCAGAAATTTTAGCTGAATATTGAGATGAAGCCTAAAGATTATCCGTAGATAATCTCTTCCGTTTTGTAATGCTTCAACGTGAAATTTCGTAAATGTAAACAGTGCATTAACGCTTATGCCAGCTTCAGACTGGAGGTTTAGCCCAGTTCCCGAAGGTCCCAAAAATCTAAATAACAAGGAATTTTATTGATTTTTCAAAATCTAATGAATCATTTGCCCTTATAATCTAATCCTAAACAACAATTTTCTAAAAAATCGTGCCTAATTAGGAATTAGAAGAGTTAAGCCAGATGGCTAAGTCTTAGGTCTGAAGGCCGTATTAAGCCAATTCGGCTCTCATGATGTTTAATTTTCGTCTCACCATGGAATAAAGTTGTCCACGACTATCCATGAATTCTTCACAAAATTATGGTTGATTGATAGCAAATTGATATGATCTGCACATTAATTAATTTAATAAAAACAATTAAGGCTTTGACTCTATTTGTAGTTTCTTAAAAGCGAATATTGTTTGGAATAAAACGGAACGTACACATCGATTTCAATGAGTTAACACTGCATCCTGAAAACATTCACGTTTTTTCACGTCCACAATATTGATTTAAATTTTATCTTAAGCTGTCTACACACTAGGCAAATTATTGCAATAATAAAATTTCAAAGTGACATTGAAATAAAACTTGAATATTGAAGAGAATATTGAAACCTATATTTCAATATTCGCCTACACACTGAACAAATTGACTTCAATATTACAACTTACTAAAATACCATTCTAATCAGAGATTCAGTTCCTTTTAAACATCGAACAACTCTTGGAATTAGCATGTTTGTGAACAAGGAAGACATCTCAGAATATCGTCGGAGACAGGACCAGAGATTCTGCTGTATATCCTGCTCAATTCTTCCCAGAAATTCATCTTTGTCAGGATTTTTGTTCTACTTCCTCCAGAAAATCTCAGATCTTATGGGATTTTATTGTATCTTTTGTCAAGTACGCCCGGAATACTCATGTTGGTCAGAAAATTTCTCATGGTTCCTCCAGGAAATCACAGATCTTCTGCGATTTTCTTCTGTATTTTGTCAAAAACACAAAAAATACCCAAGTTGGTCGAAAGATTTCTCCTGGTTTCTCCAGAAAATCATAGATCTTGTGGGATCTACGGAACCAAGAGAAATCTTCTGACCAACTTGAGCATTCTGGACGTAATTGTCAAAAGATATAGGAAAATATCAGAAGATCTGTGATTTCTTGGAGAAACCAGGAGAAATCTTCTGACCAAGTTGGGTATTTTGGGTGTCCTAGACCAAACACAGTAGAAAATCCCTGAAGATCTGTGATTTTCTCGAGGAACCATGAGAAATCTTCTGACAAACTTGAGTATCTCGGGTGTATTCGACCAAGTGCACAACAATATTCCAGAAGAACTGTGATTTCTGGAGGAAACAGGTGAAACGTGCTAACCAAGCTGAAAGAAGAGAATCTTTTCAAGCTTTGAAAAGATTTGACAAAATGTACAGCGAAATTCCAATAATCTGGGATTTTCTGGAGGAAACAGAAAGAGATGTGTCCTGACTTGGATTTTAATCTTGCATGAGTTTTCATTCATGAACAAGGAAATTCCCACAGTTCTGTGATGTTCTGAACGAAGAAGATTCCTGACCATTAAAAAATATTGAAGGAAATACCAAATCAATTTGATATTTAGAATTTCTTTGAAATTTTATTTCAATGTGACTTTCAAAATTTTTATTGACATTATTTGACCTAGTATGAAGTCATTCAAAATAATGAAATGAAATATTGAAAAAAAATGCTCCATATTGAAACAAATATTGCAATAATTGCCTACACACTGGACAATTTTCTTCTTTATTTATTTTATGTTGTCATATAGAGCTCCCAAGTAGCAAAAAAAGTTGTCTCTCTAAGAGAAAAACACTTTTTTGGTCTTGTCCAGAGCTTTCGGTCCCGATGTGGACTATCTTAAGATCACGAAATCCCAAATAATAAACAATTTTAGTGGCTTTAAAAAAATCTAATTTATCATTTGTCCTTACTATTTAATCCTAAGTCATTTTTTTCAAAAACTTTGCTCTAGAAGAAATTAGAAAAGTTAAGCCAAATGATATGAAACCCGTATAATTCCTTTTGTTTCTCTCACTCTAATATTTAGTTTCGAAAACATGTTTTCGAAACTGCCTGTCAAAATGAGCGAGATGACTATATTTATATCGGTTTCGAAACGCATACACGTATTTGCAGGATGTCCCGGGATAATGGACATTTTCGGAAATGAAGAAAACCTCGTGCAATGGTGTTATATAAACAGAAAATTTGCATACGCGTAGGAGATTTCTCTCGAATCGATTCTCGCGAGATTTCTCTCGATTTCTCACAAGTTCACAAATTGCATACATTTAGGGATCTTTTAAGAATGATTTGACAAATTAGCTCCCAATGGTAGGCAAACTTGCATAAAACCCGTCATATGCATAATCCTTAATCCTTTAAGGACGATTGGGTCACTCGTGACCCAAAAAATGAAATTTTTCCTACTGCCTTCTAAAGCTGTATTTTGCTCTAAAAAGTTAGAAAAAAAAAGATTTTTTCTGACCCTCGATTTTTGACCTTCTCGTCCTTAAAGGGTTAAGTGCATAATCCCGGGACCTCTGTATATCTCTACTATCAAAGAGAAGACCTTGTAGATTAAAGTACAGTAGACTCTCTCAAATTTAGGCCTTTGTGACCGAAATGTCATCTGAATTACGGAGAAATTCGGAAAACGTACTTGGTTTATGTTTTCGGAAAGTGCCATTTGACAGCCCGCCAGATTCCAATGTTGTCAGAATCTAAGCACGTCTTAATTTATGTAGGTCTGAAAGGTTTTCTGGCTCAGCCTTAGTCACCAACAGAGCCATCTTAGCGAGGAACTTACATGAATCTCAGGTCTGAATCCGGCCTGAAAGAACCGAATTAGCTAGAGTCTACTGTATAGAGATAAGGCTTTGACATTGAGATTTTTGAAAGAAATGAGTTGTAGGTTGTAGGTGATTGAGGTATTCAAACCCGTTTTTGTAATATTCGCAACGGCCTCTATTCTTCTTGGTCATTTTACTTAAGATTAAGTCGACCGGTGAGTGAAATAGGATGGAGAATTTGTGTGATTAGAAACATTTGCTGGCAAAGTCTTGGTTGTTTTGTCCAATGGTGAAGAATTTAATCGTGTTATAAATCCCATGGTAGACAAAATCCAAATGCAGTTGTACATAATTGTAAGAATTCAAAGCAGAGAGAAGTGGATCGCACTTGATGTTTAGTGAATGTCCAAGTCTCCCCCTATATGTTGCCCATGTGGAAAATGTATATGCAAAAGGTATATTGGAGGAGTTTAACAGTAGTGTCACATGTTAAGCAATAATAGTTGTATGAGCGTGTGGACAAAAAAGACAAGGAGGACTCCCTGCAACAGAAGCATAACATCTCAAGTTACAAGTGCAGTGCTCTTGGGTGCTGATTGTTGTTGTACGATTAAATGTGCAGGAAGACCTTAACTCTGAAAACAGCAACAATTTCTCTCTTTTCTTGTAGTCCACAACCCCAAACAGTTCGGGGGGGGAAAAAGCCATGTGAGTGTGCGTCATTTTAAAATTTAATTGCACCTTTTTATTGTTGTACATTTGCATTTAGTGAGCAATTTCGATGCTGGGAGCATCTCGTGAAAATTCCATTGGAAAACAATATTAACAAATTAGATATTTTTTATTCTTCTGAGTCTATTTAAAATTTATTAGTTGCTACAGAAGTCTCCGACAGGATCTTCCATAGTGCAAACCATGTGCTAATTGTTATTTACACCTTGAGGAGGTCTAAATTTACAACCAAAGTACTTTCAGTGAATTTACTGATTATCGATAGAGACGTTCTAAGTCACAAATTACTCCTTTGCCTCAGTTGGAAGCCTTCATTCTTTTCTTTCATTGCTCGAACTCCACATAGAGGGGGAGTTATATATTTATATATTATTCCTCGTTTTACTAAACTTGAAGTATCCAGAAAATGAAATTCCGAGAAATAAAGTAGCGATGCACTTCTGTCTATCTTTCCGTTACTAAGAAGGAGAGGTCAAACGGTTGCTGTGTATAAACCATCTAGGACCTTCATGGGACCCCTTTGAAGTTGAACTTCGTATTATTAATATTCTTAATAATAGAAATTATAATATTAAGTTAAAATTAGAAAATTTAATTAACACTAAACCTACCGACCATTTTTGGTCATTTTTCGGTCAAATGATAAACCGCGGTAGGGTAGGATCGGTAGGATACTCAAAAATTTGTCTTGGAAAAGAGCAAGAAATTAAAATTGAAACACTGAAAAATATATTACATATATCTTTTAATAAATTCATAAAGTTTGATAGCGACATTGTACCGTTTAAATATGTGGTAATTTTAAACCGGTCAATTTGACCGTTTAGTGTGAAGGAATAAGTAATTCTTATGTCTTTCAAACTACCTTGCGGTTTCAAGGTCGTAGGTCGTTGGTGAGGTAGTTTCACGCATGCATTACTTTCGCATTGGTCTGCATACTTTCAAATAGTAAATACTCAAAAAAAAAGTTACCTGAATAAACATAGTTTGAATGTGACTTATATTCCTGTAGCAAAGAAAAAGATTCCCCGGAAAAGCTATGCAAGCCATTGTGAGTAGGCATCGACCTCAACGCAGACCTAGAACAAAGTGGCTGTATCAAATTCATAATCTTGCCTTAGAGCGCCTTGGGATCGAACCTGAACATCTTCTAAAAGTAGACTGCTAAATTAGATGTCAATAGGGGTAAGCGGTTGAAAATGAGTTCTGAAAAGAAGTTTAGTTGCGTGAAAGTGCCCCAGCTTTCCCTTATAGTGTCAAATTGG
The DNA here is from genome assembly GCF_024763615.1 of Phlebotomus papatasi. Taxonomy (NCBI): domain Eukaryota; kingdom Metazoa; phylum Arthropoda; class Insecta; order Diptera; family Psychodidae; genus Phlebotomus; species Phlebotomus papatasi. The sequence goes on along the minus strand of NC_077224.1, from coordinate 85,589,944 downwards.
AGAAAATCGGGACTTGTACGCTGGGTACATTAATTTGATCATCACTCGTATATCTTAATTTACTTCCTTGTTAGAATTTAATTGACCCCATAATAATAATGTAGGCGACACCGGGGCAGAATTAGCCATCAAATGAAATTTTTGATTGCGTATAATTTGTTCAAAAAATGTTTGTACCATGCTGAAAAATATTTCAATGAATAGAAAGGGATCTGTTTACTTCGAATAAGCAGTGGTTCCCTCAATATTCCTTCTAAGGCAGGCTATAACATTCAACTGTCTAATACCATGCGTGGCTAAATCTGCCCCGGTCTCCCCTACTAAAAACTTTTCATTAAAATTTATGTTTTGAATGCAATCTCGGTAAGCAAATTAGGGATACTTAAAGAATCCAAAAGTCTTACAGCGTTCAGTAGTAATCTTTCGAAGAGACAAAGGAACTCCAAAGCCAATTCGAAAATCTACATATCCGCCGCTTTAGCGCTGATTGTTCTGACATTTCGAATTTCGGTATTCTTGACAGTTCAATCGTCTACAATGTCATGAATACTGCATAAACGTAAACGCTTTTAAGAAATAAACCATAAAGGTATGATTTTTGAGGGGAAAGAGGGATGGTGCGAGGAAAAAGTTAAAAATCCTGGAGATAATGTTCAATTCTGGGAGGGTCACCGAAGACCGAAAATCGATATCTCTTACGGTTTACGGTTCAGGACGATAACAAATTTAAAACGGGGTGGTAAAGCGTTCCAGGCTTAACCGAAGTGTTCGAATTCGTGACGTAGATGCTATAACTCAAAAGTACTTTTGCATCATTTACCGTTTACCGGTTCTAACTCGATTTGAACCGATTCATAAATCACTCAGAAGATCCTACAAAATTGTTTAAGGAGTAATACAATCGATTTTTGGACAAAAATTATTTATCGGTTCATAACGGGTCATTACCGATTCACAACCGATTTGAACCGATTTATGAGTCATTCAAAACATTGCCTATAATAAACTTCAGGAGTAAGTTAATTGAATTTTGGATAAAAATGAGATATTAGTTATGAAACTATCATTACCGGTTCAGAACCGATTGGGATCGGTTCAGGATTCTTAGGAATCCCAATACCTTTTCAACGGTTAAGAAAAAGTAGAGGGTTTTTTTAATCTTCTAATTCATATGTCTCATCCGATTGATACAAGTTTAGAATCATTTGAAAGGTCTTTGAATTCGTTGAAACTCTAACAAATTTAAATCTAATCCAATTGGTTGCGGACCGATAACGATTTTTTATCCACTTCTAATTCTTCTGTTTTAAACGCTTCTTCTTCAATTTTGAGCGGGAAAAAAATGTAACGATAGATGGAAAAATGTGTTCAAATTGTTTGTACTTACGAATTCGAGCATTCTGTAAAGGTGAGACACTTTGTCGATTTTTTCTAATTGGAAAAGAAGTCAATGGCAAATGGAGTAAGATGTTGCGTTATCTTGGGCACAAAGGTATATATAGGAAAGTACAGCGGCAATTGAATTGTGGAAGAAGTGTTAAAAGTGTCGTGTAATCAGTATTTCACTTTGGCAGCTTCTTAATTGAATCGATCGAAACAAGTGAAGAATGTTCAGAATTCTGCTGTTCTTCTCATGCCATTCTCAACTCTTGTGTTTGCCATGGTTGTTGAAAGAAAAACGACGTTTTCCTTTTTTCTATACACCATTAACATCACCAAGTGGTTTCAGTTCTCTTCAAGCCATATATATCGTCATTATCCGTAGGTTTCGTGTAAAATAAGTTAATTAACCTTTTTTTCACTATTCACTTTATTATCACTCCCAGTGGTGGAGAATAACCTTTTTTTTTCTTTATAAATCAAACAATTTTTTTGTCGTTTCATTCGAACGTGCTATAAAGCCGAGGAAAAAGTCCATCTTCCGCCATCTGGACCCAAAGGAATCCAATCTGATCCCCAGCGATAATTAGGCGCCTATTTAGTCATTTACTCTATTCTTATACCTATTTATTATATTGTTTAGAACATGGATTAACCAGGCAGAGGTCAGGGGAAGAGAGATACAGAAGCTCTTTTCATCCTACTTAATTGAGTTGCGTAAATTATAGATTAAAGAATAAAATTTGAAATAGAGGTGTTCGCGCATCAGTTGAGCCCTTCAGTTGCGAAAAAACATTTAATTCAATTTATTTAAAATCATTGCTATCTTAAAATTAAATCTTTATCTTAATCTATAATTGCTCAGTTTTTTCAATCTGTCTGCAGATAATGCAGCACAATATTCGAGCAATTTCGGCTCCCGAAGCCAAGGACCCGTTAGGTCTTTTTGCATTATAAGCGCAATGCGCAAATCATTTAGTCGTATTTCCTTCGTTATCACAAGCAGCAGATGTCAATTTAATTAAGTTTTTTAAAAAATGTGATTCTAATTTTTGTAAATAGAATATTTAAATAAGAAAACAGTCTAGTGAAGTGGTCAGTGGTTTTATTTTCGCCTGAAAGAGAATTCCTCCTTAGTTGTGACTCCCACGAGACTTTTACCACCACAATCCAGCAATTACACCGAACTCCCTTGGCGTCTAAAGGGAGAAGAGGACCATATCGACGTCTATTGACCTCCAGCCACCCTCAAGAATTGATCAGCTGATCGGTTTGGCTCCTTCATTTTTGGTCACTCCTCACCGAATCGCTAATTAGTTCTTCTTTTTATCCCATCAGGTTTGGCTCCTTCATTTTTGGTCACTCCTCACCGAATCGCTAATTAGTTCTTCTTTTTATCCCATCAGGTTTGGCTCCTTCATTTTTGGTCCACTCGAGCCTCAGTGGACGGGCCAGTACTTCATCTTCAGCTTCAGTCCTTATCGAAGTGCTTCAATTCCAACGGTGCTCGCAACGGTACCAACAGCAACTCAACTCCTCAACACAATGGGTTTTGCAATCAAATGGCCAGCCTGGACAAAGGGCAATTATCTGTCCAGTGGCGTCGTCAACGATGAATTTAGCATTATGGGCTATGATATCTCCAACCTCATGCATCTTTTGATAACCATGTGCACCAATTTGAGATCCATTCTGGGACCAATAGCAGCATCCAATGACAACGAGTCAAGTCAAGATCTTCAGAATGCATCCCATTGTGCTCTTCAAGGAGATTATCGCGACCATCCTGCGCAATTTCCGCCACCTAAGTCCAATTTCATGCCTCATGCTGTGCCAGAGATTGATGACCACGTGCAGCAGAGACTTCTTCAAGTACATCCGCCAATACCAACGTTCTCAATAATCGCAAGTAGTAGTTTTACAAATGTACTTGACACTACTGCCCTTTGGTTTGAGTTGCCTAAAATATATTTGTCGATAGTCACGTCTTCCATCCCACTCGCTCTTAAGCGACATTACTATACCCCTTCTGGGTCATCTAAAGAACTTGCTTATACTATCCACGTGTTTAGAATTTATCATACCCTCAAGCATTACACGGTGGACTTTTTAGACTCAGAATGTAGGGTCCCTGGGGGGAAGAATAGTGGCTCTAATCTTCTTATCGTGGCGAAGTCTTACGGGTTCTTAAACCACTTCAACTCTTATGCGTACACTTCACACCTGGATACCTCATCCACTCCTCGGTCAGAATCATATCAAACCATTCAATTGATTCAATTCAATACCTCCAAAAAATCATCTGCTGCTCTCCATTCAAATGCACCATCAGTTGGACGATGGTGCAAAGATACACATTCATTGCATAGAAGATCTCTTACGCCATTATCCTATGCACATGAAAATTCGAGGATACTCAACTTGTGTCAATATTGCCTACCCTCTTGCCAATCAGACACTTGCACGCTTCTCATGTGCAGACTATGCCAGGCACGACACAACTGCTTTTACCACAAGTTCGTGGATGACGGTCTTGCCAACCTGCCGGCGCCATTTTTGCCATCTACGACTCCTGTGGACTACAATCAACTTTATCAAGCTTTTGACAATCCGCCCTCCATTAAATTCCCGAGTCTCCCAGTGACTCTTTCCTCCCTTCCCGCACATGCTAGATGCGATCCTTTATCCACATGCTTTGTGTTCCTCGCAACAGCTGTAGTGGGCTATTTCTTCACTGGAGACCGAGGAAGTGTTCCTGCCTACGCGATGTCAAGCTTGGCCAATTTCTTCGATGATGTTCCATCCAATTTAAATATGCCTTCTTCGTCATCATCGAGCTGCTCAATCTACACCCACTCTGCTACAATTCTTGGTGGTCCGTTAGTCATTTGGAATCAGAGTTCACTGGTGACTTTTCTACCTGTTTCTACCTTTGCTATTCACCACTATTCCTCTTGCCTCTTCATGGTGATAGCTCTGGTAGCATTCTCATTCACTGGGAACTTGTTAAAGGATCCAATTGGCACTACGTTATACTACGACGTTTTTATCGTCACTCCGATCCAAGAATTGCAGCCTCCGATTTCAAGGCCAACCTGCTTAATGGGTGACAGATTCCAATACCACTTGGCCAAATTCATCGGTGATGTTCTTGCCTATCTGCAGGCTCCATTTCCTTCATCACCAAACCGCCTTGCTAACGCCAATTCTGCTCTAGTTCCTGGTGGTTCGCTCATCGCTTGGATTCGGCATTCACTGATTGTCATGCTTACTTCTACTACCTCTGTCAGGGTCCACTTATCATCATGCTTCCTTTCATGGACTACAGTGGTAGTATCCTCCATCACTGGGAATGCCAAGGATCTCTTGCGTAATGCGCTTCTTCTTGACGAGCTAAATTACTGTTCAGTCAATCCGATCCAGGACCTAGAAATTCTACTACAAAAGTTGATCATCTTAATGGGCGTAAGATTTCAACGTTTTCTTGTCAAGACTTACAATCTTGACTACAATTGGAAACCCTCAATCCTGGGTAATTTTCCTGTCGGGACATTGGACCCCAATGCCAATCAATCATTCTCTGATGTCAAGCTAACCTACTGTCATTTGGACATTCAAAGACACTCCAAACAACCAGTTGCAGAGAATGATTTCTGGAACGAAACATCAAATTTAAAGCTTCACATGGATCTTGGACAATCTTTCTTATTTGTGGAAGACATCGAGTTTCAAACTGTTGGAGAACACATTCTATCTCTTTTCTTGTTCCCTGCAAATCCTTTATCCTTTCACTTGATGAATGCTAATTCCATTTCCAAGATCCTGCGGATATTTTCAAAGCTTTCACATCGTTCATGCCTTGCTGGATCTTCCAAAACAAGTTTTAGGAACATATTTTCATGCATCCATTGTTCAAAGTCCTGAATCACCTCGTGAAGTTCCACGCCTTCTTGAACTGTAAATTCCGGAAGCTGTCCTCTACCTTCAAGTGGACTCGGAAGAAACTCATACACAATGTATCCACGAGTTCCAATTCAATTTTCGAGGATGCTTCAAAGGACATAGAATTTCCGAGACCAAGGCATCCAGAATTTTTAATCAACGAAAAATTACAAGGTTTATTCAAACCCATCGCATTGAAGCCTCTTCTTGCACTTGGATCTGCCATCTTAGCCAAATTCCTGAATTCATCGATTCATCAGAGGTCTTCAATAATCAGTTAAAACTCTTCAAATGCTTAAACAGTCAACGTTGGATCATTATTAATCAATCACAAATACATTGGATTTTCATATTCATCGGACTCCACATTAGACTTCAATTTGCTACCTACATCTTCAGAGGAGTTCCGGTTTATTCCATCTTATCATTAATCTTCGAGTGCCATCAGCTCCCATTATGGACTTCATTTCTCGGATTAAAACTTTCAAACAATGCCACATTCCCAACCTAGGTCCAATCTTAAAAATTACGTGGCCCATACAAATCTCAGTTTTTCAATTCTTTTAACTTCAATACTTAAACTCTCAAAGAAACCATTTTTGAAGATATTTTCGTCTTATTTATATTTGAGAGTAGAGCAAACGGAATTGAGATTAAAAAGTAGGTCATCCGGGGAGTATCATATCGAATTTGACTTTAGAAAATATTGAATTTCAACAATTGCATTATCAAGCTTTCAATTTCTATTAAGTATCAAAATTTCTGAATATCCTCTAACTAAAATTCTTGCTTATCTTTAATTCTTAAAAAACAAAAAATATTCTTCAATTTTAAAGTTTCTTCTGGACTATATCCATCTTAAGATATCATAGTCCAGCCCGGGGAGGATGTTCGCGCATCAGTTGAGCCCTTCAGTTGCGAAAAAACATTTAATTCAATTTATTTAAAATCATTGCTATCTTAAAATTAAATCTTTATCTTAATCTATAATTGCTCAGTTTTTTCAATCTGTCTGCAGATAATGCAGCACAATATTCGAGCAATTTCGGCTCCCGAAGCCAAGGACCCGTTAGGTCTTTTTGCATTATAAGCGCAATGCGCAAATCATTTAGTCGTATTTCCTTCGTTATCACAAGCAGCAGATGTCAATTTAATTAAGTTTTTTAAAAAATGTGATTCTAATTTTTGTAAATAGAATATTTAAATAAGAAAACAGTCTAGTGAAGTGGTCAGTGGTTTTATTTTCGCCTGAAAGAGAATTCCTCCTTAGTTGTGACTCCCACGAGACTTTTACCACCACAATCCAGCAATTACACCGAACTCCCTTGGCGTCTAAAGGGAGAAGAGGACCATATCGACGTCTATTGACCTCCAGCCACCCTCAAGAATTGATCAGCTGATCGGTTTGGCTCCTTCATTTTTGGTCACTCCTCACCGAATCGCTAATTAGTTCTTCTTTTTATCCCATCAGGTTTGGCTCCTTCAAGAGGTTTTACAGAAATCCACGTTTGAGTAAAATCGGACACCGTGATCTTAGCGTCGATGATCCATATCCAAAGTATAAACGGTTGCACGAGTCGTTTGCCATTTGGATTTTAAGGATTTTGGAAATCCTGAGAACCTGAATATCCTGGGACTTTGTAAATCTGGGAATCTGGGATATACTGGGATTCGTAAAATCCTAAGACTACAAAAATTCCGGGTTCTGAATATCCCGAGATCCTGAAAATTTCGATATTTTGAAAATCCTGAGATCCTATAAATTCCGGGGTCCCAAATATTTTGGGTCCAGTAAATCAAGAAACTCCGAATTTCCCAGAATGACAAATATCCTATTTAATCCTAATTTAATCCTAAAAGCCCTGGGCAAAGTAAATTCTGAAACATCGCATATCTCGAGATCTTGATGACCAATATCCCAGGACCCCTTTAATATTATAACCCCGAATAAGTCAAGCCCTGGCACAGTAGATCCTGAAACATCGCACATACTGAAGTCCTGAATATCCCAGGACCCCAAAAATCTGAGTATCCTGGAATGACGAATACCCCCGGACTCAGTTAATCCTAGAAACCCCGAATATTCCTGGGCACAGTAGATCTTGAAAAATCACACAAACCGAAGTTCTGAATGTCCCAGGATCTTGAAAATCTGAGTATCCCGGAATGACGAATACTCTCGGACCCCGCTAATCCTAGAACCCCAAATATTTTAAGTCCTGGGCACAGTAGATTCTGAAACATCGCACATATCGAAGCCCTGAATATCCAAGGACCCCGGATATCGAAAGATCTTGGAAATCTGGGTTTTAGGCTCTCATTTTCTTTTAGTGCTTCAATCTAAAAAACTTGGATTATGCAATAGTAAAATTTCAGGATTCCGGCCAATGTGTTCAATTCAGATGTGGTCATCTGAATTGAACACAGTTTTTTTTTATAAAATTTTATCTATATATACTTATAAATTCCGGAACCCTAGATGTCCCGGGTCCAGTAAGTCCTGGAATTCCGAATACCCTGGAATACCAAATATCGTTATACCCCATAATTTTTAGAACCCCGAATATGCAGAGACTTCCTAAGTCCCTGCTACAGTAAATTCCGGAATTCTGCGTATCCCGTGATTTTGAATATTCCAAGATCCTGAAAATTCAAAGATCTTGAAAATCCCAGTAGTCTGAAAATCTCGGGAAAGTATAAATTCCGGGATCCCAAATATCTCGGAAATCTCGGAATACTGGAATACCGAATATCCTAGACCTTGGAAATTCCTAATCTCTGAATATGCCAAGATCTCGGAAGCCCATGACACTGTAAATTCCGGAAACCTGAGTATACCGAGGTTCTACATATATCAAAACTCTAAAAATCTCGAGACCTTTTAAATTCCGAGATATCAAATATCCCGGGAATCCCGTAAAACCCGGAACTCCGAGTAAACCGGAATATCAAATATCCAGACTCCTAGTAAATTCTAGATCCCCGAATATGCCGAGATCTTGTACGTCCCGGACACGGTAAATTTCGGAAATCCGCGTATCTGAATGACTTGAATATCACAGGACCCCGAAAATCTCGGGATCTTTCAAATTCCGGGATCCTAAATATCCTGAAAATCCCGTAAAACCCGGAAGTTCGAGTATACCTGAATACAGAATATCCAGAGATCTTGTAAATTCTAGATCCCCGAATATGCCGAGACCTCGTAAGTCTCGAGCACTGTAAGAAAGATATTTAGATCCTGAAAACCTGCATTTAGACCCAGTTATTGGTTTGAAATTTTATCGTAAACTAGATTTCCGAATTCACCTGATAGTTTCAACTCTGTTTCAATGCAGTGAAGATCTCATTGAATGAATATTTCTTGACATCCGTAGCTTCCAATCTTGAATCTCTCTCAGCTCCCTAGCTCTGTGGCCCAAAGATGAAAATGCCGGTGGAAGATGACGATGTGCCATTCATCAGTGGTCATCAAATGGAGCCAGAGTGAATTGGCATTTCCCTCCTGTGGTGCTGAAGTTTCTTCAGATATGTCCATGTCAATTTTGCACCGTAATCCGTCTTAATAGTCCCCAACAATGATCTCAATGGACCTTCATCTCGTGCCCTCGCCATCTCTCACGTGAAAATTAAGTCAATATCACGCGGTACGGTGTGATTATCCCAAGAGGGTGGTGGGAGGTACTATAGAATGAAAATTTCACTCCGTTGGAGGAGTTGGGTGCAATAAATGAAAGTCTTTGCGGGAGAAAGAACTTGAAAATGGTAAATGTTGGTTGGATTCCCTGGCCAAGAACACATGGGAAATAAAGTGAATAATAATTATAGTTGATTGGAGTTAATTGATGAGTGTGTTGCAAAGTGTGTCTTCTTAAGTTTGCCGCTAAACCGTGGTCAAGATGCTCCTTTGCCAACGCATTTCAAAGCGTCACAGCGTTCTCAGCTACTGGTCATTATTGCACCTTGTGCCAACTCTTGTTTGCTGCCGGGATATTTGCCCAATGGCTTCAACACGAGACTGATTTATTTGCTGGGCTGGTCCGGGAATTGCCCTCCACTAAATAATAAGCTTCCTCTAAGTATTTGCTCAAAATACGTATCATTAATGTGCTCAACGCGGTGTGTAATGTTACAAATTATCTCTTCGTCAATTTCTCACGTTCCCCAAAGACAGACGCTTTTCAGGGAGAACAAATGAATCAGAATTTTCTTTCTTAAATAAAAAATTCCTCTTGCCTCTACATTACTAACCTATTCATCAATTGTTTATTCTATTTGCAATAGAGATCAAAAGGTGACTCATGTATAGAAACCAGGCACAATTAATGGAAAATCGTTTTAGGAAATAAGAAAAATCAGAAAAATTTAGTGAAAAGTAGAAGGAAAGAAACTTAATAAGGTTTCATGAAGGTATAGACACTCAAGAAATTGGCCGAGAATCCTTATTAAGGTTTCAGGTTCCTAGTAAACGGACTACAAAAAATATCACTAGAATTTAAATTTCACTGAAGTATCAGATTTTCGTGAAACTCGAGAGAGTATTCAGATGTATTTATGGTGCAATACGGAGGTAACCTCTTTCGGATGATTTTCCGGATACTGGATGCGATTCAGGATCTGGATTAATAAGAATTCTTGGCAAATGTTTAAGGACAGTAAAATTTTTTAGCTCTGAACAATATTTTTGAAGTAGGGGAGACTGGGACAAAAAGTTACAAAACGGATATTTTATTTTTTTACAAGTTAATCGAACGCTTCAAAAATTTCTAATTAGCGCAGTTTTATAGGAAATTTACCGCTCGACAACTTTGTGAAAGTAATTTTCCCCTATTTTGTAAGGAAATACGTTTATCGAACCAATTTCTAAAAGGTAATTTTGTGACTATTCTCAAAAATGCTGGGGCAAATAGTACCAGACATGGGGTATTATCATATTTTGATTCGCTTCATTATGGGCTTCCGTAAATTTGAAAAAATACCTAGAGGACATATTTTAATAGAAAATTTATTCATCTACACCTTTGTAAAACACCGTTTTCTCTACGAGAAAAGCGCTTTTCAGTCTATTTTAGAAAAAAAAACACAAAAGACTGCAAATCGTTTGATCAATGCAAACAAAAATCTGCGAGACATGATAATGACGTTTCTTTTCGCCGTGAAACATCAGAAATTGCTTCGCTTTTTTGTTACTTTTTGCTCTATACGTTTTGTTACTTTTTACCCCAAGTGGCCATTTTTAATAAAAGGATTTCTGGAGAAAAGAACTTTTGTGAAATTCTAAAATAGACGCAGTTGTATATTCTCTTCAGTTTCTTTCGGTGTTCGTCAGAGGATTGCCTTCTTCTCAAAACAAAGACTAAATGTTTCTCCAAAGCTTTCAACCCTCGGAACCTTTGGAAACTTTGGAACAAAACCACTGAAGAGGAAGCAGCAGACAAAGAATAAAACTAAATTAATAAAAAATTAATAGCAAAACTTCCCATATATAAGAAAGAAAAGTAAGTTTTGTGGCTATGTGTAGTGTTAAGAGTGGTTTTGTTCCAAAGTTTCCAAAGGTTCCGAGGGTTAAAAGCTTTGGAGAAACATTTAGTCTTTGATTTGAGAAGAAGGCAATCCTCTGACGAACACCGAAAGAAACTGAAGAGCGTATTCAAAAAATCCAAATTATTTAAAAAATATTCACTAGTGCATCAATTTTGAAAAATAAGTAGGTAGGGTGAAAGGAACGTCTATTGACACTTTAAGAACTTGTGTCAGCACCTATTGACACCCTACTCTGTACAGTTTGGAATATGAAATTTGAACATCTCTGTTTATAGTAAAAGGTATATTACAGAAAAAACATTATATTGCTTATATTTTACTAGATACATTAAATAATTTTCAACATTTTGGCAAAAATGTAGGGGTTCACTGTCGAATAGACGTTCCTCCGATCCTAATAATTGTTATTTTCTGCAAGGAAAGTATTTCAAAAATAGGGCAAAAAATTTCGATATTTTTTAATTTCTAAATTCCTTGTTCGAATTCTAAGAAACATACGACATTGAAGAAGGTCTATGGAGGCTATCTATAGAAAAAAATTTGAGCTGCTATCTTTTTTACCTTGGAAGATATTGAATTTTGAATTTTTCGATTTGTGACTTTTTGCCCCAGTCTCCTCTATATAGGAAAAATAGCAAGGGAATATTGATAGTGTGATAGGGAGATTATCTCCTTCCGAATCCATCAAAGGTGCTGATCCTTTCAGAGACCAAACAACAAAGTTTTTTCGCCAGAGCTTTCGGCGCGGCGCGGTGCGCCTTCTTCAGTGACTTAAAGATATTCTGAGAAAGCTTTGGCGAGAGAACACTATTGTTTGGTCTCTGAAAGGATCAGAATCCCGAACCCAAGAAGTTACCTCACTATTAAGTATTCCCTTGTCAGATCATCCTACTTCAGGAAGATTTTGAAGAGCTAAAAAAATATTACTACCTTGAGAACGCTTTGCGAAACACAAGAAACCTTCAGAAAACGCTTTCCGGGAAACCCAAAATATTTTCTTGGGACTGGGCTTCTTGCACTAATCTCCTCCAGTCCTGGCGACTCTCTGCCAGCTCCCTTCAGCATCCCCAACTGTTTAAGGACATTGTCCAATACTTCTTTCCATCGTTTTCTGGGGCGCCCCTCATGCTCGTCCCTTCAGGCTCTTTTTTGTAACACTTCATGAAATTCTCGGAAAACGTTTCGAAAAACGTTTCTTGTACAGAAAAAATATTTCAAAAAATTGTTTGTCAAATGTTTGTGAACTCTTACGGGAGCATTACGAAAGCTTCGTAAAGCGTAGGGTAAGTGTGCCAAATTTCGACATAGTTGCATGCAAGCGCCAAAGTCTCAAGATTGAAATGTAATATTTTTAATAGAAATTGATTTTTTTCATTCCTTCTACTTAAGGAGTGTTGCTTAGATCCTTGTAGACAGTTTATCGTTTTTATTTACTTTAAAATCATTCTTAATACATTTTAAAATGAATAAAAATATAGACATAGCTTTGGTGCCCTATTTCGGCCACCTTCATTCTCATAGTTCCTTGCCCTTCGGGAATTCTTCCAATATCTTTTTCACGTCATATCGTTTGTCGAAGCCACATTTTTTGTTATAACTAAAAATTGATGGAAATTCGAGGAACATAAAAGGTGGCCGGAATTGCAAGCTGGCCGGAATTCGACACACTTATCCTACATATAATCCATTAAAATGTTCGTAAATATTTATACTTTTTTTTAAACTTTGTTCGTGGGCTGATTACTAAAAGCACATTTTTTTGTTCTTTAACAAAAATTTGTTCGTAGGTTATTGTTTTTCTGGTTGGGCAAAATTTTACGAAAAAATGACAAAATTTTATGAAACCTTTTCTATTTGTTTACGAAAATTTGGAAATAAATGTTTATAGAACTGCAAAAAATGCTCGCCAAATGATGATTTTACGAACAATGTTTGCGAAAAAATACAAACAATTACGTACATGTGTGTAGGTTGTACGATTTATGGACATTTCGGAAGTCTACAGTTGGAATTTACAAACATTTACGAACGATTTCACGATTTGTTTTTCTGTGTAGGCAATTGAAGGCTTCTCAAAAACCATACAGATCTGTGAATGAGTTGCCTCTTTAAAGAAATATTTCACATTGCGGAATTTTCATACCGTATCATTCATACTCTTTTGCTTAGCACCTTATCCCTAAGCCCAAGAGATTGATGACAATGTGAATTTCTCCCATCAAACATCTGACAATGGGATGCTAGTGCAAAATACAACAAAAAAAAAGTATAACTTAATTAGAAAAAGAAATAATCGCAAATGTGAATGATGGGTGAATAATAAAAATTAAGCCATTTGTGTTTTCATTTATGCCAACATACCTTTTTAAATATTTAATTATACACTCTGCCATTATTTATTGTGTAGACTTTCAATGCGCTTTAGTGATGTAAAATGAGGGAAATTAGCAGAAAAAAACAACGTGTAAAAAATTAATTTACTATTTTTCTTGCCATTCTTAATTTAAGTGTGTTGCAGAAATTCCGTGTTAGAATTCTTTTGTCGATTTTTTTGTATAGTTTTATCTTGTGCGAATATTTGAATTTTGCGTGAGCTTGGAATTCACAACATGAATTATCTGAGCAAGACTTAAATTCTTAGTGCAGGGACTTCCTAGAAATTTTTTTTTGAAGGATAATTAGACAGCAAAGAAAATGATTAATAAGAATTCTGCAAAAAAATGAATTTTATTGAAAATAATATTTTTTAATGGTTTTTTAATTGGGAATTTATAGAAATTAAATTTCTAGGTTAGGTTTTACTATAACCTCAAATTGGTATCGTATGTAATTATATAATACGGTTTATTAACAACAGAAATAGATAAATGCAGTTCTTCCCTTTAGGTTTCTCAAAATAGGTATAAAAAATCAGAAATTATTGGTTCTATTAATCAATTCGCCGATTTCACCGTTAAATCAACAAAGTGAGGTTACGTTAAACGTCAAATGTTATTCCGAAATCATTTAGTATGCTTTGAAGGTTTCTGGGACAAATTTAATCCAGAAGGCGGAATTGGAATTGAAGCTAAAGTTTAGACTATTAACACCATCTTAATAAATTCAGATCAAAATTGGCCCAAAAGTTAATTAGGTTTTAGTGAGATTACTTTTTTTGTGAAGTTGCAAAGTATCTTTCTAAACTTCCAAAGGGAGTCTATCAACTTATTGCAAAATTTCAGCTAAAATTTTGGCTATTAGGATCAAAAGAAAAAATTCTGACTGCTGCTGAAAGCGTGTCCACGTTAAGTTTGTACCAAATGATTTGATATTTTTAAGACAAATGTCACTAGCTCCGCATTTTCGTTGTATGTAATCATTTTAACACGTGTTTTTACCTTTCTTTTGGTATAACTCTCATCAAATTCTGTTCATTTTTCACTGAGATACGAAAAAATAATGGAAAAGAGAAGGGAACTGATCGTGTACACGTATCTAAAAAATCCTAGAATAAATTCTGGATCTAGAATAATTTCTAGATCTGCAAAGGGGAATTGGGAAAAAATCTGGCAAAGGGAAATTTTCTGTGTTTTGGGAAGATATCCGTAGCACCTGTTGAGGCTAAGGGCCTTGACAGACATGAGAATTAGCTGAGAGACAGCTTAGCGTAATTATATTAGAAATATACTTAATTGTTAAAGTGCATTTCCATCATTTTCCACTAAGTCGTTTCTCGGCTTAAGTCGTAAGTGTGTCTAGGGCATAAGGGAAATTTTCTGTGCTTTGGAAAGTTATCAGTAGCGAATATTCAATTTTTGTACAAAATTTATGAAAGACGAAATGTGAAATACGAAGTGGTAAAATACGAAATGTAATAGAATACGAAGTTTTCGCAATACGAAATGTGCAATACGAACATGTAAAATACGAAATGTAAAATATGAAGTTGCCATATCCCGATGGGAGGACTCAAGAAGAAGATTCGAGATTTTGTCAATCAAATACTTGAATAACAAAACTAATATATTTAATAAATCTACAATGAATTAAAGTTTCAAAGAATATTTTTTCTTTTTTTTTAATTCATGTCGACTTTTTATTTAAAGCATTATTCTTGGGAACAATTTTATCGTGGACACGCTTTATTCAAAAGAAAGCCCCTGCAGGTATGCAAATTTTTTCGATGCATAATGCCATTTCGCGGGTTTTTTTAGGTCACAAAAATGTGCATAGTCGCCTTTTTTATTTGTATGTTCACTGACTGAGAGAAATCCGAAAAAGTTAAAATAACATTCCGGAAATGTTAATTTTACCCTGCAGTATTGATCCGAAAACGGTGTAAATATTACCCTTTTTAGGTGTATTATAGGTTAAAGTTACCCTTCTTCCATTTTGATTTTACCCTTGAAAGGTGTAACATTAACATTAAAAACTGTTGATATATTTTTACACCTAAAAAGTGTTAAAGTTATGACGAAAAAAAGTTAATTGCAGCCTCTTTTTTTCTCAGTGTTACAAAACAAAAATCTTTGAAAGTTATATCATAGGTTTTACATAACTGGAAAGGATTTGAGGTTATGAATATGTGAGGTTGAGTTTTCGAAATATCTTAAATAATTAAATGATTTTCATGTAGAAATTTTTCTTTGGCTTAATTCTTTAAGGCAACTACACATTGGGAGCAATTTTTATTCAAAATTGCTCTTTTGAAGGAAATTGCATGCAGTTCTGTAGGTGGAAATGTCAAAATGCTGTCAAAAATTCAGTTTTTTACGAAAATTGCTCACAATGTGTAAATGCCTTTATCCTCTCCATAGACTTTATAGTATCAAGATAGTGTAATAATTTAGAAATGCTATTTATTGACTAAAACAAAATGAAAAAAAGCTAATTTTAGCGAAAAACCATTCATCAAATAATTGAAATATTCTTTTAAATAATCGAAAGTGTATGCAGTGGTATTTCTACGTTGAGCTATATCAATTTAATCGTTTGTCCATAATTGTATCTCGATGGTAGGTTCCAAGACAAATTAAGTGCATTTCAGAGTGGCCGTGAAAATTGCTGGAATATCTCATAATTGCTGCCAGAGTCTTTAAGTCTTCTCCTTTTATTTATTTTTGTTTTCCAAGAAAGACTGGGATGAAATTGGATGGAAAATGTTGGATTTGAGATGAAATATATGGCAAAGATTGAAAAAAGGTCCAGATGGTAAATTCCTCACGACTTTTAACCCCGAACAGTTATAGATTTAACCGTAGTGCGTGTGTTAATTCACATTGGATTGATTGTAGAAAAAAAAATTATGTATTAGCATTAAATGCTGAATTGGTATTCTTCACGGGTTTCAATCTCTTTTCTCTTGGTGCTTCAGCAATTTCTTCGCACCAAGTCAATTGAGGTGAAATGAAGGGATAAAAGAGCTGGGAATGAGTTAGGAATTTTCTCTTCAATTGAAAATATTATTTTTCAATCAGATATTTCTCATATTTTCACGCGTGATATTCAAATACCGATTAAATGGTATAAAAGCTAAGTCTTCTGCGTGGTTAATTTATACACCAACAATGTTAGATGAGAGCACAGAGGGAGTGTGGAAAAAAGTTGTAAAATCTGCAATCATCATCTTTGAAGATTTTTCTATAATGTGCAAGAAGGCAGCATTATAAGAAACCTGTTGTGCTTATCCCGATTATTGATACAATAGTTTCTTTTTCGTATTTTACCTTCTTAGACAATTTCTCGTACGCTCATAAAACATTATTCTTCGTTGGCAATGAGTCAATACTTTATTGCTTGGGTTACATTGCTACAAATTGATTTTGATCTCGTACTGATTGCAAATAGTTCTTAATTGCCTTGGTAGTCTAATGATACTTTGTTGTGTTTAGGGCAAAAAGAATCCTTCTGGATTATATGGCAAATCGATCGGGAATTCTATGTGGATGGCCTTTCTCATTAATTTGTTGAATTTCCTTTTATTCTCCTCTCTCTATCTGCAAAACATTATGCAATTTTATCTTGTTTTGTCTGCACTTCAATTGCATAAATATGCACTAAAAAAATTGAGATGATAGTTTATACAAATTAACCTATTTGATTCTACAATTTTAAATTATCCAATAATTATTGTTTCTACCAAAGTATTTATTAAAATCAAGAGATTCTATAATTAAAAGAAACAAAACTAATTCGGCCCTCTTAAAATTTTATACATTATATTATCAAAAAATTTGTTGAAACGAACACTGCACAGTTGATTTTACAAATATGTATATAGACAAATTTGTCACTTAATAGTTTATTTAACTAGTTTAATGGTAAATCTGGTATTTAATTTCAATCAATATTTCGGGAAAAATTATTTGATTGATAATTCGCTAATTTAATAAACCTTGAAAAAAATAAATAAAAGACTCTAAATTGTTGAACACTTTTATTGGATCCCGATGAAAATCCCTAAAAGTCAAATCCTGAAAGCCAAAATCTTGAAACCTAAAACCAGAAATTCAAAATTCGGAAATCCAAAATCCCGACAGTTTATGTCCCGAAAATCAAAAATCCCGTAAATCAAAACTCTAAACGCCAAGATCCCGAGAAGCTTATATCTCGAAAAGTGAAAATCCAGAAAAACGAAAATTACAAAAAAGCAAAATCCCGAAAATCCAAAATCTCAAAAGCCAAAATCCGGAAAAACGAAAATCCCGCAAGCTAAAAATCCAGAAAGCCAAAATCCCGGAAAATCAACATTCCGAAGAGCCAAATCCCGATATCTAAAATACTTGAAATCATAATACCTAAAAAGCTAGAATCCCGAAAAGTCAAAATCCAGAAAACTTAAATTCCGAGGGCCAAAATCGCCAAAGCCAAAATCCTGGAGAGTTTAAATCCCGAAAAGCGAAAATCCCGAAAAGCTAAAACCCGAAAGCCAAAATTCCGAAAAGTCAAAATCCCGAAAAGCAAAAAGTCGGAAGACCCAAATCCCGACGTCTAAAATCCTGTAAATCAAAATACCTAAAAAAGCTAGAATCCCGAAATGTCTAAATCCAGAAAGCCAAAATCCTGAAGCCAAAATCCCAAAGAGCTTAAATCCCGAAAAACCAAAAACACGGAAAGCTAAAATTCCGAAAAGCCAAAATCCCGAAAATCCGAATATCTAAAATCCTGGAAATCAAAATACCTGAAACAGCTAGTATCCCTAAAAGTCAAAATACCAAAATCTCGACAAGCTTAAATCCCGAAAACCTAAAATCCCGGAAAGCTAAGATCCCGAATAGCCAAAATCCCGAAAAGCTAAAATCCCGGAAATCCCGAAAGCCAAAATCCCGAATGTTCAAAAACCTGAAAGGGATGAAATTATATGGCGGAAAATGTGTAGAATAATTTCCCAAGACACAGAACATTTCCCTTTGCCTTCAGCAATTGTGGGTGCAATCGTGGGTGATTTTTCAAGAATTCGGGATTTTGGTTTTCGGGATTTTGACCGGGACCCTTAAAAAACATAGTAGGGGAAATCGCTCGTTCTTTGCATGATCTCAAGATTCATAATGACTAAATTTTTCTATTTATTGCGATTTATTTTAAAAACTGAGAACTGTCACCTAGTTTTTAAAATATTGCTGCCATGAGTCGCATTTATTGAGAAACATATGAAAAATTTAGTCATTACGTCATCAATTTAGTAATTCAGTCATTAGTGCTTCTGTATTATCGACTGTTCTAAACCATATTCGACTATATTCTAAAAAAAAACATGAATAGCACCATCATGGTGCTATTCCAATGAAAAATGAAAAGAGGAAATCTTTCTTCTGATCATTTTTTGCACATGACTGTTATTTAGTGCCTCTGCATTATCGACTTTTCGAAAAGTCGATAATGCAGAAGCACTTGAGAAGGCTGAAGTGCTAAAAAACATGTTCATTTTCTGGAACAGCACTATTATGTATGATTATCAAATATTTTTCCGTGTTTTAAGGTACTTTTCTCGCAATTGTCCCATGTGAATTTTTGTCCGTAATCAGTGTAGAGAGTAAATGTGGTGAGAAAAGGTCTCCCTGGCTGTGCCTTTTAAGAAAATTCAATGATTGTTGAATAAATAATATGAGAAATATGTAGTCATCGAATATCATTAAGTCATTGAACTGTTTTCTAACCAATATCAGTCATATTTTTCGTCGTTTTATGCTTCTGCGGATGAATGTATGACTTGTCCTTAATTAACTTCTTGTGTTTTTTTGCAATTGATACATTTGTTTGGCATTCAATCGCGAGTTGTTTGATGAAAAGAAATGCTCCAATTTTTGCATCAATGCGACCTCCAACAAGCACTTAAGATGTAAAATTTCACACCTAAAGAAGTGCAATGTTAATGGATGATGTGCAAAATTGATGTTTGCATTTCAATTGCAATGTTGCGGTTTTCACCTGATCTTCAGCACTGATTAAGGCTAAGATATTTTCACCCATTTCTCACTTCACTATTTTATTTAACTTAATCCACCATCTTACAAAATTCCCATAAATTCACAATAAGCACCACTTTAATTGATGATATATTGCAACAGCGTCTCTCTGGGCAAATGGAATAACTTCATGATAACTTAATTTGCCTTCGTGATTAATAATTTTTGAGTAAGAAATGCGAAAGAAGTTGAAGTATAAATTGGAAAGAATTCTTATTGTACGATTTAAGATGGTTTAGAAGTGTGAAGAAATGTGTTCCATTGAGCAGATATTATATCGGTAATTGACGTGAATGACTTGTCTACCTGACAGATAATGCGTGGTTGAAACACCTTCGGATTTAATGTACTCAAATATGTCACTTATTTTCTCTAATTGTGTCATAATAAATTTTTCTTAATATCAATTGACTTTCTAATGGTCATTGATGCAAGATTTTTCTATTACTTCAACTCTTGGAAAATGAACAATGGAACATCTTGATTTTATAGCTTTGATATCAAACGGATTATCCATCCATTACCTATTTAACTTAACACCCTTTTGCAATTAATCAACGTACCCCTCAATTCTAATCCGACGTAATTATTATTTTTAAAATATTTTTAAAGCTCTTCTTTGAAATTACAGGACGTTCGAATTGATTATTTAGTGGAACGGTAGTCAACTCATTAATTGAATTAAAAATAATAATATTATGAGAATAATTTTATTCTCAGAATATAACTTAATCTATTTAGTTTATATTGAAAGTTTATTTTAATTGACTTTCGCAAATACGAGAAATAGGAACCGGCTCGAAATACATTAAAATAGGTGTAGTAAAACTTTACTGTTTCTGGAAATGATTATTATATGTAGATAAACACAAGATAATAATTATTTTTTTTTATTTTTCTTTTTATAGTTGTAGTTATACATGTATACATACTGTCTAAATAAGCTTGCAAAGTCTTAACTAACCGAGTAACAAAGTGAAGTCAGCTTAACGTTATATCGTATGGTCATTCATAGTCTTTATAGTAATTATTTGGGCGCCACAATTATTACAACAATTATTTGAAGTGGTGAAAATGTTTATATTATTATGAGGTAGTTATTACAATAAAAATTACCATATGGAAATTTTCACTTCATTTTATTCTTCTTTCTGCTTTTCTCTATTCGATGACGTTGTAAATTAGATGAATTTAACACGGTGATATGTTAAATAACAGTGATAGGGAAAGTTCCAAGCCACGGATTACTATATTCCTGGATAGTAGGTAGAGATTTTCGTGTCTCACAGTAGTGCAAACAAACCAAATAAAAGTACACCCAGGAATGATGCGATTTGATGCTGAGGAATGAAAATATAGGATTTAAGTGACTTTCAGTCTCGAGAATATCAAGAAGCAAGGGTACGACGTCTTTATTCGTACTTTTATTCACTTTGTTTGCACTACTATGGGACACAGAAATGTCTACCTACTGTCCAGGAATACAGTAATCCGTGGCCCTGCTCATGCTTCGTACGATCTCAAGCATTGTAATGACTAAATTTTTCCTATATAATTCCTGAATAAATGTGACTCCGCAATATATTTTAAAAACTTGACACTTTCCCTTAGTTTTTAAAATATTAGTACGATAAGTCACATTACGTCGGTTGGATCAGCAATTGGCGTAACAATTGGCAATTTGTTAGCAATTGGCGTTATCCTCTAACAACCTTCCAAGCTAGTGATAAGCCTAGATCAGCTTATTGTAGGTCAGATTCTTAACGTGAGCTAACTCAGAATGCATGTAAATTCGATTTAGAGCTAAAGTTGGGGGACGCCGTTCAGTTATCTTGAATCAAATTCGTGAAATTATACTTTTTTATTTAAACCAAAATATCTACAATTTAGGTGGACTGACAGAAAAGTGATATATAAGTGAAATATAGACCAGAATCCTCTCGTTCAGTAATCTAATAACCTTCCCGATTTGAGAATTCTCTCCGGTTGAGGTTTTTCCTTTACCGATTCGAAGGTATATCAGAGAGAACTTACCTAAAAACCCGTTGAAAGTTCGAACGTGCACGTTGTAAATCGACGAGTTACACAAAAGTGAGTAAGTTCATGAAATGGACATTTATCTTAATAAAATTGTAATTAAAACGTTCTGCCATCCTGAAATTCCACAAAACTGCATAAAATTCACTTTTTGCAGCAAACTTTTGCACACTGTTTTAGGTAAGTTCTATCTGTTATATCTTCGAATTGGTAAAGGAAAAACCTCTACCGGAGAGAGTTCTCAAATTGGGAAGCTTGTTATTACTGAACAAGAGGAATGTTCCCTATAATTTTGCCGGAGATAAATAAGGTTATTTGTGTTTGAACTTATTTTTTGATTCTAGCGCCCCTAGTGTCCATACGACGAACTTCGATTATGTCAGAGAATTATTGTATTTTGTGAAACCTTTCATTTTAACCTCACTTTAAATGAAATAGTTGAATAAAAGCGATCATAACAGTACCTATGTACTTTCTCAGCACCTGTATTGAAAAGAATCTTTTTTTTTACACTAAAACGTCAAAATTGGGGAGATAGTGTAGTCTGAGCGGAAAATAATGTATGCACGAAATGCATAGACACAAATGTAGTCTACAATTATGTCGTAGTAATCATCAAAATCGGTTTAGCGACAGTACTTGATTTTGCCAACATGTGGGATTTTTTTTTTGTAAAGTCGCGTTTTTTGTTGAAGGCATACCAATGGGTATGTGCTTTTCATGTCATTTCATTCTAATATTGTCAAAAAAATTACTTATTGTATATAATACAGATTGTAATAAAAATGAGGGAGTTATTAAAAAAAAGCGACAGTCGAGATAATTAAGGTTATGTGATATTGAAATTGGTTTTTCGGTTGTGGCGCCCCTGGTGTTGGTCCCACGAAGTTCAAATATTCTAGAAAGTTGTAGCACTTTGTGAGATTTTTCATTTGAGCCTTATCAAATTCGGTCAAAGAGCACCGAAGATGTGGTGATTTGAATTTCGTAAACTTTGACCCTACATATCACCAGTTCTATTGTAACCACCGCGAACTCACGCTATTTTTTGTAAACTTAATAGCATATACTAAAACATTCTAAAATTTGATTAAATAGCACAATCGAGTTTTCGAGAAAAATTACAGTAGACTCTCGCTCAATTGGCTCTTTTTCAATCGGGTGAAAAATTTTGTTGACAATCTAGTGCTATATTATTGTATGTAATAGGCCCTGAAGAAGATCCCATCCAGGATCAAACGTTGGCAAAATAAAGTCAAATTGAAGAACACAAAATAAGACCGAATTTCCCACATTGACTTCATTTTGTTGACAATTTTCACGTTTAATTATGAAGCTAATTTGCTCAAATTCACTGTATTTCTTCCTATTTTATCGTGATTCTTTATAATTGAGCACTTTTTGTGGAATTTACAAAGGCTTTGACGCCCAAATCTATCGATAAACTGGATGACATTTTGCCCCAAATGTCCAATTGAGAGAGAGTCTACTGTAGTTTAAATATTTACGTTATTGCAGCGCCACCTGTGGCAAAGTTTTGAACTTGAAGTTTTGCCACCTAAAAGCCCTCGTCGAAAGGCACAAATAAAAAAAATGCTATTCAAAATGTTAATTGGAACCGGAGATACAGGCTGGTAAATTTTCGAACTTGGACTCCTTATAGCTCGGGTCAGAGGTTTTAAAACGACTTAAGTTTTTTTTTCATTTGATAGGTATAATGTGAGGCTAAAATATACTAAAACTTGAGTCTGATGCGCAATCGAGTTTTTGAGTTATTTAACATAGAAAATTGAACATTTTTCTTTTTAATAATAGCGCCCCTAACGGTGGTTTTACGAACTTCCGATAACAATAGAGAAGTGGCATTTCATGAGAGCTCTATTCGAAACACAATCACTTTTTTAAATTCTAACAATTAGAACCAGAGTTAAGAATTTTGATAATTTTTGTTATTGGCCCTTATAGCTCAGGTCAGGGCGATCTGGAGATCTTAAGTTTGGTATTGATCGAAAGCTCTAAGGCCCAGCTGTAGTATAGTACAATTTGAAGTGGATTTATGCCATGGAGTGGAGCTATTAAGAAAACAGAAAAAGGGTGTATTCAAAATGGTGGGGGGTGGGGGGTCAATGCACCAAGTTGCAATTTTTACTCAATATATATCCTTTGCTGAAAATCGCAAGTCGATATCTCTCTTAGTTTAGGAGATATTAAGCACCAAAGCACCAAAAAGTAAGTGGCCGAACACATTTTGGCAAAATTTGGGCCCGATCGGAGGAAATGAAATTTTGTAGGTGTTCGAAGCCTCAAAGCCTTCCCCTATATTTTATCAATTGATCATTAATTGTCATAACTGTCATAAATTGTTATTAATTAATTTTGAATAATTTGGAAATACACAGACTGTAATAAATGGCTGATTTAGGTAACGAGTAAGTTACGACAATTGCTGATTAGCTGAACTTGTAGTTTTGTAATTCATCACAAATGATTGACAAGTAAATCTTAAACAACATCAGCTGTCTGAACTACCCCACGCTTCCCTATTTAAGGAAAATTTCTTTGTGTTCTATAAATTGGATTAGGACGTTATAAATAAATAATTTGTCGCCCTCTCAATTTCAGGCATTTTCAAGGGTATTATTGCTACCTCTCTCTTCATCATTAATTTTTAAAGTTTTTCTGTGTCAATTTTCTCAATTGAAATTATCCACGCAAGTGCCTTTTCGTCTTGAGTGGGTCAAAAACATTTATTTGGAATGTTCGCAGATAAATGAGCTAAAATTGAACTTTTCGGTCAAATCGATTTTAAAGCCATTCCGCACCAACAAAACTCTTCCAGAAGCCTCCAATCGTCGTAAAATTTAATGATGAATCGCATTGTGTGATCGTGAATTTCTTGTAACATTTTACTGCACTATTATTACTTTATGATTCTCGTTGAGCTGCTGAATGAACAGCATGATTTCTCAATATGTTCTTTTCTTTTTATTTTCATCTCATGTGACTTGTTGTGGTGTTTATGGGATCAAAAAGAAGTGGATGACTTTGTCACAACATTGTGCAGGAATTCAGGAGGAGCAATTGTGTCCCCTTTTTTGCACAAAACCACTCAAGCGACATCCAGTCAGTGGTTGGGACATGATTTTATGGTAATCCTGCCACAAGCAATTATCCACTTTTACCTCTGTACTTTTGCCTATATGTACAATTCATCATACAAATGAATATAATACGGAATGATTCAATAGCACAACTTGTATTTAATACTATTTTATTTCTTTTTATGCCCAGAAGTCATTTCATTCTCCTGCATTTTCCTCATAATCTACCGAAGCAATGGCTTCGGACTTTGTGATGCGAACGTGCGCTAAATGTGATTTATGTCTTTTTGTCAATGAAAGACCTCCCTCTTGTTCCCTTCTCACCAAACTTCAGGTCAATAAATGCAATTGAAAATTTGTGGAATAATTAATCTTCATAATTGATATAAATGTTTTCTTGCATGGATGATATTTCATCTGGTGAAACAAGATTGAGACGAAAAAAAGATGTCATAGCTTTTAATGTGAAATGTCTGTTCGTTAGGTGAAGCACCTATGTAATATTCATAAGGAAAGTTGAGTATTCTCTAATTTATTACGTCTTTTTGCATTATTCGCCCGCCGTCTATTAATATTTCATCATTAGAGGCGCTAGTTCTTTTTACCAAAGAAATATTTTCGGTAGAAAGTGCAATTTTAATAGGGAATTGTAAAAAAAAAAGATATCAAAGAAACACGTCCGCGTTATAGTTCGTATTATTCTTGAAGAAAAAATAAATATTAATGTTTTCAATCTAAAATTTGTAATTTAAGGTTTAGGGTAGAGTAAGCCCTTTTCGCCACCTTAAGGATTTGTACCCTTGTAATTCTTACAATGTTTGTCGAAATAAAATGAAATTATCTGTAAGGATGCTTTGAAGCATTGTCTCTCTATTAAACCAGGCGACTTCCCGGGAATTTTTGGGCATCTAGTTGAAAAAATACATTTCCTGCAGCAATACTTGTTTCATTACTTTTCGCCACTTTATAAACACTTTTTCGTTTGTGTAAGCACTTTTCCGCCACTTGTTTTTAATTGATTTTTAAGAAACAGCTGCATTCGAAAACCTCCAAAAATACTCAGCACAACACTTTTCTTATTTAACACCGATTCCAGACAATTATTAGAGTATTTCGTTTTTGCACGTTTTTTATTTGCGAAAAAAAAACAATTGAAAATTCTGCCTGTTTCATCTAAATTCCGCGAGGTGCGCCACTTGTAAAGTGCTTGGAAAAATGAGTGGCGAAAAATACTTACACAGCGGAAAAAAGTAAGCCCTTTTCACCACATCCGAATTTCATAAACTTTTTTTAGATAACATTATTAAAAATGATATTACAATAAAGTTTAGTTAATAAGAGACTGATTTTCAGTGAAAAATATCAAATACTCTACAGCAAAAACACAAAATAATGCAAGATAATTTCTATTATAGTGTTGACAAGTTTCTAAAAAAACCTCCATATTTTTTGGTAATTGTTCACCTTGTTGAGAATTTCTTTTAATAATTGGCAAATAATCTATCCGGCAAAGAACCTGATATGGTTTTCTGATCCGTTGGACTAGAGGTCACGAAATAATGCTCATTTCGTAGTTCAATGAACTCATAATTCCCTTAAAAAGTGATTTTATTTGTAGGTGGCGAAAAAGTACGTACTGGCGAAAAAGTACTGACTCTACCCTACATTTTTTAATTAACCTCATTGAACTTTTACGTAAAACTTATTCCTTCCAAAGCAAGGGTTGAATGATAACTTTTCGACACTATCGAATCGATAGTATCGATAAATCTATATCTGTTAGATTAAGATGAATGTCGACTTTTTACGTATTGTTAGGCCAAATAACTTGATAAATATTTTATATTTGTTACAGGAAGAGCAACTATGTCTTAAATTTTTCAGAATCGACAGTTGATAGTATCGAAAATAAGTTATCATATCACCTCAGGTTAAGACTTAGTTAATTCTAAATATAAGTAAGGCATTTCATAGGTTTTTACAACTGCATCTCGAATAAGTCCAAATCCCGAATGAGTCGAAACCCTGAATTGTCAAAATCCAAAATGACAAAATTCCAAATGAGTCAAAATCCTTAAATCCAAAATACGGAAAAGCCAAAATCCCGAATAAGTCTAAACCCTGAAAGCCAAAATCTCGAATAAGTCCAAATCCCGAATGAGTCGAAATCCAAAAGGATAAAATTACAAATGAGTGAAAATCATTAAAGCCAAAATCCGGGAAAGCCAAAATTCCGAATAAAGTCTCAACCCTGAAAGCCAAAATCTCGAATAAGTCTAAATTCCGAATGAGTCGAAAACCTAAATTGTCAAAATCCAAAAGGACAAAATTCCAAATGAGTCAAAATCCTGAAATCCAAAATCGTGAACGTAAAAAATCCGAAAAGCTAAAATCTGGAATAAGGCTAAACCTTAAAAGTCAAAATCCCGAATAGGTCAAAATCCCGAAAGCTGAAATCTCATGTCTAAGTCTCATGTTAAGACTTAGTTAATTCTATAAGTAAGACATTTCATAGGTTTTTACAACTGCATCCCAGCGAGTACCTTAAAACGACACTCGCGAAGCAGTGCCATTTCCATTTGTTTAGTACTTTTTGTTATAGAACTGTTGACCGCTCAGCATATTTTTGTTGATCGTTTCAGCAAAAATCTGATAAAAACGTTGCTTTTTTCAACCAACTGTGCTCGCTGAATTTAATTTTGAATACTCATTGGTCGGTTAATAAATCTTAATCCTAATCGGTTTATTAAGGTTTAGTTTTTTTTCGGTATTCCAAGACCTTTTAAACGAATCGATTTCAGATCGGCTCCATCGTTTGTTTTTGGTCTTTCTGTCCTCTAGATCTAAATCGATTTTTCTGAAGCATTTAATTTAATTTTTGCAGGTTCTATAAATTGGTACATGATTGTTGTGTACGGGTACTTTTATAAGAAGACTAAAAGCGTGTAGTTGAAAACATTAGATCGTTAAAAAACGTGTCGTGCGATCTTTTGTCACCTTTTTGTACACATATTTGTTTAAGCAAATATCTCGTCCACATATAATTCATTCGTGTATTCACTGAGAGAAATCCGAAAAAGTTTTAATAACATTCCGGTAATGTTAATTTTACCCTGCAGTATTGATCCGAAATTGGTGTAAATATTATCCTTTTTAGGTGTATTTGGGGTTAAAGTTACCCTTTTCATGTTAATTTTACCCTTAAAAAGGTTTAAAATTAACATTAAAAAATGTTGATATATTTTTACACCTAAAAGTGTTAAAGTTATGAGGAAAAAAAGTTAATCGCACCCTCTTTTTGTCTCTCAGTGTTCATTTCTAATAACGATTTTTTCAAGGCCAGAGGTTGAAAAGCCATTCGACGGCGTATTTCTCAATCGTATGGCTCATATAAGGGCTCGTTGGAAAGGTCTTGGAATTTTTGATAAGTCTGAACTGATTTCCATCTGTTATGAACCGGTTATTAACCGCCTAAGGTATTTTGAGCAATATTCTGAGTGACTTATAAATCGGTTAAAATGGGTTATGAAACGGTTCGAGCATTTTGAAATGCATGGAATTATAGTGCAAGTGTTTCTTGTTCAAATCCTCTTTAGGTCACTAGAAATTTTCTGCTATTAAAGTTTATTACCCTAAAGTTCACATGGGTTTGACGTAGACTTCATTTCCTTTAAAAGTAATGCATACTTATTTACTATTTCAAATTGTGTTAATTGGTCTAATCCATACTGGTTTCTTTTTAAAGATCTTCACACTCATTTTATGCATATCCGGATTGATTTTATTGTTGTTTTATCTAAAATGTAAATCAAATTATAATATTAAATTTTAAATTAATACAAAACATTCAGTTATTAATTGGCATCAAGTAATATATGGTTTAAATGTCTTGCAAAAACTTTACGAGTAATTAATTGCAAGCGATTTTAACATATAAATTGTGCAGGTTCAGAGTTTTTTATGTATGTAAGATCGAGCATTTAATCTATGCTAAGAAATGGTATTGCATTAAGTGGATAATTGTCATCCATACGGGGAATTTTATGATACATGTAATATCTAATGATTCACAGCGGTGCTGATGATCGTGCGATCATTAATGTTGGCCTATCCTGCTGTTTTTAGACCGTATTTCACTCTTCGTTGATATAAAGTACAATCATTGCAACAAATAGGAAATGTCTCCCACAATTTGCGAAAATAGAATAAAATAAGTATTACAACACTTGCAACTTCCAACTGCTACTTGTAATCAATCTACAGAATCCCTTTTCAGTATTGAATGTGCCTGGATATAAAATACAGCAACCGGTAGTTGCAAATCAGTCTTTCTCACCATATTGCAAGTTTCCTTTTTTTTTGCTTCTCAAGTTCAAAGAGTTTTTTTCTAAAGAAGAAAAAAAGCTCATGTATATTTCATTCGTCTCTCAATGTGCATCATTAATGCGGTTGAAACTGAAACGAATCACCAATGATTAGTGACGATAATAAAAGTTGTGCACAAATTTACGACTTTTCAGTGAAATAATTTTATCTTCAATTGGTATATTGCACTTCTTAAATTGGTCGTAAGAATCATTTTTGTGCATATTTTCTCTATGAGAAATGTTTATATGCATTCTCCAAAGCATAAGAATGTATAATTGCTAAGGTTATTCAATGCAAACCAATACAACCAGAAATATGTTGGAATTTTCTTAAAGGAAGCCACACACATTTTCACGCTAGATTTTCCTTACTACTGAGTCGGTGTTAATAAAATAAAATTAACGAGATTGCGGTGAAGATATTAAATGAAAAATATATGTCTATAAAATACACAATTTTTTTTTCTATTGCACTTTAAAGCGGGACAATTTCGCAATTCTTCAGAGGATATACATACTTTCCTGTCGTATTCGTATTCAATTTCTTTAAAATGAATTTTATTTCCCATGTCTAATTATGATATTGAGAGTATTACACTTGTGTATAAAACTTTTTACACGTTAACTGATTGGAGTTGATGAATTTGCGTTGGGAAATCCAAGGCCTTTCAAATAAATCCAATCCTGACCAAATCGACAGAGAAATAAACTCTACAAAGTGGTTTAACTTTTACTTTTAAAAATTCAAAATGGAGAATTTTCTGATCAGGATGACATATTCACTTGCATAATCTCCAATTGGAGCACATGCCAAACACAGATCGAATAATCTTTGAGCTATCTACACAGTAAAAAAAAATGCAAGAATAATCATTGTTTTGCTTTTTTACCACGATTATTCCTATAAAGTTACACAAATTATGTATTTCAACAAATCGTGTAATCTGAAAATGTGTAATTTAAATTTTATGTAATTGTAAACCGTGTTCAACTGGGAATGATTACACAGTTGTGTATATTTTCTTACATATTTCGTGTAAAATTACACAGTTTTCAAATAAAAGGTGTACAAATTACACAGTTTTCAGACAAAATGTGTACAAATTACACAAATGTGTATTAGTACACACGATACATGTTTAATGTAAAATTTAGAATGAAAATCATGATAAAGCAGCCAAAAATTTTTTACTGTGTATATAATTAAATTTATTTGATAGATTGGGTACTCAATATTATCATTCAAAATTAGAGTTTGAAAAATTCGAAGATCTATTTGAAAAGTCAAAAAGAGACATTGTTATTTCTTGATAATTCCGCCAGGTGGCTAAGGTAAATCCTTTTCGAATTCTGAAGTGCTCAAGTTAAAAATGTGTCGGTTTTCACATTGTTGTGGGGAAAAAACAACACAACTATGTTTAGTATTCCCGTCACATTATTAAATCTCCTCGTAATCACTCTAAGTAACTTTTCTGTCAGCTTTTTAGTATTATACAGTAGAGTCTTCTAAATTCGAACGCTCGAGGGGTATTTTTGACATTTCTCACCTCCCAATTCGAGCGATTTTTTTCAAAACTAACGAAAGGAGAATGGTCAAATCCGGTCCCGGAATCGCCACGAAAGGGACCTATGCCAATGGATAGACATTGGCAGAGGTAACGACTTTTGTTCTGAGACCAATGTTCTAAACCATGGGGGAAAAGTTTTAGAGTATAAAAACTATTTCTTAGAAGGAAGAATGGTCAAATGTATATATGGGCACCGGTTCATCTTTATCTAGAGATGAGAGTAGGCGCATTTTGCAGATACAATAAGATTAAAAAAAATTCTCGGGACCCAGGACGATAAACGCTGGAAGTCCTTGTAAAAAAGCCTCTATTCTTCCGATAAATCACTATTTTGACAACAAATTACGCAAGAACTGCTAAAGCGATCTTGATGAAATTCGGTATAGGGTCAGTGTATTACATAAACTTTTTATTTATTCATACCACTCCCTCCTTCCACCCTCCATTCTGATAGCCCCCATACAAAATGAGAGCATTTTACCTTATAACTCCTTTCTGAGAAGAGGTATTTCATCAATCCTCACGAAGAATTTTTTGATTGAGCTTGATTGAATGAAAAAATTGAATAAGTAATAAAGTTAAGTCATTTTCTAGATTTTTTTATATTTCTTTTTTCGCCTCATTAAGATCTGTTGGTACGTGAAAGAAAGAAACATATCCTCATTGTATAATCTAATTGGCATTAGTGGTGATTTTTTTGATATTGTAATCAAGGTTTTGTAGTTGCTTCTCAATTTATTGTCTACAGAAGTTGTACTAATGCAATTCACTGGATTTATAACAATTTGTGCGAAGGAATTCTTTCTATATTGGGACTATCAGACAGGTGGGTGCCCAAGAAGCAATTTTTTCTTAATATAGTCTTATAGGATTCCTTAAGTAAGGCACTATAGAACCAAAAATCTTTTTATTTGCTTATAACGCTCTTGGTTCCATGACAGAGATTACTATAAGTAAAGTGGCGCACTCTTAAGAATCTTAAGAGCTTCTATAGGAATTTCAACAGAAAATTCTCACTTTAAGTCTTTTAAAAGTGCACTAAAAGACTTGTTTTATACTGGGTTCTATAAGGCAGCTATTTTGCTTCTTGGGTGTTGGGGTGGTATGCTAGTTAAAAAGTCTTTCTCCTAAGCTTTGTTCCCATGACGAATTTCAGCTTTCTACCTCCTTTTAGAAAGGAGTTATAAGGTAAACTGCTCCCATTTTGTATGGGAGCTACCAGAATGGAGGGTGGAGGGAGGGGGTGGTATTAATAAATAAAAATTTTATGTCATACACTGACCCTATACCGAATTTCATCAAGATCGCTTTAGCAGTTCTTGCGTAATTCGTTGTCATAACAGCGATTTTTCGGAAGGATAGAGGCTTTTGTACAAAGGTTTCCCAGCGTTTATCATCCTGGGTTCCGGCAATTTTTTAATCTTATAGCAGTACCTACAAAATGCCCCTATTCTCGTTTGTGGCGATTCCGGGACCAGCGCCCATATACTTTTGACTATTCTCCTTTCTATTTCATATATTTTACACAAGTAAATTTTATTAAATAAAATAATGAAATTACAACGGAGTTTCTTTTTAAGTTTTTAGTTTTCGTCCTTTGGGGCAAAGGGAAATTTTCTGAGAAAAGAGAAATTTTTGGAATGTTACAAAAAATACTTGTGCAAAATGTATGAAAGACAAGATTTCCTTAAACAAGTTTCCCAAAAAACAAAAATTACCGAAGACAAAGATTCCGAAGTCAAACTGGGAAAAACAAAAGTGTAAAAAACCAAATGGAAAAAACAAAGATTCCCCACCCCGTAAATTTTTATAACGCTGCGAAAAATTTTAGCATGAAAGTTCGAAATTTAGTTCGAATTTTCAAATATTACCGGCATTTTGTGTAAATACAAAGCTAATCTTTCCGTACAGAAGTAGATCTTGAAAAATTCGAAAATCTATTTGAAGATCCAAAAAAGTGACTTTCTTACTTCTTAATATTTTCGCAAGGTGGCGGAAGTTACATCCTGTTCGAATTTCGAAGTGCTCAAGTGTCAAAATGTGACGGTCTTCACATTGTTATGAGGAAAAGAACTGAACAACGACGTTTTCTGTTCTTGCCCCAGTATTTATTCACTCCATAATCACTGAGTAACTCTTTTGGGAGCTTTTTAGTGTGATATTTGATAAATTTTTCCCAACTTGTTCGAAAATTCATTATGAAAATTCGAAAATGAGTTTAAATTCTTCGAACATCAACGACTTTTTGTGCAAATAGAGTTCCATTTACCTTTTATCCAAGACACTATTGGAGAATCAAAAACTACTTCTGTTTGGGCTCATTAGGTTCAAACAGAAGTAGAGTTTGATTCTCCAATAGTGTCTTGAATAAAAAGCAAAATGGAATTCAATTTACACAAAAGTCGTTGATGTTCGAAGAATTTAAACTCATTTTCGAATTTTCATAATGAATTTTCGAACAAGGTGGGGAAAATTTTTAAAATGTTACACTGAAAAGCTTGCAAAAGGGTTAATCATTGATTATGGAGTGATTTTATTATGGGACGTAAGTAGTAAGCGTCGTTATTTTATATTTTTTCGGTTTTTTCGCTGAACAATGTGAAGACCGACACATTTTGACACTTGAGCACTTCGAAATTCGAACAGAAAGTACTTCCGCCACCTTGCGGAATTATCAAGTGAATCAACAAGTGAGAATGGCTCTTTTCTGGATTTTCAAAATCTTTGAATTTTTCAAACTCTACTTGTGAACGGTAAGAATTACTTTTTAGCCGAGACACTTTTAGAGAATTAAACTCGGATCATCGCTATTTTTTTTTGAAAATTTAAATATTTCACTCAGTTCATGATTTTTTGAAGCAACTGTGGAATATTAATCTGAAATTATAGCTTAATCTTCATGATGAAGAGCTTTTCTTGAGGAAATTAAATGAGAAAGATGTTGCTCTTGGCTACAAATAAAGTACAATATTTTGCATCAATGACACTTAAACATCAGGCTATATTTTATTAGTTTACCTTGTTTGCGGGTATCACATTTCTAAAAATAATAACTGCCGTGAGATTATAAAATATCTCGTAAAAAAAAACTTTAAATTTTGTTGACTTTGAAGTATCAAGATGGGAAAGATCGTGGGTAAATTTTAATGATATGGGAAGAATGGCAGGAAAAAGTGCGTCAAATTGGTGTGAAATATTTGTATATTAATGCTCAGGTTGAATTTATAATTGGAATTTATTGCGTGTTGAGTTTAAGTTGTGGGTTTAGTGTGAATTTTCTAATGATATTTGCTAAATTTTTGGGCTATTTATGAATTCCCATGAGATCCATTGATGCCTTTTGAGAGAGAGTTCATAAATTAAAAGAGATGTGGGTTAGTGAAAGAAGGGAATGAAGTTTGGGTTCTTAAGAGTCTGTTGGTAAGGCTAAAGTCTCAGGTGATACTAAACATGCTTGAATTGTTCAACTCTCATGGGTGGTCGACCTCATACTGGGTCTATATCAATCCGACTTTAATCGCCGTGGCACATTAAAAAGCTCTCATATTGAGGCTGTTCGAGTGTGAGATTTCCTTCTGGTGACTTTTAGGAAAGGGGGAAAATTTATTGATTATTAATTCGACAGGATTGTTTGTGTGTGAGCTATCTCGTAATGGGTAGTTTGTTGCACCTTGTCATGGCCGAGGAAGTTTCTTCTGTGATGTTCTTTTACATTTAAAAGATATACCCAGTATATTCACATGATTTGAATTTCATGCTCTCCGCTTGATACAGAGACAATAATAAAATGAGGAGTTTTATATTGATTTTTACGCGTGATATCGTCACGCGATTATAGCATCGTATAAAATTCACCATAAAATTAATTGCATCGATCTTAACTCTTGTTATTTTTTTTTCCATCTTCTTTGAACTTCTGCTTAAGTGTTTCTTAAAAGCG
The DNA here is from genome assembly GCF_024763615.1 of Phlebotomus papatasi. Lineage (NCBI taxonomy): Eukaryota > Metazoa > Arthropoda > Insecta > Diptera > Psychodidae > Phlebotomus > Phlebotomus papatasi. The sequence continues at coordinate 85,555,621 of NC_077224.1, read as the reverse complement.
ACAATAAATTTGTTTTCACTTGTGCTCTATCTCGGAGAATTTTTGTTTTCTTGAATTGAATTGGATAATGTGCCAAAAGCCTGCCGTCTTATCATAATAAAATAATAAAAAAGTAGGCCTTCTCTTTAGGGAGAAGCCTCTGAATTACAAGGTCAAAAGGATCGATTTTTTTTATTATCACTTAAATCGATATATAAATTAACTAAGAATAAACCATAAAAATTTCAGAAGGCAATTCGAAGTATTTCCGATGATACAGTGCAAGGGCTCAAATGAACACCCAAAAGTTTTGTACAAACCACTTTTCGTTTGTACAATTTTGTCGAATTAACAGAAAAAACATCTAAAAACTCTAAGATCATTTGAAATGAATTAACATATATTCTCTTAATAAAATAAAATTCTTTTCGAATTGAACTCAAATGGTTTTTGAAAATATTGTTTTTTTTATGTTTTGACAGTCATGTAAAGTCAATATTTCATCCTATAATATGCATTTTCTTTTCAACACTTTAAAAACAGGTTCGATTTTAGGATTTTGTTCAGTTTTTTTTGATTTCCTTCTTATGCAAAAACAAAATAGCGGAACACCGCTAAATTTTAACCTTCTAATTCAGCCCCCCTCTTAAACAAGACTTAGACTTAAAAAATCATTATATGTATTGCTTGGAACCGGCGAGAATCCCGAAAGCCAAAATTCTGGTTCATATCCAGAAAACCTAAATTCCGAATTTTTCGTATTCCCGAAAACGAAAATCGAGATCGACCAAATCTCGGAGACACGAAATTCCGAATGAGTTAAAGTTCTAAATGGTCAAATGCCGAATAGGTCGAAATCCCCAAAGCTAAAATCTCGCAGAGACTAAATTCTGAATGAGTCAAAATCTCGAAAACCCAAATCGCGAAATGACTAAAACACGAATAAGTCGAAATCCTAAATTGTCAAAATCTAAAAAGTCAAAATTCCAAATGGGTCAAGATCCGAAAAAGCCAAAATCCCGAATAAGTCTCAACCCTGAAAGCCAAAATTTCGAATAGGCCCACATTCCGAATAAGTCGTAATTCTGAATTGTTAAAATCTAGAAGGACAAAATTCCAAATGAGATAAATATCCTTAAAGCCAAAATCCCGAATAAGTCTAAACTCTGAAAGCCAAAAGCTCGAATAGGTCCAAATCCCGAATGAGTCTAAATCCGGAATTGTTAAAATCCAAAAGAACAAAATTCCAAATGACTCATAATCCTGAAATCCTGAAAATCGTGAATTTAAAAACCCGAAAAGCCAAAATCCCGAATAATTCTAAACCCTGAAAGCCAAAATCTCGAATAGTCCAATTCCCGAATGAGTCGAAATTCTGAATTGTCAAAATCCAAAAGAATAAAATTCCAAATGAGTCAAAATCCTGAAAGACAAAATCGTGAACGTTTAAACACGAAAAATCGAAATCTCGAATAAGACTAAATTTTGGAAGTCAAAATCACGAATAGGTCGAAATCCCAAAAGCCAAAATCTTGATCGGTAAAACCGTGAAAAGCCAAAATTTCGAAAAAACTAAATAAGGAATAACTCGAAATCTCTAATTTTCAAAATCCAAAATGCTATAATTTAAAATGACTTAAAGTTTTGAAAACTAAAATCTTCAACGCAAAAATTTCGAAAAGCCAATATATCCCGTCGAATGAGTCTAAATCCTGAAAGCCAAAATCCCGAATAGGCCGAACTTGAAAGCCAAAGTCTAGATTGGTAAAATTCAAAAAAGCCAAAATCCAGAATTGGTCAAAATCCGGAATTGTTAAAATTCCAAATAGATCAAAATCCCGAATAGGTCGAAATCTCGAATGAGTCAAAATCCTAAAATCCAAAATCTACTTTGCTTAAATGCTGAACGAGTCGAAAACCTGAATGATCAAAATCCCAAATGGCGCAAAATCCGGAATGGATCAAAATCCTAAATGGGATTCTCAGTGCCACACTCCGTAAAATCAAGTTAATTAAAATATTTTTTTGTACGGGGTTACTGAAGACTGAAAGTTAATATCTCTTACCGTTTACTCTACAAGATGGTAACAAGTTGAAAAAAGAGGATTGTATATGAATTCACGTAATACAATAAAATTTCCACATCCTAAGCTTTTATAGAGCTTCAGAATTTTGATTTCCAGATAAGCTGATTTATAGATCTGATGTTTCTTTTAAAACTTGATAAGGATCAATTGAAAATAATCTTCAGAGTTCATTAGAATAGTGTAGTCATTTTTTTCCGAGTTCTAAAAATTTTTTGGTGTAGGGAGATGTGGGGCAACTTTGGTGTGGGCTTTAACGTAATGTAACTTAGAAAGAAAAAAACAATTGTGGACCAAGATTACACGATGTTAAGGTCAAAATATTTTCTTTAGAAATATGCGAAAAAATTGTTTATCAATGTAACCCCACAGGTCAAAGTAGCCCCATCTTCCCCTGCGTGAAGATGGCGCCACAAACATCTGTCAAAATCAACTGTCAAATTAGTCAACTTAGTTAAATTAGTTAACTTAGTCAAATTAGTTAACGATATTATCAGAACTGAGGAGATTTTTAGAGAAGATTTAACTTGGATTGCATATTGGAAAATTTCTTTTGAAACCGAATTGAATCCCGATTTAAATCAAGCATCTATTTTGCCAAAGGGATATCTTTATGCAGAAAAATTTCAACTCTACCTTTGTCTTGTGCTTCATGTATGTGAACAATTAATTATTTAGTGGAATAAGGCGCATAACACAAGAAGTTATTTATCTGAATTTGATGAAGAAAACAAACTCTAATTAATCCTCTGTCTTATATTCTTTGTTTCTCTTTGAATTGATCTCACGGTGGCTTTTTTTTCTAACAAGAACATCATCTTTGAAGGATTATGGGCAACGATAAATTTCAAATTGAAAGGAAAAGCGAAAATTTATGGTGAGATAATGGATGGAATATGTTATTTAACTTGGGTGTTCATAACTCAAACGAGGCTAGAAAACACTTGTAGTACCGTGATTAAACAATTAAATTTTACACTGTCTGCATGTAAAATTGAATTTAAGTAACTTGAAGGGTTAAACCACAAAAATTGCAGAGTTATATTTCTTCCATCTAATTGTTTAGCGTGAATAAAAAGCTGAAAAGTGAGAAAATTGCAAGAAGATGCGGAAGTTATTAACGGAATCTGAATTTATCTTAAACATCACTTTAAAGAAAAACGTGCAAAAGACCACAGAAGAATTTGTTTTGATAGTCCCTTTTGGTCATTTATTTTTTGCAATTTTATTTATTAGTTTTTTTTGTTGTTCTCTGGAGTTCCTTCAGCAATTTCCTGACTTCTATCTTGTGGGTGTACTTTGGTGTTTTTAATCTTGATATAAGCCTACAATTTAATATGCATTAGTGCGCTTCAAGTATATAAAACGCCAATTGTCTTATTGAATTGCCATAAAGAATAATGTGGAATAGAAGGATTGAGGTAGAAGAAAAAAAGAAAAGAAAAACCACAAGATTGAAAATGCTGTGAAGTAAAATTGGCAATGGATTTTCTCACGCATAAATCCCATAATTGGAAGTCGTGATCTGCGTGTGTTGTATTGAAAAAGAAGTTAAGGAATACGAGATTCACGATGTTGGGAAAAGGCGCGCAAGAATTACCAAAGGGATGTAGGGGAGATTGGGGCTGTCTCAATTATAGTGTAACTTTAATGTTACTAAAGTAAAAATTTAGTACAGTTTTCACTAATACCAGTCAAAGCATGGTACTAAAAATTTCTAGTAAAATCGGCTGAGGCATTGTTCTAAAATTCGATAATAAAATCTTGGTTTAGGTTTAGTACTGAGATTATGTTATAAAATCTTGGTCGTAGCTTAGTGTTCATTTATTTATTCAGCGCAATAAAATTGGTCAAAGCGCAGTGCTCAAACTCTGAAATAAAATTTTAATTGAAGCATAAGTACTAAAATTTTCTGATAAAAACTTGGTCGAAGCATATTGCTAATTTTTTTAATAAAATTTTAGTCGAAGCATAATACAATTCTGTAATCATATCGGTGAAGACGTAGTGCTAAAATTCTATAATAAAGATTTAGCCGAAGCATGAGTACTAAAATTTCGTAATAATATCTTGGTCGAAGCATAAGTATAAAATTCTGTAATAAAATCTCGGTCGCAGAATAGTGCTAAATTTTTTAAATAAAATTTTAGCCGAACCATAATAAAATTTTCTGATCAAATCAGAAAAAGCGTAGTGCTAAAATTGTGTGATAAAGCTTTAGCTGAAGCATAAGTACTAAAATTCTGTGATAAAATCTGGGTCGAAGCATAATTCGAAATTTTTTTAATAAAATCTAGGTCGTAGCATAATGCTATTTTTTATATAAAATTTTAGCCGAACAATAATACAAATCTGTGATCAAATCAGTGAAAGCGTAGTGCTAAAATTCTGCAATAAAGTTTTATCCGAAGCATATGTACTAAAATTCAGTGATAAAGTCTCCATCGAAGCATAAATTCGAAAATTCTTTAATAAAATCTTGGTTGAAGCATAGTATAAAAATTCTGTTATAAAATCTTCGTTGAAGCATACTGCTACTATTTTGTGATAAAATCGGTCGAAGCACTGTGCTAAAAACTCTGGAAGAAAATTTTAATTGAAACATAAATACTAAAATTTTGTAATAAAATCTTAGACGAAGAATAATGCTAAGAATTCTGTAGAAATACCTTGGTCGAAGCATATTGTTAATCATCTGGAATAAAGTTTTAGCCGAAACATGAGTACTAAAATTCTGTGATAAAATTTGAAATGAATGAATGAATGAAATGAATCTTGGTCGAAGCATACTGTTAATTTTTTTTAAATAAATTTTTAGCCGGAGCATAATACAACTCTGGGATCAAATCAGTCAAATTGTAGTGCTAAAATTTTATAATAAAGTTTTATCCTAAATCCGTAGCCTAAGTACTAAAATTTTATAGTTAAATCTTGGTCTAAGCATAGTGCTAAAATTCTTTGATAAAGTCTTGGTTCAAGGATAATTCGAAAATTCCTTAATAAAATCTTGGTTGAAGCATAATTTTAAAATTCTGTTATAAAATCTTGATCAAAGCATAGTGCTACAATTCTGTGATGAAATCGGTCAAAGCATAGAGTTTAAATTCCGTAATAGAATTTTAATCCAAGAATTGTATTAAGACCTGTAATAAAATCTTGATTGAAGCATTGTACTAAAATCCTATAATAAAATATTGCTTGAAGCATAGTACTAAAATTTTGTTATAAATTCTTGGTCGTAGCTTAGTGATAAAATTTTGTAATAAATTATTGACTAATCCGTACTGCTAAAAGGGGTAAATTTCTGTAATAAAATCGGTCGAAGGATAGTGCTAAAATTCTGTAATAAAATCGTTTGGAGGATAGTTCTAAAATTTTGTAATTAAACTTTGTACAAAATACAGTACTAAACTTAAGTGACAAATTTGATCTAAGCCTAATGCCGATATTCTGTTATAAAATCTCAGTTAAAGCAAAATGCTAAAATTTGTAATAAAATTGTTCGAAGTATAGTGCTAAAATTTTGTTATAAAATCCTACAGATTTTATCAATCGTTCATAGTGCAAAAATTCTGCAATAAAACCGATTAAAACATAGTGCTAATAGGGTTCTGTGACAAAATCTTATTCGAAGTCTACTGCTAAAATGATTTGATAAACTGTTAATCGAAAAATAGTTCTAAGAAAGCTAAAATTACATTACGAAATCTTAGCCGCATCGCAGTACTAAAATTTGTAATATAATATTGGGAAAAGCAACTCATTCTAGTACATTATGATGAAATAGAAGCTGATTTTTGTTTACTAACTAGCTGTTTTTAAAAGTACTTCATATGAAACTCGCATGAGTAAAAATGCCCCAGTTTCCCCTAAAGTCGTACTCAAAGGAATTCAATAAGAATTCTCCGATGCTATTCATTCGTCCTTGCAGAGTTCTGACCTACAAATTAGAAAATTCATCTTCCATACCAAAAACCGATGAATGCTGGAGATTAAAGATACTTCTCATAGTTCTCTTTAACTTCAGTGCAGCAATTCATTTCGCACATTGTTCGTGGATACGCTTATAAAGTCTCTTTTTTTCAATATTGCAAATATCTTTTGATGCGCGAATTGGTTCTCCTTTGCTTTTCGATACATTCATCCCCAGCAATTCAGTTTTATAGATAGAATATTTTGATAAATTGCACACTCCAGACGAAAACAGGAGAAAATCGTATATCGCAAAATTGTTACGGGCTATATGGATGGGGAGATCTGTGGAGTGTTTCATTGGGGAGAGGAGAGTTAGTCTTTCTTTTTTCGATGTGGAAGACTATGTTTAATAATAATTGCAGCGGCACGATTTACTCTTCGAGGCATTGGGCAAAATGAAAAGCGTCTTTCGCGTACTTTATGCGAGCAACATGCCGTTTATCTGCCTCGGACATTCGCCTGGACGAGATCATCCTCTTGACATTCGCCCAGCCGACAATGAACACATATCCAAATTGACCTAAGCACAAACCCTTCCTCAGCACCTCGGGGGATTCTTAAGCCGGTCACAGATTGATGCTTTGATGCGGTGGGATTAAACTGAGCCTGATAGTTTGCTTTCTTATTCCCGAGGACATTGATGTGTTTATCGGGATTGTGGGATTTTGCGTTCTTTTCCTGCATTATACGATTCTCAAGAATTTAAGAGTGGATTCCAATTGAAATTACTTAGTTTTATTTCTACACTGATAAAAATCTCATGGAGATTTGTTAAATTTACCACAACTTTGTTGATATGACAACACTCTTGGACAAGCTACATTAGGCATCATTAGTAGGAGAAAGTGCTCTCCCTCCGAACGTTCATGTCTTCGGATAATGTGAATTTTCTTTTAGTTATCCTGAGAGATTTACACATTTATATTAAATATTAGTTAGCTTATCAATTATTGATAATTATGTGGTAACTATGTGCAAGTCTCTTAGGAAAAGTAAAAGAAATTCAAATTATTCGAAGGCATGAGCATTCGAAGGGAGAGTACTTTCCCCTAAGTTATAATTCTCTTGCCAGAAATATTTGAAGTATTTGTTAAAATTTGTATTTGAACTAATAACATGATTGAAAACATTGGTTAATATCGGTAGAATTACCGGAAGGATTATTTTAACGAATTTAAGAGAAATCCCGTCACTACCCAAGGAGCATTTATCGACATAAACGAGATGTTTGATATTTTTACAAAAATCATGGCGAAGACTTTTTTTTACATATTTCTTCTATATAACCGCATAAAAGAGGTCCATATTTGAGTGAGTGTAAAATTTTTATAACAAAAATATAACAATTATTTATTTGAGATATAATCACGTCATCTTGTACGGTAAAATGTATCAATTATAACTAAATAAAATATAATCACTATACAATATCAATTTTATAACTACTGATCGTAGAATTGTCATTTCTTTTGAATTTTCATTTAAGACTTGCTCAAATATTTTCCTTAAATAATTATTTATCCTCAACGATACAGTCAGATTTCATGTGATGTCTCAAGGGAAAGCTAAGAAATTAAAGAGAACAAAATTGAATAAATTTATTGCTTTTTCCATTATAACATTGAAAATACTTATGGATTTTAGATGTTTACTGCGTGTATTGATAGAAAAACACAATTCTGGACAGACATCGTCACACACAAATGGTTTTTGCATATTTTCTTCATTAAATTGGATTTATTGTCGCCAATTTTCTATAATTTTCCACGCCATCATTTTCTTTTAGTTTCCGTAAAATACAATCAAGATAATATAACCTGAATAAATAAGAAATATAGAAGAAAACACGTTTTTACGTATTTTTGTGATTATATTTACATTATGTCGTACATTATATTTACATTACAGACACCTTATATCAATAATATCACTTCACAATAAACAATGTCAAATACTGAAATTTTATGCATTTTGTGGACTTTTTCTGCACTCTGGACACTTTTTTTGAAATTTAGTTTCACGACAAATGACCAGAAAACTATTTTAATGCTTGTACATCTGCTACACTGAATATAAAGAACCGAATTTTAGCTCTCACGAATAAAGTATTAATTCATTATTTTTCTATCAATTGTTCTTACTTTGTCAAATTTGATCCCCTTTATGTGCAATTCAAGACTTTAACTTATAATAAACATCACTTTTTTGACAAGTTTACACTCAGAAATGAACATAATAATGCAGCGTAATTCAAAAAGAACACAAGTTATACTTGTATATAACTTGTGCGTTTTATAGAACAAATGTACCTAAAATATATCAGAACATAATGTTCATACAATTTTACAAAATTGTATGAACATAACTGCAAGAATATGTAAGATAAATATACTTTTGATATTTTCTACATAGATTTACACATTTTCACTCAAAAATATATCATATTATGACTTGTTAATAGATCTAAAAACATTTAGTCATAATTTTAAGGGGAAATACCAATATATTAAGTGGAATTTATCAAATAAATTGTATAATTCTTATTAATAGAAAATAACTAATATTTTCTATACATTTTTTAGTTAAGTTATTTTTCTGGTATATAACGCATAAATTTTTTTAGATAATATAGTTCCATCATGTTCATACATATTTTTTTGAAATAGCTCGATTACGTTGAAAATATATTGGTTGCATTTGAGACATACATTATTTGGATATCAAATGCCCCTTGGGTACTCAGAGTATCCGACCGCACACAATAGACCGCCAGCTTCACCTCTCCCTCTGAGATCCCCCGAAAGCCAAATCCGTCCCAAGTCCTATCCTAGAAGATAGGGGGCAGGAATCGCTATATTTTCAGAGCTCTGGAGAAAAAAAGAGTTTGAGTCATCAGTAGTAGCTTAAAAATCGAGATTGAAAAAGAATTACTACGGAAGCCCATTTTGCGGATATTACACGCCAGAGCTCTTGCAAATTGAGAGCAGAAGTAGAGTGATAACTTTTCGACACTATCGAATCGATAGTATCGATAAATCTATATCTATTAGATGAAGTGAAAATCGACTTTTTTCGTTGGGTCATTTATTGTGACATCCTCAAAAGAATGTGACTGTTGATAAATATCTATATTAGTTACAGGAAGTGTAGCCATCGCTTAAATTTTTCAGAATAGATCGAATAGATAGTCGATAGTATCGACAATAAGGTGATCATGTCACCCCAGGATTCAGACAATGACTATAATGTCGTTTCTTCGCTTTTTTTTTAGAATATTTGAGGCACTGGACTAGATATTAAATTATAATATTATGATACATCAAATTAGTTGAATTGTTCGAAAATGAATTGTTCGAAGCTTCAGTTATTCGAAGGTAGCGTGTTTGCCCTACCGGTTAACTTTTTAAAGTTTTTTTTTTACTTCACATTATGCTTGTTTTCGATCTAAGAGTTATACGGTAATGCCCTAGACACACTTACGACTTAAGCCGAGAGACAACTTAGTGGAAAATTATGGAAATGTAGTTTGCCCATTGTTTTTAATATAATTATTTACGCTAAGCCGTGTTTCAGCTAATCATCTGGTCTAAGATACCGATATCCGGTCTTCGGTGACCCCCATATAATCGGACATTATTTCCAGACGTTTCGTTCTAGACGTTCAGATAACAAGTGTTTTTGCTATAATAGCCTATATTCAAAATTTGTTTATTAAAGATTTACCGAATTCTTCGTAAAATATAATATTTACAAGATATAAGCGATATTAAAATAAAAAATTATAATAAACTATTTTTATTTATTGACAAATCTGAAGAATTTTATTTTTACGAACATTATTTATTAATTTTTTTCTAATGATTTTGTACGTAACCGTGTAATGGATAGGGTCGGAGGAACGTCTGTTCGACAGGGAACCCCTATTGACACTTTTGTCAAAACGTTGAAAATTATTTAATGTATCTAGTAAAATATAAGTAATATAACGTTTTTTTCTGTAATATTCCATTTACTATAAACAGATATGAGCAAATTTCATATTCCAAATGGTACAGAGTAGGGTGTCAATAGGTGCTGACACGAGTTCTTAAAGTGTCAATAGACGTTCCTTTCACCCTATTTCTTATTTTAGATTAGTTAAAATTACACAACTTTAATCAATTTTAGAAACTCTGGATATTTGTGTAAAGTTGTTTTTTTTAAATTTATTTTTGAATTGCTAAATATTTTTAAAGAAAACGAGTATTATTAATAATTAAACTAAAGAAGCTATTATTAATTAAATTGGTTAAACATACAAACCACATTTCTACAAGTAACAAAAGATTAGTTGCATCTACTGATGATAAAATGCCTAATTTTATGGAAATTTAGTCAAATTGACGAATAACATGTATTTACATCGTTTGTTTATCACTTTTACAGTGTATCTAGAACCTCTGTGAATTCAAAGGTCAATTTAACCCACGTTCTTTTACAGTCAATTGGGAATTTCCATCTTCTTTGGGTAACAAAGTTCTTTTTCTAAATGCACCTTCCACTCTCTTACCAATTTATCACAATTAAACAGGAAGTCACTAGGGATTTTGTTGTTCTCGGGGAATTTGTCAAATTGGTGAAGTTATCGTGCTATTTGTTGTCCGTTGTGCGTCCATGAAGATAAATCCGTATAAGATAGGGGGCTTCTACTTTGGCTCATGGATAAATTGTGTGTGCATAGAAGAGAGCGGAGATTTATATAGAACGATTTGTTTAGCTGCAATTGTTGCAATTTATGTCTAACAAGGAGACTCTACACAACATGAAGATTCCATTTATGCCTCAACCTCTTGTATACTTAAGTAGACACGGCTATATTGAAATCTCTCGTGGCAAAGAATGGTTCTTCAATTGGGGAGAATTGGTGTTTTGTGTCTCACATCTCTTTGTACGGTATACATAGCGATCATTAAGAATGGAGTGGCCTTTTTTGAGATGGCTCGCACGAAGAGGCGTTTTAGTGCCTTTGGTCGCCTAAAATTCCTCAAAGCTTGTGGGGGTGGAGATAGTCATGAATAATATGAAAGATATACCCCACCAGACAAATGCCTATTTTATCTTCTATATCCATACAATATGACCAAAAGGAAGCTGCACAGATTACTTATATTATTATTTTTCTTCTACAATTTTGTTACGTTATATTAATTTAATTTAATTTATCTCGTCGTTTTTTACTCTCCTATAACGTCTCATTCCGGTTTTACGTGTCTTTTTTTTTCAAACCAACATCCTCCTCTGCCTTTTTTACCTCAAAGAAGTATTCTCTGAGATAAAGGAGATCTTACAGCTTATGGGCTCTTTTATTTGGTGAGGAACTTTATGGGTGTTTTGTATCAATTTTGTGTGCACTTCTAATCTTTTAATGTGATCAAGAGGTGGCTTTTTATTTCTTTTGCTTGGTGCCTTTAAAATTAAATAAACAAACCACAAATCGTGCTGGTTTAGTGGATCTTCTTTTAAGACTCTCTGTCTGCTGTTCATTGAAAGGAAAAGTTAGTTGAATTAACTAACTGTGAATTTAAGGGCGGTGTAATAACCTAATGAGCACCAAATACTAATCGATTTCAATTCAGCTGAAAACTTCTGTATTTCAGCTTGGTTAGCATTTTTTGTTCGAAGACTGCTGACCGGTCAGCATATTTTTGCTGATCGATTCAGAAAAAATATGCTGAAAATGCTGCCTCTTTCAACTAACTGTGCTCTCTGGAATGTGCTAAAAATTTTGGGTTTCAGATCCCAAGTAGTAAAATCTGACAGTGTACAAATTAGGTCACGAAAAGCTCAAGTTCAAGCTAAAAAAGTGTTCAAAGCTCTGAGCTTTGAACACTATTTTACCTCAATATTACGTAATTTTGTCCACTTTGCCTGAAATACTTACATTAAAAATGACCAACAATTTCACTTCTACCTTAAGATGGCAGATTTCATGAAATTTCACCGTAATCGCCATCTACATTAGGCGAAAAAACGTGAAATTTCATGAAATTTGCCATATCTACTTCTACCTATCGGAATTTTAACCTAAAAGATTTTCAAACAATTTTTTTAAAGTCTGTCTCGAGGATTTGCCCAGGAACATTTTTTCACTTAAAGATATACTTCAGTCAAGAGAAATATCTTTAAGTAAAGTTGTTTAGGAACATAGAATTTTCATTAGCAGAAAAAAGGGAAAAAAGAAGTCAATTAAAAAGAACATGAGAAACAAATAATAATACAGAAAAAGAAAAAAATGAAAAATAATTATGAAAAAGAAAAAGGGGTGGCAAAATATTCCAGGCTTTGCGAATTACTCAAACTCGTGACTTGTTGCGAGCGCAACATATTTAAATTTAAAACTGTGGAGTGTGTTGCCCTGCTGAGGCGACGAGGGCGCTAGCGACGAGGAGAGGAGGTAGAAAAATCAGTAGCAGCTGATAAGAAAAAGAGCGCCAATCGGGCTCTTTCACCACTGACCGCCGAGGAGGCAACATCAATCACCTCGCCCATCTCCACCAGCCCAATCCCCAGCAGCAACACCATCATCACCACCAAGCATTGAAGCCACTGAAGCCACCGGGAGCCCCCAAGAACACCAAGCCCAGTGCTGAGCTTTCCGGAGTAACCTCTGCCACATCCACCTCTCCCAAATTCCCATCTCAACCTCCGTGGGAGTGTTCTCACCGGAGAACACAGGGGAGTGTGGGACATAGTCCTTGCCCCGAACGTGGGACCTGAAGGAAGGAAGGAACGGAGGGAATAGAAGAGAGGAATAAAAGATGTTTCCCAATAGACTTAGGTGAGCGCCCGAGGGATTATCCTGAAGGCGTATGCGAATTCTCTCCTCAATCGGACTCAGGGAGTAAATAAGTCTACCATTAACGGTTCACTTTGGGGGATTCTGGGGATTGATCGCGCGATCAGTGTGATCTTAGAATCTGGTCGCGCAATCGACATGATCCTGAAGACTGATTGGGCGTTCAACGTGATCCTGGAGACTGATCACGCGATCAACGCAATCTTGGAAACTGATCGCCCGATCAACGCGATCTTGGAGACTGATTAGCGCAATTAGCCACTCACGGGTCACTCGTTGGCTATACTTATTCACTCCCTGTCCTGGTCGTACTTCAACCCTAGATGTGAGAACGCCTGTTTCGCGGCTCTTGGAATGGCGCCATAGGGGCTCCCTTCCAAGCGACTAGCGAGGAAGGGTGCTCCAAAATGACAGTGGTACTGAATTAATCACGACAGACCCCCAACCCTACCTCTAGGATACGCCTTTGGACCTCCTATATCCTCAATTACCTGTGTTTGGGCTAGAATTGAAGAATATTGGCTTGTAGAAGATTTTTTGGCAAAGTAGCGATCGTGTCGTTACTTTCCTCGCCATTGGCAAGCCTCCTTACTGCAATCTAAAGGTTACCTCTCTGACCTGCTTCAGAATGGGTGGTATGACACCCTGACGCCATCTGTGGTGGAGTCAGTGTATCATGGAAAGGCTCAGAGTGCGTATGCTGAGCCTGCGACTCCCAAAAAGTGGGCCACCACCTGTTGAGTGTAAGTGTCAGTAGTTCCGGAAGGGCTACAGGCTTAAGTGCCATTTTTACACTATATACCGCTCTTTCGGAAGGTTTAAATAACAAAGACAGTAACTTAATTAGCTGTTGCAGTGTGAAATCTCAGAACATTTTCTAGATTAGCCCCCTGTATACAAACTAACGAGGTATTACGAAAAAGAGGCGTGGCTTATTTTAAGAAAGATTTATTTTGGCTTTTCTTTTTGAAAGATCAAAACTGAAATTTATGTATTTCTAGTTCTGCCCCGGTCGATCGTATTAATTTTTCTAAGGCAAAAACTCAAGAATGTAGCACAATGAATAGCGATAAAACTGTCTTGTCTTTCTCATCATCATTGGACATTCTTTGATTTTTTTTTGCACCAACTGAACTTGTCTGTTTGATACTTCTGCCACCCTTTAGATCACTGTCTCACCTTCCAGTGATATTTTCTTGTAAGATTTTGTTCCTATTCACTTAATAGAAGATGGTACAAATAACTGTGCCTCGGACTGATTGATTGTTTCTCTCACATCAATTGACATGGTGAGTCCGATGATTAGTTTTCCGATCCCAATCGCACTATTTTTCCCTTCTTTGTGATAAATCCTCGTGTATAGTTGCGAAAATGAAGGCGAAATGGGAGAAACGGTGAGGAATGTGAGCAAAAGTCTCATTTCACTTCCCATTGAGCTCTTCTGGCGTGCAATAAGACATTTGTTGCTATGAGATAAGTCTCAAGAAAAAAAGTGCGAGTGCATTTTGATGATGGTTCAGCGAAAGGTGTATGGATACAGTTAGTCTTCGAGGATGTCGAATGGCAATACCTTGGTTAATACGCGCATAAAATAGTACAGGTGAATGCAGGAGAAAGATGCTAGATAACAATTCCAAGTCACATTGAAAGTCATCTCAATCAGCAATATGATTTTGCGTGATGTCTGCGCGGGAAAACATTATGCAATATCATCACTTTTGCCTCCTCGATTCTTTTCCACTGCACCTTTGCAATCAAACGCACGTTTCTTTTTTTTTTGCCTCTAATGGGGGTAAATACAGACATTTGAAGACAACAACACTTCTTTAAACCAATGATCCGCTCACCATGAATGGTATGAACGTGGTTTCTAATTGATTTATCGTTCACTTCATTGATCACGTTTATACGCTAACAATAATCTGGATTCAATTTAAAATAATGAATAATTTTATCTAAGGATTTGTCTGATCATGAACTAGGTTTAAAATCGATTTGGAGCGAATTTCCCCCTATTCAGAGCAACTGTTCTCATTTTTGCCGTAACTGTTCCCACTTTCGCCGTAACTGTTCCCAATTTGTGAGTCGTCCACACTATTGCGCTGCCATTTTTTTAATCTTTGTAAACATGCGTCAGAAAGTGAAATTCTAACAATGATCTTTACCAAATAGGGTGGCGGCATTACTTGTGGCCTCTATCTTTACTCATGGCTCCCTGCAAAAAATTTTACAATGTCGGAAAATGATTTAAAAAAACCTCAAAATTAAGAATATTTGGGTGGTCTGATACTTCAGCATTGAAACAGGATATAGAAGGCCCGAAATACTTCTGATTCATTCAGGAATATAGTCCATTGCTGGTTGAACCATTGCAGCTTCATGGCACAGCAATTGTGAACTATGCCACGTCCTAGAAGCCAAGATTAAATAATGTTAATGTTAAATGTGTTATGATAACACATTGTTTGGTTTTCGGAATCATTTTCTCACAAAAATCGCGACATGGCCGTAAGTAAAGACAGGCCACAAGTAATGCTATCACCCTACCGAAATATTCAAAGTTTAAATACCTCTCTGACATTTTATTGGTTACGATATTAATTATCCAAAAATCTAAATAAAACAAATCATTTTGATTTGAAAACCTGGAACTTACTAGCCCTGACAACCTTTTTCTCTGCATGATGGTACTGTTTTCTCCAACAGATTTACAAGTGTGCAGAAAAAGTAAATTTTTCACTTGTCCTAATACAATCCCATTGGACTAAACTTAAATCTAAATACACTCTCCGAGACTTCTTTGATCATATAAACATAGGCACTCTCTTCGTCGGTAAATTTCTTCTTAATCCACCTTACCAATGATTTTCCATATCAGAGAATTTCTATGGGATTCCAAAGGTAAGTAGAAAATTAAAATTCCTATTCGGAAATCATGGATTGTGGTCTAACTGAATTTTCCATCTTCAAGTTATCTTATCTTTTGAAACCTTGGAATTTATTAGTTGTTCTCTCACTCAAATCAAATGCAAACTTTAACTTCCTGCAATACCAGCAATTTGTCGTTTGAAATGTTTCCTGACATTTTTTTCTGTACTTACATGACTTTGACAAGTTGATCGTTAAATGGTAATTTTTATTAACTTACAAGATTAAATTATAAGAACTACCAAAGACATTAATTTAATGAGTGATATACTGAAGAATTAATTGGAATGAAGATCTATATTACTAAATGAAGCTGATTTGCTAAAAGAATGTAATAATATCACTATTTGATTTTTTAATATCAGAATTAATTATAAAATTTTTAATCGGTTTAGCCAGTTTAGTTCGGATTTAATCAAAGTTGATTTTTATGTAAAAACTATATGCTGGACATCTTTAAAGGCAACATAATCTTTATATTTTCTTATTTTTAAGTTCATAATAAAAATAGGCCACGCCTACTAATTAGGGGCTACAAGTAAAAAAAATATTATTATTTGTTTTTAAGATTTAATTTCTCCAAATAGCGGAATAATTCAAATCATTGAAATCATAACACATAATGATTTTAATCGCACCTGAATAATCCTAATAAATTAAAATATAGGCCACGCCCCTGTAAATATTATCAGCGAAAACATATATTATCAAAACAAAACCTTGTCAGAAATGTATTCTGAAAAAAATTATGTTTGTGGAATGTCTTTTTCAATAAGAAAATGAGATGAGAAATCACATAACTAATCAATAATTAATTTGAAAATCAATTCGTTACTTAAAATTTCTACCAATTATAGGGGAGACTGGGGCAAAAAGTCAGAAATCGAGAATTTTAAAATTCAATATCTTCCAAGATAAATAAGATAGCGGCTTCAAATTTTTCCATAGATAGCCCCCATAGGTCTTCAATGTAGTAAATTTGCTAGAATTTGAACAAGGAATTTAGAAAATAAAAAATAACGAAATTTTAGCTCTATTCTTGAAATATTTTCCTTGCAGAAGATATCAATTATTAGCTACTTATAGCTACTCAATTAGCTACTTATTTATATTAAATTTGACACACTGATGAATATTTCCCAAATTATCAGGATATTCTTTGAATACGAATTTACTATCTATTTTAGAATTTAAAAAAGATTCTTTTCTCCAGAAATCCTTTTATTGATAAGGACCACTTGGGGTAAAAAGTAACAAAGGCTGTGGAGAAAAAGTACCAAAAACCTAAATAATTTCTGATGTCCCACCATATTGTTTCGGGAAGAAAATTATGTGAAACATGTAGAAACCATAGAAACGATTAGAAACTTTTGTAACTGAGATTTATGAATGACTCACCCCTTTTTTTAACTTTTTAATTCTGAAGAAATTGTGCCAAAGTAATTTCTTCAGCAAAAATATTTCTGACACCATTTGTTAGCATTCGGCTTGGTGAAAGATCTTAGAAATTTTCCCGTAAAGCCATTGGAGAATTAATCTGATCCGACGAACGACGAAGAGGTCAATGGTGAAATTTGATGAGTATGTGTGATTTGCAAGAATCTTTCTGACAAATTGAAGTGTAAATAGATCCTCGTCAAGTACCCAATTTTGTTGGGCTGTAAGCATAAATGGGAGAAAATACGCACATCGTTTTCCATCAACAATTGAGCATGTAATTGCTTCGATGAGGTGTGCAATAATGCCAGAAATTTATGACTACGCCTATAATTACAATAATTTCATTCGAGCCTCAATTTACCAGTCACCAGCAGATGATCACGTTCTATGGACAAATAAGAATATAATTCTCAATGGTGAAAGATTAAAATGGACCTGGGAGAGGAGGAAAGTTTAGAATGCTTCTGACTCATGATTTTACCTCAAAATATTTCTTTGCTTCATTCAAATCTATTGTGACTATCATGAGATTTACATCTGGTGGGTATGTAAATATGGTGTATTCTTTGTTGTCTTCCGAGAATGCTTGAGAATAAATCACTCGAGAAATTGTCATTGTTCCACCGCCAAAGACTGTGACTTCATAAGGTGGGATATAATTGAATAAAAAGCGCACCTTGGAGCAATTAGGGAGGTGAAATTTGAAGTGTTCACTTCCCATTGTTGCCAACTTCTTGTGGATTTTCTCCATGATTGATGATTCTCAATTTCTATGCTTAATCCTCTTAAATTTTCTGGTTCTATTCTCGATGGAAGTGAGTGCACTGAGTAGGAATGATTGTGAGAAGGACAATAAATTGCAGGCATAGCACTGCAATTTCTGCTAGAATATTCATTTCTTATTCCAAGTTGTTTATTGGATATACGGCTTATATCCTAATTTGTTGTGCAGTATATTAATTAAAGGAAAAGACCCTATTCCACAAAAAAAATTTTTTTACCATCTTTACTGTTGCACATTAAAATCTTAGTATGATTCACATTAATTGTTGCTGGTGAGAGTCCAAATGTGTAATTTGTGTGTTTGAATAATTTTTTATTCAAAATTTGATCTATTTGTTGATAAAAAGGTAGACTTGGCCCGCAAAATTTGATATAAATTGATTTATAGCATTAATGCGAAAAATTAATACGATTTTCTCTTTAATTTTTTAATGTGAAAAATATTTATGCTTTAGGTAAATTTAAACTTATTTTTGCAGGCCAAGTCCATTTCTTTATCAATAAATAGAAAAACCCCAAATATTAAGTGACTCAAAGACACAAATAACATATTTGGACGCTCACAAGCGACAATTAATGTGAATCACATTAAAATTTTAATGTGCAAGTGAATAATAAAAATTCAATCTTGCAATCAACGATGTTTAATTACCTCAAATTTCAATGTTACGTTTACACGTAAATAAATCCATTAACAATATCAAAACTCGAAATATTTAAAAAGTAAACAACTGTTCCAATAAAATTTAGTAAATCAGAGATTGAGAACACTTGCCAGCGCCACTTGCGGAAGAACACAGTGCCCTCATTCGGAGGAAAAGGTTGTCAATGTCAGTGAATACTGATGAATTTGTTTCATTTCAGTTCACAGTGAGAGTATTTTCTCCAGAAAAAATTGGAATAGTAAAGACAGTTTTCGCTCATTTCGTGACAATTAATTAAAACGGTCAGAGGGATCTTTTACCTTTCTTGCAATTTTTTAGAATGTGGAAAATGTCATAACTCATATCTCAAGTAAATTGACTACCTATTACATATATATGGTCGATTGCATTCACCGTTATAGTATATGAGAGATCAGGGCAGAATTAGTCAGGGGTAGAATTAGACAGTTCCAGTGAGGTGTTACAGTTACATACCTTAGAAAGAATCTTGAGCACAGTATTTTATTCAGAGTTATTGATTCTCTTTGTATGAAATATTTATCAATCAAATTTAAATGAGTTTGTCACTTACAGGCAAAGAAAAATTTCAAATCCTGTCTTATTCTGCCCCAATCTCCTCTTTCAGCGTTTCTAAAAATAAACGAATACAGATACAATGATGATAGAAGCAATAGACGATATTTTCATAAAAATTAAAATAAATTTGTCAGTATAGTAATTTGAATGGCATGAGCAAGGAATTGGGAACAGTTACTGTCAAAATAAGCACAGTTTTGCCAAATAAGGAAATATACAGATTCTTTCCGCTCAATTCTCCGTATCTGGGTGTTTGGTGTTTGAGTGACAAAATGGCAGATAAAAACTCATCCTTGAATTCATCTAGTGTTTGACAGCTGTCAACCGGATATCAGGGAGCTTAGTGTATTTTTGATTGGACAATTTGAAATTTTTCATTATGGATTACACTCCGCCTTGGCAATAAGTAATTTTAAAATAAATCCAGCTTTTTTTAACGTAAAAAGCGCAGTGAATTCTGCAATGAATGAAAAGTATTGATACATTTGATAATTAAAATTAAATTATTAAATTAAATTAACGTAGGTTTAATAGGGGTTTGACTTATACGGGCTTCAGACTTAAGCCTTAGTCATATGGCTTAACGGTTTTAGTTGCTTATCAGTAAAAAAAATTGAAAATTGTGACTTAAGATTGGATTCTTAAAGGCAAACGATTAATTGTATTCTGAAAAAGCAATCAAATTGGTTGCTAGTTACCTTCGGGAACTGGAATAAACCTCTAATTCTAGTCTGAAAATCGCTGTACTTGTAAAGGCTCATACGGGCTTAGCCATATCGCTTATCTTCACTAATATCTTATCAGTCAAGATTTTTTGGAAAATTTTGACTTAGGATTGGATTATTCAGGGCAAATGATCTATTACATTGTGAAAATCTATAAAATCGGTTGCTGTTTCAGGTTTTGAGACCCTCGGGAACTGTGCTAAACCTCTAGTCTGAAGACGGTCTCAGATAAATGAGTTAGAGGCCAAAAATGTGCTGATTTTTAAGATATTTTAGAGTAGAAGGAAATTGATAAGCTCATGAAATCTTTAGAATTCATTTATGCATACTTAAAGCGCTTAAATATTTACATTCATAAATTTGGAAAACAGAACAGTTTTTGATTTTTTTTCTAATAAAAAAATCATTTTTAGAAAAATGGGTTTACAATTATTCTTTTAGTTCCAATAGAAGAGAATTTAGTTATGAAGACAACAATCGTGCTATTTCAATGAACATTTACTATGTTTTTAGCACTTTACTGTTCCCAAATGTTTCTGCATTATCGACTATTCTTTGTGTTGGTTCCTGTCTCGACTGTTTGTCCCAGTCTATGCCATGTTCTAAAACCGCGAAACAGACATTACGAAAATCAATACAAAGAAAAGTCGATAATGTAGAAGCAATTGAGAACAGTAAAATTGCTAATAAAATATGCTAATTTTAATGAGCCTTTATTCGTTTTATTCGGTTAATACGAATGAGAAGTGGAGTATCTGTTTGGCGCTCCTTTGCTTTTGTCTCTGTATCTTCGAAAGTACATCAATTTACCTTCTGAAATTTTTATGATACATTTTTAGATAGTTTATCTATTTATTTAAACTTTAAAAAAATGTAGATTACTTTTGATCTTGTAATTAGGGGAACCCTCTTTAAGTGGATATGACGTAATTTTTGGGTGGAGCGTTTCAGGAAGTCGAATTCTATCTACCTACAGAATAAGGATTTGTGGTGCTGTTCCAATGAAAAATTAACAGTTTTTTTAGCACTTTACTTTTCTTAAGTGTTTCTGCATTATCGACTTTTCCTTGTCTCGACTGCTTTCCCAGTTCTCGCCGTGTTCTAAAATCAATAATGCAAAAGTAGGAGAGACTGGTGCAAAATTTGTCAAAATGAAAACAACACTATTTTCTGAAATAAAAGAAACCCATTCCTGACCATAGTATTACACATTAAACGCAAATTGAGTGGTTTTAGATAATTTATTCCTGGGCAATTGTTATCCAAATTGCTGTCGAGAATGGATTTTTAGTAACTTCATTTACTTGGGAAAAATAGTCCGACAGGAAATACACTTTGTTGTTCTTTTCTCGTGTCGCCGAAAGTCATGCACAATTTTTGTTCAAAATGGCGAACGCAATATACGACATCTTGTAGAATTTGTTAAAATTGGCCTTCGTCCTTTTTCCTGATCTGAATTCTGATTGCCAATTTGTTTTCTTGGATAGTTACTCTATCTAAATCAAGTAAATTTTTATTGAATTAATGTAAGGAATTTAAATTCAGTGACCGTTAAGACACGTGTTTGAGAGCGGCTCCCTGCGCCCCCATAATAGATAAAATTTTTTTTTTCAAAAATACCATCTATTGATCTGCAAGTAATTAATTCCAAAATATGAACATTCTACCTCAAGTATTTCTAGTACATTGACTGAGTGGGTCGAATAGGTTAAGAGAACTTCAACTCTTCTGTATATTTAACTTTCACTAAATTACCTCAAGAGGCGCTAGTGTCGCTAAAATCTTTTTAACATAATCTGAATTAAATGATCTTTTGAACACTTTGAGCTCAAAATTTAATAATCAGCTTTGTATTTACGTGTTAAGTTACATAATGTTAGATGATTTATTGATGTATTAATACAGTCACGGCGTAATATAATTTCTACGCACAACAATGGCACCATTAAAATTTTTATAGTTTTTTCTACTACATTTTTACTCTTCATATCGTGAGGAATAGTTCTCTATCCAGTGTTTTTTTCAACGGTAATTTTTTTTTTGTTACAGACGCTGTCTTTTGACCGAAAAAGATTTTAATTTGCGCGAAATTCATTCACAAAAATTGCACATGGGAAAATGATTGAGGAAGAAGGTCCACAAGCTCAGTGAATGGATGTAGCGCAATGGAGATATGTTGCTTCCTGATCAAACATACGAACAGGTTTCAAATGGCCAAGAGATTGTGGCCTCAATAGGACATTTGAAAAAATTACTTGAGTCACCTGAAGTGACGAAGAAAATATTATTAATTGATGCAAAGAGAGCGATTGAAGAGGCATTTGAAGGTGATTGTCATACGGGAGATCGACATGAGCCACATCGGAGGATGGTGGCTGATGGTGAGGAGATTGAGAGCAAATGCATCATTAGTAGGAGATCAATTGGACTATCGGCCACATCATCGTCTGATCGTGCAAGAGATGACGACACTGAGGAGGAGGATGACGACGCTGATCATACCAATGACGATGATGACACAGGGGAAGATGATAAAAGTGAAAATGGATGCGACACGAGGTCCAGTTCACCGGAAAGTTTCGAAAAGACGACCAATTTCTTCAATAACATCCCAGAATTCTCTGGTCAGCCACTTGGTCCCTTTACGCGCCAATCACCAGATGTAGCCACAAAACCACCTCATCAGTCCACTTCCGTCCACACCAACTTGGACATCCTACGAGCATGCGAGATGTTTCTCTACAAACACCGCATCAGGCCCGATTTCTTCTGTCGCTACAAGAAAGCCATGGAGTAAGATGACTTTTATTGCTTCTTTAACACATTAAACATTTTATTCATAATCTTGTTTCCGGAAAGATTTTATCTCACGTGGGATGGACTTGGTGTTTAATGAAAAAAAAATAGAACATTTTATTCGTATTCTGAAACTTTGAAGCTTTTGACTCTGAAAAGAGCAAAACGGGTATTAAGAATTGCATTACAATTTTAAGAATTTTTTGTTTTGTCTATAATATTTTGCAAAGTATTTGGAATATTATGTCAAAAGCATCAAAACTTTATGAAAAATTTGCAAAGTATTTTATAAATTTTACGAAAAGTGCTAAGCTTGCTCCTGAAGTGAGCCGAAATTCACCCGAAAAAAGGTTGGTGTCTTGGCTCACCAGAAATGTCACTGATCAATTGAAAAAAATCGCAAATAAATGAATTTTTTAATACAAAGAATTATTTAGAACGTCATCTTGTGTAAGATGACTAGGATCATAATAATATTTTTTAGTGACAAATAGCCAAGACACCAAACATTTTCTAAGAGTGTCAGTGAGAACAGTGACCAAAATTTTTCTTGCGTCGCATCGCTGGGATAGCAAAAAACGCCGTGAAAACCGCAAATACACTAAAAAAAATTGGAAAAATGTTTTTCATAAACTAAAACGTAAACAAAGATTAATTGAGAGCAAATTAACAAATAAATGATGTTTTAAATAAAGGGAATTAATTCTAATTTAATTCCATAAATAAGAATGAATTAGAATAATATTTTCACCTGAAATAAATTTTCTTTGAACTAGTCATTAGGATCATCAACCTAGCCTATGCAGCCTATGTAGCCTATGCAGCAACCATTTTTCTGATTATACGCTAATTCAATAGCCAAGATATCTCACCATTTTCGGATGGGCCGCCTTTTCGATTAGCCCAAACACAAACCGTTTTCGGTTGTGCTTTGTCTCACTTCAGAACAATAAAAACTAACTTTTCATTTGCCCATTTTTGCGAAGTAATTAAAATATTTAGTAGAAAGTATTGTCAATTTGAAAGGGAAAAGCCCATATAAGCTTATACGGGCTTCAGACCTAAGGCTTAGCCATATGGCTTAACTTCTCTAATACCTTATCAGTTAAGATTTTTCAGAAAAATTTGACTTAGAATTGAATTATTAAAGTCGAATTACCAATTAGATTTTGAAAAATCAATAAAATCGGTTGGTGTTTAAGGTTTTGAGACCCTCGGGAACTGGGCTAAACCTCTAGTCTGAAGACGGTCTTATGGTATCTGAGATTTTTTACAGTTCTCCTCGGAGTGCTTGCAATTTCGTGTGCTTGCAACTCGGAATACTTTAAAATTGGATTGTAAATTGAATTTTTAGGGGTAAAAAAGCGCGTCGAGTAAAATGTTCTTGTCGGTCGAAATAAATTAAATTGGATTAAATTGGATCGACGCGATTCTTTACCCTGAAAATTCAATTGACAATCAAATTTTTAAGTACATATTTGGAGCTGCCTGCACCCCGAGTTGCACGCATTTCCAGGTCACCTGGAAAGAATCTCAGCTACCATAAGCTTATCTGGGCTTATCATTGATCATTTTCTATTTTAAATAATTTAAATGGAACAGGCCAACAAAAGGAAAAAAAAGTTCATTGAAATCGGTTAATAAATATTAGAGATAGAGTTCGGTCAATTTCGGTATAGTAAGGGTTGGATCAGGGTGCAGTGGAGTGGAGTACGGCTGGACATGATCTATCTTCGGAAAGATCTCGATCTCAGATGTAAAATACTAAAATTTAATTGAAATCGCTACATAGACACTGAAAATATACTCCAGTAAAGTTATTTTCTTTTATAGCTCGGGTCAGGGTAGAGCTAGGGCAAAGTACGAGTCACTGTTGAAAAGCCCTTGACTTGACCTCAGCTACAACGTATAAAATTTCATCAAAATTGAAAATGGAAGTTCTGATATATTCATCATCGAAATTTCGTAAATCGATTTTTCGATTAATCGGACTTTAGATTGAATCGGATGAAGTTGGTGTGTGAAAATAGTTGTAGTACTTCATGAGAGCTTTTCAAAATATCAATTTTTTTCAAATTTACACTTAAAGGTGTCTACACATTGGGAGCAATTTTCGTCAAAAATTACGTTTTTGACAGAAATTTGACGTTTCCCCCTACAACGCTGCAGGGAATTTTCTTCAAAAAAGCAATTTTTGACAAAAACTGCTCTCAATGTGTAGAGGCCATAAAACCGAAAATATGGTCATTTGAAAATTAAATTTTTAATTCCTTCTAGCTAGGATCGGAAAGGTCGTGGAGGGCTTAGTTTCTTTTTAATCGAAAGGCCTCAGGTCCAGCTGTAACATACGAAAATTTGAGCCCAATTGATGTTATAGGGGCTGAGTTATTGAAAAAACAAAATTTGGTCGTATTCTAAAATGGCGGAAGGGGAAGTGGGGGTTTGATCTAACATCACTTACTTTTAGCCACCCATCTACATTTAACCTTGTCCGAAAACCGATTGTCGAAACGGGACGGGACGGGATTTCCACGAAAATCGATTTTTGACGCATATGATATTCGCGATCTATGAATGTCGAAACGTGTGAATCCAAAATTTGGGCCCGATTCTGATGTGGTCAAATGTCATCTCGAACCACAGAAGCTGATATTGTAAATAATCTCGGCTAAAATAGCGAAAAAATGCAGTCACCCGGGACGATGGTAGCAACAACTTTTCGAGTTATACGTCAATTGAATATCCAAGACACCTCACCATTTTCGAGCGGTGCGCCTTTTAGGCTAGCCAAGATATAAACCATTTCTCGGGTGGTAGCCCTTTGGGTAAGCCGAGACACCAGATGGCTTTGGTTCATTTCAAGGGAATAAAAACTAACTTTTCATTTAGAAAAAAAGTATTAAAAGTATTTTTTAAGAGTAAGGGGAAGTGGGGCACCTTTGAAATTGGGATTTCTCACATATTTTTATATAAAATTCAGCCTTATCGTGATATAATTTAGTTGCACAAGCAGATTGGGAAGCTAAATTATATTATTGTATGGCTGTGTTCCACTTAAATCTAGGAGAAAAATCTCAATTTCAAAGGTGCCTCACTTACCTCTATTAAGTGGCACTTTGATAGGAAGAACGAGTATTTTTTTACAATTTATTTTGCGTTGAAAAGCAAAGTGTCAGAAAACGACTTTTAATATTATCAAAAAATTGCAAAGTATTTAAAATAACTTAATAAAAGAAGTTAAAAGAAATTTTTAAATATAAAACAAATAATATAAAATTGAGTTCTTTTTTTTGCAAAGTTTTTAAAGTACTGAACAGAAAGTTCTAAATGCGTATTCCAAAATGAAAAAAAAGGAGTATTGCTTTAAATCCATCTCTGCAATGATTTTTTTTCTTCGTTTATAGTGCCTCCATGTCTGCTCCACCTTCCTGGAGGCTCTCCCGTTGCCGGAGTCCTCGTCAAGAATTGGCCAAGAAGCCTCAGAGTAATTCTCCACCGGAACAGCGATCCTGTTCGAGGATGCATCGCTTCCAGAAGGCTACGGCTATATATACGTTGCCTCTGCGTGGAAAGAAATCGCGGCGCAGTGTTCAGACCTCAACAGGTGAGTGCTAAACCACTTTATCGTATGATCTGATCTTCAGCAGAAAGAAGATGAGCGCGTGAGGAATTTCAGCGATTTTCCTCGGCGCCCATTTAAATGCAAAATTTGTGTATTGAGAAAAGGTGCAAATTGAGCTGAGGAGACATGACCGAAAAGTCTGTCTTCAATTTCACGATTAAAATGACTTGATAATATGGTAATTATGGGACCATTAAGTAGCTTCATTTGTAAATTTATTAATTTATAGCGTGCCAAGTTGAAGTCTGGCAAAAAATCGCGGATGGGAAAAGATGTTTTTGTTCAGACCGTGCATTTTGTTTTGTTTATCTTAAAATGAAAAATGATTTCTGTGGGGAAGAGTCCTTCAAATGAGTGTAACGCGTGTAACCTTTTCCTTCAAAAATGTAATATTTAACCAAAAATTGCTCCCAATGTTTAGAGGTTTTTTTTTTACTCATAATTGAAAATTATAAAGTGTGAAAGACAAGGGGTGACTCATGTGAAGAAACCCTTACCAAATTCCCTAAGAAATGTTTCGCGAAACACGAGAAGCGCAAAAACAGCTTCGAAAAATTCGGAAATTATTTTGCAGAACTCATGAAACCTGAGAATTTCTTTGCGAACTTCAAGAAAACCAAAAATTGCTTCATGGAACTCAAGAGACCGAGAAACTGTCTCACGAAACTCAAGGATTCTAAAATTTTCTTAATAAAACGTGAGAAACCTAAAAATTACTTCACAAAATCTGAGAAACTAAACATTGCTTTGCTTCAAGAAACACAAAAATTGCCACGCGGAAGTTGAGAAACCCAAAATCTGTTTTCCGAAAAATCAAGAAAGACAAAGATCACTTCAAGAAGACTGAGAAAACTGTGAATTGCTTCACAAAACTCGAGAATCCCAAAGACTGTTTTGCGAAACTCGAGAAACCCAAAAATTGCGAGTCTCGAGAAACCTAAAAACTGTTTCGCAAAACTCGAAAAATCTAAATATTGCATGTCGAAACTTGACAAATCCAAAAACTGCTTCGCAAAACCCGAGACACCAAAAGATTGCTTCACGAAACCTGAGAAACCTGAGAAACTCAAAGATTGTTTCACGAAACCCGAAAAATCCAAAAAATGCTTTGCTAAACTCGTGAAACCTCAAAATTTCTTCGTGGAATTCGAGAAACTCAAAGACTTCTTTGCGAAGCTCGAGAAACCCAAAAATTGCTTTGCTATACTCGAGAAATCCAAAAACTGATTCGCAAAGCCAGAGAAACGTAACACTAGGAACTCAAAGATTCTTTTACGAAACCAAAGAAATCACAATATTGCTTAATGAAACCTAATAAATCTGAAACATGCTTCGTAAAACCGGAGAAACTCGAAAACTTCTTCGTGTGAAACCGGAAAATTGCTTCGAGAAACCCAAAAATTAATTCAGTAAATCCTAGAAACATTAAAGTTGTTTCAAAAAACCGAAGAAACCCAAAAATTTCTTCGTGAATTCTGAAACACTTCCAGAGAAATTTTCGTGAAAGCCATGAAACATGAAAAGTGGTTCGAAAATCTTGAAAAACTTAAAAATTTATTCAAGAAGTTTTAGAAACTGTCTGGTTTTCCCTTGTCAGTAAAAATTGGAATGACTGTCCCCTTATTTAAAAGCGTTATTAAAAAGTATTCCTCATTTTTCCACTTTTTCGAACTATTTTTTTTTTGTAAGTGAAAATCTAAACCTAAAAATGAATTTTTTAAGGTTAGATCTCCTATAATCTAATTTTTCAAAATAACCGTTTATCTAATTTTTCAAAATAACCGTTAATGGGCTTATAGTGTGTATTTGTAGTATTAAAATTCGAGCATAGGTTAATAGAGTTAATCGTTATCATTCGGATCTCTTATGATTAGCCCCTCGTCAGGCAGTTTTATAACTTGCTATAAAATACCACCCACAATTGTCGGATTCTCCGCACTAACTCCCCCGTTCCGTTCCACTTCAAGTTTGCATTATCCCAATTTTTCTGGAGAATGAAGATCGTGTGGGAATGTTGGGTGAGAAGGTATAAAAAGGAAGATAAGAGAAAGCCACCCTTTTTCGGTCAATCATGCCAACACGAGATGGTTAAGTACGTGACCGCGAGACGCTGCCGTGCTCAACCTTTTAAATCACGGGCAAGATGAAGATGATCATGGTAGATGATGGCAGAAAGTTTCACTTAAGATCATCTTCCAAGTGTCATGTTATTTCTCATGAAAATTATCACTTTATATGCATACACTGACTCTAAAGCATAATTTGTGTCGGGTTTTACAAATGTGCACGAGTGTAATGAAACATTAATCGGATGTCATTTGCTTGTTTGTAATTTTCATTTTTCCTCCCAACATTGCCATCATCATCATTAACACTATATTGTTGATATTTTTGTCACTGTATGTCTTCCCTCTTTTGCAACCAATTCACCTGTATTGGACACTTTCGCAATTGTGTTGAACACGATACTGAGGACACTGATTTTAAATTACCTGCCGCAGGTGCAATGGGGTAAAAAAAATTTGCAGGTGCATGAAATGCCTATTTTAGCGAACAAATTGCTTTTTCGAATAGTAGATTTCTGCAAGACACTTAAAATTAAATAAAGTATAAGTAAAAAAAAATCTTGACCTGGATTTGAACTCTGTAACCTTTTGTTGTTACTTAAACAATCAAAAATAACGATACATTAATGTGAAAAAGGTAAACCATGCATTTAATATAATTTTGCCTCTCCTAATTGACACGTTTTAGACAAAACTTTAGTTAATTTTTCTGAATTATAATTATAATGATATAATTGTTATTTTTGGAAATTTCGCACCAGAATATTTCGTGTTCAAATCCAGGTAGAGACAATTTTTTTTTACAGATTCTCTTAGCCCTTATTTGAGTTATGTGTATCATTATATTTAAAAGAGACAACCGGTGTAAGTTTAATAGAATTATATAATTGCTAAAATCGGAAATATACTAAAAAGATTTTGGTCTGGATTTGAACCCTGAGTGTTTTATACTTACTTGACAATTAAGGAAAGCTAGGGTCATCTTAAGCTTTTTAAGCTATCCCTCCAAAACAACCTTAATACCTTTGATAGAAAAGTGCAAGATAAATCTCGATAATATCCGTCTAGAAGGCACTGTTATCGAGGTCAAGCAAGAAGTTAAATATCTAGGACTCTGACCTGGAAATTACGCATCACGTACATTACCGATAAGGCCACTAAAACCTAATACTAAAACATAATAATACTAAAACAAATAGCCATTTGGAGCACAAACTGCAGCTTAAAAGTTTCAAGTTCAAATCTACCTTGAATTTGATGAAGTAAATCCTGCGAGGGGCGTGGCTTATTATTTATCGTTTTGAGTTTCATTAGTTCGTTCGTTTAGAATTTCAGTACGAGATAGTAGCTAGATCATAGAAGTAATAAGACCAGGAACTGTCCCGTGATTCTTATGTTCAGTTCTTATCATTGTGATCAGTGATGGTTTTTGATTACACTAAGGGGCGTAGCTTAAATAAAAGAATAGCTTTTTATCTTCAAAGGGGCGTGGCTTTAAATTCTTTTTAGACATAGCGTATTCAGTAAGCTGAATATTACTTACCACCAAAATGTGAGGTATTAAAATTAATTATCACTATCCGAAGGGGTCCCTATTGGTTACAGCAATATTTTCTTACAATATTCTCCATGTAATTTACGTGCATTGGCAAAGGATACAGGAACAGTTGGTGGTGGTTGAGATAAAGTTCTTGTATGATAATATAAAATGCATGTATGAATAACATTGTTGGTGTAAAAATTGAGAAAGACACAAAATCAAGCTGAACCAGTTTTGTGACAGATATACAGTTGATTCATTTTGTATAATTTTGTCGTGCAAGAAGCGCCTGATTTTCCCTTTAAGTTTTCTTACTCTCTCTCTCACCTGGCCATAGTATCACCTGTGGATGATACTTTTGCACTTCTTACCTGTGGTGGAGGTAAGATGATTGTGTCGTCTGGGGTATCATCACATATTCTGTCACTTGGAGAATTTTGTTGACACGCTGGGAGCTCTTCCATCCGCGATCATCAGCATCCGTCAAAGTGATCTCAAGTGGTGATCGTGCACAATTGTCGGACCATTTATTCTCCTGGCCAATCGCTATGGCTACCAACATGTGCACTTTTTGGGGAGATCATGTGAATTTGTGAGACTGTGTTGTAGTTTTCCGAAATAAGTTCATTTGTGTTGTGTCTTACTCCAAATTGTGGTGACTTCTTTTATCAATATTGTGTGTGCTTAAGTACGATTTTGTTGCACTCCCGGATACATTGTTGAATCATAATGGAATACACTTTGTGCGGGGCGCTTAATTCGTCAGTTCAATGACATAGAAATCTTCCGGAGAAAGAATTACATAGATTTTTTTTTAATAAAATTGAATATAATCTACATTGAATTTAAAATATTATGAAAATAATTTACTATTTATTTATTTATTGAGAATTTATGTGTAAGCGAAACTCTCTGCATTAGGTGTGATTCTTACATAATCACGCTTATTTTTTCTTTAATTAATCATTTATAGACGATAGTCGTATTTTTCCTATCCGGTTCGAAGGACCAAATGAACTTTTCACGATTAATCTTTGCATTTAAAAGAAGGTATAAAAACCTTTTTTAGTTTTTTTCAATTCTTATTTGATACAAAGGGCTCTCAATGGGTCAAGAGATAAAATTTCCGCCATATCATGGAAATGTATTCATTCTGGAGGTTGGTCACAAACGCTAAGACGGCGGGGGTCGCTATTACTGAAATATGAAATACTTTATGCTGTGTCTCTGAAATAGGCTTTCAAGAACACTAGCTCAAAAGTAGTAAAAAATTATTAATTATATATTAATAAACTAATAAAACGTCCCGGTTGAATCATCTAGAGATCTCAGTTTTGTCCTCTGGATTAAAGGTTTTCTTTTGTACTGAGTTAACTTCACTGCACTTGATTCCATAGGGCAGGAAACTGACAACCTTAAATTTCTAATGAAATGTTACACTTTTTAAAAACGGATCTTTATTGAATAAGATAAAACGAATTTAAAAGAGTGTTTAAAGATTTTAAAGAGCTTAGAGTTTTACCTCATATTTTCTTACGTTCTGTAATAATTTTCCCGGCTTGAAAGCTCTCTCCGATTGACGTTGTATGCCACTCACAGTTCACTCGAGTGCCCATGTGCCGATCTTTTGTAAAAATTGTGCCAATTTGCTAACATTTAAATCTGCCGATTCTTCTCTAAAATTGTACTGTCTGCCGATTTCTGAGCAAATTGTGTTAATCTATTTGTGTTTTTAGCTCCAAATCGGTCAATTATGCCGTTCGCCGCTCATAGTTCACTCTAGGAGCCACTAATTCACCCCTTCAATTTTTTTCTGTACTGATTCAAAGGTACATCTGAGAGAACTTACCGAAAAACTCGTTGGAAGTTCAAAAATTTTAATCGACGAGTAGCACAAATGTGAATATTTAAGTTCATGAAAAGGATATTTATCTTTATATATTTTAAAGGAAATTGAAAATTAAATGCTTTGCAATCCAGAAAATCCACAAAACTATACAAAAATCTCTGCAGCAAATGTTTAAGCAGTTAATAATAATTTAAGTAATTGAAGTGTCAAAAAAATCCGAAAATTCGAAATGGAAAAATAGCCAGCGTTGAAGCGGCGAATATGTGAACTTGAACTTTAGAATTTCGGTTGATTTTCGAATAAGTTTGGCTTAGCTTTAGAGTGGCTTTGTCCCTTTGGAAGTTTGTTACTGAACTGAGGAATTCGGCCCATTCATAGCTTGAGTTTTATTTATGAATGATGTCTTGGCTGAAAAGTAATTTACACAAAATGTCTTTGATGCGCGAAATACTTAAACTCAATTCTGAATTTTCGCACAAAGTCAGGAAAATTTATAAAATACCACATGAAGAAACTACTAAAAATGTTATTCACTAATTTTGAAGGGAAGTACAACGGGAAAGGTATATTATGAGTCTGGTTGCATTGTCTTTCTCACAAAAAAGAGGCAGTAGGGGGAAGTGGGGCACCTTTGAGTTGGGGAACCTTTGAAAACGGTCGTTTTTCTTATATTTTTAAAAGGAATTAAGGTTTTTCATAATGTAATTGAGCATGAAAATAGGTTTGTAAAAATACATTTTTAAAGCTGTCTCAATTCAAAGGTACCCCACTTCCTTCCCCCTTCCTAAAATTTTGCCACTTGAGACTCTTCGAAACTCGAACAGGAAGCTTTGCAGCCACCACGTGGGCAATACGAAAAATAAAATTGACTTTTCCTTGGCTTTCGAAATCGATCTTCGAATGTCTTTTTCTTTGGGAAACTTCGGCTGTGAACGTTCAAGTTGTGGATCTTATTGAAAAATCCTTAACCCATTAACGACGAGATAGTTTTCGTGGACCGAAAATCAGCAATAAAAATGAAACCGATAAACAAAATCAGTAAAAGGTCTTACATCTAACCTTGAAAAGTCCAACAGAGTCTGATTTGGTGTATTTTTTCCTCTTTGAGCGATAGGGACAAAAATAGCCTAAAAATTTAAGTAATTTTACTGACAATAGGTACCAATGATTGATAATTTTCACTCTAATGACAAATATTATGTTTGAGTATTGCAGTTTCTTCTTCTAAAACGGTTTGGCTTAAAAAAATTGGAAGTGTAAAAAATAATTAAAATTAATTTTCATTATGAGAATTTAAAAATTTGTCATTTTTGGGCTTAAAAAATTACTATATAACAAATAGCTGAAGACTTTCAAAAAATATCCTAGATTCCTTCAACCCTCTACTTTGCAAAAACGTACAAACATAAAGAAAAAAATAATTTTAGGTTGTCAGGAAAAATTATTTTCTTTAAGTGACACCTGTGTTCCAATCGTCCTGAAAGAGTTAAACGAACTTAGATACAACATGATAATTAAAAATTCGTTATCCGAAATTCGGATAGTCGTATGATAATCCAAGGAGCACTCAATGTTACCTGATTTCAATTTAGCTGAAAACATGTATTTCCAGCTGAATTCAGATAACCTTAAAACAACACTCGCTAGGTAGTGCTATTTCCATTTGGTTAGCACTTTTTGTTCTAGAACCGCTGACCGCTCAGCATATTTTTGATGATCTACTCAGCAATGTTAAATAACGCTACTATTTTCTGCAAACTGTGTTCACTGGGAAGTGCTAGCAGCGTCCAAGCGGGAGATCCGCGAATTTCAGTTTAAATTTTCGGTTGATATTCGAACAGATTTTCGAAAGATTTTGTAACTTCGAATGTACCTTTGTGTAAGAAAGGATTAAGATAATCGTGTTAAATAGTTTAAACCGAAGTAGTTTTGAATTTTGCAAAGATATGTCTCTCTTTTTGACAAATTAAGCGCCTCGCGAATTCGGTAAAGACGATAATGTTGTGTTGTGGTGTGGAAAATACAGTGAAAAGAATTGAGAATAAGGAGGAGACTAAAATGAAATACAATTGTGTACGATAGAAGTCACCAATATCCGCATTTATGTGACTCTCTTTCTCTGGCACAAACGATGATGGATTCACGCGGCCAGCAATGGACATTGCAATGGGGGACAGTGGATGGGTTCACGTTTGGGTGTCGCGAGAAGAACAAGAATGGACCAGTGCCACTTATAACTGCCTCCAGGAACAACAGTAATTTGTGTAATCTTGTATTTTTTCGGTTGATACTTCTTACTTTTTTTTCTGTTTGGTGGAAGACTATTGCATCTGCAACTACCTCAATTTCTTTTGTGTGATTGCTTCTAGTGAAGTCCCTAGTTGGGGGTTGGCTTGGTTAAGCCTATGGGTGTTTTTCTAATAAATTTTACAAAAGATTCTGAACCGCAGAATGTGTTGCTGATCAGGTGATTTTGATGGTGTTTGGGTCATTAATCACAAGAGAGGTTCAGGAAATGTCTCCAGTAAAAATGTGTCGTGAGTTTAATTTATTTTTTCTATTTAAAAATTCATTGATTTTTTTTATAATTAACTAATTGTACTCCATTAAAAAAATGTTAAAACAACTTTGTCGAAAAAAGTAAATTTTTGCCAAGCGTGACATTAAAATTTAATGATAGCCAATCAAAATCAATTGGTGTACTTTTCCTGTCCATATCAATATTTATTTAATGCAGCCTGAAATTATTGCTGCAAAATTTATTGCATATCGTCAAGTTGTCTCTTTTGATCTTCAAACGGAAAATTGGTATACTTTAGGCGCGAAAAATGGTATCGTGAGATCTTTCTTGAGCAAAGACAAGCACCAAGTGCTCAGCTTTTTTCACCTGGCGCAAATTGTCTCACTGTGCACGAAAAGCTCTCAAGTTTGTGTGTGTGCTGTGCTTTGGAGTTATTTATTATATTTATGAGCCAGGGGGTTATAAACTCAAACTTTAGTGATAAATATTTTATTGGGAAAATTGTTAAATTGTGTTTGTTGATAATTTCACAAAATCAGCGATTGCACAGAAAAATATATTTCGTCAAAATGTTCGTATATATTTGTGAATAAATCTATTTGGTAAAAGTTTGTACTTTTTATCAAACTTTGTTCGTGATATCTTCACATAACGTGCATGATTTGCTATTTTACAAATGGTTGTTCAAAAACGTTTATAAACACAAAAAGACGTTTGAGTTTTTAAACTTTTGCCAGGCAATCAAAAATGTACAAACAATTATTTGTAAAAGAACAAAAAAAATCTTGTTAAGTAACGATATCAGGTACAGTATTTGTGAAAAAGTACAAACTTTTACGAACTTGTTTCTGGGTAATACGGTTTACGAGCATTTCGTAAGTCTCCAATATGAATTCACAAATATTTAAGGGCAATTTTACGAAATATTTAGCTGAGATTCCTTACAATCTTAGCTTTTATGGTCCTAGGTGAAATCCGACCTCGTCAGATCAAGCCTAAACATTGGATTTATGCGTTGTGACGCTCGTGGATCACAAATATCATATGTGTTAAAAATCGATTTTCGTAGATGTCCTGTCCGTCCCGTCCGTTCCGTCCCGCCCCGTTCGAAGTACACACTTCGATCTGCAAAGATTAAATGTGGATAGGTGTCTAGAACTTGATGATATTTTGTTTTCTAAATAACACAGCTCCTATAGCATCGACCGATCTCAAATTTTAGT
Source organism: Phlebotomus papatasi (assembly GCF_024763615.1). Lineage (NCBI taxonomy): Eukaryota > Metazoa > Arthropoda > Insecta > Diptera > Psychodidae > Phlebotomus > Phlebotomus papatasi. Next base: position 85,520,014 of record NC_077224.1, on the reverse strand, counting down.
ATGTTATAGCTATGCCTAAGAGCTTCCAATTAAAAAAAATTAAAATCCACGGATTTCGAGCTATAAGGGGTCATAAATTTAGTTTTTCAAATGGTCATATGTCCGATTCTAATTATCGGAATTCGACAAATTTTGGTGTTTTGGAAAGCTCTCGTGGAGTACTACGATAACCTCATTCGACATAATCAAATGTCCGATAAATCGAAAAATCGATTTTCAATTAATCGATCTTGAATATTTCGAAAACTAGACGATGCCTTTTCTTTAAATTTTAGCATATTGTAGTTGAGGTCGAGACCTTTCCAACGATGGGTCGCACTCCTTCCTCAATGTTCCCTGACCTGAACTACAATCAATTCTTTTATTGGCCTTCAAACTTGCAGGTCACTCAGACTATTTAAAATAGAAAATGACCAGTAATAAGCCCAGATAAGCTTATGCTAGCTGGGATTCTTTACAGATGACCTCGAAATGCGTGCAACCCGGGATGCTTTCAATTCGGAATGCGTGAAAATTCGATTATGAGTTGAATTTTAGGGGTAAAGAATCGACTGAAGCTTTGGAAAAATCATCTTTTTATGTTCTTAATTGACTTAACCCATAGGTCTTTTCAGGAAATTTGAGGCATTGGATTAGCTATTAAAAAATAATCACTATAAAGAGTCAAATTCATGAAAATATCTTGAAAAAATGATTTGTTCAAAACTAGACTTGTCCGAAGGTAGCGTTCTTGCCCCTGGATATAAGGAATACGGGCAAGCGCACTACCTTCGGACGACTCAAGCTTCGGACAAATCAATTTTTTCTCTATGTTCTTTACGGATTTTACCTACAGCATTTTTCTGGAAATTTTATTTCAAATTCATTTATAACACATTGAAAAAAAAAAGTTGTGCGAAGCATAAATCGTTCGAAAGTAGCGCGCTTTTCCCTAGTAAAGTAAACAAAAATGCTGAGGCAGTCATCATAAAGATAAACTAAAAAAAATTGAAAAATGCCAAATATTTATTCAGAATTTATATTTTAAGCAAGTTAAGAAGCATTTTTTTAATCAGGCGATCCTTACTTCATATAATTATTTTTATCTTTAAAATAAAAAAAAAATTATTATATTAAAATTTAAGATTAAAGACTAAAAGATTAAAGATTAAATTTAAGATTAAAGATTTTATTCTAATTTTAATTGAAAAAGACTTTTTTGAAATATTGATAGATAAGGAAACACCTTCTCCGAAAATATATCCCAAAAAATCTTGTAAAATTTTGTTTCTCAACAAAAGAAGTAACAAGATGTTTGGATTACCTCTGTCGTCATAGGGAATTCTATAAAACCTTTTTATTTTCAACGCAATAGAGGGAGTTCCCTTTTGAAAGATTTTCTCGATATCGAAAAAAAAGTCCGCGAATTAATTCCAGTGACACAGTAAAATTGCCTATTCGCAGGAGATAAGGGAAGAGTACCCCGGATCGGAATGTTAAGAGACATGCTCCATATTTAGTTGAAAATATAATCCTCAAAACATTATTTGGTATTTTTATCTATGCTAATTGATACATTAGTGATCCCTTTAACTATATCTGTGCTTTTGAATTTTTAATTTTTACAATAAAATAATAAAAAATATGTGTAATTGCAAACTTGCACTCTGTACCTCGGATCGTCAGGAATTTAATCGGGTGTCTCAGGGAAAATTGGTTTTATAAATTAAATCTGAGTTAATGAACTGTATTCTTGTGAGTTAAATGGTAAAAAGTAGCTAATCATTTTTAAAAAATCATTTAATTTGTAGAAACAATGTGGTATTAACCTGACGATCCGAGGAACACTGCCGATCACTGGTGCTCTTCCCTTATCTTTGATAATTTTTTTAAAATTAATTTTTAATTCTTGTGTAATTAATTTTCTGTGAAATTCATCAAATAAGATTTCAGAGACCATTCTTCCCATGAAATGTACTGATATACTGATTTTCGTGAATAAAAAAATGACAAAACTCTCACAAGATCTTGTTTAATACGAGTAAAAATTATGGTTAATTCGATTTTAACAAGATATTTTGCTGAAAATTACAAGACTTTAAGAGATTTCTTATGGTGACGAGGGTAGCCAAACATCTTGTTACTTTTCCAAGTAGGCCTACAAGAATTCACAAGACTTACACGAGCGAACTTTATGAGAGTTGATTTCAAATTAAACGAAATTAGAAAGTCATTAGAACTATTTTACGCTGTTACGATATTTCATGTTGGAAGCGACAAAAATGTGAAAATAATTAACTTATTTCAAATTCAGATTAAAATCGTTAAAATAGGACTTGAATGATAACTTAATGAAAAAAGCTGAATATCCCATTATAAATCATTCTAAATCATATTCTAAAACAAATAGTGCTAACAGAATGGGAATAGCACTGCCTCGCGAGCATCGTTTTAAGGTTAGCAGAATTCAGCTGAATTGAAATCTGTTAGCATTTGGTGCTCGCTGGGATGTTCTACTATTTTCGACAAGAAAATGTAAAGTCACTTGAAAGAAAAGTTATAATTTTTAAAATTATTTAAGAACATTCTTGATGCTCTCCGCAGTGTAATTTAAATTTTCGTTACATAAATAGTATGATGAGGGGCGTGGCTTAATTTTTTATTGGACCGAGCTTCGTGAGGCCGCCCACAACTGTCACCTACTGTCTCTGCATTAGGATAACAAACTTTCATCATGTGCATAAATTTTAGATTCAGTAGCCTATATTTTCCAAAAGGGGGAGTGACCTAAAATTGTATCAGGGCGGAGCCTTAAAGAAGTTCATTTTTAACTCGTTGCTTCTCCCTCAAAGTTTCCACATATTGAATATCAATGCACTGCCTCAGTGCCTAGCCCCTTGATACTTGTGGTTAAATCGGTGTAGTGAAGAGGGAATGAAACTCGAAAATTTATATTACACGGCATTTTCGATCAGAAATAAATAAGAAGCATCTTCGGGAAGACAGCCAGGGATGAGAGATGCAAAGGAGTGAGGGAGAGAGAAAACTGGTTCCTACTGGGTCCTCTCATGAATCTCTTCTTTGGTGTCTTCTTCAATTTTTTCTTCTTACCTTCTATCGCATAAAGTTTCATCGACTTCTTTGGGATGAAGAATTATGATACAAGCTTCTTTGGGTAGCTTTTCGTGTTTTGCTTTGGGAGAGACTCAATCTGTGGTGAATTTATTATAAAAATTTCAGTACTCGCATGGAAAATGAGATGCTTTTTGCGATTGAGAAAACCGAAAAGTCTTCTTATTGTGTCTGTTGTGCAAATTTCAATTTATAATGATATAGAGAAGATTTAGTTCGTTTTATACTGTCGAGATACTTTACATTGTCAGCTTCTGTGTCTTGGAAAAGAAAACCTATCTTCTTTGATTGAATCTAAACTTTGTGGAAATATGGTTTAGGGTTCATTATGGGTATCCTGGGTAAAATTTTGTACTTTTAAAGAAGTTAGGGTAAGTGTGCCAAATTCCGGTCAGTTTGCAATTTTGGCGATATTTTTTTCCTCGAATTTCCATGAATTTTTAGTTTTGGATATTCTTGAGATTGTACAATGCAAAAAAAAATAACAAAAAATGTCGTTTCGACGAGCAAGATGATCTGAAAAAGACATTGAAAGAATTCTGGAAGGACAAGGAACTATGAGAATGAAGATGGCCGAAATAGGCCACTAATGCTATGTCTACATTTTTATTCATTTTAAAATATATTAAGAATGATTTTAGAGAAAATAAAAATGATAAACTGTCTGCAAGGTTCCAAGCAACACTCCTTATAAAAGAGTAACAAAAATATTCAATTTTTATTAAAAATATTATATTTCAAACTTGAGACTTTGTCGCTTGCATGCAACTATGCCGAAATTTGGCACACTTACCTTATAGAACAACTAACTTAAAAAAATGAAATGAGACAAATGTCAGAGCTTTGTGTAGAACAGCGGAAACATGCGATGACATGGCGTAGTCTTAATACTAAGTACTTAATTAAGGCATTTGTGCATGCCCTTAATTAACCAGTTTGCATTAAGGAAATGAAAAAATTAAAGGTACTTTTGAGTAACGGTTAATAATTTTCATTAAAGGACTTTCGACTAAGTACGTTTTAAGCAATTAAACAGAAAAGCTTTTACAGGATTAGGGGACTGGTGGGTAATATTAATAGATTACAAACTGTTTGGACTAAAGGGAAGATATTAAGTTAAATTTACAGTTTTAAAATGTATTTGAGGATATTGAATTATACTTCGTGAATTTCACTGATCTTCACTTCAAACACGTTTGATAACATTTTAGGGTTATATTATTAAGTCATGTCATATTGGGCTGTTTAAAAAAATGCCTTAATTAAGGGCTTTATAACTACTTATTGACACCGTTCAGTAATAACCTTTCGATGAGACAAGGCCAGGCCAAAGCCATTGCATGCAATTGCTCAAATCTCAAGTTTGAAATGGAATATTTTTTAATACAAATTGATTTTTTTATTATCTCTTCTTAAGGAGTGTTGCTTGGAATCTTGTAGATAGTTTATCGTCTTTATTTTCTCAAAAATCATTCTTAATATATTTTAAAAAGAAAAAAACAATAGATATGGTAGAGTGATATAAGTTGGACAATTCGCCGGTACAAGTTGGACATGGCTTTTTTATTGATAAATACAGTACAAATTTTGTTGTTAAGCACAAGGAACCAAATTATAAAACTAAAGCATTTAAAATTTACAAATAAAAATGAAGTCCTAAATTTGTCAAGAAAAAAGCCCTATCCAATTTGTACCACTTTACTCTATGTTTTCAAAGGCTTTTTCACATCATCTCGTTTGTAGAAGCGACAGTTTTTAATTATTGTGTAATCCCTAGAGTATTCAAAAACTAAAAATTCATGGAAATTTGAGGAACAAAAAAAGTGGACGAAATTGCAAGCTGGCCGGAATTAGGTACACTTACCCTAAATGCGGACAACTATGCTGCCCTGTTTTTCGCAAGCTTTTCTTTAGTTATGGGACTTAAGGATGGTCCAATGACCATAAGGGAACTTAAGAATGGTCTACAGATCATTCTTAAGTGCTAGAATTAAAGAAAACCTTACGAAAAGCAAGGAGCATAGTCACTTCCTGAGTGCAAAATCATCCGCATTTACGACACTAGATAGGTTTAATCCCTTTAATTATTCCTGGTTTCCTGTTACTGATGGTGAAAGGGCGGGATGGGTACGAAATGAGAGTTATATTAATAATTCTCCGGTTTGCTTATTAGGGGATCGTCTGAAGACCCTAAGTCGATATCTCTAACCATTTAGCGCCCATATTATACAGAACATGAAGAAAATAAGTAAAATTGGTTTTATTGCTCTTTTTGTGAAGCTTAGAGCCATAGTTATGGCATATCGAAAAGAACTATCAATCTCTTCTTTTACACGCTAAAAGTTTAAAGGAAATTCTAGTTAATCACGTTAATTGCATTAAAATTTTCAATAATTAAGTATTACCGGTGCTTTTATAGAAAAAGTGAAAAAAGATCTTTATGACATCTTTTCCTTATCTTAACGTTGTGGGTGGACTTCAGTATTACCACATGAAGAGTAGTTTATACTTAAGATATTTAACAATTATAAAATCACTCCCTAATCTTTAAATTTTGCTCAAACATATGACTGTTTTTGGGCCAGGGGGAGTAGAATTTATGGGTTAATTAAATAAAATATTTTACTCAGGGGCATGACATTTCCTATGTTTCCCATATGTTTCTAGCATGCCGAAAAAACTTTGGAGTTTATTACCTGTTTTTTGTCATTGTAGAATAAAATAACAAATAATACAAATACGAAATAAAAGATAATTTAATATAGAATGGGCAACCGAAAACCCCAAATTGGCAACCTACGTAGTTTCGGATATATCTCGTGAAATGTGTGCGAAAACAGGAAGAATTTTACACTAAAACTGGTCACATTTTTCATAGCTAATGTCATCCCCCTGATTTTACTCTATCAATGATCTAAACATAAAATAATAACCCCATTTAATTGATTTTTTTCGGACTCCGATAGAGTCAACAAATCTAATAGAGTCAATAGGCTTGGAAATAATTAGATGACTCTATCGAGGTCCTACTGTATTTCGATTTTGATTACATTTTAGTATATTAATAGAATTATCTGACCCAAAAATTCAATTCAAAATTTAATTTGAACAAATGTAGACATTGCAAAAGTAATAAGGTACACCTGAAGAGAATCTCTGCACACTATAAGCTTATCTAGACTTATTGATGGTTTGATTATTATACCTCCCATGAAATGTCTTTTTTCATAGATCTCTCTAAATGTGATTCCATACCACTTAATAATTCACATGATAGTCTTGTGGTTTGCTGGCTGTTTTTTTCATATCCACAAAATCTATTTAGTGAATGTATTTGCTCCAGAGAGCAACGGAAATACCGAATATATTAATTCATCATCTTCGTGAGAATTGTTAAGAGTTACAATTGTCTGTGAAGTTTTCACACAAATCCCCGAGAGATTATGGTGAAAGAATCGGAGGTGGAAGAAAAACTAAAGAGCGAAAAGACAAAACAAAGGTGCCAACAAATTATCGCAATTAATTCATCTCCATAATCTAATACAGACCTTTCCAAAAAACGCACGCATTTCTGCTCTCAAAAATCTCAGCTTAAAAGACTTTCTGTCAAAAGTCTTTCGTATAAATTTAATTAGTAAACCCGATTTTTTTTTAAAATACAACCACACATGTGAATATTTTAGAAGAACAATTGCATTTTCTCGAGCTGAAGATATTCTGTGAAGAATTTCACTTGGTAATTGTATAGTTGGAGGTTGAATATTTAAAGACACTTGTTTGATTTGGGATGCTAAAGTTAAAAAAAAAGAAGACGAAAAAGCAATGTGTGGTATTTTCTTACAAGAGAATGGCTTTTCAATAGCACATGGGAGAGGTGGATGATTTCAAGCATCGAGAATCGTGAAGTGAGAATCATTGTTGAATTTATGCATTAAAATGTTTCTGAAGAAGTTCACTGGCTGCAGTTACCTTAGAAATCACACAGTCACTCCAACATTACTTCTAGCCTTTTCTCTCATATGGATCTCTTGTTACTCTTTCGCAGCATAAATACATTTAACCGAGAGAACCATCGACTACAGACATGATGAGATGATTTTAAGGGGTTGGCAATTGACATTCTTTGAGACTGGAAGTACTTGTATGCTTTCAGTAAATTAGACTAGAATTTTGGAAATTTTCAAGAATCAATTTATGAACAATACATCGTTATTTATTTGGTGTCATGCAACTTTTAGAACATGTATGTGTACTAAATTACTATTATTTTAGTACACGCTTTGATAGAATTTAGTAATCATTCAGAGAAAGGGCGAGGGTAATTCATTTTATTGAACTTGAACCAGTCTGACCAGGGAACCAATAGGGAGTTCGAAGAACCCACGGGGAACCCGGGAAACTCACAAGGAACCTGGGGAACCCATGGGGAACTCGGGGAACTCAGGGAGAATTCAGGGAACCCATGAATTTTTTCAGGGAAACCCAAAGGCAATCTGAGGAACCCATACATTTTTCAGGGGACTCACGGGGAACCCGAAGAACTCATATATTTTCAAGAAACTCTCAAGGTACCCGGGGATCCCAAAAATTTTCAAGGAACCCGAAGAACCAATACATTTTGTCAGGGAACTTAAAAGAAACCTAGCGAACCCTTACATTTTTCAGGAAACTCACGGGAAAATTGGGGAACTCATACATTTTACAGGGAACCCAAAGAGAACCTGGAAAACTTATACAATTTTCAGAAAAGCTGCGAACTCATACATTTTTCAGGGATCTCTCGAGGTACCCTGGGAGCTTATACATATACATTTAGTCAGGAAACCCAAAGGAAACCTGATCAACCTTTACATTTTTCAGGGAACTCACGGAGAACCCGGGCAACCCATACATTTTTCAGGGAACTCGGAGAATTCATGTACAGTGGGACCTCGAAAGAGTCACCTAAATATTTCCAGTAGAGGAATTCTGTAACAATATGACAATGTCATATGACAAATTTTCGTGGTAACTTCGGGAGCAGGAAAACATTAAATCCCAGTGAGAATGATATGGCTATTTCAAGGAGTTCTATGATGCCATTAGTAACTGATAGAAATCGGATTTTTAATTAGTTCTTCCGAATTTACCATCACTGAATTTACCATCAATCTGAAAAAGTTAAAATAACATTCCAGAAATGTTAATTTTACCCTGCAGTATTTATCCGAAATCGGTGTAAATATTACCCTTTTTAGGTATAATAGGGGTTAAAGGTATCCTTTTTCATTTTAATTTAACCCTTAATAAGGTGTAAAATTAACATTACAAAATTTTGATATATTTTTACACCTAAAAAGTGTTAAATTTCTGAGGGAAAATGATATAAAAAATTTTAAATTTGTCATATGATATTATCTTACTGTTACAGAATTCCCCTACAGGTCTGTTGACTGTATTGGATTGGTTGACACTATTGAAGTCCGAAAAATATTAATTAAAATGAGAAATTTTAATAGAAAGGCGTAAAGGGAAGTGGGGCACCTTTGAAAGTGGAGAAATTTTTAAAATTGGGATTTTTCTCCTATGTTTGAACGAGACTGAGCCATATCTTTGCTTCTCAATGTGGTCGTGCAGCTAAATTATATCACAATAAGGCTCAATTTTATTTAAAAATTGGTGAAAAATCACAATTTCAAAAGTGCCCCATTTTCAAAGGTTAATTAATCCATCAATTCTACTATTAAAGATTATTGTAAGTCGTACATTTGTGTCCAAGTTGACACTACCGGAGTCCGTAGACTAAAAAAATTACTGTTGACTCTATTGCAGATTGATTCAATCGAGGGTTGGCTCTATCGAGGTCACACTGTATTTTCTTTGAGAATCTACGGTGAACTCAGGGAAGCCGTATATATTTTTCTTAAGGAAACTGGAACTCTAGCCACTCTAATTCCTCATGAATCATCCCTTGCAAATATTGATCTTTCAAATACTTGTCGACTAAAATTTTATTTTGCACAGAAAGTAATTTTATTATTTTTTTAAGATTAAGTCGATTCAAAAATTAAATGATTTATGAAAATTTTAGTACTTGAAAAACTCAGGGAATATTAAAACTTCATAACTTAGAACTGAATTAAGGTCTAATGTTTTTGAACAATAAAGTATTAGACCAAGTTCTAATAGTTGTCATTTAGTCTCAGTTTATTATTCTTATATATAACGTCTATGTCTATAATATTTTATTAATTCTGAAGTATTGAAAATAAACCAAAATTAAAGTTAGTACTAGTCAAGGGGTGAATAAGTGGCTTTCAGATGAACCATGAGCGCAAATTTGCAAAATACTGCCGATTTGGATCTACACTAATTTGCTAAGTTATCGTCAAATCGGCACACTTTGGCCAGAAATCGGTAGATGTAAATGACAGTTTACTCTTATGAAGTATTGTTTTTAAAAATTGATTGCTTTTACTAAAAAATCTACGAATTTTAAGGACCAAAGATGTTTTTCAAATAAAACTTATACCTAAATTACTAAAGTTTTAAATATTCTTAATTTTAGTACATTCAAAATTTTTTTTCTGATTTTCTATCTTGATACGAGAGTACTAAATGATTGGTATCTGTTTCTAGTTAGTAGTAGGTGCGGAGCAAACTTTATCTGTGCCCTAAGTTTAAGTACCTTAAAGTGGTCCATGCGTATTGTTATATGTAGAAGTATTCAGTACTAGTATTGAGTAATTCCCTTAGTACTAGTACTAAATAGTGCTCTGTCCCTTCTGTCCCCTTCCACGACCCTCCTTCTCACTGCTCAGACACCATACAACATGTAAAACCTATTATCCCACCTCCACGAATTCCTAGTGTCAGCGACACGTGCCTTTTTCTGGCCAAGCTGATACTCATAATCCCTCATTATGCTTGCTTCTGTTGCCCCTTCCTCACGCAACGACAGCCATTCATCAGCAATTTAAATTGTAATTGTAAACATAAATTGTAAAACTTTTATACATTTTTGGCTTAAACGATCTGTGATTCAGGGTTTCTGCCGTTTACCTGATGAGATCAGTCGTGGTAAGTCGGCGGCAGCCGCAACCAAGCATTATTTGAGGAGAAATATATTGAATTGAATTGAATTGAATTGAAATAATTTATGGTACTATACCAGTGAAAATGAAAAGGGGAACCATTTCTCCTAAACATTCTTTTTAGTATAGGACTAAATACCCAGTCCTCGCTGTGTTCTAAAACCGCTAAGCACTGGTAGATATAAAACACTAAAGCTATGAGCTCTAAAGTGTTTTAGTACTGAGTATATAGGGTTGAGTGTTTTATACTATGATTCCCTAAATATTGCTTCTGTACTACCTTCGTAATTTAGTCTTCTGGACTGTTAATCGTTACTATGAGTACTAAAATTATAACCCTTATTACCGATTGTTCAGCTGTTTAGTACTTATCCGCCCCTTGCTCTCAGGTGTACGCTGTGTTCAATTGAATTTTTATCTCAGCGTATAGCCTCAATTTGAACTTTTGATGCTGTACCAAGTGCATGTGTGTGAAAGAGAGAGACAGATATGAATACGTGGACGTTACCTGTAACGTCCGTCTTGAGAAAATGCCCTCTGAAGCCAGTGAATTTGGCGCGAAGGTGTGTTAGTGTTGGTGGAAAGGAGTTGAATGGTGTGTGAAAACGCCAAGTTGTAATTTAATAAAAAAAATAAATAAAAGATCTCTTGCAGAGTGAGCAAGAAGGTACGATGTGGCTTCTCTTGGCGCTCAAGATAAAATCGGTAAATTGGCCTAAGACATGAGTGAGATGGTTGAATGGGGCAGCGAGTGAGATGGAGAACTTCTTGTACCTGGCGCATTAGGTTCAGCTCACCTTGTTTGTAGTGGATACCGTCAGTTTTGAGGTGGATTTTATTCGAACAGGTAGCATAGAGTGGGAAACTCTTCTGCTGTGTTGTTTTTTTTTTTGGTGTATTGCTCTCTATTGTGTCTTCACAATATTCTTTCAATTTTCTTAGTTCTTCAGCTTCTTCGAGCTCGACCAAAAGAAAAGATTGAAAAGAAGGTGGTTCGGTGCTTTTTTTTTACTTAAATGATTTTGAACCATTACAAATGAGAAGAAAGGAACTTGTGCTGTGTTTCTGTAATATGAATAAAATTAGTGTCTGCCATTTGAAAAAACCTACAGATCGCATTCAGTTGCTCTACAACATAGAGTACCATTTGCTCAATGTTGGGTGCAGTTTCTCAGTAGTAATGTGATATTGATGATGTATGTGAAAACACTTGGAAACTAGAGATATTTTGCCAGCTTCTTTTGCATCAACCGTCAAGTGCTTCAAACACGTTTTTAAATTGTCGTTTAGGCAAGAGAAAAAAAAAGGCAAATTAGGTGCAAAAAGGAGGACTCTTAAAGATCATTTGAACGTCCTAAAGTTCTTTTATTTTCTTGGACAATAGACAGTGTTTCGGGTGGTGATCTTCAAAGACAAATTGTGTACAAGAGTGGTCAGATTTAGAGAGGAGTTGTCTGTTAAAATCATGGCCACACTCGGCCTCTCAAAGGTGTTCATATTGGACAAGTATTTTACAGAATTGCAGAAATTCTGGGAAACGGAGAAGAAGCTTCAGGGTAAGCGATTAAGTGTGATTCAGCACATTAATATCACTGTCGAAAAGACTACAAAAGAGATCCAGTTGATGGTTTTTTTGTCTCATCTTCTCCGTCAAAATTGTTACGATTTATTGTGCTTGACTTTGCAGAATGTTCGATCTCTGCATTTAGTTTACATGTCCTGAAATTTGATTCAATGATTTTTCAGTGAGGGCAATGGCTTAAGTCAAAGGGGAAACGTGTAATTGTGGCAAAGTGGAGAGTAAGTGACAGATCGGGTAATCGGCGCCGATCTGTCACTCTAATCGGCTAATCTCGGCCTAAGTGAACCACGAATAGATCAGTTTACCCTTTGTGTTGCGTTATATAGGGCGCTCTCTATGATGCAAGCATGTAAATTCGAATCCCATTCAGAGAAACTTTAAAAAGTTTTTGTTTTCTTAACATAACTTTTGTTTGGAAACATGTTTTCAAAATGGCGTATAAGAGTGAGAGAGATGACTAAATCAAGATTTCACTCCCTCTCACCGAAATGTCAAAAACATGTTTACGAAACAAAAGTTATACGCTGGGCATAGTTTCCCACGCACCACCTACTGACGATCTTCATAAAAATTTGTTTAAAAGATGTTACTTTTAAATTTTACCAAACTTTTTTTCATATTTTATATGGAAGAACAACCCTTTTACGAACTTTTGACGAGAAAAAAAATATGACAAACCTTTTTAAAGTAAGCTGTTGTGGCAATATTTAATGGTCATTTTTTTGATATCTCCGTTTCGATGATCGTAAAGTCCAGTAAAATCTGAAGTAACTTATGGTCACCATGCTGATGCAAGTTCAACATTAAGTTTGAATAAATTCTGTTTGCTGTCAATGTAGCAAAATTTATACTGAGCCTTCTGAAATACCAATTGACGTTTAAGTGAAATCCCTGTAACTTAAACTGTGCCAGAGGCATTAAGTTTTATTTATTTCATATTTGAGGGTTATATGGAAAGTATATTCACTATTCGAAAAGGTTAAAATAACATTCCGGAAATGTTAATTTTACCCTGAATTATTGATCCGAAATCGGTGTAAATATTATGCTTTTTATGCGCATTATGGGTTAAAGTTACCCTTTTCTTGTTAATTTTACACTTACAAAAGTGCAAAAAATGACATTAAAAAATGTTGATATATTTTTACACCTAAAAGTGTTAAAGTTACGAGGAGAAAAAGTTAATCGCACCCCCTTTTTTCTCAGTGTTTCATATTTACAAGTGTTCTGCAAAATAATTTCGAGGTGGACTATTGGGAGGTGCTTATAAGTCGCTAATCTCGCACCGCTTAGCCTATACGTTGCATAATGGCCGGATGGATAGAGAATGTGATACAGCAAATTTAGGACAAAATTTGATTCTTTGGAGGGTGAGGGGGCGGAAATATGTAGGCAACCAAAAAAATAAACCTAAAAATTGAACATGTTGCTCTCTCTTGGAGCTGGAGCAATAAAACATCCGATCACGCATGAGAAAATGATCAAAATTAATTGCTTTGGCACACAATTTGATGGCCTGTGATTCACTAATAAAATATCTTATGGATGTGATTGGAATTGTGTGAGATATTTTCTCATTACTTATCTCTCCAATTTTCTGCCTCTTGATACAAACCGAATGAATATAAGAAAAAAAAAATGCCCATCTTCGCTTCAACCATGAAAGACTTCTTTTTCGCTTACCCTTCGTCAATTTCATCATGAAAAATTATTTCATCTCCTTTGAGGATTTTCTGTCTTTCGCATTTTGGATTTTTGTCCATCTTTTTCCCAATTGACGTTGGATGCCGGCAAACAATAAGAAGTGCTGGAAGAGACTGAAGCAGAAAATTTTCAATTTCGGTTCTCGCCCATGCAGATCTGGTTTAATAACAATTTATTTTTGAGCATGTGCACACAAAGTTATCTTGCCCTTACCATCAACTTGAGAAATACCTCAAATAACTCACATTTTATAAATAAATTTTTCACTAAATTCGGTGACTTGCCCCGACTGGTAGCTTTAGTGTTGTTTATCGTTGAGAACATCGCACTTGTTGTGATTGTTCTCACAAGAAATATTATTTGTATTTCGCTCATTTTTGAGGGTGCTCTTCGAATTACTCAGGCGAATAATTATCTCGCTGAATTGTGCTTTACGGAGATTTTAATGATATATGCACATTTGGTTTTTGTTTTGTAAACATGTTCTTAAAACACTGTTTTTTTTAGGATTTCAGGCTTCCCACTTAGAAATAAAGGAATGTAAAGGTTAGGTTCAATAAAGAAATATGGGACAAATATGAACTGTTCGAAGCCAGAGTATGTGCAAACCTAGAAACCCTTCCCCTATTTGATTAAATAAAACTACTTTAAATTCACATTAGATGACTAAGAATTAAAAAAAAAACTTTTATTCTACTGATCATTTTGTTATTTTTAGAAATTGTAGAGCGTACAGTTTATTTGACACATGCCAACCCAATCGTAAAGATTTTACGACTGAGTAAAGATTTTTTAATTAATATTTTTCTGTTATGAAAAATACTGAAGTTTTTGATCACAAAGGCTACTGGATACTCTGGTTAATGGGTCACGGTCAAAATCCTGAAAAGTCAAAATCCTGAAAGCCAAAATCTAGAAAAGGCACAATCCCAAATGGGGCAAATTCCCGAAAGTCAAAATCTCTAAAACCCAAAAACCCGAAAACCCGAAATCTCGAAAATCCAAAATCAAGAAAAGTAAAAATTCCGAAACGACAAAATTCCGAAAAGACAAAATCCCGAAAAGCCAAAATCCCGAAAAAGCACAATCCAGAATAGGCGAAATTCGCGAAAGTCAAAATCCCGAAAAGCTAAAATCCTGAAAAGACGAAATCCCGAAAATCCAAAATCAAGAAAATACAAAATTCCGAAAAGGCAAAATCTCGAAAAGCCAAAATTTCGAAAAGCCAAAATCCCGAAAAAGCACAATCCCGAAAGGGCCAAATTCCCGAAAAGCTAAAATCGAGAAAACCAAAATCCCGAAAAAACGAAATCCTGAAAATCCAAAATCAAGGAAAGACAAAATTTATAAAAGACAAAATCCAGAAAAGCCAAAATTCCGAAAAGACAAAACTCCGAAAAGCCAAATTCCGAAAAGGCATAATACCGAAAAGGCAAAATCCTGAATATTTAAAAGGGCCATAGCAACCCCTACGATTGTACTCGCGCCTGCTGAAGGTAAAGGAAAATTGTGTGTTTTCTGGAAGAATATTCTACACATTACCCTCCGTGTAATTTTATCACTTTGAGGATTTTGGTCATTGGAGATTTTGGCTTTCGGAATTCTGGCTTTTTTGGGATTTTGGTTTTCGGAATTTTTGGCTTTCAGGATTTTGACAGGTTCGGGATTTTGGCTATCGGGATATCGATCTATTCGGGATTTTGGCTTTTCGGGTTTTTGGTGCTCGGGATTTTGGCGTTCGGGATTATGACCCCTTCGGAGTTTCGACTCATACGGGATTTTGGTTTTCGGAATATCGACGCTTTCGGGATTTTGGCTTTTTGGGATTTTCACTTTCGGGATTTTGGCGTCCAAGTTTTTACCGCTAGTTAATATTATTTGTAATACCTCCTTTACGACTTTTACATTTGAAAAATTTAATAAAATCAAAATTTCCAGCTCTTTTTTTCTCAGTTATATTACTGTAAGTCTATCCCGTCTGTCCTGTTCTTTAGTACTTACTCAAATCAAAATTGAATTTGTCGTGATGCTCAGAAGAAGAAAAAGAGTGCGCAAGAGTGAGATAAACATATGCAATACGTTTGAGAAAGAAAGAAATCTAAATTTTGATTTCATTAAATTTTCCTGATCTAAAACGTGTCGAAAAGGCATTATTTTTGGTTTTTAAATCTTGTCAAATTGTAGTGTCATTTTGGTATAATGGCTCCAGCATAGCTTTTAGATCAGGAAAATTTCTTAAAGTCAAAATTCACATCCCTTTCTTAAAAGCGTTGCATATGTCTATCCTATTCTATCACACTCTGCTTCTTCTTTTGAACATCACACCAAACAAAATTTACTTCAGTCCAATTTTAAGACCGAAGTGTGCGATAGATTTATGTAAATCTTTCGAAAAAGAAAATGATGTCAATTTTGATTTTATGAAATTTTACTGAACTTAAAGTTGTACCGGACGCATAAATATTGAACATGTAATTTTTTTAAACAGAAATTTCAATTTTTTTTCAAATACGGTCAGTGATGCACACATTAGGAGCAATTAAGAAAGTGTTCTTTTAAAGAAAATGTCCCCTACCATGTTTTTTTTGACGAAAATAGCTTCTAGTGTACGGACGCCATTAGTCTGATGGACTTATTATTATTAAAATTAGCACAATTTCGTTGAATTATTCATATGCGCCTTATATTATCAAAATCTAAAATTAAAATATAAATTTTGCACAATGAATAGTACCCTCACCATAATTGACGTACTAGCGCCTCTTCCGGCAAAGACACGAACTTTAAATATTTTGAATAGTTGCAAAGAATTCTGAGACCTTTCCAAACTGGTCAAATTTATTCTTACCTGTTAATTGGTTTGCAAGTTATTCAAGAATTTGCGAAAAAAAACGGAAAAAACACAATTTTTATTTTTGTATTCCTAAAATTACAAAATAAAATTTAAAAACTCTTTATTTTCCATTTGTTCTATGCCAATTTCACTGTTTTAAATATGCTAAATTAAGTAAAAATCTTATCCGATTTTTTGAACAAAAATTAATTTTTTACTACTCATTTGCACATTTCCAATTAAAAATTAATGGGTTAAGACCTCTCCTGTTGCACCGAAGAGTTAAAATTGTTAAAGGAAATCATCAAGAAGGTCCTCAATCTCTTCTAAGACTTCGTTATCACGATTAAGTCTCTCTGTCTTGGGTCTTTTGTTGCCTTTTCCAACGCCAATAATGCAATTTCTATATGGTTGTTCCGTTAGTGGCGAAGTATCTCTTCTAACTCTTCAAGTGAAGTATCTTTCTTCAGCTGTTGTATTTTCTTCTGTAGATGGTGCACATTATAATTTAATGTAATTCTGAAATTAAGTGGGCGCAGTTCTTTCCATTTTATGTTAGACACTTGAGAAAGGTGCGCGCGCGCGTTCAAGAAAACAGAAAACAAAAAAAAAGAAAAATAAAAAAAAGAGAAAAAGCTCTCAAAGTGGTAGGACGTAAGAGTGAGAGACATAGCGCAAAAGTTTTGTGATATCCAGAGAGGAAGGTAAAATGTATTCAATGCCTATATAACTAATACGTTATTGTAAAAGCAATTTAATAGAATTTCATTTTCTTATCCAGCCTCTTTGGTGCAAGCGATCAAACTTCACGACACGACAGAAGATACATCCCAAACCAAACAAAAATAAAAATAATAAAAGTTGTAGGGAGGCAAAGAGAATGAGAAAGAGCGCGATTTCAATTGTGCACAAATCAAAGAGGTTGAATGTATTTAAAAGTTTAGCTTTGGGTATCTCACCGAAAACACATCCATTGGGTAAAACGGCTCAAGTGATTCAAATTCTTTCTTTCAGTGGTCAATGATTTATTTTGCATTTTTTCAAGATTTATTGATGGAGATTTTATTTTCTTATGTGGCTTCTTAAGTTTCTGCCTTTTTCCTCATTTTGCACCACATTCTCCATTCTGCCGAATTCTTCTTTCCTTGCTCTGTCCTTGATGGCTGTGGTACGAAACAATGGCATAAGATTTAATTCTCAGATCATCAGAAGTTTAGAGTGATTGCGGTAGAAGATTTTGTAGTAAAATAAAAAGAATCACAAGTTTCCTGCATAAAAGATACAAAAGACAGAATAGGAATTCAATAACTGTCCTTGAGCTTTCGGTATAAGTTCTATAAATGCGACAGAAGCGCTACTAGCGGCTACTGGACGAACGTTGTATGTTCTGAAACTTTATACACAGGGTTCCTGAACATTTTTTTAGTACATGACTGTTCTTATGTGCTTGTGCTTCTTTTTCGTGTTACGACTATTTCATAGCTTTAGAATACTCCGAGGACTAGGGCAAACAGTCATGATAGGAACCAAAACAAAAAAGTCGATATCGCAGAAACACATGAGAACAATCATGTACTAAAAATATCTAGAAGAAAGATTTTTCCTTTAAATTTTTTATTAGAATAACACCATAATGAAGTTACTCCATTGAGAAATAAAAAAGGCAAATTTTTCTCCCGTAAGTTTTTTAGTACATGACTGTTCTCGTTGGTTTATTTATAATCGGGTTTTCTTTAAAAAAAAAAATATTCAAGAAAAAGATTTTCCCTTTAAGTTTTTCATTGGAATAGCACTTATAATGAAGTTACTCCATTGAGAAGTAAGAAGGAGAATTTTTTCTCCTGTACATTTTTTTAGCACATGACTGTTCTAATTTACTTCTACATACTCAACGTTTCTTTAAGTTGGTTCCTGTCTTGACTTTATGGTGGCTTCGGAATACGATGGAGGCAGAGAAAATAGTCATGACAGGAGCACAAACAAAGAAAAATCGGTTATGCAGAAGTACATTGGAACAGTCATGTACTAAAAAAGATGTTCTTGAGAAATATTTTCTCTTATCATTTTTCAATTGAATAGCACCATTTAATTTACAGTCATTATTGAACCACTCTACGATACCCCTTTTGAAGGGATACTTCACAGCTTAACACTAAGATCGCCCTTAGAGGAAATCGGTGTCGCTCCGAGAAACGTTTATAGATCACTGAATTTATGAAAATACTATCATATGCCGCTAAAATAACAAGATAGGGATATTTAAGTTTTCTTTTGTTGAAACAATCGACAAAATTCCAAAACACAATTATGTCATTTGCTAAATTTCTATCTTCTCTGTAGCGTAAATGTGGGAATATAATAAGTCTCTAAAAATATGACAATGTCACATGACAAATTCTGATGGTAAATTCTGAAACAGGACTGCATTAGATGCCAGTCTGCATAAAATCGTTATTGCAAGCAGCACTGTGAAACCCTCAGTAATGTTTCACATTTCCGAAAAGTTTTATAAAAATTCTAAGTTCGTCATACGACAATTCAATACGGTTACAGAACTCCTTTACTGGTTTAATTAGTGGGGCTGACATCAATGCTAGGACGGCAAAGGACGCCACAGAAGGAAGACCTATTTGAATGAAAGTAATTAAATTTATTATTAATAAACCGTTCTGGCACTGCAAATGTGTTTTTCCGCAATTAAAAAAAGAAAAACAAATAGAAATAATACTTTAGTACATGCATGTACTAAAATTTTAACTCACTTTTCTGAAGTATGCGTGAAATGGAAGAAAAACTAAATTAGATAAAAACAACAATTAATATTATTAATGTTTTACCATTCCAATTTATTTATCTAATTATGGTGTAATTTATTTGTTACATTACACATATTGTTATTAATGTTGCTACTACATTATGATTTACACGAAGACTGCTTACAGAACTTTGTAATCAAGATTTAAAAATAATCAAATAATTATCATAGGGGAAAATGGGGCACCTTTGAATTGGGCTTTTTCTTTCATTTTAAAATAGAACTGAGACTTATGATCATACACAGTTTTATAATTGCCTTGTGGAACTAAATTGTGATAGGGTCCAGTTCCATTTAAAAATAGAAGAAATAAGTCCAATTTCAAAGGTGACCCAATTGAAAGATGCCCCAATTTCCCCTAAATATTTGCTAAATTGTAGGCCACGTATAACTTCTAAGTGCGATATTTACGCCACTGCTGACGGCTATCAAATGGGCTTTTTATGTTCTAAAATGTAGTATTGAACGTTATTTTACTTGTTTTCTCAGTTGCATTCCTTTTTGCATTTTTAATAAACAACTAACGATAAAAGATACTATATTTTTCGGTTTTAAAATTTCCAAATTACAAACACATGTGATAAAGAGTAATAAATTTTATGCAAAATACCGTTGGTGGGTAAATTTCTTTTAGTTTAACAGCCACTTTTTTAGTACCTTAAAATTTTCATACCCATAATAATCATTTTAATAATCTTTAATCTCCCCCGGTATTGTCCCCTATCTTCTTTATATAAATATTTAAAAAAATGGAAATGATTGCTGGTTCCATTGCAGATAGTCTTATCTTTAAGACGCCGTATTTTTTGTTCTTTTAATAACTCAACGGGGGCCAAGGTGTTTAAATAAAAAAAAAACACAAAATTTCTATAAAGAAGTCAAATGAGATGGATAAAAATTTCCATTCTTAATTGAGATTCTTGTCCCTTTTTCTTCACATTTAGCCAGACTTCTTGGAGGTTTTTGAGAGAATTTTCTGTGGAATATTTATGGCCAGGTAAATTGCGATGCTGAACCATTGTGCACCATTCACGAGTCTCAGCGGATAGTCGTCAATTTAGTGTTTTTAGAAAGTATAGCTTTTCGAGCAACTCCTTATAAACCAAAACGCTCTACAACAGCCCAAGACTCTCTTGGTGAATCTAATCGCCAGAGCAAAGTCTCTCTTAAGTCTATTATTTACCGCCCGTTTGGTGTTCCAATCAACCAATATGTGTAATTTTATCCGACCAGCTGGAAGACAATAATTACTCCATTCATTTACCTTTATTTCTATGCCGAAGGAACAAAAAAAAAGAGGGTCAAAATATTCCCTAAGACGAGATAGTTTTCTCGATAAGGCTATGAAGGGATGTGTTTCGGGTTCGTCGCTTGTAGATGATGTCTTTTGTTTTTATGACTTGTGGTTAAACTTATGCACTCAAACTTTACTCACTACATTTTAATTGCAAATGCCTCAATTTGCGTGAATGTCTGCAGAATGGGGATAAAAAATGGGGAAGGAAAAATAATGCAGGATAATGTTTCAAATTAGTCGGTTCTTTTGCTCCCCGAATGATCGTGTCTTTTGTCCATTTATTGGGAACAACATCCAATCACCAAATGTTTCGTGGTGAGTGCAAAAATAATTTCTATGTTTTCCTCTCCAAGCGTGTTGTGCCCTCTTTCCTTCTTCTTTTCGCTTTTGATATGTTTTGTTTCTTCATTCTCTTGGTAGTTACTACCCAAGTAGCACAAATGAATCGGAATGTTGGACAATTTTAGTCATATTTAGGACATTAAGTGCATCAAAATCTATGCTGGAAAAGGGCTGAACGATTTTTATAACGGGTATAAAATGGCAATCGAATTCGGGTTTAAGTGGATCAATTTTGGTAATTTTGATGACCAGCTCATGACTCATTGTTTTTTTTAGAAATATTAAAAGGCACGATAAAAGATTTGTTTGGCAGAGCCTCATATTTACATTCTTAGGATCCGAATAGACTCAGATTGATGTTTGAGGTTCAGTCTGTAAATTTTGACAGCAAACTGTCATACACAGAGGATTTAGGATCATCAATTAGACATCCTTTGCATAAATTTCCTTTATCTAATTATATGGTCGGCGATCAACCTAAATCTATTTGTGCTCTAAAGACTTCTACACATTGAGAGCAATTTTCGTCAAAAATTTATTTTTTTAACGGAATCGTAAGGTAAAGTGCCCTAGAGTCGACCGGTTCCTCGACTCGACCGGTGGCTCAATATTTGAATGTTTGATGGTGAATTTCAATAAAATAGTTTTTTTTGTTTCCCCCCTAACCAAGGTCTTAGGCCTTTAGGCCTATTTTGACCAGTATCCTATGAAAAAAATAAAAGCATCCATAGAAATGGATACCCAAATCATAAATCTATAAAATTACTATCTGACAAATACTGAGAAAAAACAATGAATAACAAAGATGGGAACCTTACTCATTCATAACTGTACTGCTATAAAATTGTCACTGATTAGTATTTAGTTATGGAATAATTGACCTATTAACGTTAGATCATACGCCAAATATTATTGAAAATGTAAGGTAAAGTACCCTCTAGTCGGCCGGTTTCTCAACTCAGCCAGTTGAATTATTTAACCAATTTTTTAACGTTTTATAGTCAATTTCTATGAAATTTTCACTGATTTCCGTTATATATAATATAATACACCTTCTAATGTTAAATCGGTAAGACCATATTATAACAAATCTAAGTAAATTGAATAAATAGTCGCACTGGCCGAGTTGAGAAACCGGCCGACTACAGGGTACTTTACCTTAAATAAATTGAATAAACAACTCTACTGGTCGAATTGAGGAACCGGTCGACTTGAGGGCACTTTACCTTATGCACTGCAGTAAACTTTTTGACTCACTACGAACCTAAGAAACGCTATCATGCGTACAATTGAATCAGCAGCCCATGTTTTTATGGAAAATTAATGTTTAACACTGTTTTTTTTTAAGTTTCACGCTAGATCAGAGCTGTATATCTGTACTATCTTTTGTAGTGATATCGTTAATAAATTGAGAAAGAGTTTTCCACCCTTTTCGCTTTAGAGTAGACTGGTAATTAACGCTAAATGCCTCTACACACTAAAGAAATTAATGTCCATGCTAAAGAAAATTGCCTACGCTTATGTAATAAAAATTGTCAAATATCGACATTAATTTCTGTAGTCTCTTCTGTAGTCTGACGGCGGTGGTCAATTTCCAAAAATATTAATGACAGTAAATCTAGCTATCTGTTCGTCCGTTGTGATTAATTTTGCATTACTATATTTTTTTTGTGTACTCAAAAGATTCCCCAAAATTTCTTAGGAGTAATACAATTGATTTTCTGATAAGAAATACTCATGCTTGTGTCGGCTCAGGAATCGTCCTGAAAGTCGTATAATCCTCCTCTCAAACGCGACTCAGAATTCACAGACGTAGGACTTCAGCAAACAGAATAACCATGTATTACGCCGTTATCACACTTGCACATTAAAATTTTAATGTGATTCACATTAATTGTCGCTTGTGAGTGTCCAAATATGTTATTTGTGTCTTTGAGTCACTTAATATTTGGGGTTTTTCTATTT
Source organism: Phlebotomus papatasi (assembly GCF_024763615.1). NCBI lineage: Eukaryota > Metazoa > Arthropoda > Insecta > Diptera > Psychodidae > Phlebotomus > Phlebotomus papatasi. Next base: position 85,497,292 of record NC_077224.1, on the reverse strand, counting down.
ATTGATAAAGAAGTGGACTTGGTCTGCAAAAATAAGTTTAAATTTACCTAAGCCATAAATATTTTTCACATTGAAAAATTAAAGAGAAAATCGCATTAATTTTTCGCATTAATGCTATAAATCAATTTATATTAAATTTAGCGGGCCAAGTTTACCTTTTTTATCAACAAATATATCGAATTTTGGATATAAAATGATTTAAATACACAAATTACACATTTGGACTCTGACCAGCGACAATTAATGTGAATCATATTAAAATTTTAATGTGCAAGTGTGATAACACAGTTACTCACTTATAAAATTACTTATCGGTTATGAATCGGTTCATTATTGGTTTTGAACTGATTGGAACCGGTACTGGCTTGTCAGAAATTCCAAAACCCTTCCAACGAACTCAAATAATATCGTTCAGTTGAAAAATACTCTCTTCAGAGCCTTTTAAATGCCTTTATTCAACGGTATTTTCGTATATGAACGAATGTCCGCCTAGGTAATCTCTAAATAAATTAAATAATGAATAACATTTGTGTAATGTTTACACATTTTATCTAAAATTTGTATACTCAATTCCGGTACCGAAGGTTTTCGATGAATTCTCGAGTTCTTTCAGTTCCCTTTTTGAAATTAATATTACACAATTTTTAATACACGTTTTCCAAAAGTAGATATTTGTGTAAATTTACAGCAATAATCGTGGTAAAATTGTAAACTAGTATCTTTGGGATCTTTTATTGACTATGTACAATATTCAGAGATAATTTTCAAGTGATCTGTAAATCGGTTCAAGCCGGTCCTTAACCGGTAAATGTGAAGAAATAACGCAGTATGGTTGAGTCATGATGTGCTGCTTGGGTATATTATTTTATTATTTTTCTCTGGCGAGTTGTTATATATATAATGGATGGTCTATTGGGCAGAAAAAGAAGGTACTAATGCTATGGGAGAAAGAAGGGGCAAAAGAGTGATGCCACAGCATAATAGAACAAATCAAGCGCAACTGGTTTGAATTTGGTGTCTTTGGTGCTTTTATTTCTTTCGAAAGGTGCGCAAGTAGATGTTGAAAAGGTATAGGTTAAGAAGGAGAAAAAAAAGCAGCAAATAAAAATTAAACAATCGTCACGATTTTCATTCCTTTCTCAAAAGTCTCGCGCGTACACCTTTCTTGGGGATTTTATATTCAAATAAGAACTCGCGTCTCTCGGATTGCCTTTTGGACTACCATGGAGAGATCAAAATCAGTCTCTTGTGCTTCGTACAAGTTTCATTATTGACCAAGGTTTTGGAGGTGGTCTGGCTGAGGAGAGTACATAATACAAAACAAGACAAGATACGAGAATGAAAGAAGGAAACTACATTTTGATCGAATTTCTGAGAAATATTGAAAGGTTTCTTATTCAAATTAAAAAAAAGAGACATGTCCAATCGGATTCTAATTTGAAGTTTGAATCTCACCGCTAAAGGACTCCTTATGACCACATAACTATATTAATTTTCTGAATCATCGTAAACTGGGAAACCTTCTATTTTAATTCTCTTCATTAAGATTCTCTCTACAGTCTTTCGGTGAGCAATAAAGTTCTGGAGTTGTGGAAATTATATCTTTCTGGCTGCAGCCAGACAATTTTGTTAAGCTCCCCATCATCATCAAAAGAATTAACCATCATTTGACCAATCATCCAGGCATTTGAGCATCCTTTTCTACTTTACAAATTACAATATACATTAATATGCTATATTTAATTACCTGACTTCCTAATTAATGCACAATTTTCGCGTAAATAAATAAAACTGTGCTTACTAAACTAAAGATACTAGTACTAAAATGTCTGAAGCATAACCTCAAAGATGCAGATAAAGCATTTTTTCCATTTTATTTGTTTGTTTATTATTTTGAAGTTTAGTGTCAGTGCAACTACCTACTTAGCCTAAACTTGGGCAATGTAACTTTACGGTTACTCTAGTACTAAAATATTTCGAACTTGAACATAACCTCAAAGATAGACATTGAGGTATCTCTTCTATGTTATAGGGATATTTTAATTACCTTGTATTAAAATATGACTCATACAAAATCTGTATCTTCATTTAATGTGCACCTTCCTTTTAATAGTCTGGTACTAAAATATTGAAGACTTAACCTCAAATGGTGTAAATGTATTTTTGTTTTAATTTAACTATCAGACACTAGCTATTTTGTACTCAGACAGTATTTTTTAAAATAACTTTCCATCGAAGTAAAGAAATCTCGAGGATATAGTCGCTCAAAAATAAACATAACCTCAAAACCAAAATTAGTCATTTATTCTGGTTCTTTCTGTTGGTTCTAGCTAATTTTGAAATCAAGAAAAGGAACCAAACTCCACCACCAAATCCCTAAATTGTATTTTGTAAAGAAAAAATGAAGAAGGGAAGTTTTTCTCTTGAACATTTTTTTTTAGTACAGGACTGTTCTCATGTGATTCTGCGAAAATGCAATTTCTTTGAATTGCTTCCTGTCATATTTGTTTCTTTCAAGCTTCGTTGTATTTCAAAACCACAAAAGAGACATGAAAATAACCAACGCAAAGAACAGACATGTAGGACGTGTACTAAAAAAAAATGGTCATGAGAAAGATTTTCTCGTTTCGCTTTTCATTGGAGTAGCATTATAGTGCTATTTCAATTAAAAAATTAAAAGACAAATTTCTTTTGCTTGAACATGGTTTTAGTACATGTCTGTTCTCATGTGCTTCTGCGTTATTGTCTTTATATTGGTTAATGTCACGACTGTTTGGTGGGCTTTGGACACAACGAAGACTGGGAAAAAACAATCGTGAGAGGTTTTCACCAGTCTTCGTTGTATTCCAAAATCACCAAACGGTCGTGTAAAAAAACAACACAAAGAAAAGTCAACAATGCAGGAGCACATGAGAACAGACATGTACTAAAAAACATGTTCAAAACTTTTCACTTTTTATTGGAGTAGAATGATAAGTTCCATTTTATTGAAAAAAATAAAGGAAAAATCCTTCTCCTGAATATGTATTTAGTACATGGCTGTTCTTGTGTACTTCTGCGTTATCATCTTTAAAGTTATCGTTTTAGAATACGACTAAGACTCTGAAAAACAGACGTGTGGGATGTTCCGTAGTTTTAGTTGTGTTCCAAGACCACCAAACAGTTGTGAAAAGAACCATTGGAAAGAAAAGTGAATAACGCAGAAGCTCATGAGAACAGACGTGTACTAAAAAAATATTTACAAAGGATATATGTCCCCTTTTCAGTTTTATTGGAGTAGAATCATTTTGGTTATATTTTAATTAAAAATTAAAAGAAAAAATCCTTCTCCTGAATATGTATTTAGTACATAACTGTTCTTGTGTATTTCTGCGTTATCGTTGGTTAATATCACGACTGTTTGGTGGTTTTAGAACACAACAAAAAGAACACGACGTTGTGCTCCCAGACCACTAAACAGTCGCGAAAAGAACCAACGTAAAAAATGTCAATAACGCAGAAATGAATGAAAACAGACCTGTACTAAAAAAAAACGTTTAAGTGAAAGTCTTCCCTTTTACACTTTCCACTGGAGCAGCGTCATTATGGGGCTATTCCAGAGAAAATCTTTCTTATGAATATCTTTTTTAGTACACGACTGTTCTCATGTGCTTCTGTGATACTGTCTTTTCTTCATTTTGGTTAATATCACGACTCTTTGATGGTGGTTTTCAAACAGGTCTGACAAGGACCAACACAAAGAACAGTCGATAGCGCAAAAGCACATGAGAACAGTCATGTACTAAAAATAATGCTCAAGGGAAACATTCAAATTTTTTGAACTTAACATCGAATTTGGTTCAGAAAGTTTCCAAAAATTCTCCGTTCCAATGAACTGATCGAAATCAAATGGTTCAAAGATATTAGTTTTGATATTAGTACTAATTGCAAATGAGATGTAGATAAATCTGTATAAATATGCAATGTATATTAACATCTCGGGACAAAGCTCGATCTAAGAACTTTTTTCGTCCTTTGCGCCTCATTCTTGGCTGATGATGAAGATGCAGATGGAGAGGAAGGTTAGAGAGTGAAAAACCCCATCTCGTGCTTATAATGACTCTGAATTCTTTTATGGCTCCCAAGTCCAATGTGTCTTTTGTGGTTAAATTGCTATTTAGAATAGAGTACAACGTCTTGTGGCGGTAATGCTCACAGAGGAGGCATTTTGTTATTCTCTAAACCTATCCAACATAAATACTCTAACGTGGCGTCAATGTGGTTTTTCTTGTACAGAAATTTGCTCTAGGTAATATTTACATTTTGCGAAATTTGCAGTCGGCAAGGGCATATGCAAAAAGTGTGATGGTTTTGAACACCTTTCCCTTAATTCCCCAAACCACGAATAGGCATTGAGTAGATTGTGATCAGGAAAATTTACTTTTTTTTCAATCTAATACCCTCCGACTTTGATGTCCTTGTTCCGTTTTATATTTCTATGTTGAAAAAGAAATAGAGCTGTTGTGGCTTTTTATGCTTAATTGATAATTATAGAACATTGTAAGTGGCTGTTCGCAGCGTGTGCTTAATGCTTACAATTTCATCTTCTGTGCCCATATCATGGGGAAGATGGGAAGAAAATGCTAAAGGGAGGCCTATTGATGCAGTCAAAGCCAACAATGCAGGTGATTGTTGGATTACCCACAAGAAAATCACAACAGAGAGTGAAGAAATATCTTGGGTGTTCTATCATCATAAAATTGATGGGGAGTCATCAATTAAATAGAACATTTTCAAGGAGATATTAGAAAGCTTCTTGCTGAGTTCAGCTGAACTTAAATCTCTTGCCAAATTGATCTTGTCTTTAAGAGAGCCGTTAAAGCCTTGATGGGAATTTTTGATCAGTTTTTATGGCTATAATCTTCGTGGTTAGTCTTTTTGTCTATATTGAACTGTGGAAAATTTATTTGATACTTTTAAGCTGAAACTAAATTCGTCTCGTCAACTTAAATTAGTTTTGTCCATAAAACAGTCAATAGTTAGTAAAAGAAAAATAATCACATGGGAAATAGTCAAAAAAATAAAATTTAAATTAATTTCGACTGTTAATGAAGAGAGAACAGTAAAAGATATTGACTTATGGCTTTTACAAAAAAACTGCTAAATATATCATTTCTGGAGATCCCCTTTTATTAAAAGAATTTTGTTGAGATTCTTTATTAAATTAATACGAAAGTAAACTAAAAACAATACGAAGAAGTTTTAAAATCAATAGGGGAAAGTACTCTCCCTTCGAACCTTCATGCCTTTGAATAATGTGAATTTTCTTAGGAAAACCTAAGAGACTTTCACATTTCTATTAAATATTAGTAAATTTATTATCAGATATTGATAAATATGTAATAATTATGCGTAAGTCTCCTGGGAAAATAAAATAAAATTCACATTATTCGAAAGCACGTAGGTTCGAAGGGAGAGTACTTTCCCCTATTGATATTAAAACTTCTTCGTATTGATTTTAGTTTACTTTCGTATTAATTTAATAAAGAATCTCAACAAAATTCTTTTAATAAAAGGGGATCTCCAGAAATGATATATTTAGCAGTTTTTTTGTAAAAGCCATAAGTCAATATCTTTTACTGTTCTCTCTTCATTAACAGTCGAAATTAATTTAAATTTTATTTTTTTTTGACTATTTCCCATGTGATTAATTTTCTTTTACTAGAGTGCCAAAATAGCTTAATATCAACACCAAATTCATCTAAAATAAACTTCAAGATAATTTAACGTAATTACCCTAAGACCATAATGCTAATTCCATATATTGCAAACTATTTATTTATTTTTTAGTACATGCTTGTACTACACTAATTCGTACTGTTTATTATTTATATTTCTTTTTTAAAAAAATGCATGTAAAAAAGATTTTGAAGTGACATAAAAGTTGCATTAGAATTAATCTGACAAAGGTATGCTTAAAACATGCGAGTACTAAACTGATCTTTTCGGTTAATTATTTTATATTAAATGTAAATGCAAAATTTATCAAATTTATACTTTTAAATCAATGTCAAAATGACCTACAGTCAATATCATATATTTTTTTGAAATACTGAATGACTTAAAACAACGCCATATTGTACTAAAAATGTTCTAAAATTAATCCCATAATGTTTTAGGAATCAATGGAAAATTTCACTAAAATCAATGTTAAAATGTTCTAGAAAATTGACTAAAAAATTGAAGATTCATGACATTATTTCAGTGAAACAAAATGTCTTGGATTTAAACCAAAACCGCTTAAATGTAACGAAACTGATAAGGGGTAAAATCTTCCAAGACCTTAGAACTATCCTTAATTGACACACGAGCGAAAGGAAGGCGTAGTAAGGTCCTAGAGAAACTGGTTATAATTTGGAACGGCTTGTAATTTCGGAAATTTTCAGGCTAAAGTTGGACACTACAAATAGAGGAAAGCGCCCAAGCTTCATAATTATTTAATTTTTCCAGTTTTTCAATAAATTTGACTCATCGTATCCATATTTTGAAAACTGGGGTAAAGTGTCCAGTTTTTAAAATATATTGCGGAGTCACAGACTGTGCAAACCGTGGGCACTTACTCCTTAATTAATTAAAATTATGAAATTTTTTTGTGCTATTAAATGAATATCCTAAGACAGGAAGAGGACTTAATAAGGTAGATTCTTGAAATAGACTATAATGGATATTCAATTCAGGCGGATTAGCTGTCCGAAATTACAAGCAAAGTGTCCAAAATTACAGAAAAACTGTCTAAAAGTATAGTCAAATTTATGTCTACATTTTTATTCCTTTTAAACGTATTAAGGTTCATTTCATAAAAAGCAAAGACTATAAGTTGCTTGCCAAGGGTCCAAACAACACTTCTGAAAAATAATCAAAACATTTGAATTTGTATTGAAAATATTATACTTCAAACATATGCCCAACGCACAATAACTTTCGTTTTGTAAACATGTTTTTGATATTTCAATGAGAGTGAGTGAGATCTAGATCTAGTCATCTCGCTCATTCTCATGGGAAATTTTGAAAACATGTTTCCAAACAAAAGTTATTGTGCGCTGGTCATTAGAACATTCATGCTTGTATTTACACTGTCCAAAATTACAAACACTTTCATTAATATGCTCGAGAGACTTATGACTTAAGCCGAGAGACCGCTTAACGTAATTATAATCAAAATAATGATTAGACTAAATTTCCAGCAGTGTCTCACTAAAATCGATTCTCAGCTTAAACTGAGAAACAGCTTAGTCAGAAATTTATGGAAATTTAATCTAATTAATTTCGGAAGGCCAGATGAGCCAGAACTTTATAGGGCAGGACTTTAATGCACGGGGCCGGATAACACACTTTAGAGACCGGGGATAAAAATGTTCTCCGCCACATGATCACCTTCAGAAAGCCCAGGGAGATCTTTCAGAAATTAAAATAAGATTTATATTATCTCAAAATTCTGTTTCGTAGTTGTGTCTGCCGTCGTCTTACCATTACCGGCCTCTTCAGATGAAAAGAAGAAACCCTGGGTTAGTTGACCGTGCATTTGGTCAGTAAGGTAGCAGGTTAAGCCGGTACGATGACCTGGGATCACTGGGGTAGATCTCCCGTATTTTAGCTTCTCAAATTTCGGCCTCTTTCCAACTCTTTAGTGAAATATTTTCTTCTCTTCTAATTGCAATTGTATATACGTTGCTTGGAAGAATTATAGCCTAAAGCGGAAAATTGTTTCCTACGGAGAATTGGCCTCTAGTTGTGTTACAACTTTACGGATAGTAAAAAGATTATTTAAAAGTACAGGTCATTTATGGGTACTTAAACGATTCCAGTATCGATTGTGACCAATGCAGTTAGGTTGGAAATTTCAAGACCTTTCTTAAAAATCCAGATTTGACTAAACCCAATGTGGAAAATTACTTCTTTGGTAGTTTATTAACCTGGCTAAACTTCAATGTACGGTGATCTACCAGAGTCACTAAACAGGCTGCAGGCTTGGCATCTCAGATTGAGCTTGAGACTTCAAAGCAAACTTCGTATTGCAAGACATACAACCAGAGTAGAAACTGCCCATCGTTTTCGTACCGAAGTTGGTTGGAAGTAAAACGCTAAGACGGCGGTGGCGCAAGCGATGGGGGACGCATAAATCTGACCTGTTAAAAACATTGTAAGGGAAAGCGCGCTACCTTCGAATAACTCAAGCTTCAGACAGAACAATTTTTGTGTGTGCTTAATGAAACCTATGGTCCTCTTCTGAAAATTTTGGCCACTGGACTAGTTATTAAAATAATAAAGGCTTTCCCCTACACCATTTCCCTCTTGAGGTTGGTTGTCAATGCTAAGACGGCGGTGGACGCTAAAAACTCAAATGTCATTAAAATGTCATTTTCGCAGTTAAAGATTATATTCGGGTAAAATTTTTTGCTATTTAGGGTAAGATGGGGTAATTCGGAATGATGTCTCTTTTGGAATTTTGAGATTTTCTCACTGTTTCAGATGGTTAAGAACTTAAGAATTTACATTTGAGAGTACTTCTTCATTGATATTTTTCTTTTTGCCATCTAAAACTGTCAGGTAACTTCAAAGTTCCAAATTATGATTCCAAATTACCCCACCTTACCCTACATTTAGAAAAAATAACGTAAAGATATGCCTGGCTGTTATCGATTTATAGGAAAAACAAGAGATATCGACCACCAAACTTAATCTTTTCACTGATCAACCCCAGTCAATTGTAATTCATTTGATAAATTGGGAGTGATGATAAAGTAAAAGTGAGGAAAAGAGTTGAATCTTTTTGGGATTCATTCCCCTTTAGCCTTGTGGTGAGAGAAATGATGTACGATAAATAAAAGATGATAATGATGCTTAAAAAATTCAATCTAGACCCGTGAGTTTTTCTTCCTTCTGGCAGCTGACCGTTTTGACCACTAATTCTTATACCCATACACTTATAATATAATAATAAAAATCAAACGCAACGAAAAAGCCTGTTTTTTAATGTCTTTAAGTCACTGAACTCATGACATGAATATGTACAGTAAAAATTTTTCGTACCTTTTTTCCTCAACATCTTGCAATAGCATCAAACCCAAAGATACCAGAGGAAGAATATTCTGGAGATGAAGTACATTTTGGGGGTTTTTCCCAGGAAAACCAACCAGAACCCTTCTTATAAGCTGCTTTAGTTCAATTCAACTCAAAATATATTACCTTCAAAATCAGACTCTAATTCTCACCTCAATCTCTCACAAGGAAATCGGTTTGTGTCTTTCTTTTGATGTGATATTTCTCACTAGAAGACCAACAAAAAAAAGTAGATGACGAGGTTGATGATGGTGCTAGAGGTCGAATTATGAAGCATCGGCAAATGAAGAGCGATGCCTTCGGGAAAAGACACTGCGAGAAAAAACCCACACAAGAGGTTTCTGTGTTAGGTTAAGAAAAGCAAAAAAAAAAACGATCCAACTCCATTGGAGTTCTGGTAGATGAAATTTCTGACTGTATGCTCTCCTCATTCATTTTTTCACTGACTCAACGAGAAAAGAAAAAGAAAAACAACTAAATAAAAGCACAAGTTGGAGGTGAACGAGTAAAAAAGAAGTGAATAACATCGTCATGTAATATTTTAACCACAATACACACGTAGAAATTCAACATTGATCATGTGTTGTGTGTCCGAAAAACCGAACTGGTTGTGTTGATGTTTTTTCGGCGCTCACCTTTATTATTACCTGGCGATGGCAAAGAGATCCTCACAACCATCATCATCTTCATTTTTATCTCTGTCTCATTTTTCGCCTTCTTCTGGGCGAATGAACGAAAACATCAGCCTTCATGAGGTACCCAAGAAAGGTTATCTTTTATGTTCAACACTGCACCTCACTGATTGATAAATATTTGGTGAGATTCTGTAATAAAATCTCTATTGCGGTTGTCACATATTCATATCTCTTAACTTGATTGATTATATTCAAATCTCTATTCCAATCTGGATTTTATGATTATCTCATTGACACAAATCCAACGAGGAAGTATTGAAATTTGTCGTAAGGAAAAAGTTTAGTACAAACATGTGCTAAATTAATTACACTAGTTGATTGTTTAGTTTAAAACTAGACAAATGATAGAACATTTGAGATAAGCCACCTTAACTTGGACATTTAAAACAAAAATTTAGTACACACATGTGCTAAACTAATTTGTTTAGTCAATAGGATTATTATTTTCAAATATTTAAATGAGAAATAGTTAAAACAGATGAAATTTGCGGTAAATTACATTAAAATTGATGTTTTAAAGAAAGTTAAAAGTTTAGTACATGCATGTTCTACGATAATGTGTTTATATACTTGAATAGTTACTTTTAAATAACAAAATGAAAACTAGTCAAATTATAGGAACTTTAAGATAAATTGCATTGAAATTGATAATTAAAATAGAAATCAAAATTTAGTACACACATGTGGTAAACTAATTTTTTTTTTAGATAATAGGATCATTCTTTTCTCAATATTTAAATGATAAATAGTTAAAAGATTAGATATTTGCGGTAAATTACATTAAAATTAATGTTTCAAAGAAAGTTAAAAGTTTAGTACATGCATGTTCTACGATAATGTGTTTATATACTTGAATAGTTACTTTTAAATAACAAAATGGAAACTAGTCAAATTATAGGAACTTTAAGATAAATTGCATTAAAATTGATAATTTAAAGAGAAATCTATTATTTAGTACAAACATGTGCTAAACTGATTTCTTTAATTAATTGAATAATTATTCTACAATATCAAAATGAAAACTAATCAAATAATAGAAACTTTGCGATAAATTAATTAATTTTTAATTTCAAGAGAAATTAAATATTTAGTACATGCATGTGCTAAATTGATTTGTTTAGTTAATCAAATACTTATCTTTAAATATTTAAATGAGAGCTTAACAAATTATAGTAGCATTGCCACAAATTACATTATAATTGATGATTCATAGGGAAACTAAATACTTAGTACATGTATGTACTAATTTATATCTAATTTGCTTCATTAATCGGATGATTATTTTTAGATATTTAATTTAAACGAAATAGTGAAATGCTAGAAAAGTTGCATTGAAAGAACTTAAAAAAGTTAAAATAAACATTTTCAAAAGAATTTATTTATTTATCACATTCATGTGCTAAAAAAATTGTACAGGTTAATATATAAATTTCTCTTTTTGCTTTACAAAAAGGAATGTGAGAAAAACCAGTCAAGCAACATGACAATTACATTAGCAATAATGTTTTGGGTATATTCTTAAAACACGCGAGTACTAAATTTATATTTCCGGTTTATCATTCTATGTTGAGTGTATTTGCAAAATTTCCCAAATGACAGAAATTTTGTTATAAATTGCCTTAAAGTCGCAATTTCCATAGGCCAGTAAAGATTTAACTCATACATGTTCCTTGAACTCATTGGGTTAAGTAGCAGATTACTTTTAGTTCATACACATGTACTAAACTGATTTGCTTCGTTATTATCTTTAAAAATTTATATAATAAATTCTTTTCTAATAATCGAAAAGTTGCTGTAAATTGCATTGAGATTTTAGTTTAAAAAAGGCCTCTAGATTTGTTAGAACATACATGTGCTAAATTTATTTTATTTTAATGAATTTTTTTTAAATACATATTTTAAATTTTGAGTAATAAATTTATTCATCAACAATTCTTTCGAAGTATATTTTCGTTTCAATAAGATTCCGTGAAGTTTTCAGCGTCCATTTCCCTCTAAGCGTTAGTGACCATCCTCCAGGGCGAAACGGTGGAAAAACTATGTCTCATGTTGTATATACCGTATGTACCAGTCATTTAAGAACATATTCGAATTTTTTGAATACACAAAATCCCAATGAGAGAAGAAAAAACAAAAACAGAAGATTCTGCTCTGTTAAAATTGCATTTTTTGGAGCATTGTGAGAAGTTAAAAATGGCCAGCTGTTATAGAGCTATAGCATATATGTACTAAACTTATTTTTTAGTACCAGTTTGAGATAATATTGGATTCTATAATCTCATGCATTAAAATTTAATAATTTTTTAACATTAAGAAAAAACTTGCAAAAGCCAAAAAAGTTTCATTGAAATGCTTAATTAATGAAAAAAACTTCTATTTAAGACAAAGATTTAGTAAACGCATGTACTAAAAGGTTATTAATGTATTAAAGAGCTTTTTATAAATAATATTGGAAAATGAGTAGAAGTAAATAAAAATGCACGTAAGTGAAATTAAAATGTGTACTAAATTTAGAAAATATGTAAAGCTCTTTAAGAAAAATAATAATTTGATAAAAATTCAAACATTTATAAATATCTTCTATGAGTTAAGTCCTTAGGAAAAACATTCTTTGAAACATGATTTGTTTCAATTAATAGCAAAAAAAATTGTCTCTTAAGAAAAGGAACTTAAAAACAGTTCTAAAAGTATTTATTAAGAGTTATCAAAGGCATGTTTCACTTGTTAAAAAACGAAAAAAAGATTATGCAAAAAAGGCAATTTGGTTTTTCACAGAATTAGTATTTTTAGCATAAACTGTAGTTTATGGAATTTTATCGCGACTTGAAAGATTTTCTTGTTTAGTGATTCTCAAGTGGCAGAAACGAGTCAAAATAAGAAGGTTATTGGCCCCTAAATACGCCCCACAAGTAATATAAATATTGAGTATCTATAAGGAAAAATAATTAACGAATAAGAGAAATTCAAGTTGCCTGCCAGAAAATCCAATAAAAATTGCATCTTTATGGATATAGGAATAATTAATATAAAACTGAACGTACTGAACTTCTATCACGTTACCAGTAATTCGTTTTATGACTTTGTGAAGTTTCAACTCTTAAAATTTATTTACACAGCATTCCACCAACTTCTTTTTCATCTTCCTTTTGCATCCTCCATTGGTACACATCTCTCGCCACTTTTTGAGATCTATCAAGCAAGGCAATATTCTTCTTCAGCACAAGTCTTCGCCTCTTTTTTTTTTACTTCTCAAGTCTCCATCATCTTCCTCTGGCTTCTTGCCTCAGCACCATCCCGAATGGGCCTTGAGAAAAATTGTACAAACAGATCCAATGGAGAAGATGAAATGAAGAAACTAACCCACAACTGATTCACCTTTGGAGTCTAATAAACAACACACATTTCTTCTTTTTCTTATATATAATTATAAATTGAGCAAGAGCTCGCCAAAGAGACTTTGGTGGTTTTTTCTCTCCCTTTTTTTTAAGGAGGCATGAGCGCAGAGATTAAAAAGAAACTCACATATTGTGATGCATACACTTCTCTTGTATTTATGATAAATTAACTTGGAGCTCTGTCGAAGGAGATTTTCACCCAATGATGCTTTTTTTCCTACCCATTTCCTTTGCTTCTTTCAATACCTTCGATCACCATCAATATTAAGCCCAAACACCGCATTGAGTAACAAAAAAACAGCCATTGATAAGCTTGTTTGAGCTTATTGGAACTATGATTCTATAGCATATTCAAAATCAGCAATAATGATAATTTTGTTCGTATTATGCATTGAAAATCAGTAAGGGAGACCGGGGTAGAATTAGCCACGAATAGTATTACAAAGTGGTACCTGTCTTATAGTATGCCTTCGAAGGAATATTGAGGAAACCACTTTTTATTTTAAATATATATTTGAATAATTTGATAAATTTAAATATATATCAGCCTCATAAAATTTTTTTTTGTTCAAATTATACGTAATGAAAAATTTCATTTGGTGACCGATTTAAACCGAAAGTCGAAAGATATGAAACCGGAACGATTTCAGATAGCGGCTAGGGGCTTTCGAGGGACCCCCTCACAAAGTAAGAAGGAAGGAATCGGAAAAATGTTCATTGGAAATGAAAAGGGGAATCTTTCTTCTGAATATTTTTTTTAGTACATGACTGCACTCATGTGCTTCTGGATTATCGATCGAGAATCGAGAATTCATCGTGTTCCAAAACCACAAAACAGTAGTGATAGGAGCCAACATGAAGAAAAGTTAATAACTCACTCAGAGATCGTGTACTAAAAGACATATTCCTAAAGAAAAATTTCATTAGAATAGCACCATTATATTTTTTCAAATTATTTTTTTGCAAAATATTTGTAAAACATAAATAAACAATATTTCATTTATACGTAGATTAAACGTTACACTACCTATGTTTTTAGTACACATTTATAAATTGTGCACCTTACACAGGAATATTATTTAGTGACTTCTGTAAATTCCAATAAAAATTGCAGTAAAAATTTTCAAACTGCTTGGAAATCGTTTAACTCACATTCAATTTATAAAAGTGAACTAAAGTTGAGGTAGGGTTTAATTTAATGAAATCTTTCTTTATAACATTTTTTTTTAGTACATGAATGTTTCTGAATTAGGATAAAGTGGTACAAAACAGGGCCTTTTTTCTTGATAAATTTAGTACTTCATTTTTATTTGTATATTTTTAATGCTTTAGTTTTATAATTTGGTTCCTTGTGTTTAAAAACAAATTTTGTACTGTATTTATCGAGAAAACAGCCATGTCCAACTTGTACCGGCGATTGTCCAACTTGTACCACTGTACCCTATAGACATTTCTTTATGTTGCTGAAAGTAAGCGTTTGTACTTTTTTCACCATCTCTTGACGATTATTTTTGATTTTCTACAAACACTAATTCGTAAAAGTTTGTGTACAAATGGATTTTTTTTGATATATTGTACTAATTACTCAAAATAGTGACTTACTAAAAAAATACTAAATTTTATTAGCACTATCTTCTCCATAAAGGTTAAAGCCCCGTTGATATTTGAATCGACATCATAGATGTCTCTCGAAGTGGTGCCGATTTCTCCTAAGAGCGATACTTATTGTTAACGTTATTGTTAACGTTATTGTTGACTGAACCACAGCATTGCAATAGCTGTGATTAAGAAGTAATCACAGCTGACTGGGTGGAAGATCGAAAAATACAAGTCTCCTTTTTGCTTTTCATAATGGACTTTAGTTGGTCCATTGGCATTCGAGAACACATTACAATATTATAACTCAATAAGCCGCAGGCAATTTTTTAATGCTGCTTTTCCTTCTTTGCGGGAATCGAACCTACAATGTTGTGGCTTGGACATGAGGTAGAGAAGATGGGAAGGAGATTTTTAAATATCGGGTATTTTAGCCCCAAGACCTCACCGAGAGCTCCACTTTCCTCTTTTTGAATATTTGCAAAATATTTTCGCAAAAGAAAATTTCTGATGAACAAAGTTGATGACCATGGTGAGAAAGTAGATAGAAATAAAACATACAACAATAAAATTAATAAGAAGATCTTAGAGGAATTCAAGAGGTTATAAAAATGAGTATTGACTGAGGTATGTCAGTCAATACTCAAAACAAATTCATACTATGTTAGGTCATAGTCCATTAATCCAGTAGTTTTAGAACATTTGAAGTTTGTCACGTCACCACAAGTGGCGCCACTGAATATTTATGGAAAAGAACATTCTTTCCTAATTTTTTCCCTGCTAATTCTCAAGATGTAGTTTGCTTAAACACAACTCTTTAACGCCGTTATCACACTTGCACATTAAAATTTTAATGTGATTCACATTAATTGTCGCTTGTGAGCGTCCAAATATGTTATTTGTGTCTTTGAGTCACTTAATATTTGGGGTTTTTCTATTTATTGATGAAGAAGTTGACTTTGCCTGCAAAAATAAGTTTAAATTTACCTAAAGCATAAATATTTTTCACATTAAAAAATTAAAGAGAAAATCGCATTAATTTTTCGCATTAATGCTATAAATCAATTTATATCAAATTTTGCGGGCCAAGTCTACCTTTTTATCAATAAATAGATCAAATTGTGAATATAAAATGATTCAAACACACAAATTACACATTTGGACTCTCACCAGCGACAGTTAATGTGAATCACATTAAAATTTTAATGTGCAAGTGTGATAACACAGTAATGTTCATCAAGGAGATTAACAATTTATGATCAATTAATTACTTGACGCAAGTTCTTCAAGAAGATCTCAATGGTCTTCATTTGGACAGAAATTAGCAAAATTGAGGGACTAAAAAAGTGTCGGCTTGTTTTTGAGAGAAAGACGCTGTGAGAGATGTTGAAGATCTTGACTGTGAAATACTTGAGGTGTCACCAAAGATAGCCATAACATCAAATAAATTAACTCTTGCATCTTCTTCCGGCACAATCGTGTAATCGATTTATCGTGAAAGTCTTACGTATTTTTTCTGCAGCTAAAGAGTCATCTCTTCAATAAAATATCAGTCAATTCCTTTTTGCCTTCAATGTTAAATGGCCAGAGAATAAAAAAGGTGTCAATTCCTCGCGGTGAGTGATAAAAGCCTTCTCACTGTCTCTTGTCCACTTCTTTCTAGCTGAGATTCTTTCATAATCACAGCTATTGCAATGCTTTGGTTCGGTAAATCACCTTCGATCTATCTCATATTCACACGGTTTATATTTCTTAAAGTGATTTTAAATCGGGTTATCATTTTATGCTTTATCCGAAAATAATCAATGCCCCAATCAAATAATTGAAAATAATCAAAGGTATGAGTTGCTCACATGAAGTATATAAATAGTATAGTGCAAATTTAACTAAAACTCGGCATTCACCCCCTAGAGAGCACCTTGAAGCAACCCCTATGCAGGGTATTCCTTAAAACAATTCCGAAATAATGACGAAGATGAAAAAGATTATTTGTCAAGTTACAGAAAAATATTTTTTGACAAAAATATTTTCTTGTAGTGTACGCCATAATTTCTCTAGTTCGAGGAAGATCCTCAGGACATATTAAATTACACAGATAAAATATTTTGTAAAATTGTTCGTAAATGTTTGTGAATTCCTAGTGGAATCTTAAAAAAACGTTCGTAAAAGTTTGTATAATATTTTTTTCACAAACATTGTTCGTGACATGACCACTTGACGAGAATTTGTCATTCTTTTACAAACGTTTGTTCACACATTCTTGTTAGCCTGACAAAACTTTACAAACAAATTACAAAATTTTATGAACATCAGTTTGTAAATCGATTTTTTAAATTGACGAACAAGTGTTTGTAAAAGAACGAAAAATGTTTGTTAAATGATATTGTTACAACCAATGTCTGTTAAAAAGTACAAACTTTTACGAACTTTTAGTGGGTTGTACAATTTATGAGCGTTTCGTGAGTCGTCACTATGAGAGACGTCACTAAATATCGTTTGATAAGTCGTTATAGAACCCTAAGTTTCGATATTGTTTTAACCCATTCCTTACCATGGTATTATACAGTATACGCAAATTGAGTGGTTTTAGATGATTTATTCCAGGGTAATTGATATTCGAGTTTCTATCGGGAATGGATTTTTAGTTACTTTAGTCCTTCAATTACTTTGGAAAAATAGTCCGACAGAGATGGAAATACATTTTGTTGTTCTTTTCTCGCTTCGCGTGAAGTCATGCAAAAATTTTACCCAAAATGGCAGAGGGAAAATTCGACATCCCGTCGAATTTGTTAAAATTGGCCTTCATCCTCTTTCCTGATTTGAATTCTGGTTGCCATTGTGTTTTCTTGGATAGTTACTCTATCTAAATCAATAGAGTTTGTAATGAATTAATGCACAGAATTTAAATTAAGTGGCCGTTAAGACGCGTGTTTGAGGGCGGCTCACCGCGCCCCATAATGGATAAAATTTTTTTCTTTTCAAAAAAACTCATCTATTAACCTATTGGAAACTAATCCCAAAATATGAACATTCTATCTCAAGTATTTCTGATACATTGACTGAATGGGTTAATAATAATGATATTGCTAGCACAACATTTTATGAAGGAACATGGCCTTCCCACAAGGGGATTTCTAGACATGCATTATTATTTTTTTTTCTTGTACGGGATGAGATTGTCAGTCCCATGCCCGTGGAATCAAGTGCAGTGAAGCACACTGGATGCAATCCGAACACATTTAACGCCAGAAAAATTCCTTGTGACCTAAAGCAGATTCGAACCCGGGACACTTGCATCATAGAGCGAGTGCTCTACCACTTGACCCATTGAGTGCCCATGATCTTGTTTTTACTGTTTACAATTCTCATAAAGTTTACATAAAAATCGATGTTTCATTCGTAGAATCACAGCTTTTATAAGCTCACACAATCTTATCACTGTCTCTATCTTGGAATACTTTAAAAGAAGTCTCGTAGGAATGTTGCGTACATTTTCTCCCAAGCTCGGGTTCATACAATATTGAAAGAATCTTTGGATGTTGTGACGCTCCTCGTCTCTCAATTATTCCTTCAGCATGTTTTCCAATGGCTTTTGGTGTCTGTACCTCCTCTTCCGCCCCATGGGTGGGAAATTTTATTATCCCAATCGTGTCGCACAAATGCAGCCAATATTTATGTGCATGGACATGAAATAAAGTATACTTTTGTGACCAATTCACCGTGGTTCATTTATATAAACATCTTACCACTGTCAGATACAGTTATGTCCATTTGCCACTAATGATTTTTAGTATTAATTTTATGATTGCAATTCCCCAAGTCCCAATGGAACAAGTGCTTATTTTCTTCTCTCTGGTCGTCTCTTTTCAAGCCCAAAAATAAGAACTTTCTTTTATTCTATACACAACATACATTTCCCGCCCTTTTTCAATCACCTTTTTCACATTCATTTATCCACACTTGGACGATCTTTGCATCTCGGAGGGGCATGCAATTTATCGCCTTTTGACACGATATTCAATGCACTACTCTATATGACACATTGAGAGAAAAGCATCTTTGCGAGATCTAGTTGAAATGGCATTTCTGGAAACTATTCCATTCATAAATCATCACGTGAATGGAATTGCAGTACTGAAGACTGCACAAGACACTTTGCCATATCTGTGACTGTTTTGAGATTGCTTTTGAGGCATGCTTGAGCATTCATCAGGAGAGAAATGTTGCCACATTCAACGAACTTTTAGATAGGACAATGCTATTAAAATGACGTGGAATTTCAGATGAACTTTGCATATGACAGTGTGGTATTCTAATTTTCTTCTAATGAAAATTGACTTTTAAGGGGGGTCGCTGAAGATCTGAATTCAGTACCTGGAATCGTTTGACCTTTATGTCTTCTACAATATCCATATAAAGAATAGAGGGTGGCCAGGAGCTTTGTTTTGTTGGGTGTGGTTAGGAATCCTCTTTCTGGTCCTCTGGGCGATGCATCACATAGCCATACCATTATAATTGTGATTCTTCGAGGTTATCGCCAATTTTATCCACGCGCATGCTGCCCCTTACATGCTCATTGCGCACCCTATCTTTCAGGATGACTCCCGACTTTAGTATCTGCTAAACATTTACAGTCATAGAGCACTTCGGGACGAATCTTAGTCTAGGTGGTCTGGATCTGGGTATAGCCGGTCTTTCAAATTTAGTAGCATTCTTTGATCACAAGTACACAATCGTTTAGATTAGGAACAAAAAAATGTTAGTCAAGTGATCATGTTACGAACAAAGTTTGTGAAAAATGGCACGAACCTTTACGTGTTTTTGGGTAATACGATTTACGAGCATTTAGTAAATCCCCTGTAGAGATTCACAAACGTTTGCGAATAAATTTACGAAAAAAAATTTTCTGTATAGTAAAAGATTTGTCAAATAAGTGATTTCGGGTAAATGTCCTAATTCAAAACCATTTCCAGACGCTTTAACTTTGACAGAAGATTTAACACATTAAGTTCATATTTTTTTGAAGAGAATTACATAAATTTGCTCCTTGACTTTTCTATAATGTTACTCTTTAGTGAAAATTCTTTAAATACAATCTGAAAACTTCTTAAATACAAGAAAAATACACAAGTTCAAATTGCTTCTATTGGAAACAAATTAATCCAAATGAAGACAAGGGAAATTTTCTAATTGGAGACAAACATTGTAAGTGAAACCGGGACGAAAGGCTTCCAAAACCTTGTTGAGTGGTTCTTGAGTGTAGGATTTGTTCTTATTCCTGGTCTTTTCTCCTTTTCCATCTAAAACAATAAGAAAACCTCTCCAAAAAAATCATATTTCTGGTGTTTCCAATTGAAGCATTTGCAGACACTTCAGAAAAATCCTTTTTGTTTACGAAATAGGTAATTATTTCATTTGAAAACTTCACGTACTGTTAACAATAAAGATTGACACTTAATTTTACATAATTTTGCCAGAATTATTACATAAATGTAAAAAAAAACGAATAGAGAACAATTACCCTATTGTGTTTTTCATTGGAAAACATGGTTAATTGATGAAAAATGCGATGGTGATAAAGTACACTTTTAATTTTTCTGAAAAATTTATAAATTAAAATTTGTGAATATGAATTGATTTTCGCTTTATTTGGAGCAAAATTAACTAAATAACTAAACTGACGTATAGAAAATATATAAATAAAAATTTAATACAGTATTTATCATGGAAAAAAATTATGTTTCCATTTGGAGTAGGGAAAAGTTTCCATTTGGAACAGGTTTTGAATTAGCTTAATTTACCCTACAGCCCTTTACTTCCAATTTTTGTAGCTTTACAAAACTGTTTGCAATTATGCTAAGTTACAATTCAGTTGTAAAGCTACAAATTTTTTTGTAAACTTTTATTTTCTGAGCATGTCATTTATTTATTTGGTCTGATTTCAATAACTTTCCGCTAAAAAGCTTCCTTTAATGAACATTTGAAAATGACTTTTTATGTTTTTTGAAATTATTAATTTTTAGATTTTTTTTTTGTAAAATTGTTTTGAAATGTTTGAATTTGTTTTGAATTCCTACTGCGGACTTACAAAAAGCATGTAAATCGTATGACTCATTATAAAATTTGTAAAAGTTTGTCCATTTTTATTTGGCTGACAAAATGTTATGAAGAAATGACAAGATTTTACGAACATTTCTTCCGTGTTTTCACGAACATTTACGAACTATTTTACGATATATTTTTTCTATGCAAATTTTTTACTGGTCAGATAGGCAAAGAGAAAAAGAAGACTACGAAGAAGTACAAGCCTTATATTCAGTAGTACTTCTTTGTGATCTGTTCCTTTGTCCATCTGAAATAGTGAGGAAATATCAAAGTTAAAAATTGGATTCTGTTCAAAGCTACCCCATTTTAAATTAATTTAAATACTAAATTTACTATTTTTGTAAAATATGTAACTGATTGAAATGTAAGGTTTTAAATCTAAATTAGCAATTAGTAAGTGAATCTGTTGAAAATTTAATTTCTTGACGTTTTTGAAAAGTGGAATTCAAAAGGGAGATGTTACAAGAACTAAAATAGAACATAACATTCCTGCTAATGTAATATCTGTATCCTGTAATTAAATTAATTATTGTTCCAAGACTTTATGAGAAGACAAAGTCGTCAAATATATTTTTTTGCATTATAATAAAAATGTATTCTACTCATTTTCATCTCCTAATGTTACTTGTAATTAAATGCAATTAATATAATAGTTTTATTACATCACTCAATTACACTAACAACATCGCATTTAACAACGTTTATTGCCCTTGCAATCATTTGAATATTTTAAATGTTGAATGGCATATCTTCATGCAAAAAGCTCATTTGTCCATCATCTTGTGCAATTAAGCGACTCCTTTTGATGATTTATTCACAAATGGAAAGCACCTATTTAGTTCATGTTGTCAATGTTTTGCTTTCTTCTTTTGTATTTTATCACAGAAATTCCATTTTCGATTTGTTAAGAGGGCTGATAAATGCTTGAATTGAAATTATAATAGTGCTAAAATTGTTGTGCGAAAGGACACATGGAAGGTGAATGTATTGGATGGAGATGAAAGAAGTGCGCTCGATGATGCGCGAAAAGGGCGAAAATTGCAATAAAATAAAACGGATCCAGAGGAATGATGATTAAATTCAAAATCGCATGCTATAAATTATTATGTGTGGCACATGATATTAATTATGTTTGTGTCATGCTTTTATTTTTTATTTTGTCTTATCTCTCTCCACTATATACTTTCATCCCTCTCTTTCTGCCTCTTCTGATGCAAAAGAATTTAATATCTCAGGAGAAGATGAGGTGTTTGTGTGGCTGACTTTGAGTTGTGGATGATGCTGTGAAAAGTCCAAGTTCTTAACACAACACCCGAAGAAATATCCGTTGAGTCGTAAAACAACTGACCAGTGATAATATAATTACATGTTGTCTGCCATGATTTCCATGTCATATCCTTTTGATCGTGCCCTTTCTCGATAAACAAGTGCAATTTGTTCTCTTCTCAGAAATATATTGGAATATCATGTTGCTAGTCGGATGCGTGTCTCAAAATGCTCTCTTCCAGCATCAAAAACATCTGACCACATGAAGTAAAATAGATTTTGCGCGGGAAATGATAGGCAATAACATGGGGAAGGTATATAGCATTTCAGTGCGGTGTCAATGTTGGGAAAATTATTTGGGACGGAAATAATTAAAAGTGGTTTATTTTGTTGTTGCACAACAAATGCAGCATATTCTAATCACAGTATTACTTTATTTTTTTCCTTACAGACGCATCATCGTCCAACGAGGCTGTACATTTGCAGCAACGACTCAAGAGTCTCAGCACTGAACTCGTGACTCTGCGCAATCGACTCCATGTTGGTCAGACTGCGACCGCCCTGAACTCACCGGCTGCCACGGGAGCTGGAGGGTGTGTTGTGGGGGCCAACAGTGTCAACACTGCCACAACAACCACAGCACCAAATGCTCACTTGAATGGCTCAAGCAAGGTAAAAAGACTATTGAGCTTTTACAGGCATTCTCATTAACTCTTCAAATTTTTCTTTGCACTTTGCATATTGTTTGCAAAGTACAAAGTTTCCCTCTGATACATCATTGGAGCACTGAGAAAAAAATAGGATGCGATTAACTTTTTTTCCTCATAACTAACATTTTTAGGTGTAAAAATATATCAACATTTTTTAATGTTAATTTTATACCTTTTCAAATGTAAAATTAACATGAAAAAGGGTAACTTTAACCCCCAATACACCTAAAAGGGGTAATATTTACACCGATTTCAGATCAATACTGCAGAGTAAACCAATACTGCTCAGTGTTCACTGTGAGAGAAATCCGAAAAAGTCAAAAATAACATTCCGGGAATGTTAATTTTACCCTGCAGTATTGATCCAAAATCGGTGTAAATATTATCCTTTTTAGGTGTATTAGGAGTTACAGTTACCCTTTTTTATGTTAATTTTACCCTTAAGAAGGTGTAAAATTAACATTAAAAATGTTGATATATTTTTACACCTAAAAAGTGTTAAAGTTCTGAGGAAAAAAGTTAATCGCACCTTCTTTTTTTTTCTCAATGAACCTTAATTGATTTTGTTAATGTTCGCCAGTGAAAAAGCTCACCTTAAGATGAACACACTTTTTTTGTCTAGAGCTTTCGGTCTCAGAAGCACCGAAAAAATATAGCGAACAACGGAAAAAATCTCAGTGTGAAAGTACACTGAGAAAAAAAAGAGGATGCGATTAACTTTTTTTCCTCAGAACTTTAACACTTTTTAGGTGTAAAAATATATCAACATTTTTTAATGTTAATTTTACACCCTTTTAAGGGTAAAATTAACATGAAAAAGTGTAACTTTAACCCCTAATACACCTAAAATGCGTAATATTTACAACGATTTAGGATCAATAATGCAGGGTAAAATTAACATTTCCGGAATGTTAACTTTTTTGGATTTCTCTTAGTGTACATTAAATAAGTTTATCATCATCGATAACAAATTTTATGATTTCTGTTGAGTTTTAAGGTGATATTCTTTAAATTTTCATAGGGGTTTCCTTTACTTTTCCAAATTTTCTATGCACTTTGCAAATAATTTGCAAAGTACAGCATTTTAACTGACATCTGCTTTCAATTGACATTTCATTGGAATTTGAATTAAAATTTGTCTTTTTCACAAATTCTTAAAATTGTTCCTAGAAAAATTAGTAGTTCGTGCAGTTTTTATACAAAATGCACTAGCAAACGTAGGACTGTTTTCGGAACGGAGGGAGTATACTGATTTTCTAAGTTTCTTGAAAAGTTCATAGTTGAGACCGAACGGCGGACAAATCTCATGATTATTCTTGAATAAAAAGGGGTGGCAAAGCGTCTCATACTTTGCGAAATGTCCGTACTCGTGACTAAAGATACCCCCATAGCAAAAGAAAGCGGAATAGGAATAACAAACGAAAAATTCTTCGGAATTTTACAGTATTTTTCCTTGAAAAATTCCATAAGAATTTCCCATAATAGGTTCCAAGGAAAATTTGATGGATTTATGCTGGATTTTTTCTGTGGAACATATCCATGGAATGTTCGCGAAATTTATGTGGATTTTTCCAACTAAATAAAATGGAGAAAAAATTAAGCTGTCACATGCACCTCGTGATTTTACTTCCGAATATTAAAGAAATAGCAAAGATCACGGGAATTTTAATAAGTTTTACTGAACTAGCGATAACAAATTACTAGACAATAAAACACTATTTTATAAAAAAGACTTTTTTTTCATAAAAGAGATGTTATACATGTTATATGATATAAAGTAAGTATTATTTTAGGTTGGCGAGCTATTTAATGTAATCACTTCACTATTATGTACACGAAACGCAGTGTCGCATAATTAATTATATTATAATTCGTCGCAGGAGTCACTAAAAGTGTTTGCGGAAGGTTTGGAAATAAAAGAGTGGAAAAAACCATATAAAACCCTACGGAATGATATTGGAAATTTCCATATAATTTTCCAGCTTATCCCGCGGACGTTTCACGTGTGAGTTTCCATATAAATCTTCCGCGGAACACCGCGGAATTCAACGCTGGAATTCCAGTAGTTCATACTTGAAATTCCATGGAGAGCTATGATTCCAATGGAATTTCCGGCTCCAAATTCCATGGAAAACTTAGTGGAATTTTTACGTCAAATTCCGCGGTGTTTTGCAATTTGGACGCTAGTTTTCCACTGGAATTTCCGCGGAATTTTGCTATGGGGACTGTACCTCAAAAGAACTTTCGCATCATTTACCGTTTACCGGTTCTAAACCGATTTCAACCGATTGGTAAATAAAAAAAAATGCTACAAAGTAGTTTTAAGAGTAATAAAATTAATTTTCGGTCAAAAATTAGGTACCGGTTATGAACCGAATCATTACCGGTTCGTAACCGATTGAAATTGGTTTTGGCTTCTCAGGAATTCCAAAACTATTCTTAGAGTCCAAATATGATACCATGCGGTTGAGAAAACCTTTGATCTTAAAATCCGTTATTAAAAATGATTCAACTCCTATTTACTGCTTCTGAGTAAAAAATATTCATGTGAAAGATTTCCCTTTTTCATTTCTTATTGGAATAGGATAATATTGTTGCTATTCTAATGAAAGGTGAAAAGGGAGATATTATTCCTGAACATTTCTATTAGTACATGACTGTTCTCATGTGCTTCTGCAATTGGATAATCGACTTTCCATTTGTGTTTGTTCCTGTCACGACAGTTTGGTGCTCTTGAAAGAAAATGAGGTCTGGGAAAAACAGCCGTGAAAGATAATCAATACAAAAAGAGGTCGATAACGCAGAAGCGCATGAACACATTTAATTTTTCACTAGAATAGGACCATTAGGGTGGAGTCTACACTTATGGATGTTATACACACTTATGGAAAACACAAAAATCTTAAGTTTTTCCGTTAAACACATTTCCAAAAATCAAAAAAAAAATTGTTAATTAAATCATAAACTAATAATTTTATAACTTTTCGAAATGTGTTTTACATAAGAACGTAAGATTTTTGCACGCTGTCCATAAGTGTATGACATTCATAAGTGTAGACTTCACCCTATAGTGCTATTTCTGTGAAAGTAAACAAAATTTTTCGCACTTTACTGTTCTCAAGTGCTTCTGCATTATCGACTTGTCTTTGTGCTGGTTCTTGTCACGACTATTTGGTGCTTTTAGATTAGAACACGGCGAAGACTGGGGAAAATAGTCAAAACAGGAATCAACACATAGAAAAGTCCATAATGCAGAAGCATTTGAGAACAGTAAAGTCCTAAATACCATGTTCAATTTTCACTGTAACAGCACCATTACTCAAGTCAGATTTATATGCAAGATATTCTTTTTTAGCAAAGTAAAATGCAAATCTTTAATCACAACTCTAATCACTTTACATTTCAAATTTGAGTTGAAAGTGAAATTGATTGACATCAAACTGAGGAAAAAGTAAGGTAAAGTACTCTTTATTCGACCGGTTCCTCTATTCAACCGGTAGATTTATTTATTCAATTTAATTATATTTGCTATAATATTTTGTGTATGATCTAACATTAATAGGTCAATTATTCTTTAAATAATACGAATCAGTGACAAATTCATAGAAATTGATGAAATTCACCATCAAATATTCAAAAATTGACCCACCGGTCGAATAGAGGAACCCGGTCGAGTAAGGGTACTTTACCTTATATAGGGTGAAAAGAACGTCTATTGACACTTTTAAGAACTCGTGTCTGTACCATTTGGGATATGAAATTTGAACATCTCTGTTTATAAAAAGCGTTATCTTATATTTTACTAGACACATTAAATAATTTCCAACATTTTGACAAAAGTGTCAATAGGGGTTCCCTGTCGGACAGACGTTCCTCCGAGCCTAGTAAAAAATATTTTGATTAAATTGATAGACTCTTCACTTTGCAAATTTACTTTGCATTTTTTTTAATTTTTGTTTAATTATCCTGCAGATCCACGGAATGTCATCCGGGTGTTTGCCACAGGGAAATAGCGGCAGTGTACCAATAGTTTCACCAAGGAATACCTCAATACCACATCCACTGCCTCACCAAATGCCAGGTAAAATATGTACAGAATTAATGACTCCATTTTTCACAACCATCTCGCCCTCACACTCGAATCCTCTGGCATTTCCATAATTTCACGCGAGTTAGAACAAAAAGTCATTCTCTTGTTCATTGTCTTGAACGAGATTGGAAATTTTGAGAGAATGGCGAAGATTTTCTCTGAAAATTCAACCTTTTTGGCGGTTAGGTAATAGGACACATCAATATTTTGTTCTGCATAAAACCACCAATTTTAGTCTTGTATGTTGCACTTTTAATGTACCTCGTGAGACATACTGTTTTCTGCCTTATATTGTGGTCAAGAAGTGCACTTATTATTTTCATACGAAATATATATTGAATGGAGAGGATAAGGAGGTGAAAATCCAGTTTTTCAGAGTGCGCAATTTTGCCAAGAAGGCAGCGACAGAAATTTAATCCAGTTCACTTAACTCGTGCCCATAAACTCTCCAGCCTTCCACTATAAATCACTCGACTATTTTATTGTTGTTTTTGCTGGGCAACACATAGACTTTGGGATACCATTTACAAACTTCATCCAAGTACTGGCGGATATCGGTGCGATTTATTAAATTTTCTTATGTAGCATTGGGGCAAGAGATGGTGGAATATTTAAAGCACGTCGGAGTGTTTTGAGTATCATTGGCGCATTCAAAGTACTTGTAAATATACTTTGTGTGTGGCTCAAAATGCGATATTATGCAATTTGTGTATTTTATGTTGAATAAAATTGGCATTTTCATGTTTTTATCGGCTCAGACGAAACATAATTGATGGTGGAGGACAGTGATGATAAATTACGCGTAAGTCTGCTTACAATTACTTAGGCTTTGCTTTTGGACTTTCATCTGCAATTACCGGGCAATTTCTGATCTCGTAATCTTGCCAGTTTATTGAATGATACGTTTATTGAAAAGGAAAAATATAACAGACACAATTTCAGTAGTCTTAGTACAAAGCCCATTTGTCTGACATAATTGAAATAATTCCATGGCTTTTATTGGAATAAAAGACACTCTTTATTTTACTGGATAAATTCTTGTGAAGGTATCTTAAAGAATAGTAAAAAAAAATGGATAGAAAGATAAGACGACTTAGGAAGTTACGTTATCAATAGGGGTATTCTGTAACGTTATGACAATGTCATATGACAAATTTTCGTGATATATGCAGCAGCAGGGCAATATTAAAGCCCACTGAGCATCGAATGGCCCAGGAAAGAAGTTCTATGAAGCTCTTAAGGTGTCTACACATTGGGAGCAATTTTCGTCAAAAATTGCGTTTTTGACAGAAATTTGACGTTTCCCCCTACAACGCTGCAGGGAATTTCCTTCAAAAAAGAAATTTTTGGCAAAAATTTCTCCCAATGTGTAGAGGCCATTAGTACCGAATTTTTGATTAACTTTTCCGAATTTACCATTTAAATTTTTTAATAATAAGTTTTAATAATAAACGATAACAATAAACGATTAATAATAAATTTCTCCGTGTAAAAAAATTGCATACATTTAGGGGTATTTCAAAAATTTATTTGACAAATCAGTTTCCAAAGGTAGGCAAACATGCATAATTGTATTTAAGTAATCCCGCCAAGTGCATAATCCTACTATTTGTAGTAGTAGGGGAAACTGGGACAAAACTTGTCAAAACGCATATTTAATATTTAATTCTTTCACGAGCTCTGAGAAAACTTAAACGTTTTATAATGAGCATATTCTTATGGGAAATTTACTGCTCTACAACATGCAGAAGACTATTTTCGTCTATCTCGAAAGAAATGTGATTTATGAATCATTTTCTAAAAGTCGATTTTGTGGAAATTCTCAAAATTGCTGGGGAAAACTTTGTCAGTCTTCGGATAATTTCTGACGTTTTACTCTCGCAAACGTTAAAATTAAACGTTAAAAAGGCACTTTTATTTGAAAATCAAAAAAAATATTTTTTTCAAAAACGGGAAATCGAAAAATTTTGATTTTTCAACTGTTTATAAGTATTGTGGAGTACAATATTCCCTGAAAAATTGAACTCAAAATTTTGAGTTTAACTGGTATTTTTCCTTTTTTGAAAATGTTGTTAAAATTTGAATATTTTTTTTAAAAAAATAAGCGCAAAAGTGGAAGCTCGCCTTTTCATGGAATGTAGTACTCAATGTTACTGATCAACAGCAAAAAACTGAAAATTTTTGAGAATGGGGTTTTTGAGAAAAATTATTTTTTAATTTTTTTCAAAAAAGAATTAAAAGACGGTTACAAAAAAACTTGAGCAGATAATACGAAAACAAATATATCGTTTTAAAGAGTATAAAAATAATCTTTCAAATAAAAAAAAGAGTAAGAAAAAATCTCAACCCGTTCGCGAGATAGAGCATTTTGAAATATTTGCCAAAAATCTCAATTGACGAATGAAGCGCGAGACGCCATCTTTGACGCCATGTGTCTCCAGCCAGGAATTTTTTTGGGCGAAAAAAATAGGGGTATATTATTTTATCGTGTACTTTAACATATGTAAAATTCAAAAACATCTAAGACCATGAATCTGCGATTTGCGATTTTCTCGGTCGTCTTGAGATGGATCGGCCCTCTATGATGCGAAGAAAATAATAAAATCAAAGTTTTAAAATGCATTTAAAGTTGAACTATTTCTTAAGCATCCAACTTTTCAAAATTTTCTAAATTAAGAAAAATAATAAAATTTTTGAGGTTTTTTTTTAATGAAAATTAAGAAGTTATTAATGACAATATCTGTGGAGACAAGAAATATATACTTTCATGACTTTTGTATAAGCTCCGCCCATTTGGTAATATTGACACCACCCAAATATATAATTGTGTCTTCTGTCTTGGAAGATCTTTGTAATGCCAAGAAGTGTATAGTTTTTTCTTTTTTTTTTTTTAGAAAATATCTATTATACATTTATAATATTTTGCATTATTGGACAGATTAAGTAAGCTACCGCCAATATAATTTTAGGTCACGCCCACTTCAAGAGATACGACAAACTATTTTTATTATATTTTACAATGCATAATTAATGAGAAATATTGCACATCTTGGATAAGCCACACAAAAGATTGCTTTGGGCGGGGCCAAAAGTACCTATTTCACTCTATTCAGACAAAATTTTGACCCTGCATGGAATCTTCTTCAGTGCATTAAAGTACCAAGGAGAACAATTGTCAAACTCACTAAGAACACTACTTTTCGGCTTCAATTGAATTTCCAACTGGTCATAGATGAGAGGCCGTTAAAGGACAAAAGCAAGCGGTAGTGTTCCTTTTGAGAGTGACAATTGTTTTCTTTGGTACTTTGAAGCCTTGAAGAAGATTCCATTCAGACTTTATCGATAAGAAAAGCTAGAAATCTATTACAGTATCAAACTCCATGACTTAGAGAAATAATAGCCACGCCCTCTATGATATTTAAATAATTTTTTACATAAATTTATTAATGCAAATGTTAAAACAATTAATAACAATATCTTTGGGGAGAGAGGAAAAATATATTATTACAGAATTTCTGAAACTCCACCCATTGTTAATATTGGCTCCACCCTAGTCCCCGGCGAGTGGCCTTCAAAGTTGAAGCCTATTTCTTACTTTCACATACAAATGCGTATAGGAATTTTTCTGCACTCGTGATCGTTATGCTAAATATTTAAAAAGTGAGAGGTTTTTCCGTATTATAAGGTACCTTTCCGTACGGATGGATAAATATACTAAATTTTTGTTTAAATAATTTTTTTCCTTGGAGCACCGTGTGCTGAGTCCGATATCAATTTAGGAATTGGCTTCAAATAGCTCCATATAAGAAGGCCAACTTGCCAGGCGCTTGGCTCCACCCAAATCTGTAAACTGTATCTTTCGTCTTTAAATATTGTTAAAACTAAAAATTAAATTAAAGTGAAGTTAAACATCATTGTAATTTATTATTCATTAAATATGCAACAATTTTAACTCTATAGCTTTGACACGAAAGGGGCGTGGCCTAAAAATACTTCTTGATAGAATTTACTCAGTGACCCCAACTATGCTTCCTGCAAGTTACATAATTAAAAAAAATTGAAAAATATTAATAATGAATTCAGCCCAAGTATTGACTAAATAAATACTCTTCTTTCCGGACTAGAACTATATTAAACAGATCGTTTTCTTTATTTTTGTCTCAATAAATTAAAGTTGTATTTCTTTTAACTGTGTATTAATTTATGTGCAATCCAAATAGGACCCTCCCAGAGAAAGATGTGGGATGGTAGTCTCAAAAGTCACCTTCCTCAAGAAGAAGTAAAAATTTATCAGTTTAGTGGCTTTTATGCAAATTAAGTGGGTCACATATCAAATTAATTAATGGTCACTTTCGGATTGTCGGCGCGATTCTCCTCGGACAATTCATTCAATGTGAATGTCATCATATCTCAATTCGGAGAGATGCCTCTTGCATCCACACCATCATAATCCGATAAGATTTATGCGCAACAGTCGAAATTCACGGGCAGAAAATTTGCAGTTCAAAGAACTCGCTTGTCCGGGGCTTGTTTTAAGACAAGTCCAGCAAGAGAGACAGTTTATATTTAAAAAAAAAAATTGTGTCTCGGCAGTAAAGTATGCTGGTACCAAATGCCTCTCTTCATCCGCAGACATTCCACAGAACACCTCACCAAGACGCGGACTTATCGATGCGCCGTCGCTCAAGATGAACGGATTGGGAGGCGGCGTAACAGGAAGTCCGGGAACGGCAGGAATCTTGCCAGGACTCCATTTGTCCACCAATGCCATCACACCTGCCAAGAAGCTCTCACCCATCGAGATGGAGGATCTCATTCACTTGCCCGGTCCCCTCACTGAGGATGCCGTCATGAAGACTCTCCAGGCGAGATTCGGGGAGAACAAATACTTTGTGAGTATCTTTATAGACTTTCAGACTTTCTAAAGATTCAGACAATATCTAAAGAGCAATTTAATTTATTGGCAAAATCAGTGATCATAAAAAATTTATTGCTAATTTAGAAGAGTTGGAATTGTCTTTTAAACCTTATTAGAAAATCAGAGTTAACCTTTTAGGAAGCGACTAAGCTTATTAAAGGTTTTCCTAAAAAAGTTTATTTGCTATACATTCTAATTTTTTTATTTAGTAACATTAATTTTGTGGGGAAGTGGGGTACCTTTGAAACACCTTAAAAATAGGTCTTTTTCGTTCTATTTTTAAGTGGCACTGAGGCTTATTATTATGTAATTTAACTTTACATTTGGTACCAAAATCGAAAAATCGATTTAAGCATAAGGGGTAATTCATCGAGTAGTACTTGACCTAGTAAGGTTGAGTAACTTAAGAAACAAGTGAGAACATTGGTACTTTCAGGCCAAAAAATCATTAGGGTAAAATGAATTAATTTGGAACCATTTACAATTTGGGACATTTGAGATTTTTTCTCTATTTCAGAGATTCAAAAGGAAGAAAATCTGTTCTTCTCTTCTTAATCATCTTTTTCTTCTATTTCGCGGTATTTGTTTTCTCTTTGTTCATCTGAAACAGTGAGAAAATCTCAAGTGTTCCAAATTGTAAATAGTTCCAAATTACCTCATTGTACCCTAAGTAACTTTTGGGAACACTTGAAAACTCATGGCAATGCTTTAGAAACACAAGGAATACTAAAAGACTGAAACGGTCTTCAAACTAGAGGTTTAGCTCAGTCCCTGAAGATTTCAAAATCCTAAATAACCAGCAATTTTATTACTTTTATGACCTAATAGGTCATTCCCCAAGCAGCAATTTTTTCTTAAAATAGTCTTGTAGAATTTCCTAAGTGAGACACTATAGAACTAAAAATCTTTTTATTTGCTTATAACGCTCTTACTTCTATCACTGAGATTACTATAAGTAAAGTGGCGCACTCTTAAGGATCTTAAGAGCTGCTATAGGAATTTCAACAGAAAATTTTCACTTTAAGTCTTTTAAAAGTGCACTAGAAGACTTGTCTAATACTTTGTTCTATAAGGCAGCTATTTTGCTTCTCGGGTCGTCTTTAATAATCCAATCCCAAGCTACATTTTTCCAAAAAGATTGTAATTGACAAAAAAAATTTAAGCAGTTAAGCCATGTGGCTAAGGTTTAGGTCTGAAGCCCATATAAGGAATCCAATAAACCCAGTAAGAATTCTTATAAACCTGTCAGAAATACTTGACATTTAACTTTAAAACTCTTGGAAACGCTTTAAATCCCGAGGACCCCCAAATATCCACGAAAAATGCTACAGACACTTGTGGAATACTTAGGAACAGTTTTGATAATTGAGAACCTGATAAACCCTTAAAAATTTATAGATAATTATTTTTCAAAAAATCTTAGGGAATCTCTGTGGACACAGAAACTACGCAAGGGCTACTATGGGGAGCTCATTGAATATTTGAGAACCCTTGGGAACACTTAGTAATTTAAAAAGAAACACGGAGAAGTCTTGAGAAACCTATTGAGCAGATTTGGGAACTCAAGACAAATTATTAGAAATTTAAGACACTTTTACAAACAATTAGAAACTTATATATAATTATTGTTTTGAAAAATCCGACTGATTTGAGTAAGTGTGAAATTGTTGTACAAAAATTTTTATTTTGAAAAGAAAATAAAGAAGAATCTCTTTCTACTCCAGCCAGTGATGAAAGCTTGGAGACCGAGCCGAAAGCTTTGGAAAGGATTGTCGTTTTTCCAAGAGTGACTCGGTTTCACCGGCGATTTCCGGTTCCCTTCTAGTATATATAATTATTTACAAAAAAAATCATAGGGAGTCTCTGAGACCATAGAAACTACACAGGGATTACTATGGGGAGCTCATTGAATATTTGAGAACAGTTGGGAACACTTAGCAATTTGAGAAATACACGGAGAACTTTTGGTTACCTTTGAAAACTATTATGGGAAATTTAGGGAAATCCTTATAAACCTATTGAGCAGATTTGGGAACTCAGGACAATTTATAAAAAAAAAATTAAAACACTATTTAAACCTGTCAGAAACTCAATTTTTTAAAAAAAAATATTGGGAATCTCTGCGGACACAGAAACCTCTCGGGGATAACTATGAGGAACTCATTAAGCATTTGAACACAGTTGGGAACAGTTAGTAATTTGAAAACTCACGGAGAACTCTTCGTAACTTTCAGAAACTACAATGAGACATTTAGTGGAAATCCTTATATAGAATAAATAATTTTGGCTTACTACACGAGTTAATGAAAGTTATTATTTTGAGTAAATTACTATCCGCGACAATAACGTTCTTAGTGTTAATTCATCGAACTCAGGATGTACTAAGTATTCTAGTAAATATTCTTAAGGTAAATTGGGTCGTAAAATTTATTTTAAAATCATTAAATTTTAAAATGTAAAAAGATGTTTTCATAGGTTTTCTCATACTCAAAAAACTTATAATTCTTTAGTATATCATCCCAAAAAATGCGTTCACCTTGAATTTGATGCAATTTTCAGGAGCTGAAGAGAGAATATGAGAAAATTTGTGAATGATCCCCAAAGTATCAATTGGAATCTTCTGGCAATTGCATTTGTGAATGCCAAGAAGTTGAAGTTGGGGCCTGAAAAAAAAGCTCCCTGACGAGATGGGAGAAAAATAAATCAACATGATTGAATTAAATGAAACTGATATTTTAAAAGTACCGCACAAAAATTGCGTGTTTCAACCATATTATTTTCCATCTTTTGCCATCGTTTCTTCGCCTCGCACAAAATTTTCTTTTCCTGTTTTTCGAGACGCAAAGTTTAAGAAAGTTAAAAAGTTACACACAAGAAAAAAATAAGAGTTAACCTTCCTGTCTTCTTTTTCATGAATCAAATATGATTAAGGAAGATGGGGAGGGCTGGCCCGAAGAGTCGATTGAGGCGGAAAAAAAGAAGTTAACTGACGGTGCAAAAGGCCAAATTTGGTTTTACTGAATAATTTTGTAATAACTACCATCACCCTATATGGACAGACAAATTTATTTTGGCCCAGGGAATGCTTTTTTTTTTTTTGAGCATGGTATCAGCATCACACGTGAAATTTTGCTGCTTCCTGAATTTCTTTATTTTCCCCGGGAGAATGCTTGAGTACATTTTGCTGGGCATGAACTAATTATTCCCTCGTGGTGGCAATAAAAGATCACCAAAGAAGTACTTTTCAACTTGGCACAAATATTCGACCAAGGGGGAGATATCTAAACAGAGATTAATGTTGTGAAGTTACTTTTGCAGCGATTGTGTTTGACTTATCGCGGTAATTTACAATATCCATAAAAAATTTGAATTTTTAATAATTCAATAATTAAATTTTGCAAAAGATAATAATAAAAAACCAGGGAATTAACAGAAATTGATGTGTTATCAGAGAGGGAAACTCCGTCCGGATGCGATAAAACTGTTCAAACAAGATCAAAAACTACCTCTTCTTCAAGAACAATATGACACATCTACCACCTACATTACATTAAAATTTTAATGTGATTCACATTAATTGTCGCTTGTGAGCGTCCAAATATGTTATTTGTGTCTTTGAGTCACTTAATATTTGGGGTTTTTCTTTTTATTGATAAATAAGTGGACTTGGCCTGCAAAAATAAGTTTAAATTTACCTAAAGCATAAATATTTTTCACATTAAAAAATTAAAGAGAAAATCGCATTAATTTTTCGCATTAATGCTATAAATCAATTTATATCAAATTTTGCAGGCCAAGTCTACCTTTTTATCAACAAATAGATCAAATTTTGAATATAAAATGGTTCAAACACACAAATTACACATTTGGACTCTCACCAGCGACAATTAATGTGAGTCATATTAAAATTTTAATGTGCAAGTGTGATAACATAGTTAGAATGCTAATCTTATAGTCTTCATCCAGTAATGCTTCCAGATCGGTGCAAGGAATAGTTTTTGGTCTTTTTGTTGTATGTCTCTCTAACAAAATGACGTGCTTTACTTGATTTTTTTTTAAAGTTCAATTGTGCAAGAGGCACCAGTTAAATATTTGTAACTTTAACAAATATTTTATTGAATTTCTATAACTATTCTGCAATGAAAGTAAATACTTTGAATTTAAATATTAATTACAGTGCTGTACTTTTTAACAAGATTCTGTATTTTTTTAGAAATTTGTAATTTTAATAAAACATTAATAGAGCATTAAAAATAATTATATAAATGTTTGTTTTAACAAAATATTCATCGACTGATCATTAGACAGTCGCGAAATTCAAGAAATATTCATGATGGAAATTAACGGATTATCACAAAATTTCTAGATATTACCCCCTTGTCTGCACCGTATGTAAATCACTTCTTAAACCAGTTAATAAAAATAAATAAATAAGGCCTAAACAGCGAAATAAAAAAATGTACATTGAACATTGGGAAGAAAAACCCCGCGGGGGATATCAAAATTTTGCTTCTCATTTCTCTTAAGCCTCTGGAGCTTTTTTTTATGTTGTCCACCCAACAGTCCGAACTACTTCTTTCCCAAAAAATCTTTGCATAGACTCTCAAGAGGCTGTGTTAACTTCTAAATCCGTCAGCTTTGAGGCATTATTTTTTTTTTCACAGTCTCTCTTTGGCTTTTCATTTCTTTCACAATCTCTCTTTTTACCAATAGACAAGACCCCTCAAGTTAATCTTGCAATAACGAGCTTTTTCCGTTACTTCACAAGCTTCAACCGCAATATTGGGCCGTGTTATTTTAGTAAGAAACGCGTGTACACTTTATTGGTTTTACCACTTTGAGGCCTTTTGACAAATACTGAGCAAAAAAAAATTATTTATCTTTTTACTTCTTTCACAGACCAAAGAAATTTGAATTAAACTATCAAATGGCTTGTTGAATAAAATGATTTTCTGTGAGAATTTGGCAGAGGCTGGATAAGTGCCTATGAGTACCAAGAGGCTATTCATTGAAGCCAAATTGATGCTGTCTATTTACAGAATATTCCAGATAGTATTTATTTACAAATAAAAAAAACTAAAATTATTGATTTTGCGAGATTTATGCAATTTAGAGAATTCCAGGAACCCTTTATCGATTAATTTGTATTGAATCCCACTTATTTTCTGCCCAATACCACAGTTTTCTTAACATTTAGTCAAAATTTGGTATTGCTCTAATATATGGGATTAATTTAATTATTATTTTAGAGGATTCTGGCGTGAATCCTAAGCAAATACAAGATTGAAGATTGAAATGAACTTTATAATTTTAGAACTGTTTTGTAGAATTTTATTGAATTAAATTTAGAACACTATCTCATAAATTTTTAGCACTGCATTGTGGGATTGACGTTAGGACAATATGGGATTGCATTTCACTTGTTTCAGTATGTCATGGGATGTATTTTAGAATATTCTATGATTATCAGCTTTTTAGTACAATTTGGGATTGATTTTATAACTCTGATCGTGCTTTAGTTCAATATGGGATTGACTTTAGAACGTAATAGATTTATTTAGTTAGTGTTTTATTTCACCGTAAAATTGCTTTTAATTCCCCGTGGAAATATTTTTAGAACATTAGCCATAATCAATATGGAAATATTTTTAGAACAAAGTTATAGTGAAATAGTGTTTTAGCACATTGTGGGATTGACTTTAGAAAATTTTAGGATGGCTTTTTAGTCCATCTTGGGATTGATTTTAAGGCATGATTAAATTGTTATTTTTTTAGTTCGCGGTGGGATTGACTTTAGAACGTGTCAGATTAGGGTGCTGTTTTAGCACATCATTGGATAGATTTTAGAACATTGTGGGATTGCCTTTTATTGTATCGTGAGATTGATTTTAAGACACAATGAGATTGTGTTTTAATGTCTCAATATGAATTTTATAATATTCTATTTTTATTAGCTTTTTACTACAATCTGTGATTGATTTTATAAAGCTGTAAGATTGTACCTTAGTTCATTGTGGGATTGACCTTAGAACGTAATGGATTTATTTAGTGTTTTATTTCACCGTGGAATTGATTTTTAGTTCCTTGTGGCAATATTTTTAGAACACAATGGAATAATGTTTTAGCACATCATGGAATTGATTTTAGAACATTGTGGCATTGCTTTAAGTTCCTTATGAAAATGATGTTAAGACATAATGGGATTGTGTTTTAGGCCACCATGGGATTGATCTTAGCATGTAGTAGATTTGGTTAATTTTTGAACCGTTTATTCACATTATTGGATAGATTTTAGAACATTGTGGGTTTGCTTTTCTTTACATCGTGAAATTTATTTTAAGACATAATGGGATTGTGTTTTACTTCACCGCGGGATTGCTTCTAAGTTTCTCGTGCCAATCTGCCAATATTTTTAGTACATATTAACATAATGTTTTAGCACATCATGAGATTAATTTTAGAGCATTTTGGGATTGCTTTTTAGTCCATAATGGGACACATAATTAAGACATAATGAGATTATGCTTTAGTTTACTTTGAGATTGACTTTACAACGTAATACATTTGTTTAGTGTTTTAGTACATCATGGAATTAATTTTAGAACACAGTGGGATTGCTTTTTTATCGTATGGGATAGATTTTGAGACATAATGGGATTGTGTTTTACGTCACCGTGGGATTGGTTCTTACTTGTGCCAATCTATCAATATTTTTAGAACATAATAAAGTATTGTATTGACATATTATGAGATTGATTTTAGAGCATTTTGGGATTGATTTTAATACGCAATGGGATTGTGTTTTACTTCACTTTGGGATTGACTATCACGTAATAGATTTTGGTTAGTGTTTTAATACATCATGGGATTGATTTTAGAACCTTTTTGGGATTTTGCTTTAATTCACTGTGGGATTAAATTTAAATCCAAATGGATTATTTAATATTTTATTTCACCGTAAAATTTCTGTTAAGTTCCTCATGGCAATATTTTTAAACTATAACAGAATAATGTTTTAGCATATCACGAGATTGACTTCAGAATATTTTAGAATTTCATTTTAGTACATCGTGGGATTGATTCTAAGGCTAATGGGATTGTGTTCAAGTTGACCCTGAGAATGATTATAGAACGTAATAAAATTGTTTTGTTTTTTACTTTATTGTAGTACTACTTTTTAGTACATCGTGGGATTGATTTTTAATACACAGTGGAATATCAGTTTAGCACATCATGGGATTGATTTTAGAACATTGTGGGATTGCTTTTAGTGCATTGATTTAAACACATAATGTAATTGTGTTTTAGCTTACCGTATGATTGACTTCAGGACACTATGAAATCGACTTTAACGATATCGTGGGATTGCTTTTTATTATTCTTTGTTGTATTCATCTGCTAGAAAAGTAACTTTTTTTAAATCAATTTCACCTGTGCTAAAATTATTTTCAAAATTTTCAAAAGTTTATGCTCCGAAACTATTGAATATAAAATACAGTAATAAAAAAAGGTAAAAAAGCAATCCCACATAAACTTAAAATCAATCCCAGAAATTTATTAGCACATCCCCAGATTTTAAAATCAATTTCTCATAGATTAAAGATATTTTGGGATAGTTGTGGGATTGAATAGATTAAGTTTTTGGTATTAATTTTAAAGTCTGTGGTATTGATTCTTGGTAATGTTTAATTATTTTTCACTAATCACTGTATTCGTAAAATATTCCCAACATTCTTAAAAGTTGTATTCAGTACTCGCCAGTAGTGGAATACCCCTTGCAGCATTGCCTTTAAAAGTATTCTCAGTTAAGAGTTCATAAATTAATTTGAAATTTATTATGCGGACAAATGAGTAAATTGCCCAGAAATGTTTTGAAAAGTGCGAATAATTTGGTAATTGACAAAAAGGCGAAGACAACAGCAAAAACACTACAAATTCGTGCCTCTGCAAAAGAGTATTCATTATAATTTCCACACAACTCTTTGGGGCATGTTTTCAAAGTTGTTTGATGTTTCCGAATTCAAATCACACCTTTTTTTTGGGATCAAAATTGCACATAATTCGTGAATTAATTGGGACTCGCTTCTACGCATATTGAATGTGAAGAAATGGGCTTTTTGGGGTAAAAACCCGAAGCCCATTGATTTTCACGAAAGCACCTCATTAAATCATTCTGAGACAATTTGTTCAATTTATTGTACAGTAAAAATGCTTTCGAGCCATTTAGAGAAATTCTCTTATTTTCTTCTTAAGTTCAGCAATAAATCACAGAAATAATTATCAATTGAATCAATTTTTCATAATGCCCATTGGGATAATAATTCATTAGTGATAGCTGATCGTAAACCTTCAATATGATCACTTTTTGCCCCAATAAATTCCTATCTAATGAAATGTGGAAAAATTTACAGTGTTACAGGAAATTCTCAATTCAATACATATGCCATTTGTACATGAGAAATATTGCTTATCATCAATTACATCGATATGATTAATTTTGTCATGTTAACTCTGCAAAATTCACATCGATTTCCTTACTTTTATTCACATTGACGTACTTTGAATTGAACTTAGTGTGTTTAGAAAGAAATTAATCCGTTAAAGTCAATGGTTTAGAGATAAATCATGCGGTGAATGTTTAGTTTTGGGGGTTTCGCAATGCTAAGACGGCTGGGGACTCAAAAAATTACTCATACTCCCTTCAAAATTAATTGTAGTTCTGATGGCTTTGAGCAATGAAATAAGTTTAATGAATATTAAGAATCATTTCTCCATTTACTCTCTGTTTGTCTAATTTAAAACAAAAAGAAAATAGGTTTAATTTTTGAGGTTAGGTATTGATAAATTCCAGAATTGAAGAATATAAATAAGGCATGAAAAATAAACTAACTTACCTCTGAAATGAACGAATTAATAACAAAAAATATAACAAATTTCAAAATTTTAAATTTTATATAGGGCAAGAACACACCGGATGACCGGATCGGAATGTTAAGAGACATGGTCGATATCTAGTTCAAAGTATGAGGCTCAAAATACTATTTGGTAGTTTTGTGTATGATAATCGGAATATTAGTGCACCATTAACTATACGGGAAAGCGTGCTACTTTCGGACCGTTCAAGCTTCGGGCAATTCAATTTTTTCTCTATGATCCTTAAATTTGAGGCATTGGACTAGACTAGACATTAAAATATAATATTATAATAGGCCAAATTCATTTATAACACATTGAAAAAAATGATTTGTGCGAAGCATAAATCGTCCGAAGGTATCGCGCTTTCCTCTATTTATGCATTTTAATGTTAAAATTTTACAACAAATTAAAAAAAAACTAGAAAACCTGGAACTATGTTTTCTATACCTCAGATCGTCATGAATTTAGTCAGGTGGTTCACGAAAAATTGGTTTTGTATATTAAATCTGATGGAATGTACAGCATTTTTGTGCGAGTTAAATGGTAAAAAATGGATAATAATGTTTAAAAATTCATTTGAATTGGTGCAACAATATGGCAATAACCTGACGATCCGAGGAAAACTGCTGATCGCTGGTTTTCTTCCCTTATTTTTATTAAAAACAAGGGTGTGACATTAGCTCTGAAAAATGAGACCGGTTTTAGTGTAATTTATTTCCTGTTTTTGTACACATTTTACGAGATATCTCAAAAACTACGTAGGCTGCCAATTTAGGGTTTTCGGTTGCCTCTTCGTTATTAAATTGGCATTTATATTGTACTAGTATTTTTTGCTAATTCATTCTACAATGACAGAAAACAGCTAATAAACTCAAAAGTTTTTTCGGCTCGCTAGAAACATATGGGAAACATAGGGAATGTCATGCCCCTGATTAAAAATGTGCAATTTTTTTAGGGATAAAAAGAACATAACCTTATATTTCAAAATAACTTTTTGGTTATGTTGGATTAGCAGCAAAATAAGCAAAATAAAATAAAAAATTTTTTACTAAATTTTCCTGCACGATTTACAGGTTCTTTTGAAAAGTAAGGTTATGTTTTTAGACTAAATATAAAAGCTTGATAGGGAAAATTAAATAGAGAAAAATGCTATCCTATTTGCATTTTATTAAGGGCTCTACACACTTGAAGCATTCTTAAAAATGTTCTTTTAAAGAAAATTTTTCCTGTCATGTGGACGGAAACGTCATTTTTTTTTTTTAAAAGCAATTTTTGAAGAATATTATTTCTAGTATGTAGACTCTATTAGTTACATTAAATAAATTTCGATATTTTGATAAAAGTTGCAATATAGGGGTGTTCTTTGTCAAAAAAGTGTTCCTTCGGCAATAAACTGGGTTTAGACTAGGTCTAACAACGCAACATAACCTCTTTTCTCGAAACATATAAAATATTTGCTCAATTTTGCTCATTTAGCTGTTTATTGTCCAGCCTAAGCATACAATTATTTCAAAATGTGAGGTTATGTTTAGCCCTAAGAGATAACTTA
This sequence comes from Phlebotomus papatasi, assembly GCF_024763615.1. Taxonomy (NCBI): domain Eukaryota; kingdom Metazoa; phylum Arthropoda; class Insecta; order Diptera; family Psychodidae; genus Phlebotomus; species Phlebotomus papatasi. The sequence continues at coordinate 85,454,953 of NC_077224.1, read as the reverse complement.
AACACATTTTTAATACTTTTGCTTATTTAAATATGAAATTTTTAGTGCAGTTTCAACAAATCTTACCTTGAAATTCAGTTAATTCACATCTTTCCCATTGAACTGGCACAATTTATTTTATAAATGTTTGTTTTTTTTTATCCGCTGCAGAATTAATCAATATACTGGGAAAAGTGCTTCGCATGAAGTTCCTGAAAAAATATATGAATTCTTAGGTTCCTCAAGTTTTCCGCGTTCTCTGAAAAATATAAGGGTTTATTGTGTATTCCTCTGTGAGTTTTCTGAAAGATGTATGGATTTTGTTTGGGGTTTTCCGGGTTCTTTAAAGGATTCCGCATGAGTTCCTTGAAAAATGTATGGGTTCCTCGACTTCTTCGAGTTGCTCGCGTTCTCTGAAAAACATAGGGCTTCCCATGAGCTCCCTGAATAATATATTGATTTCCCGGGTTTCTGAAGTTCCCCAAGATCCCGAAAAATGTACGGGTTTCCCGTGAGTTACCAAAGAAAATGTAAGGGGATTCCAATTTCCCTAAAAAATGTACAGGTTCCTTGATTTCTGTAAGTCCCTTGCAGGGGCCCATCACGCCTAGTAAAGAGTGAAGCTATTTTTCACTTTTCCTTGAAAAAATGTTACACATATTGCACCGCAACTTAAACAAATTCACTCGTAGTTCTTGTATTATTTCGGCAAACATTATGAAATACGTATTTTTAGATAGGTTTTAGTGCACGATTTCGAAATATATCAGACTTATAAGTCAATTCTGTTTAGGAAAAAACTTGCCAATAGTCTTCAGTGCTTCTATGCAAAAATGTATGGAAAAATGATTCCCTGGTCCCTTGGGTTCTCCATAGATTTCCCTTACCATATTCCCTCATGTTTCCTGAAATAAGTTACCCCTCGGTGTCAGAGATTTTTTGACAACTTCAGAATTTTTTTAAGTATTGGAAATAAATTCTTTAAATTTATAGTTTACCCTTACGAAATCGATGAGTTAGTCATTAAGGAATAGGAATTTGTCTAAAAATTCTTCTTTTATCTTTATTCTATTACAATTATTTAAGTTTCTTTCCATTCTATTGCTGTTAAGGCACGGTATATCGGTTAGGATTGCCATATAGCATTATCATGTCTTGAGGATTTTACAGATTTCAATTTCTCGCATGATTCATTTGATTTAATTTCACATAATTGAAAAATTTTTCCAACAGTTGAAGAAAAAGAATATTTTAAACTATGACAGGGAGTTGGAAAACATTTAATTTGAATAAATAAATAAACTAAATAAATGTGTCATTTTGAAATTGTCAAGTGTTAATGTCAATTTTGACAGGTTTGACATCTCAATATCGTTTTTTTTTATTGATTTCGGAATAGAAAAGGATTCAAATCGCTTTCCTGCAAAATTTGCCTACTGGAGTTATTCGTTTCTTATTCTGAGTGGTCGATATTACAAGCTTAAAATGTTAAGCTCTTAAAATGCAAACTGAAGCATTTTTAACAATTCAGAGAATTATAGAAAATTTCATAAATTTCTTACACACTGAGAAAAAATAGAGGGTGCGATTAACTTTTTTTCCTCGTAACTTTAACACTTTTTAGGTGTAAAAATATATCAACATTTTTTAATGTTAATTTTACACCTTTTTAAGGGTAAAATTAACATGAAAAATGGTAACTTTAACCCATAATACACCTAAAAAGCCAGAGGGGTGACATTAGCTCTCAAAAATGCGACCGGTTTTAGTATAATTTTTTCCCTGTTTTCGTACACATATCACGAGATATCTCCGAAACTACGTAGGTTGCCAATTTAGGGTTTTCGGTTGCCTCTTCGTTATTAAATTGGTTTTTATTTTGTATTAGTATTTTTTGCTAATTCGTTCTTCAATAACAAAAAACAGCTAATAAACTCAAAAGTTTTGTCGGCGCGCTAGAAACATATTTGAAACATAGGAAATGTCATGCCCCTGTAAAAAGCATAATATCTACACCGATTTCGGATAAATAATGCAGGGTAAAATTAACATTTCCGGAATGTTATTTTAACTTTTTCGGATTTCTCTCAGTTCACCAAAAAAATTTGAAACTGTGCTGTTTCCATCGCAAATGCGCGATCTACCTATTAAAATTTCAACATAATTTTCATATTAGAGTAAAATTGGCTTGAAAAATACATAACCTTAGGGTGAAATTTAATTGTTTTTACTGTGATTTTCTCTCACAATGACTAAGTACGTTTCCAAATAGCTTTCAGGGGAGAAACATTGGTAACGTCTGCTGAAGAAGTTAATGAGCTTTTTTAGCACATTGATCTGCGTGTTGCCAATATTATGCAATTGTGATAAATTGCTCTTAAAGAGCAACTAAAGTAGATTTTGTGCCAATGATATTTTCGATGGTAAGGCTTTTGTACAACTCCACAAAGTATCCCCAAGAAGCAAAACAGCTGTTTTATAGAACCGGGTATTAAACAAGTCTTTTAGTGCACTTTTACAAGATTTAAAGTCAGAATTTTCCGTTGAAATTCCTATAGAAGCCTTTAAGATCCTTAAGAGTGCGCCACTTTACTTATAGTCATCTCAGTGATGGAACCAAAAGCGTTATAAGCAAATAAAAAAGATTTTTAGTTCTATAATTCCTTACTTAGGGAATTCTACAAGACTATATACAGAAAAAAATGCTTCTTGGGTCTCTACCTTGTTTTTGTTATACCAAGATCAAAGAAGCAAAGAAACTCTCTGAGGTACGGGGATGAGCTTTTTTGCTCCAACAAAAAATCATTATTGATTTTCATTGTATAGAATTATCTTGAAGTCGATTGATGATGGTGAAAAAAGTACAATTCTTGGGATTGAGAGACGGTGTACAAGGCTTCGATGGAAGTTGTTTTTGAGTGTGATAAATTCTTTCTTGGGTTGTGTTCATGGGGAGATTCTGAGCCTTTTTTTCGCTGTGTGTCTGCTGAAGGGTCCCAAAAGAGAAGCCAAGGTACTTTAGGAACATGGAAACACAGTCCAATGGAATATAAAGTGTTGTAGAATTAAGAACATGCTCCAATGAGAAACAATAATAAAGCGAAGAGGCGAGAGAAATGACGGTGAGAAGAAAAAGATGTGCAAGAAGCAAGGAAAAAAAAACCATTGAGACCTGAGGTGCAAAAAGAAAGAATCGATGAAAAGCTGGAAATGGAAGAGATGGAAGAGGGACAGAAGAAGAAAAGAACTTGAGGAGAGCTGCGCAATGTTTTAATGAGTGATTTGTTCTGGTGCGAAAAGCTTCGTGGTAGATCCCAATCCCAGATGGTGGAGAGAGTGTTAACCAAAGATGCACAAACACACCTTTGCACTTCAATTAAAATTGTTCAAATTTACAATAATTACGGAAGAAATGTTAAATGCTTCAATTACATCACGAGCTGTGGAGGAATTGTTCGATTGAGACACGTTCACCTACATTTTTCACATTTATTCGTCACCTTCTTATTTTTCTTCTTAATCTCCCTGCGGTGTTGCAGCTGTGGGATGAGAGTGTGAAAATCTTCAGTGAAACTAATGGAGGCATCCAGAAACTTCCGGAAGTTTTTCATTAGACTTTTCCGCAAATTACAGAGCAATTTAACTTTCAAACTTGATGAAAGTTTAAGTTGGAATCACCCCTTAATATTTTCATTTAACACAATTAATATGAAACAGCTATGATATCTACACACAAGAAGCAATTTTCGTCAAAAAAGACCTTTTTTAAAAAATTCTAACGTTTCTATCTACAAGGATAAAGGAAATTTTCTTTAACACAACCGGTATCCCATAGAGAAAATCATTTTTCCTGATCACCTAAAGTTATTAGGTGATTAGGTGAGATTCTTAACAATCTCACCTACTATAATCCTAACAAAATTTCATGTCCTCCGATCGCGCTCAAACTTGGCCAAAATGTGTTTCGCCACTTCCTGATCACGAATATATGGGGGGCTAAGTTACGTTCCCGGCCGGCCGGCCGGCCGGCCGGCCGTCCGGCCGGCCGTCCGGCCGCTCTTTGGAGCTTAATAGCTCCTAAACTAAAAAAGATATCGACTTGTGGTTTTCGGCAAAGGTTATATATCGCATGAAAATTGCAACTTGGTGCATTGACCCCCCACCCCCCACCCCTCCTTTCGCCATTTTGAAGACCCCCCTTTTTTTGTTTTCTCAATAGCTCCGCCCCTATGGCATTCAGCGGACTCAAATTTTAGTATGTTATAGCTGGGCCTTAGAGCTTTCCATCAATACCAAACTTAAGGTCCCCCGACCCCCCTGACCCGAGCTATAAGGGTCCAAAAAAAATTTCTTAAAATGGCCATAACTCCGGTTCTAATTGTCAGAATTTAAAAAATGAGGGCTTTTTGGAAAGCTCTCGTGAAATGCCACTTCCTCTTCTAACATCGCAAGTTCATAAAACCACCGCTAGGGGCGCTATTATTAAAAAGAAAATTTTTAAATCTTAAAAGTTAAATAACTCAAAAATTCCTTATGCAATCGGGCTGAAATTTTAGTATGTTGTAGCCGTTGATTATACCTATCAAACAAAAAAAACCTTAAGTCGATCCATAACCCCTGACCCGAGCTATAAGGGGTCAAAGTTCGAACATTGACCGGCCTCTATCTCCGGTTCTAATTAACATATCGACATAAATTTTACCTTTTTGGTTTCGTCTCGATGAGCACTTTCAGATGGAAGTTCAAAAAGTCACCACAGGTGGCGCTGTGATAGCGTCAAAATTCATCGAAATTCAAAGACATTTTTCTCAAAAACGGCATTGTGCAAGTTAATGAAATTTTAGTATGTTGTAGTCCAGTCTAGGACGTTTCCAAAATGGTGCGTATGCGCGCTGTGGTTTCAATAGAACCGGAGATATGAGGGGTCAAAGTTCACGAAATTTAAAAAATCATATCTCCGGTTCTATGTGACGGATTTTGATGAATGAGGGCTTAAACGAAAGATCTTACCAAATGCTACAACTTTCTAGAATATTTGAACTTCGTGGGACCAACAGCAGGGGCGCCACAGTCGAAAAACCAATTTCAATATCACATAACCTCAATTATCTCGACTCTCGCTGAACCGATTTTGATGATTACTTCGACATAATTGTAGAGGACATTTGTCTCTACATTTCGTCTATACATCATTTTCCGCTCAGACTGAGCTATCACTCCGATTTTGCCGTTTAAGTGTGAAAAAATTGATTTTTCCCATAATAACGCTTTGAAATCACTCAGATGCCAATTTGACTGCCTCTACTCCACCAAGACACCTAAAATAGGGTTTTAAATGGAAAGTCCCACAAAATACAACAATTCTTTGATATAGTTGAAGTTCAACAAATGACTACTTGGGGCACTCTGGATGAAAAAACGAGTTAAGAAACAAAAAAACCTCGATTATCTTGGCTTCTGAGTAATCGATGAGATCATGTTCTATGGGAAAATTATAGAGAACATTCTGGTCTACATTTTACCCATATAAGACTTTTCTGTCAGTTTATCCAAATCCTTGATATTTTGGTTTAAATACAAAATTTGTATAATTTCACGAATTTGATTCAAGATAACTGAATGGCGTCTCCCAACTTCAGCTCTAAATCGAATTTGCATGCACTCCGAGTTAGCTCACGTTAAGAATCTCACCTACATAAGCCGGTTAGGATTATCTGTCCCTTTTTTCCTTATGTTTGTGCATAATTGTAAAGTAGAAGGTTGACGGAATCCAGGATATTTTTTGGAAGTCTCCAGCTATTTACTATATAGTAAATTTTAAAGCTCAAAAATGGCGAATTTTTAAATTCTCATAATGAAAATAAATTTTAAATATTTTTAATACTTCCATTTTTTTTAAGCAAAACCGTTTTGGGAAAGAAACTACAATACTCAAACATAATATTTTTCATTAGATTGAAAATTATCATTCATTAGTATTGTCAGAAAAACTACTTAAATTTTTTGGCTATTTTTGTCCCTATCGTTCGTACACTGAGAAAAAAGGGGGTGCGACTAACTTTTTTTCCTCATAACTTTAACACGTTTTAGTTGTAAAAATATATCAACATTTTTTAATGTTAATTTTACACCTTTTTAAAGGTAAAATTAACATGAAAAAGGATAACTTTAAACCCCAATATACCTAAAAAGGGTAATATTTACACCGATTTCGGATCAATAATGCAGGGTAAAATCAACATTTCCGGAATGTTATTTTAACTTTTTCGGATTTCTCTCACTCAGTGTATAGGCAAGAAATACATCAAATGAGACTCTGTCGGCTTTTCGAAGCCCAGATAAAAGACCTTTTACTGGTTTTGTTCATTGGTTTCATTTTTATTGCTGATTTTCGGTCCGCGAAAATTGTCTCGTCGTTAAAGGGTTAAAAAGGCATTTTTTAAAGAAATTGCTCCTAGTGTGTGGAGGCCATAAAGGCCTATAGCCACATAGGCCTCAATTCTGAGATTAAGATCAAGATCAATAAAATTTCAAGATTTTGGTTGCTGTGAATTAATAAAAATCAAGATCAAGATGTCAAACATCTTGGAATCTTGAAATCCAAGACACAAACCGTGTGGATATCAAGATTTACAATTATGGAACCATTTCAAGATTTTAAGACGTCAAAATTCTTGTTTTCTTTAAATAATTCCAAAAACCTCTCGGAAGTACTTGGAATTCTCAAAATACTAACAATTTGAAGAGTTTTATACGGAAATGACAATTGATGACGAATATTTATATAAGAGATGGTACAAAAAGAGAATTACTTTGAAAAATACTATGTTTTGATCTTGTAATTTAATCGAAATGGTATGTATTTCTAGATGTACATATCAAAGTATACCACCATGAGGATACATTACATACATACATACAAAAATATTTCTCCCTCGAGAACTTAATGTTGAAGAAATTTCATTTTGTGCTTTTTTGGTATGTCAGTTTTTTTTTTAAACATCATAGAAAACTACCAGAACGCACGTATAATTCTTTATCATCTCTGTAATGGCTGATTTTATGTTTCACGTCACTTCAAGGGTGCGTCAGCATCGATAAGCCACTAAGGCCACTAATAAAGCATTAAGCCTTCGTTTCAACGTGGACTTAGCTAAGTCTCCAAATTTTTGGGCTTAGCCACAATCCGATCTTTTCAGACTATGAAGGGTGAGACTTTTGAGACCCTTAAATCTCTAGTCTAATATAGGCTTCAGACCTTAGGCTTAGCTATATGGCTTAACTTCTCTAACTTCTTATCTATTAAGATTTTTCATAAAATTTTGACTTTGAATTGTATTATAAAATTCGAATAATCTATCGGATTCTAAAGAAGCAAATTAATTGATTGTTTTTAAGATTTGGAGACTTTCTAGAACTGGGCTAAACCTCTAGTCTGAAGACTGCTTAAGAGCCTTAACAGTCATGAGGAATAGCCGAGAGACGACTTGGCGTAATTATATTTGAAATAATGATTAAAGCGCATTTTCATCATTTTCCACTAAGTCGTCTCTCGGCTTAAGTCGTAAGTGTGTCTAGGATATAAAGCCCATATTAGAATAAAAGCAAATCTTAAATATAAAAAAAAAATCTGTCAAATTGGGACATTTCAACACGATTTACATTCACAAATGTAAGTGATTTACTTCAAAATGCTTCATTTTGACTAAAATATCTCACAAAGGCAAATTTGGATAATATTTGGAAACAACTTTACGAAAGAATTTTGCATTTGAAAGCTAGTTAAGTTATTTCCCTTCAATTTTGACAGATATGTCAAAAATTTCTCATTTGACATATTAGACTCCAATACAAACAGAAATTTCTTTTATTGTAGCTACCTAATCTTGTGATATAAAGCTACATTGAGCTACTCTTTTATATGTCCTTATTTCGCACTCTTCTTCTTCTTTCAAATATCACAGAAATTCAATTTAGATTTGGAGTGTTAAATAGTGGAATTGACATGTTCAATACATTTGAGAAAGAGAGGCATATACAGTGCTCTCTCTCTATATGCATAGTTTGGGTACTTTTTTTGACAGTTCTCTCTCTGAATATGCACAACTTCTTTGAAATTCCTAACGGTTTTTTCTTTCTTTTAATAAATTATTATTATTTTTTTTTATTTTTCTAGAATTTCAAGTGTTATTTTAACTATAAGGGCCAATCCATCTCAAGACAACCATAGGGGTACCCTTCATGGTCTTAGATGTTTTTGAATTTTACATATGTTAAAGTACACGATAAAATAATATACCCCTATTTTTTTTTCGCCTAAAAAAAATTCCTGGCCGGAGATACATGGCGCCAAAGATGGCGTCTCACGCTTCATTCGTCAATTGAGATTTTTGGCAAATATTTCAAAATGCTCTATCTCGCGAACGGGTTGAGATTTCTTCTTACTCTTTTTTTTATTTGAAAGATAATTTTATACTCTTTAAAACGATATACTAATTTTCGTATTATCTGCTCAAGTTTTTTTGTAACCGTCTTTTAAGTTTTTTTTTGAAAAAATTTAAAAATTATTTTTTCTCAAAAATCCCATTCTCAAAAATTTTCATTTTTTTACTGTTGATCAGTAACATTGAGTACTACATTCCATGAAAAGGCAAGCTTCCACTTTTGCGCTTATTTTTTAAAAAAAACTATTCAAATTTTAACAACATTTTCAAAAAAGGAAAAACGGGTTAACTCAAAATTTTGAGTTCAGTTTTTCGGATGACATTTTGCCCCATATTCCCGAATGAGAGAGAGTTTACTGTATGTAAAATTCAAAAACATCTAAGACCATGAACCCGCGATTTGCGATTTTCTCGGTCGTCTTGAGATGGATTGGCCTATAATATGCGACAGAAAAAATAAAATTAAGAAAACTAAATACGAGAAAAATTAGTTACCATGAAAATAATTTTCTTTATTACTTTGTCAAAATGTAAACAAATTGATTTTGAATGCAACCGACACAGAGCTGTGCATATAGAGATTATGCATATAGAGAAACAGCACCGTAAAACTTGATTTCATGAAATTTTCTTGATTAAAAAAGGTTGATTTTTCTGATAGATTGATATGGAAGCATCTTCTCTCGGTATTATTACATGTAAATGACAAAATTCACGAGTTCGAGCATTCTGCAAAATCTTATCCACTTTCGCTATTCCTTTGTTTCTCAGAACAAATCACTGATTTTGCTACCTTTAGCGATTGGTCTGTTATGAACACAAAAAATTATCCTCTTGATGTTTATCATAAGAACGATTAAAATTTATCAGAATAAGCAAATTCCTTTTGTGAATTAGAATAAACAAATATGAATTTTTGAATTATCTTCTTTACAGACAAATGTGGGACCAATTCTGTTGTCAGTTAATCCCTACCATGACATCGGAAATCCCCTGACACTCTCATCAACGCGCTCCCTTCCTCTGGCACCACAGATGAGCCGCGTTGTCCAGGAAGCTGTGCGTCAGCAAGCTGAAACGGGCTATCCTCAGGCCATCATCCTCTCGGGAACATCAGGTTCTGGCAAGACACACTGTTCGATGCTCCTGCTGCGGCAGTTATTTGCTGTGGCTGGAGGAGGACCAGAAACTGATGCCTTCAAGCACCTGGCAGCAGCTTTTACAGTCCTCCGATCCCTGGGATCAGCCAAAACTGCCACAAATTCCGAATCCAGTCGAATTGGACAGTTTATTGAGGTGCAAGTGACTGATGGAGCGCTCTACAGGACAAAGATTCACTGCTACTTCCTGGATCAGGTGGGATATCTGAGAAAAGGTCATTAGCAATTTCTTCTGACAATATTCCCTTGCAGACTCGAGTGATTCGACCCTTGGCCAATGAGAAGAACTACCATATCTTCTACCAGATGCTGGCGGGATTGAGTCACGATGAGCGTGTCCGACTGAATCTGGATGGGTATACACCAACAAATCTCTGCTACCTCCAAGCTGGGGATACGTTGCAGGACGAAAAGGAGGATGCCACGCGATTTCAGGCATGGAAAGCATGTCTGGGCATCTTGGGGATTCCCTTCCTGGACGTGGTGCGCGTCTTGGCTGCGGTGCTTTTGCTGGGAAACGTGCAATTTGTCGATGGGCAGGTTAGTACTAAAGTGTCTTGGCTGCGGGATTATATCTGGGCTCTCTGTGCAAAGCTTTCCCAGACGGAGATTTAGCACAGTGGGTTTATGCTCGATGCTGATTTTGAATGTTGTGAGTTCAAATCCCGAAGAGGATTTTCTTTGAGGCAAGAGAGACTTTTGCGATGATGTTCTTACAAAAATGGGTAATTTACGTCTGAATGTACAGAGATGTGAATGAAGATTCTGAGCACAAAGTCTCTCAATGGTTTTTTGCACAAGTTTAATGATACATTTGTTCCATTTGGGTATTTTTTTTAGCGAATAGTGTTTCATAAATTCGATTTACAAGTCTTTTTTTTTTCTCTGCGAAGAGGGAATTTAATTTTCCTTACAAGAAAAACAAAAGAAACAAGAGAATTATAGAAAAAAATCCTTAGGAATTTGTTTGTTTTTATAATAAAGCCATAAAGTAAAGCATGTAATCCATTTAATTAATTTCCTTTTCAGCTTAAAAAATTATTTTTTATCAGTATTAGGACAGTTTTTTTCATTTAAAATTAATTCAAGAGACTTATGGATTTAATAATTAGTCAAAAATTCATAATTACCTGGATATGCCATTATTTATCTGTGTATTCGTGGAAGAAGAGTGAATTATTTAATTAATTACGAGTGTTTCAATATTATTTATAATAGAACTTTGGCTATTTTCTTCTTTTTCCTCCGTTTCTGGAACTCTTTGCACTTTTATTTCAGAGATTATGATTTTACTGCTCGAACTCCAACGTCCGTCCGGCTGTCGCCAGCTCTAGAGGCCAAACGGTAGAGATAGCGACTTGGGACCTAAGGGTAACCTCCCCATAAGTCAATCCAATGATCGTTAAAACGCCCCTCATTTTCGCCCCACCCCTCCCCTTCCTCTCCGAAACTATGTTTTTTGGGATTGCTTGAATACTCGTCGTGTGATTTTTTTCATTTTTGGATACGTTTTAGAGATTACCCAAGCGGACATTTGACCATGTGCGAAAATACCATTGAATCATTCCTAATAACGGGTTTTCAAGGTCAAAGGTTAAAAAACACTCTAGAGAGCGCATTTATCAGGCGAATGGTATCGTTTGGGCTCGTTGGAAAGGTCTTGAAATTTCTCCCAGAACTGAACTGGTTCCAATCAATTTTGAACCGGCGATGAACCGTTTCATAATAGAGAACTAATTTTTATTCGATATTCAATTAGATTAGTCCTAAGTTATTTTGGGAAATATTTTAAATGATTTATAAACCGTTCAAATCGGCTGTGAACTGGTAATGAACCGGCTATGAACCAATACGTAATTTTTGTCCTAAAATCAATTTTATCCCAAGGAGCATTTGTCGCTATAAATGAGTAGAGATGTCTAACATCTATACGGAAACGATGACGAAGACTTTACAAATTTCTTCTATATAACAGTATAAAAGAGGTCCTTAATCGGGTGAATGGGGAATTTTTACATACGAAATATAACAATTTTTCATATTAGACATAATCACGTCATCCGGTACGGTAAAATGTATCAATTAACACTAAATAAAATAGAATCATTCTGTAATACCAATCTTATAACTATCGACTAAAGAACTGTCATTTCTTTTGTATTTTTCTTTAAGACTTGCTCAAATATTTTACTCAAATAAATATTCATTTATCTTTGACAATTCAGTCACATTTTCTGTGCCTCATGCACTTTTATTGCGTATGAAAGTTTAATTCAATGACTGTTCTCCGTCAGAGAATACAATATTAGTGAACAAAATTTCATTCCCGACTTGAAATTCTCAAGGGACAGCTAAGAAATTAAAGAAAACAAAATTGAATGAATTTATTGCTTTTTCCATTACATCATTCAAAAAACTTATAGTTTTCAGATTTTTACAGCATGTTTTGATAGAATACAGCCCTTTTAATCCTATTCTGGACATAAATCGTTGCACTGTAACGTTTTGTGAATAATTTCTCCATTAATTTGGGTTTGGCAGCGCCAATTTTCTGTATTTTTCCACGCCATAATATTCTCCTTGTTCCGAAAAAATAAAATCAAGATATTATAACCCGAATAAGTAAGAAAAGTAGACAATAACACATTTTTATATATTTTAGTGATTATATTTATAAAATGTCAATAATATCACTACACAATAAAAAATGTCATAGCACTGAAATTTTATGCGTTTCGTGAACGTTTTCTGCATTCTGGATACTCCTTCTGCAATTTGGTTTCACAACAGAAGACCAGGAATGTTGTCCTAACGCTTGTACTTTCGCTACAATGCAATTAAGAAAAAAAAAATGTTAGCTTTCACAAACAAAGTATTAATTCACTATTTTTTCCATCATTTACACTTACTTTTCAAAATTTAATGCCTTCTATCTATGTACTCGACTCTAATGTAGACCCCGGCGCCCTTCAGGACCCTAACTTATATTAGACATCACTTTTTTCACAAATTTTCACTGGGTACATCTGCTTAGTAAACAAAGCAGAATTTGACAATCTAGCAGCGTCACACAAAAAGGACACAAGTTGTACACAATTTGTCTTTTTTACGGATCAAATGTAACTAAAAAATATCAATATATAATGTTCATACAATTTCAATATACAATGTTCATACAAGTTTTACTTAGAACCTTGTAGACAATTTATCGTCTTTATTTACTCTAAAATCATTCTTAATACATTTTAAAATGAATAAAAATGTAGACATAGCTTTGGTGCCCTATTTCGGCCACCTTCATTCTCATAATTCCTTGCCCTTTAGGAATTCTTCCAATGCCTTTTTCACGTCATCTCGTTTGTCGAAGCTACATTTTTTGTTATTCTTTTGCATTGTATAATCTCTAGAGGATGTAAAAACTGAAAATTCATGGAAATTCGAGGAACAAAAAAGGTGGCCGAAATTACAAGCTGGCCGGAATTTGGCACACTTACCCTATACTTCCATCATGTTCATATATATTATATTTTTTAGAAATAGCTCGTTTACGTTAAAAATTATGTTGGTTACATTTAAGACATGCATTATTTGGATATCAAATAACTTGGGAAAAAGCTAATTTTAGAACAGACAAATTAATGATTAAGATTTTTAAATATTTTGTAAAGTTTTTGCAATGCATATTCTTTTTTAGGGTTGGACTTCATTAGAATAAAGGCAATTATCGTTTACGCTTGCTTTAAAACTTTTTCTTAATATTAATTTAATTCATCAAAAAATGAGAAATTAATTGTACGGTTAAACACTTCCACTTCCACTTATAAAGACTTCAATGCACTTCTGGTTTTTAGGGCCTGGAAGTTGATGTGAAGGGAGAGGCTGAATTGAATGCCATAGCGGGTTTGCTGGGAGTTCCAGCAGCCGCCCTATTTCGTGGTCTCACCACGAGGACACACAATGCCCGCGGGCAGTTGGTAAAGTCCGTTTGTGATGCCAATATGTCCAACATGACGCGAGATTCCCTCGCAAAGGCTCTGTACTGCCGGACAGTGGCTACAATTGTCCGGAGAGCGAATAGTCTGAAGAGATTGGGATCTACTCTGGGTACATTGAGTAGCGATTCCAATGAATCTGTACACAATCAGGCAGATATGGCGAGTCAGCATGCCTCGACTGTTGGTGGGAATTCCGGGAGTAAATCCATGGCAGCCCTGAATAATGCTGTTCGCCATGCGACTGATGGATTCATTGGGATTCTCGATATGTTTGGATTTGAGGAACCACGACCGGCTCAGTTGGAGCATTTGTGCATAAATCTTTGTGCTGAGACCATGCAACACTTCTACAATACGCACATCTTCAAGAGCAGCGTGGAATCATGCCGGGATGAGGGTATTGTCTGTGACACGGAAGTTGACTATGTGGACAATGTGCCGTGCATTGATCTGATCTCGTCCCTGAGGACGGGATTGCTGAGTATGCTGGATGCTGATTGTGCAGTTAGGGGAACGGCTGAGGGGTATGTGGCCAAGATTCGGGTGCAGCACAGGAATTCCACGAGGCTAGAGAGCAAAGCTTCAGAACCTCATGATCCCCGCACCTTTGCCATTCGCCATTTTGCCGGAAGGGTGGAGTACGATGCCTCAGACTTCCTGGATACCAATCGGGATGTCGTTCCGGATGACCTAGTGGCTGTTTTCTACAAGCATACCTGCAATTTTGGCTTTGCCACACATCTCTTCGGCTCAGAGCTCAAAGCTCTCTATGCTGTGGACAATGTTCCACGGGGACTGAGTTTCCGGATTGCTCCAACTTCCCACACGGATCTCCTGAATGGAGATGAACCCGTTTCGACGCTCACTCAGGACTTCCATACGCGATTGGATAATTTGCTAAGAACCCTGGTTCATGCAAGACCTCACTTTGTTCGGTGCATCCGGAGCAATGCCACAGAAACGCCCGGAAGCTTCGATCGAGGAACGGTTGTGCGTCAGATTCGGGCTTTGCAGGTCAGAATCAATCGCTGTTGCACCCAAAAGTTCTTCTAGTACTAACTTTTGTCTTTCCGGACAGGTGCTGGAGACGGTGAACCTCATGGCGAGTGGATTTCCGCACAGGATGCGTTTCAAGCAATTCACAGCGAGATACAGAATGCTAGCTCCTTTCCGGCTCCTTCGGCGATGCGAAGAGAAGGCTCTGGAGGACTGCAAACTCATCCTGCAGCATGCCCTGGAGAATCCTCCTGAACTCGATGGGAGTGTGACGCTATCCTGGGCTCCAGGGAAGCGTCATGTCTTCCTCAGTGAGGGTATCCGGCAGCATCTGGAAAAACTCCGTGCGGACATTCGCACGAGAAGTGCTACCCTGATACAGGCAGCCTGGCGGGGATGGCAACTCAGACGGAGGATTGGAACGGTCAAGAGGAATCGAGAGCCACTTCTGGCTACAGCAATCTTGTCAAATGCCACGACAAATGGTAATTTTATTTCAATTTTCCCTGAGAGAAGCTTCTACAGATATTTCTTTTTTTTGTGCAGGAGCGAGAACTGCTGCAAATAATGCAGCCAATGCAGGAACTTCCAGACCCAGGCCTCAACCAATTGCAGGGACTCCACCTCCGGATCCCAATGAGAAGTGCGATACCAAGATAATTCAGCAAACTTGCACACTCTTCGGATTAGATTTGGTGAGTTAAAAATGCATTTACTGAAATTTATTTCAAAAGAAAATGGGTGACTATAGTGCCTCTAGTGGACAAAAGAGCAAACTCACAAGTTTATAAAAGTTGTAGGTCATAAAATTACCTTAAGCGTCTGAAATTAACAAAATTTAAATTATCTAGGTCTCATTTTCGGAGAAAACTTGATTTTTTTTATTGATTCCTTAGCATACTTTTCGGGTGAAGGTGTTTTTTTCGGAAATTTCCGGAATATTTTACTTCTGTTTGTATTTATAAAAATGTGAAAATTCCAAAGGATGCGTGTAATGCTATAGGGTAAATGTGCCAAATTTCGGCATAGTTGCATGGAAGCGCCAAGGTTTCAATCAAGTGTTAAATGCAATATTATTAATGATGATAAAATATTTTTATTACTTCTTCTTAAGGAGTGTTGCTTGGAAACTTGTAGACAGTTTATCGTCTTTATTTACTCTAAAATCATTCTTAATACATTTTGAAATAAATAAAAATGTTGACATAGCTTTAGTGCCCTATTTCGGCCACCTTCATTCTCATAGTTCCTTGCCCTTCGGGAATTCTTCAAATGTCTTTTTCACGTCATCTTGTTTGTCGAAGCTAAATTTTTTGTTATTCTTTTACATTGTATAATCTCTAGAGTATGTAAAAACTAAAAATTCATGGAAATTCGAGGATCAAAAAAGATGGCCGGAATTGCAAGCTGGCCGGAATTTTGCACACTTACCCTATGACATTTCTTTCCAGAATTGGATATCCCAGAAATCCGAAAGTCCTAATTTCTTGTCATTCAGGACTCATCGACAAGGAAATATGCCCAATAAGTATTTAAACTTACAGATCTCTGATATTAAGACCCAGATAAATGGAGATTGATCTTTCGGAATAATTAGCCAGTAAAATTTTTCGATAAAGGATTAGCCCATATCATCATCCATCGAAATGTTAAGATTTGTATTTAGAGATTTCTTACATAAATTAGCTTTACATAATTTTACAGTCTAAATATTTTCGAAGATCAGCTTGAGTCTATTTGAGAATTTACACTATATAGTGTAAATTTTCCGGAAACCGATATTCAAGAATTCGGAAGATTTAATTTTTTGAGTCCTTTTAGATTCGTTGCGAAAAGAACATAAACAAGCAATTATTTTAGACTTGTAGTTTTCCTCCTCTTATTCAGCTAATAACTTCAATTTAAAAAGTTTTAGGTTATGTTAGGTTTTAGGTTATGTGTGGTTATGATTTTTTGAGCGGTATTTTATTTAGTTGAAAAACACCTTAAATGTTTGACTCACTGGACCGATTAATCCTAATTTTCTTACTATTCCAAAAGATCTTGTTTGAGATGCAAAACCCGCCTAACCTCAAAATTACTAATCTACCTAACCTCAAAAATTAGACTCTTATTTTTCTTGAAAAGTCAGTAAGAAATCGGAGGTTATGCTGAGCATAATATTCAAATGCAGCAAAGTTATTGTCAACCTTAACAAAATATAGCATATTTTTTGAAAAAAAAAAATGATTAAAAAAAGATCTGACATATTTTTGAGGTTAGAATTTCAAATCTTGATAAACAAAAGAACTCATTCAATCAGCTTTTTTGCACAGGATAAAATTTATTGATAAAAAACTTCTGTACATAACTTATTAATTTTTTCAACTACTCACCATTCTGGCTACCAAACGGTGAGAGATATTGACTTTCGGTTTTCGGCGACCCACTCACAAGTCAACATTATCGAGTGAACGAACTTACCCAAATAATACCTTTCCCATACCATCCACCCCTTCTAAAAACATGATTTTTTGACAAATTAGTGTGCAGATTTTATTAAAAATCGACTAATATCATAATTTCATAAATGTCATAATTTATTTTAATAATAAGGCACGATGGTTTTCAGAATATTATCACAGAAACATTCATTACCACAGAATCTGTGGTACACTGATTCTCTTCATGAACATTGTTTTCTGGAATGTGATGTCTTGGACAAGGTATATAGCACAATCCCCCCAAAAAAAATATCGTTATGAAGAGAGCAGGAAATAAATCTTAATTTCAATGATTTTTTACAATATTGATGATTAGCAGAAACCACAGAACAGGTGGAAAATTTCCTTGAGCATGTAGATATAGAAGTTCAAAAATTATTAATCGTTTAGAAGATGGTTACTATTTATATTGATTCAACCGGGTAGTAGAAAATTTGAATTGGGATTGCCAGTAAATTTCATCATGCATTTTAGACGACAAGCTTTATAGCAAAAAGCCGCAAAATATTTTACTGATTAAAGTGAAATTTTTGATTGAGTAAAAAATTAAAAAAAATTACACAATCAATAAATTTTACATTTTTTTACATTTTAACTTTACATCTTCAAAAAATGTAGCACATGTTAAAGGTTTTTTTTACTATGTAAAAAATGATGTATAAAATGTAAAAACTTCGCCCAACCCTGGGCTTTTGATAGAGCCATGTTTAGCTTTAGCGTTCTGGTCCTTTTGGACTTTTCTAAGGCTTTTGACAGCGTTTCACACTCTCTGCTCTGTAGCAAACTTAAGGGACTCTTCGGTTTCTCTACGGCAGAGGTGTGCAAGAACCGTTAAAAACCGAATAAACGTCAAAATAAGTTTGTTCTCGTAGCGTCTAGACCATTGACGTACATGTTTCATTTGACGTTTATTCGGTTTCAACGGTTCTTACACGCCTCTGCTCTACGGTATCCTTGCATCTCGATCCTACCTTGCATCCTTGCATTCCTACCTTGCATATCGATCTCCAGCTGTAAGGTCTGGTCAATCAGTGTCGTCTGTCCTTGATCTTACTCACGGAATCCCCCAGGGTTCTATTTTGGGACCTATCCTTTTCTCTTTTTCATAAATGACCTTCCGCAGGTTCTTGGATATTGTGGGTACGATTTGTATGCAGACGATCTTTAGATTTATAATCTCTTTGCCACATAAGAGAATGAGAAAAAAAGAAGAGAAATGTTTCACGTTTTACTTCGGTATTTTCTGTAAAGTAAATTTAATAAAATACAACATTTGTACCACTAGCAGTTTATTAAATTAAGCCTTAAGGGCCTTAAGATTCAGGAAAATTGTATCCTCTCATTTATTTTTTCAGTACTCTACAAAATTGATAAAATCCTGAAAAACTATATTCAACAATTAGAAAGTATGTTTATCTCTTATTTTAAGAGGATGTTTCACATTTTATGTTTCATATTTCACGTTTTGAATTTAATTTTTCTCCGTAATTAAAAAAGAAAGAATTTTCACAAATTATTCAAATACTACAGTAGACTTCCTCAAATTCGGGCATTTCGGACCAAAATGTCAACCGAATTAAAGAGAAATTCGGGCGACACATTTTTTGAAATGCAACGATTTTTTATTCATCTGCATACACATCGTCAGTTAAATCAGCATTTGTCGTAACTTCCTTTTGACAACTTTTCAGGAGATGAAATTTTCAGTTCAATATTATTTTTCTTAAAAATGAGCCCCGAATGCGATACTTTTGAGTCAAAATAATAAAAGTGGCACTAATAAATTGTAAGTTAACTTGAAAAAATTTTCATAAAATGATTTAAAAGCTGAGATATTGAGATATATGTTCGATGAAACACAATAAGATTTTATCGTAACTTCTATTGTTTATAAAGCCGTAACTTCCAATGTATGGAGATCTTGGAAGTTACGATAATTTTCAAAAATGCATTATATCAATTTCAATGACTCTAGTGATAATAAGCGCCTTTCTTTGACTAAATTAATCAATTAAACTGTGGTCCCTGTCTCTAAAAGCATTTATTTCGTAAATTTTATTGAATAAATTTTGCGCGCCACGTCGCTTGTTTTGTTTTGAATTAATGACAGATGGGCAGGGATTTTTCCTCACTTTTTTCTCACAAATATCGAATTAAAATGATTTTATGTTGCATTATTCGCACTGTCTTTGGATATTTGAAAGAGTTTGTGAACGTTTTATTGAGAAATATTAAATTTTTGCTCCAAATTACAAGCCACGCAAAAAAGCAAAAAAAGTTACGACAAATGGTGATTACTAAAAATTTTGTAAGAAAATTTGTCGTAACTTCCCCAAAAATGGAAGTTACGACAAATTCTGATAAATTTTTGTTAATTAAGGGCACTTACGATAATTTTTGTTTAAAATAATTTTTAATGGGTTTATAAATGTTTCTTTTTCTCAAGTAAGTTTAATAAACAAAATTACGCTGATTCCAAATATGTATGTATCCCAAAATTGCAAAAATGAAGTTACGACAAATGCTGATTTAACTGACGACATATAGAGTTCATTTAACTAATATTCATGGTAAATTTCATGAAAACTCCTTAATAATACAAAAACATATCAGAACTAAGACAAACCATGGCAAATTTGAGCATATTTGTTTCATTTGATAATCATAATCAAACTTAAAAAATGTCAACAAACTTTTTTCAAATTTAACTGTTGCCCGAATTAAAATGTAGCCCGATCTTAAAAGAGCCGAATTAGCGAGAGTCTACTGTACTTGCATAGAGATAGTATAAAATTAAAAAGAAGAATTATGTGTATATTTCGTGTATTGAAACATAAAAAATATACCAAAAATAGATGAATAATTTTTGGAGGAAAATAATGATTATTTTTCAACAAAATTCAGCAGTGTTTTATGCATTCTAAGAACGCAAAAAAAATTCTCAGTAATTTTCTATATTTAAAAAGTGGAAATTTTCGATAATTTGTTGTTCCAGAAAAACATTCACTGGAAATGGAAATACAAAAGGTACTAATTACAATGCATAAAAGCGGGAAAATAGAAGGAAAAACACCTAATCATTCTCAGAATGGTCCTCCTCCACATTTTCCACCTTTGTTCATTTCACTGGAAGAAAATGTATGTAATTGTACAAAATACTCTGATGAGGGTGAAAATGTTGCATCACCTGTTTCTTTGCGGTCTTTTTTTCTCAATTCCCTGAAGAAGTTTTTCCACAAAAAAAAATTAATTTCTCAAGTAGAAGAGGTTTTTCCTTTCTGTGTCTTTCCTGCTTTTGCAATTTTCTGTGGGAAAGGGAAGGCATAGTTCTCTACGGGGAAAAGTCTATGTGTCCTGGAACTGGAGGATGTTGTGGTTTTGAAAGAGGATGTGTATCTTTTGTTTGCAGGAGAGACCACCACCAGTTCCTCCGAGTCGTCCCTACACAGTCACGGGGAATTCGAAACTCGGCTATCCGCAGACACGTGTCATGAAGATGAATTTCCCCGAGGACTCAGCTACCAATCCGTCCAGTGAGCAGCTGAGGAAGGGTGAAGCAGTTACGGTTGTGGGTGCATCTCATCGTCGGGGCCATTTGATTGTTGAGCACAATGGACATAGTTTTCACGTGCCTTTTCAATTTATGGAACTCCTCAAGAATGCCCCGCCACCCGTCAGCATTTAACAAAGACCATCGGACTGCTGGACAAATAGAGCATCTATAAGACTGTACATAGTATACATAGAAGGTAGGATTTATTTAACAAACAAAAACAAAAAAAGGACGAGAGCATAAAGGCAAAATGCGGGAGTGATTTTTTTGTCAGATGAGACGTTAAAATCCAAATTAAAAAGTAAGGTTAGCTCACTCGAGAATTATCGTAAAATAACCCCTTAAATGGAAATTGAATGTATTTTGCCCTAATTAGACAAATTTATGATAGTTTGAATCGTTGAACTTCTTTTCAGAATTTCTGAAGATAATTTTCATTGAAAGGTTATGGAACAAAGTGAGGTTATGTTCTCTATGACATAACCTAAAAAAATATAAGCACTAACTGAATCAGATTTTTACTATTTCGGTCAGAAATAGATTTTCCAGATTTTTCAGATATAGAAATCCAGGACAAATAGGGTTGAGTCATCCCTTATGGACGTTATACACTTACGGACAGCGTAAAAATCTTAAGTTCTAACCAAAAAAAGATTTCGAAAAATCATAATTAGTTATGTGATTAACAATTTTGTGATTTTTCGAAATATATTTTTGATAAGAATTTAAGACTTTTGCAAACTCTCCATAAATGTATAACGTCAATGTAATATATGACTCCACCCTACTTTAAGATATTTTGTCTTTCCAAGGGTTTAAGCTTGAAATTTTTATAACTCTAAGCAATACTCCGGAAATTAATTCTTCAAAATTAGCAAAATGGTTTGGTATTTTTTTACGAATTTCTATAATTTGCTAGCTTTTTTTATTATTTAATAATTTCAGAGGTTAGCAAATTTCGGATTCTAACATCAAAAATTCTAAAAAAAATACATGTTCGGTTTTGTTTAAAAATTAGACACAAAAATTTGATCGAGATTTCAATTTTTTCATACGAAGAATTTTTTTCTGTGAGATTTTTTGAGGTTAGGATTCATATAATCTTGCATTAAGGGCAAACTAAGCTCTAATGTGCTCTAAGTAAAATAAGGAAAGAATGAAAGAATGAAACATCATATTTACCTTATAAACGCGAAGATCTACAGAAAAAGTCACCATTGGAGTAAGAATTTAAAGAGTTTGCCCTACTTGAAACACGATTTTCTAGGTTATATTAGATAAAAACCATTTCTCACCAATAGGGGAATTTTGTAACAGTATGGCAATGCCACATGACAAATTTTAAGGAAGAATTAATTGCAAATGAGATCCATATAAGTTATTGAGAACTTCATAGAACTTCTTGAAGGCTATTTTTGATCCTCACTGATCTTTAACGTTATCCTGCTTCCAACCTGACTGCGAAAATTTGTCATATGACATTCTCAAATTGTTACAGAATTCCCTTACGAGGCTGTTGACTTTAAAAAAAAGCAGTATCGCTGGGAAAACTTCCGCTATAACATAACCTTTAAATGTTCTAACCTAGAAAGTTAGACTAGCCGCCAGTGGTTGTGATCTTTACTTTTTGGGACAGAATATTCTTCCGGTGACCACTGAGAATGACACGGTAAATGTCGAAGAAATACAGGAGTTTTTCGGAAGAATATTCTGTCCTGAAGAAGGAAAGATAACCTAAAAGTTTTACGATCGTTTTGTCATAGAGGCAAGGTAGTTAATTAAGCAAGGACATTATAGGAGATAGAAAGGGTACAGACACTGAGAGAAATCAGATAAAGTTCAAATAACATTCCGGAAATGTTAATTTTACCCTGCAGTATTGATACATCAGTGTAAATATTACACTTTTTAGGTGTATTAGGGGTTAAAATTACCCTTATTCATGTTAATTTTGCCCTTAAAATGGTGTAAAATTAACATTAAAAAATCTTGATATATTTTTACACCAAAAAAGTGTTAAAGTTATGAGGAAAAAAAGTTAATCGCACCCCTGTTTTTATCTCAGTGAACTTACCAGAATGCTATGCAAATTTCAGGTTATGTTGAACTGCTTTGACATTTAATAATACATAACCAAAACTCGTCTTTTATAAAGCTTCACGACAACAGTCATTCTGAGATATAACCTAAAAAAATATCTTTTGGTTATGTCACTTTGAGGCTATCCCTTACATAACCTTACTTTGAAACATAACCTCTTATCGCAAACATTCAATTTCCAATGTAAGGATAATTTTGCACCACCATGAGCTAACCTTTGTTTTTCAATCAACGAAAATGAAACAATAAAAAGTGCGAGGATTATTTTGAAAAATGAAAAAAAAAAGAATAAATTCTGGGCAGAATGAGTAAAAGGAAAAATAGCAAAGAAAATACTCTGGAAATCATCAATTTTGTTACCTGTTCAATTTTCCCCCTGAGAGTGGAATTTGTAATCTTATTCAATTAACTGCCACACAGAATTGCAATATATATTCCCCCTCCCTCGACCCCCCTCCCCATCCCGCCCCCCTTTTCCTCCTTGTATAGCTGAGGTCTGTGTTTATGTGCCAAGTTTTAATTAGTTTCCACTATAGTGGAGTAAAATACACAACAAGTATCTCACACCTGAAAGAAGATACACACGTGAAGTTTGCAAATTTATAAGGGGAATGGGCAGGAAAAAGAAAGTGTGGGTGGATTGATGTGTTATACGGTTATACTAGTGTTGTAAGTTACTTTAAGTGAAAATGTACAAATTAAGACGATAAGATTGCTTGCATAGAAAACACTCTAAAATGTAAAAGTGTAGGAGTGTAAAAGGCGCCAAAATCACGTGGAGAAATCCCTTGAAGAAGGAAAAGAAGATGAAAATGAATGGGAAAACCTTGTGGGATAATGTTGAGAGAGAGATAGACCCAAAAGGAATGATAAATGCTTGTGTGGGTTGCTTTGAAATTAAATATCAGAGTTGATGGGGTAAAGGGTGGTCTTGACTCTAAACTAATTCTCTATTAAGTCAGGACAGTATTTTCCTTATCTAAAAGCTTTCCAACTCGGTGAACTGTCCCCTGGCTGTACCCTTTTAAACATGTCAGAAAAATAGGACTCAAGGGGCACTTATCTAGCAAAACTTCCGAAAAAGATTTTCGAAATTGAGTTCGATTTTTCGAAATCTGAATTTTTTCCGTACAGAAGTAGATCTTGAAAAAATCGAAAATCTATTTGAAGATCCAAAAAAGAAACTTTCTTACTTTGTGATAATTCCGCAAGGTGGCTGAGATAGATCCTGTTCGAATTTCGAAGTGCTCAAGTGTCAAAATGTGACGGTTTTCACATTGTTGTGAGGAATAAAATAGAACAACGACGCTTACTGTTCTTGTCCCATTACTTAATAAAAAATAATTGATAAATTTTCCCCACCTTGTTCGAAAATTTAGTATGAAAATTCGAAATTGAATTTGAATTCTTCGAACATCAACGACTTTTTGTGCAAATAGAGTTCCATTTACCTTTCATCCAAGACACTATTGGAGAATCAAAATCTACTTGTGATCGGGCTCACTTCATACAAAAAAGGAAATCAAGTTTAATAAATTGAAATAATTTTTCGTGATACATTCGACAATTTTCGAATTAAAAAAAATTTCTTATTACATAACATCATATTTTTCTTGAACAAAAATTATAATTATTTTAATTATAACAGAAGAGAAACAGTGGCTCTGTTCAATATAATAGTCTTTCGAAGAGACAAAGCCACTCCAAAGCCAAGTCAAACCTATTCGAAAATATACCGGAACCCTAAAGTACAAGTTCGTGTACTCGCCGCTTTAGCGCTGATTGTTCTGCCATTTCGAATTTCGGTATTCTTAACACTTCAATCGCCAAAAATATCAACAACAGTGCGTAAGCAAAAAGTTAATTTTTGTGTAGATTTGTGGAATTTCAGAACGGCAGAACGTTTGAATTGCAATTTCATTAAATGAAATGTTCCTTTCACGAACTTGCTCAGTTTTGTGTAACTTGCCGGTTTAAACATTCGACCTTCCAACGGTTTTTTTTTGGTAACTTCTCTCGGATACACTTTCGATTCGGTAAGGAAATAACCACAACCGAAGGGAACGGATACACACACAAGTAGGGTTTGAATCTTCAACTAAAAGGTAATCCGAACTCAGTTTGCAAAACAGTCTTTGATGTTCGAAGAATTCAAACTCGGTTTCGAATTTCCGCACTAAATTTTCGCACAAAAAAAATTTACGAAGTAAATTCAGTGATTATGAAGCGATTTAATACTGGGACATGAATTGTAAACGTCGTTGCTGTGCTTTTTCCTTAAAATAAAATGAAGATCGATTATTTTGGCACTCGAGTTCTTTAAAATTCGAATAGGAAATACTTTAGCCACCTTGCGGAAATATCAAAAGTAATAATGTCTCTTTTTTGGATTTTCGAATATATCTTCGAATTCCTCTTTTTTGTGAAAGTTATTGAGAATTTCGGAAATATCTGCTTCTCTGATTCTAACTTCGAAAGGTAATCACGATGCACAAAAATTCGAAAGACTTTCGATGTGTTTTAGCAACTTGAAAAATATCTTTGAAAATGTCTTAGAAAATATTTCTGAAAAAAAGAATTATAAAATTGGGAAAATAAGTAAGACAATTCTTTCGAAGTTTATCCAAAGTTTCAGAAATATCCCTTTTTCTGATTTTATATCCGAAAAGATAATCAAAGTACCCAAAAGTTCGAAAGTTTATCAATTTGTATTCGATAATTTTAATCCTTCTTCTAAGATAATTTACTTTATTGTTTTAATAATTTAGTAATTTAAAAATATCTTTGAAAATAAACATTTCTATAACAGAAAAAAATATTCTGCAGACTGGGGAAATAAGTAGGACATTTTTTCGAACTTTATTTGCATTTTTGGGAACGCTGATATTTCCCTGGATATTTCCGATTTTCTTCTAAGTCCGAATAGCTTTAATCATGCTGTTCAAAATCCTTTACCAAATAATTTCCTTCTAGCTGAGATTCTTTAGAATATCATTTGAAACGTTATATACGAAAACATTAATATTCAGATACTAATCGTTTTAGTAATATCGAATTAAAAGCATTTACTCAGTATGAACGAATTAAAGTGTTCGAAATTTTGATGTATTGATTTTGAGTTCGAAAGACGAAAAAGCGTTTATTTATTTGATTTTTCTAATACAAATTTTCGATAAATGTTTCGAACTTGAGTAAGGTTTTTCGAAATACTGATTTTTTGATCTTCGTTTTTTTACATTCGAAAAGCCAATCAAGCTGCGGATAATCTTGCTTTTGTTTTTCCTTTTGAAAAGTGAATCAATCAATCGAGTTTCAGACTAATAATGTATTTAGAAATATTCTAAAGTATACTTGTCAATGGAATGTTTAATAAACTTTCGAACATTTTATGCAAATATTTGAATAAACTTATTTCGAAATCAGAAATATTTTGATTTTGGTAAAAATGGCATTCAAGTGGTATGAATGTTTTCGAAATTTCATTTAAACCCTTAAACTATTTTATACTCTTTCGAAAAATCGAACATTTCGATTTTCGAAAACTGTCTTAAAATTTTTAGGAATTTAGAAATTTGAGTTGATCGAATTTTATATTTAAAAATCGATCGAACTATTTTTTTTGAATGATTTTTTTTGTTCGAAAGCGAAAAATTTTGCTAGACAATTTTCGGCCAGTAGGGGAGACTGGGGCAAAACATGTCAAAACGCATATTTAATTCTTTCACGAGCTCTGAGAAAACTTAAACGTTTTATAATAAGCATATTCTTATAGGAAATTTACTGCTCTACAACATTGCAGAAGACTATTTTCCTCTAATCTCGAAAGAAATGTGATTTTCGAATCCTTTTCTAAAAGTCGATTTTGTGGAGATTCTCAAAATTGCTGGGGCAAATTTTGTCAGTCTTCGGATAATTTTTAACGTTTTACTCTCGCAAACGTTAAAAATATCAAATAGACATATTTTTATAGGAAATTTATTCCTCTACAACTTTGTCGAAGATAATTTTTCTCTATCTTAACGAGAAATGTGCTTAAATTGAGCTAATCAGTATTGATATTTTCTGTAAGCCAAATATTCCAAAAATAGGGCTCAAAAATTCATTATTTTTTATTTTACATAATCCTTCCTCGAATCCCTTGTAACTTTGTAAGTTTAAGAAGGTTCATAAAGGCTATCTATAATAAAAATTTCAAGCCTCAGTCTCTTTTATTTTAGAAAATAGTGAATATTGAAATTTTCGTTTTGACAAATTTTGCCCCAGTCTCCCCTATACTGAGTATAAGGGACAGTAAAACACGGTATTGACCTTTGGCTCCTTTCTCCTTTTAATTTCTCAAGCCAACGTTTCGGAGGGGTTTTCCTCCTTTGGCTTGAGAAATTAAAAGGAGAAAGGAGGAAAAATTTTGATTTTCGATTTTAAGGACAATGAATTCTTCGTTTCTTAAATATGTATTTCTGCCTTATTTTGACAGCAGGGTTTTATTCTTTCAAAATGAAGTCAAAGCATAAATTTATAGGGCTCTTTCGGTCTTTGATTTGAATACTTCGACATCTACGTTATTCTGACCTATTTAATTCGTATTCGTACTAAATAAAATATTTTTCGAATATCGTTTTGTTAAGTCAGTACGAATCTTCTGGTCTTCTCATTTACAAATTTGGAACTTAAAATTTCAAATTTCGAATTTGGTCATTGCATTTTTCGTCAATTTCGAATATTAACATAATTTTCGGAGTACACAAAAAATCATTCGGATGATCTGCAGAAACATATTGCCAAAATATCCGGATTATCTTCCATAATCTTAAATGTTTGCGTGGGATTAGTCCCAAATATGAGCCCCTTGGGCAGAAAATGCGCTTTAGGAGTGTTTAGAGATAAAAATCAAGGTGAGAAGCTCAATGAATGCATTATGAGGCACCTGGGAGTGACATCATGAGAATGGGGATCGTAAGATAGAATTCCTCGATTTGGGAGAAATCTTCTATTTTTATGGGCAAATGTCTAAATATTTCAGTGAAAGACAATAGAAATCGTCTGAAAATTCCAGAAAGGTGTGAATAAGAAATTCACTTGACGAACTATTCCAAGCGAAAGAAAACGGGAATGGGTAAATTTTACGACTTTGGCATTTTATGTCTTCGACAGCTATCCACAAGTGTTCTAAGTAATATTGATTTGTGTAGCTCCCACAGAGCTTCCGATAGGGTGGAATTTTCTTCATGTTCCCATTTTCACTTTGGGAGAGGAAGCATCGATTGTGACAGCAATCAATCCAATCTTGGGGGCTAGAGTGTGGATCAGCGTGGAGAAGATGAAGACAGGAAGCCTGTGGAGAGTGTTACTTTTTCTTTGTCTCTCTAAAAATAGCTCCGGTCTGAAAATAGCTCACGTAACAATGAATGTTTTTCGCCACCAACATCATCATCCCTCGAGTGAGTGATTGTTCAACTGGAGGGATTTGAGTGGGTGGCAGAATGACGATTCAGAGCTTTGGGGAGGTTGGTAATTTTAGGTTTGATGGATAATTTCTCCGTTGTTGGGCGGAAAATTTATTTTTGGATTTCAATAGTTGGGAAAATTTCACTTGAAATTTGTATGATTGCCAAAAGAGTTGCAAGGTCCATGAAATATTAAAAAGATTTTTGGAAAAATATTCCAAAGAAATAAACATTTAAAATAGAAAATTTAAAAAAAAATTATTTTAAAAATTACGTTTATGTACCCACCAAGTATTTCGGGACTATATGTTAATCTAACACGTTGAAAGGAGAAGGGAAATTCTCTAACACTAAAAGTGCCATATGACATATTTTGTTCGAATCCCACGAGAGCTTTTTCGAGCTTTTAGGCTACTCCTAAACGGATTTATTTCGAAATGCACCTCACTTTACTATGCACAAGCGAATCTTGGGAAATCTCCCCTTACGGTTTGTGTCTGAATAAAATCTCGCAGTTAATTGTTATAATACTCCCATTTGTGTCTCGGCTGAAATAGAAATTCTAGCAGATTTTCTATTTTATTTCGAAAGGTTTTGAACTTGTTTTTTTCTGGTAAATTCCGTTTATTGATGAGTTTCTGAGCTACGTTTTCTCTATCTCTTTGTTATATATGCCTCAAGTATGTCCTCACTGAAATACGGAAATACAAAGTTTGATGGACTTTCTATTTTATTTTGCAACTTTTCGAACTTCAATCATTCGGTACTTGATTTTTTTTTGATATGTAAGATCCTGAATTATTTTCTCAGGAATATTGTACTTTCGTAACATCAACATCCTTTCCTTCGTAACATAGTGCAACTAAATAATTGCATTATTTACTGAAAAATAATGTCAAACGCACAATAGCTTTTATTTTGTAAGCATGTTTACAGAATTGACTATGAGAGTGAGCGAGGTGACTAGATCGAGGTTTCACTCACTCTCATTGAAATATCAAAAACATGAAAATTAAAGTTTTTATGCGCTGGGCATAACTCTCTGTGAAACTAAGTATTATCCATGTATTACCAAAAACATTTTACAAGAGATTGAAGCATCTCTTGATTAACAAAGATAACTGATCAGGGAGTAGATAACCGTGTCGCTCACGGTTCACTTCAGTGTCGATCTTCCAATCTTTCGTAAAAATCGTACCGATTTGCTGATTTCGCAAGGATTTGTCGATCTCATTTTCGGAATTTCCCTTTGGAACTGTCCATAGGAAATTTATCATGTTCCACAAGTTAAAACGAATGCCATACTTCATAACAGCGAACTGGCATTTATATCTGCCGATTCTTCGGTAAAATTGTGCCATTACCGATTTTTGCTAATGAACATTCCAGAAGCGCTCAATTGTAAAGAATCACGATAAAATAACAGGAACTACAGAAAATTTGAGAAAATTTGCTTTATAATTAAACTCGAAAATTGTTAACAAAATTCTTCGCCCGATTGAGCGAGAGTCTACTGTAATTACGTTAAGCTGTCTAACTGTTAAATTCGTAAGTGTGTCTGGGGCATTAAGTTAGAAGGACTGGGACGGAATGAATTCTCTTAAGGCAACTATCCGCCATACCTTTTAGTACCCAGCCAGATTTCCCCGAGAGATCCAAGTCTACACGTGCTTCTTCTATAACGTTCTACATCAGATTGACTCTCTCGGATCTCCACCTTTTAGGGACAAGTACAGAGACAAGGTATTGACACCGCAGCGGTACAGGGGACACAAAACGGATTTGTATAATATCTTATTTTGATTATTTATTTATTAATTCAAAGCCCAGTATAATTTGGGTACAATATTGGGCTGTATAAATTCTTAATATAACAATAATGAAAGTGCCCATTTGAAGGCTGTTATAAAATCATCATGTTTATAACAGCCAAGATTTCTACAAACGTATACAATTAATGGGGAAAAAGTCTACATAATAGGCTTTATACTGTTCCAATTTGCCTACTTTCCGGATACAAATATGCCTCTTCGAAAGCACAGTGAACAATATTCAGAGATTTCGAACGGCTAAACTCCGAAGAACTGACTTTTGCGTGTTTCGAAAACATTGAAAGCAGTCGCTGTAGTTTCTAATATAAGTTCTTTACCTTTTCATTCGATCTTCATCAACTATTTACTCCCTAGGATTTACTCAAAACAATTTTGAAAGATTACGAAGAAAAATGGAATACTATTCGACTTTCTTTTTAGTCGAGACACACTCAAGGGTATTACCATAGACGACCGAGGAATTTTATTCCAGAAACAAACCACAAGCAAAGATTTTAGGGATTGAAATAAATTTAAATGGCATCGTATAAATGATCAGTTAAAAGTTAAAATTGAGCAGTAACAAAAAAAAATGATAAGGAAAATAAAGGGTTTTTCATTCCATCAGAAATAATTTTAAATGTCAAATATATAAATTAGACCCATTTTTGTAATAATTTAAGTTTTTTACTGACCGTAATTAGGTATTTTACTGCTCATTTTTAATTTTTTACTGCCCATTTTGAATTTTTTACTGATCGTTTGTTTTTTGCCAATTTATGATAAATTGAAATCACAGGGCCAAAGTTTGAAATTTTCACTCGCAACCGCGAGATCTTTAGTGGCCGGGAGAAATTGCATCGTACACCTCGCAGATTCTTGAGTACGTGCAACAACGTGTTATAAAGAAGTCGTTACAGAAGGATTTGAATTTGCGGGGTATGCGAGATGATTTCTCTCGGCCACTAAAAAGCTCGCGGGTGCGAGTGATACGTACTTTAGACCTAAGGCTTAGCCAAATGGCTTATTTTATCTAATGTCTTATCAGTCAGGTATTTTTGCGAAAAGGACAATGGGCAAAAGGATCCAAATTTCGTCACGAATGAGACCTATACCATCGAATAGGTATTGGCAAAGGCGGCAAAGGTAACCACTTTTGTTCCGGGACCAACCCCAAAAACTATGTAGGTACAATATTCGAGGATATTTTAGGGAAATTTGTATACAAGAAAAATGGAGGAATAGGGATACGCAAGGGCATGACATTTCCTATGTTTCCCATATGTTTCTAGCGAGCCGAAAAAACTTTTGAGTTTATTAGCTGTTTTCTGTCATTGTAGAATGAATTAGCAAAAACTGCTAATACAAAATAAAAGCCAATTTAATAACGAAGAGGCAACCGAAACCCCTAAATTGGCAATCTACGTAGTTTTGGAGATATCTCGTTAAATGTGTACGAAAACAGGGAAAAAATTACACTAAAATCGGTCACATTTTTCAGAACTAATGTCACCCGGGGATACGGTTTCTTTTAGGAAAATGTTTTTTGAGTTTAGTTCGCTTGTAGAAAACATTCTCTGGCTCTAACATCTTACGATATGCCGCTATTTAATGTTTCATAAAAATAATTCGACCCATTTCTTAAGAACTCTTAAGTCTTATATCGACTTTGAGCTGAATTTCGTTAAGATCGATCAAGTTGTTTTCGAGTAATAAATTGTTAAAGTTGCGAATTTTCAGGATATCGTAAATTTGCCAAGCAAAAATATGCTGACCGGTCAGCAGTTATCGAAAAAAAGTGCTTACCATGGAAGTGGCACTGTCTCGCGAGTGTCGTTTTAAAGTTAGCAGAATTTAGCTCAAAATGCACATGCTTTCCGCTTAATTGAAATCGACTAGTATTGTATTGGAACTCTTATAGCACAAACTTTAGAACCTCCTGGGTCTCAATCAATAGCCCCTTGGGATATATGCTGTCCCACTTGATTATCCACACAACTGGCAATATATTCATGTCTTGGGGAAAAGTCTGGTCTTGTTAGTTGGAAAAGTGTGTGTCGTTCCATTGGGTGGTCCTTCATTTCCAACAAAGCGGCTGCTGAATTCGTGATTTTTTTTCTTTTTCGTGCATCTCATGTAGGAGACTCCTGACTTGGCCCCACTGATCAACGTGGCGATAGCATGAGAGTCTAGAGAAGAAAGACTAAATTTCTCCACAACCTACACACAAAAGTATGTGTCGTAAGGGATGAATTTCGTGCTACTAAATTCTTTTGGAGATGTTTTTTTTATGCTGCCTTTTTGGGGAGTGAAAATTCTGAGGGTGTTGTCGATGAATTTCTCAGAATATTTCTGAGGCGGAGAGAATCCACACGAAAAAAGAATGATGGGACTCAGCAGGAAAATAGGGAGAATTGCAGATGAGGCGACATTGGAGCATTTTCTTTTTTGGGGGATTTTCTGTGGGGGAGTTGGAAAAATATTAAGGGGGATCCAATTGTGAGAATTTAAGACTTTTATTCTCTCTCAACATTATCCCATTTCCTTTTATTTTTATTCTTCTTTTGGCATTGTGTAAAAAAAAATGAAATGTGTTGTACATATCAGCAGGAAATGGACAAAAAAAAATTATGCGGAAATGCTAAAGGGGAG
This sequence comes from Phlebotomus papatasi, assembly GCF_024763615.1. NCBI lineage: Eukaryota > Metazoa > Arthropoda > Insecta > Diptera > Psychodidae > Phlebotomus > Phlebotomus papatasi. The sequence continues at coordinate 85,422,336 of NC_077224.1, read as the reverse complement.
CATATTTGAGAAAAAAAATGCTCTGGCAAATAAGATCTGGGGTTCTAAAAGATTCTAATTAGAGAGACTTGATTATGATGATTAAGGCTTAAGATTGAAGTAGAAAAGCAAAAGCGATAGATACTAAGGTAAACAATTTATCGAATGGAAAAATACCTTTTTTTCTTTTTTTCTGTAATAGTTTACATCACTTTATTTTTATATTTTTTTTATTACAAATATATATAACATTTATATAAATAATATGCATTGTTCTTTTTTTATTTTACCTTCCATGTCACTTTTAGTGAAATATCTCATGGTTTGTCCCTTCTACAATAAATATATCCTTCTTCCCTTTCTGTTTTCTACAAGTTCAAAGGACAAAATCGTGCTCTAAAATTTGAAAAAAATGGGCATGAAACTTAACAAAGAAAAGGTATTTACAAATTTTTCTTTTTTACTTTTTTTTGTACATTAACAATTATTAATATTTATTACTTGGTGGCTAAATGATTTTTTTCTCTTTAAAATGAAAAGAAAAAAATTATATAAAGGTTATCTAACAAATCACGCGTCATTCGCACACATAAATAGCTGCTTTCAAAATGTAAAATGTATTTTATGTAAAAATCACATTATTATTAGCTAAATTTAATTCTACATTGATGTTGCAATGCCTCACAATTCACTCTCACTCTCTTTTTTTTCTCTCTATTTTTGAATCTAAAAAAGTACTAATCAATCACTCATCCACGGCTAATTATATCTTTCTCTTGCATAATAAATCCATTTTCTTCATCATCCTCAAGGATAATCTCCATCTCAGCTTAGATTAGGTTTTTTTTTTATTTCTTCTTCATCCTCTCTAAATGGGTATTTGTCTATTTAAAAGCTACATTTTTCCTCCTATTTTCTACTCTCTAAATAGCTCTTTTAATCTCATCTACTTTCTACCTTGATAGCATATTAGCAATCATATGTGGTTTTAGGTTAATTTCTCTCCTAATTTTATCAGTTTATATATTTTCATCTGTTCCATCTTCAACTTTTACAAAGATATAACGAGTAAAATTGAAAATGTTCAAAAATTGATATGCTCTTAATCTTAATTATAATCCTCATCAAATCTAATTTTATTAACCCTCAATAATTTCGGAAAATAAAACGTCAAATTTGCACTCTACGGACTGCATTTTAGCTACTAAAAACAATCTGGTACATGCAAAGTTCCTATGGTCACCGCTAGTGGCGCATGTGTTGCAGTTAAAAGAGGCTTTCTTACGGCGTTATCACACTTGCACATTAAAATTTTAATGTGATTCACATTAATTGTCGCTTGTGAGCGTCCAAATATGTTATTTGTGTTTTTGAGTCACTTAATATTTGGAGTTTTTTCTATTTATTGATAAAGAAGTGGACTTGACCTGCAAAAATAAGTTTAAATTTACCTAAAGCATAAATATTTTCACATTAAAAAATTAATGAGAAATTCGCGAAAATCGCATTAATTTTTTGCATTAATGCTATAAATCAATTTATATCCAATTTTGCGGGCCAAGTTTACCTTTTCATCAACAAATAGATCAAATTTTGAATATATAATGATTCAAACACACAAATTACACATTTGGACTCTCACCAGCAACATTTAATGTGAATCATATTAAAATTTTAATGTGCAAGTGTGATAACACAGTTAAGGAAACCCCATCGAGCACAGTAATTAGAAAAAGTAGCATTTTCAGCATATTTCTGCTGAGTCCATCAACAAAAATTTGCTGACCGATCAGCACTTCTTATACAAAAACTGCTAACCAATTAGTACAGGTTTCTTAAGTTATTAATCACCACTAGCTCATCAAATTTTACCTCAAAAATATTCAGAATTCAAATATATTATAAAGATTAAAATTCAATAAAAGCCTGATCGGTAATTTAGTACAAAAGATAAATTTTGATTCTTTGAAAAGGAAACAATTTAGGGTCGGAGGAACGTCTGTTCGACAGGGAACCCCTATTGACACTTTTGCCAAAATCTTGAAAATTATTTAATGTATCTAGTAAAATATAAGTAATATAGCGTTTTTTCTTTAATATACCTTTTACTATAAACAGAGATGTTCAAATTTCGTATCCCAAATGGTACAGAGTAGGGTGTCAATAGGTCCTGACACGAGTTCTTAAAGTGTCAATAGACTTCCTTTCACCCTAAATAACTTTTTGCAAAATTCAAAATCCTCTTAGATTAATATGGTTTAATTTCTGCAAACGAGAGGATTTTTCTTAAGATTTAGTACACAGATTTCTGTACTAATTTTTATTATTATTATTTTTCAACCGAGTTTTCGATTATAAATTCTGTATATCGCTCTTTCCGTTTGGAGAAAGTTAGTTAGCTAACTTTCGTAAATTCTGTACTAAAATTGTTATAATATTTAGTACAAGATAATTATTTTAAGCTATTTTATAAAAATGTGTCCTTTAGGTTATAGTCACGGTGTAGTGATTTAATACAAAATTTAAAGGCATTAAATACATGAGCAGTAGAAAGTTAAAATTGATCAGTCACTGAGAAAAAAAGAGGCTGCGATTAACTTTTTTTCCTTGTAACTTTAACACTTTTTAGGTGTAAATATATATCAACATTTTTAATGTTAATGTTACAAGTTTTTAAGTGTAAAATTAACATGAAAAAGGGTAACTTTAACCCATAATAACCTAAAAAGCGTAATATTTACACCGATTTCGGATAAATAAAGTAGGGTAAAATTAAGATTTCCAGAATGTTATTTTAACTTTTTCGGATTTCTCTCAGTGGTAACAAAAAAATTAGAAACAGTGATATTATCGTCCAAATCTTGGCAAAGGGAAAATAAATAGCTTTTCACTCTATATGGAAATATTTTAAATGTTAAATATATAAATATATAAAAATTTAGATATATAAATATATAAATTAAGCCCATTTTTGTAAAGATTTAAGTTTTTACCAACCATAATAATAATTTTAGTACATGAATGCTTCTGTATACTCGACTTTGTTTTGAATTTGTTTGTGTCGGGACTAATTTTCATAATTCTCTTCACACACAGAAAGGTTGAATACGCAGTAACAGATGAGTGCAATCATGTACTAAAAGAAATGTTAAGGAGAAAAAATTTATGATTCCATTTTAGGAATGAATGAAAAGGAGAAATCTTTTTTATGAACATTGTCTTTTAGTACATGACTGATTCCAGGTGCTTCTGTTTCTTGTTTATTGTGTTCTAAAACCAACAAAAGATTCGCTTACGCAGAAACACATGACAGCAATCATGTACTAAAAAAAATGTTCAAGGCAAATATTTCCTGTACTGTTTTGTAGGTAGGGTAACTGTACGAAATTTTAGCACAGTTGCATGCAAGGAGTGTTTTTAAAGGAGTGTTACTAGGAACACATTTCAGGGTAAATGTACCAAATTCCGGCCAGCTTGCAATTCCGGCCATCGTTTTTGCTCCTCTAATTTCCATGAATTTTTAGTTTTTGTATACTCTAGAGATTATTACAATGCAAAAGAATAACAGAAAATGTAGCTTCGACAAACGAGATGATGTAAAAAAAAAGGTATCGAAAGAATTCCCGAAGGGCAAAGAACTATGAGAATGAGGTGGCCGAAATAAGCCACCAAAGCTATGTCTTTTTTTATTCATTTTAAAATGCTGCTTAAGAATCGGTCAAGAGTTGAACTTTCGACACAAACGACGTTAAACAATAAATCATCGTTCTGACCACTGAGATGTCCATCTCGTCGAATTGTGAATACAGTGTAGTGAAAATTTGTTTTGACCCCCCTTTTCCCACTAGTTACTTGCATCCCTGAAAAAAGAGTCATAAAGTTCCAGAAACGTCGTTTGTGTAGTAATAAAGGAGGATAAGTCGAGGTAAAATCCTTGTTTCCTTTGTCCAAACATTTTAAAATGTATTAAGAATGATTTCAGAGAAAATGAAGACGGTAAACTGTCCACAAGGTTTCAAGTAACACTTTTTGAGAATAAGAAATAAGATATTCAATTTATATTATAAATATCACATTTCAAACTTAATAATTTAGCACTTACATGCAACTATGTCGAAATTTGACACACTTACATTTGACACCTTGATTCTTATATCATCATTAGTCTTTTTCATACCATATCGCTCGACGAAATTACATTTTTTGCATTGTACAATCTCTAGAGTATGCAAAAACAGAAAACTTGTGGAAATTTGAGAAACAAAAGACGTGGTCGAAATTGCAAACTGGCCGATATTTCGAACACTTAAGATCTCATCTGAACGAATGGAAAACTTCGCAAAACATTATAAAAGGTTTAGAGTTCTGTTCTAAAAACAACGCAACACAGGCGCCACAAGCGATGAGCACATGAAGTTCGCATGTTCTAAAATGTTCTAAAATGTTCTAAAATTATGTTTTACTAGAAAACTTTCTTTAAAGTGCAAATTCGTCGTTTCTTTTTTCGAAATTCATCCCACTTTGAATCGAAAACGATCCAGAGAGGAAATTGAGGGTTAAAATTTTGCTTCATCACCATTCTAATGACATAATAACACATCGAATTAATTCACCTCTACGTTAGATTATTTCTTCTCATATTTATTGTCAAATGGTTATTTTTGGGTGATTTGTAGTGACTGTTCCTGTCACTCTAATATGATTTCTTTTTCAGCTACTTTATTGGTTCATCTACAGTCACAGGCCTTAAAATAATAAATAAGACATATATATATAATTTTTTTTTCAGGGGGTTGGGAGGAGGCGCGTGTGTAGAAAAAAGTGCTACGGTGGATAAAAAAGACTTGTTCTTTGCCATAAAATTCACTCTGAAGTGTTAAAATTGTGTGTTTTCTTCATTATAAATAGCATCATCAAATTAATTATATCGAGTGTATTTTTGTATAGATTTCTTTTATATTTCTTTTACTTTTTGCTCTCTCTCACTAAAAGACTATTCCTTTGGGGTATAATTAAAAAGTCCAAGTGATGTGTTTGTTTTTTCTTTACACTCCTAAATAACACTTCATCTAAAATCTCTTATTTTTTTTTCTTCTTGCTTTTGAATAATTGAAGTTTAATGTTTTTTTTCTCTTCTTCTTTTAATGACTCCGCTTTTATTACACCCAATTCATTATCGAATTGAAAATAGTGACAATGTGGGGAAAATGCGTGTATCTGGCTGTTTTTTTCTCCTCTCTTTTATCTTCCAAATAAAAATGAAAAATGTGGGAAAAACTACTGTTTTTCTATTGGGGCTCTTCTTTTTCAAATAAATTCGACTCAAACAGTCTCAGTGTTTGTGAAAAATTTGATGGGGAATCTGTGAAAATTTGAGTAACTTTTGTGGAATTGATTGTTAGGGTTTTTTTTAGGTAAGTCTTCCCAAAATTTGGCAACTTGTGGACTCCTATTTCTATTCCAAAATGAATGGTGAGACTTCTTAACTTTACTGCAATATTGCTTTTCGCAAGGGGAGCTTATGTAGAACCTTTTGATAAGGTTTCGCCCATAAATAAATTTAGGCCACGCCCCCTTTAGTAGCCAGTTTTGACCATCTTCACATTGCATTAAAAACACATTAAGGAATTTATATTAAAAAATATATTAAGAAGAGAATTTCTATTAAAAATGCGTTTTTTTTATTTTTTTTTAACATTTAAAGTTCTAAGGGGGCGTGGTCAATTTTTCAATTTTTCCGATCTTCATTGATGTTTATTATTATTATTTTTTATTATCACTATTTTAAAATATTTATTCACAATAGAAGGATCACCTATTTTTCAATTTTGATAAGAAAAGTAAAACAAAAATTAAAAAAAATAAATAAATAAAAAGTTAGCAGAAAAAAAATTTAAAAAAAAAACAAAATAAATTTCTAAGCATTTCCGAATTCGATTAAAAAAAAAGAATCCCGAATTCATGCAACTGACTTTATTTAAATTACTAAGAATTCAAACTTTTAACCGCTAAAAGGGGCGTGTCTTTTAATTTATGGGCGGAGCTTAGTCATGAGATCATTTCCCACCTCTCAGCTAACAAACTGCAGTAAAGTCCTGTCAAAAAACTTATTTCCTAAAGTGCAAAAGAAGGTGCAAACTCTAAGAGTTTTACAAAGGTGCTTAAGTGCTTCCACAGTAATTGGCACCTTAGAAATGTAACTGATATTCTGAGAAGATCCTTATTCTAAGCCTGAGCTCAAAACTGAGTTTGAAGAACTGAGTTCTCTTTTAGGATTCAATTAGATTTACTTTATGGGGTTCCTAAATTCCTTACGCAAATCCTGAACGATGCTGAAATGCAGTGTTTTGGCCTGAAATTTCTAGAGCCCACCTTTAGAAGCCCTCAATTTCTGAATCGTAGGTCTGTTCGCAGGATAGTACCCATTCCCAGATCCTATTCCTCAGTGCCGATTGATCCGCCTGAGTTTGCTCGGGGAGACCATAGCTGCTCATGAGGCGTTTGCGAGTCTTGTTCTCGTCCAACGATGGGCGACTGTCCTTCTGATTGAGGTAGACACAGACGGAATCAGCATCCGAAAGACCTCCCCCGAGATTACCTGCTGACTTGGACACCACAACCTTCGTATCAATCCACTTATTCTTCATGTACTTCATGATTTCCGTCACTTTAGCCCGTTTCTCAGCATCTGGATCCAAAATCTTCCGGAACGCTCGGACAAGTCGTGGAGTGAAGCGTCGGAAGTTCTCAGGAACTGCCGTTGACTTCTTCTTCTGATACTTTACAAAGGAAGAATAGTTGGAATCACGCACCCAGTCTGCAGATTCCCATGGAACATTTCCAGTCAAGCAGGAGAAGAGCAGAATACCAAATTGCCAGCAGTCTGATGAGGTCTTGCAGATGAACCTTTCATTCTTCACAATTTCCAGGACTTCAGGCGGCAGGAAGGCAATCCATGTGTGCCTTCCCTTGCTCACGAGAGTCCCTTCCCGGGTTGTGGCCCCAAAATCACACAGTTTAATCCTTGAGAAGTCAGGAGCAAAGACCAGAACATTTTCCAGCTTCAGGTCTCGATGCACAAGGCTTTTGCTGTGCATGAATCCCAAAGCCGCACTCAGTTGAGTTGCAATGGATTTGCAGAAGAGTTCAGGAAGACCACCAGGACAGAGGTGGGCAGCGAGATCACCAAAAGGAGCATATTCCTGGGCGAACACATAGTAAGAGTCCGTCTGGAAAGCGACCTGCAAGTTAAGGGATTTGCACATGAATTTTACGTCAAGAAACACGGTATAGACCTTTTTAAAAACTTCCCTATTTCCTCCTGCTACGACGTTTCGGAGATTGGTTTAATAGAGAAGTTTTTAAAAAGGTATATACCGTGTTTCTTGACTCAAAATTATCTAAAAAAGACCGAGAATACAATTCATGAAGTTTACCGTAGAAGTTTTTTTTAGTACAGATTTTCTGTACTAAAATTACTTAATCTCTAACAGGTGGAAATATTTATTGGCAATGGTAAAGAACACCATACACAAGAACTCCAGAAATTCAGAAGTACTTTTTTAGAACTGATTTTTATTGAGTACTAAAGAAAATGTCAATATGTCAATCATTCACTCTTCTTTTAGACCTCATGCTATCATCAAATGTGGTAAAATATTTAAAAGGAATCTGCAATTATCTTTTGAATTCAATTATCATTTTATTTTAAAAGTTGAATAAAAGAAAGATTAATTATTTGTCTCATAAATAAAGAAGTTATACAGTAGACTCTCGCTCAATCGGCTGTTTTTCCTGATAATTTGCTCAAATTCGCTGCAGTTCTTCCTATTTTATCGTTATTCTTTATAATTGAGCTGTTCTTGTGGAATTTGCATAGGTTTTGACGCCCAAATCTATCGATAAAGCGGATGAAATTTCGCCTCAAATGCCCATTTGAGAGAGAGTCTACTGTAATCAGGAAAACGGATCCTTTTTCGCCGGATAAAGAATAATATTCAGGTATCTGGATTGCTTATTCTCTGGGAAGTATCAAGAATTCTTTACTTATCACAGATTTAATTATATTCAGATAATTCATAACTAGGAAAGAAAAATATAACTTTCTTGAATGATCTGTACTAAACCTGATGTCAAATTTAGTACTTATTTTTGAAGATACAGAAATATCATTATTGAAAGTTCCTAATTAAAATTTTAGTAAAAGAATTAAAATCTATAATAGATTTCGACAGTTTTTTGTATCAATATAGTCAAAAACCGAAACGCTGCCTTTGACTATATAGAATTGAAATCCTGTGTCCAAATATACATCACAAAATCATTATTAAATTTAGAATACAGCTTTCTGTACTAAAACGTAATCAAAACATGTTAGATTGAGCAATAATATTGGAATGTGGAATGTGGTATAAAATATTTCTTTGGATTTTATATGCGTCATGCAATTATGAATATTTCTTGAATAAGAAAATTACAGAAATTCTGTACTAAATTAAATCTACAATTTTTTATTAAAAAAAAATAATACAAGTTGTGTAGCTTATGTATTTCGGATTTAAATAATTTTAAAACTTGTCTCATAAATTAATTAATTATATTTAAATTATTTAATTCAAATTTATTTAAATTTATTTTATTTAAATTAATTATATTTATTTGCTTGAACTCATTTTAGTACTAAAAAGCAACAAAAAATCTGTAATTAATTTCAAAATAAGTTCAAGCAAATAAATAGTAGAAGTAAAAATGCTACAGATCAGTATTTAAGCGGTAAGTTAGTTGTATTTTACAGAAGTAAGAAAAATTCTGTACTAAAATTTACACAAATTAAAAGAAAAATCTATTACAATTAAACTAAGTTCTAAAAATTTGAGAGTTGAAACGCCAAAACATTTTATAAATGACCCATGTTACCTGCAGTAGAAATTTTAATCAAAAACAAAATTTTTAGTACAATTTTTTATTTATAATTTTAAGTACTCTGTGCTAATTTTAGATTCCAAGATTAATAATTAAAATTGTCAGTATGAAATGAAATTCTTCATTTTTCTCATTCATTTTCAGTATATGCCAACCTTCTCAGGTTGGCATATACAACCTGAGAAGGAGCTTTCCACCGTTTTCACTCCGAAGTAGGTTGGTAACCAACACTCAGACGGCAGTGGCCGCAGAAAGACATTTGCAATGTATCGCAATCCCCAAAAGTATTGATGACAATATCTATCTATCTATCTATCTATCTATTTACGTTCTTCAATAAAAATGTTTACTTCGTTCTGTACTAAAATTATTCTGTACTAAACTTCGGATCTGTGAAGTGAACATTTACTGAAATAATGTAGTCCCGTTTGATAGTTAATTAAGATTAAATTCTAGTGTTAATCATGTTGTACTAAAGAATATTCTGTACTAAACTTTTTCTTCAGAATTCCTTATGTAATTGCCCTTTAGTCTGTTTAAACTTCTTCAAGAAAGCTCAAGTATTCTTACCTGATAGCAGCTGAGAATGTTAGGATGATGTGAGAGTTGGTAGGTGTAGTGGTACTCGCGGATGAAGTCTTTGAGCGTCATGAGTTCCACATGGCAGGCCTTTAGTACAACAGTTGTATTGGTGGGTCGGTGGTTTGTGAGGAAGATCTTGGCGAAACATCCCTCCGAGATGGTCTTCTCAATGTCATATTCATCTGAGATCTTCATCATCGGCACATTGATGTCCGGGATCCTATGTAGTACTCCTCCGGTGGCTTGTGCCGCCGAACTCGCCGTTGAATCTCTATACATGACACTGTTTCTCCGCTGCATAATTGCCGCCTCGGACTTGCTCTCGGACAGTTTCATGATGGGTGGCGGAAGTTTGTGGTAGGAATCTGCAAGGACAAACCAAGGAGGTGCGTGAGACTTTAGCAGAAAATTCTTGAGTCACCTTTTCTGTGTGGAAGGAGATATTAAGTGGCGCGTGATTTTATAGGATGTCTGGGAAAGTGTCGAGACATGTCCCATAAAAGTGCCAAGGAAAAACTTTTGCCACCAAACAAGATCATCAAATTCTATTTAGAAGAAAATCATCGTGAGAGACATGTCTTGTTTTTGCTACTCTCACCAGCCTCATTAGCACTCAATTAATTTCCACTTAATTTACTGAGACACTTTGGGTTTTCCACGAAAGTGTGAGAGCCAATGAAGACAATTTCCCAACGATTTCCAGATCAAATCAACTGTGATTCATTTTATGTATGAATCGTTTGAATAAAGGAATTTGTTGGAGGTTTGCAGAAAAAGTTATTGTAGCGCTGAACATTTACAGTAGACTCTCGCTCAATCGGGCGAAAAATTTTGTTGACAGTTTTCACGTTTAGTTATGAAGCTAATTTGCTCAAATTCGCTGTAGTTCTTCCTATTTTATTGTGATTATTCATAATTGAGCGCTTTTTGTGGAATTTACAAAGGCTTTGACGCCCAAATCTATCGATAAACTGGATGACATTTTGCCCCAAATGCCCAATTGAGAGAGAGTCTACTGTAAAATTTTCCTACATATTGATTTTTTCCATTTTTTTCTGTTTTTACTAATTTCTTAAAGAGTTGTTTTTCTTTTAATTTAATTTTAAGGAACACTGTAGTTCCAATAACTACCAGTTTGAATCCTGATAGACAAATTCAAAATTTGTAGTCAAAAAATCTTTATTACTATGATACAAGCTTCGGACTTAAGGTTTAGCTTAGCCATATTACTTAACTTCTTTAATTTCTAATGCATCCGGGTTTTGTTTTTGGAAAAATAGACTCAGGGCAAGAACTAATGATTGATTTGACTCTGAAAATCCAATGAGATTGGTTACTATTTAGGACTTTTATGTCTTCTGGAACTGGGTGAACCTCTAGTCTGAAGGCTGCCACAAAGTCAGAAGTGGGATCAGGTATGTCTCCTTTTAGACATACTCACCCAAGAAGCGAAATAAGTTGTTTTATAACAGGACTTTTAGTTTTTCAAAATCCTTTGATGCAATTTGAAAGTGATTATACCGCGGATTTTGCATAAAAATGCTTAAAGATCAATTCAGCCGGCTTCAAAATTACAATACCTATCCAAAAAATCCAAATTCAACTAAATTGGTTGAAAACTAAAGCTGTCTACACACTAGGGTAATTATTGCAATAATAACATTTCAAAGTGACATTGAAATAAAACTTCAATATTGAAGCGAATATTGAATCCAATATTTCAATATTTGCCTACACACTCAATAAATTGACTTCAATATTGAAACTTCAAAATTACAACTTATTAAGATACCATTCTAGTCAGAGATTCAGTTCCTTTCAAACATAGAAAAACTCTCGAAATTAGCATGTTTGTGAACAGATCTGAGAACATTATCATAGATAGGATCAGAAATTCCGTTCTATATCTTGCTCAATTGTTCCCAGAAACCTGTCTTGGTCAGGACTTTTCCCAGATTTTCCCAGATCTTCTGGGATTTTGTTGTATTTTTTATCAAGTACGTCCGGAATACCCAAGTTGGTTGGAAGATGTCCCCTGGTTCCTTTAGGAAATCATAGATCTTCTGGAATTTTCTCTTGTATTTTGTAAAGAAAACCCAAAATACCAAAGTTGATCAGAAGATTTCTTCTGATTCCTCCAGAAATCACAGATCTTCTGAGACTTTCTGTGATTTTCTGGAGAAACCAGGAGAAATCCTCTGACCAACATGGGTATCTTGGTTGTTCTTGACAAAATAGTGAAGAACATCCCAGAAGATCTGTGATTTTCTGGAGGAACCAGGAGAAATTCTCTGACCAACTTGGGTATCTTGGGTGTATTCGACCAACATAATTTCAGAGGAACTGTGATTTCCTGAAGTAAGCAGGTGATCACTGGTAACCAAGCTGGGTTCTTGGGAAGATTTAACAAAGTACAGCGAATTTCCGAGAATCTGGGATTTTCTGGAGGAAGCAGGAAGAGATGTGTCCTGACTTGGGTTTTGATCAAAGATTCAAAGATTCCTGATCATTAACTCTTTCGTCTCTTTTGGGACTCTGAGTACCCAAAGAAACATATGAATATTCTATGAAAAACAATGTTTTTTAATTATTCAGAACTGATAAAAATCCGATTCTTGTGGATGATTACAAACTATAAGGATGTCCAAATGTAAGATATTTTTTTTGTAGAACCTCAATTAATTCCTGAGCTTAGATATTTTTGATTAAAAAATGGTGAAATTGGCTTGCAGCATATGCTGCGGTCCGGAAAGAGTTAAAAAATATTGAAGAATTGAATTTAGAATTTCTTTCAAATTTCATTTCAATGTGACTTTGAAAATTTTTATTGACATTATTTGGCCTAGTGTGTTGCCATTCAAATTAATGAAAGGAAATATTGAAAAAAATGCTCCATATTGAAACAAATATTGCAATAATTCAATACACACTGGACAGTTTTCTTCAATATTAAAACTTTTATGTCAAAAAATCTTTGCAATGTGTAGGCAATCCTTGTCAATATTGGATATTGAAAAGAAATATTGCAATAAATTTTGTCTAGTGTATAGCCAGCTTTAGAAATATGCAAGAAATATTATTTTCAAAGTAGCTCCACTTCCTCTAAATTAAAAAAAAAATCGTTACATTTTGAAGAGAGAAAAATCCCAATTAACCAGAATATAGAGTTTTTGTTTGCAGTTATTTAGAAGAAATGTGCAAAATCTTTAATAGATTTTTGTTAAAAATAACCGTCATCTCTATTGAGTTTTAGCATGTTTCTTAGAGTAATTGCTAAAGTTATTAAGAAGTATCTTGTTTAGATTAATACATGGGATAAGTAGTTTTTGAGATAAGATCACTTATAGTAACTAGTATACCCAAGCAGCAATTTTTTCTTAAAATAGTCTTGTAGAATTCCCTAAGTAAGGCACTATAGAACCAAAAATCTATTTATTTACTTATAACGCTCTTGCTTCCATCACTGAGATTACTATAAGTAAAGTGGCGCACTCTTAAGGATCTTAAAGGCTTCTATAGGAATTTCAACGGAAAATTTTCACTTTAAGTCTATTAAAGGTTCACTAAAAAACTTGTCTAACACTTGGTTCTATAAGACACCTATTTTGCTTCTTGGGTACTTTTATTTTTCATGTTTCTACCATCCCATTTAATCTCTTCTCGAGATATTTAATAATAACAAATTGACAGATAAAGACTTTGTAAGATTTTATTTTAAAAGACTTTCTAAACCTTCAAAATGTAATTCTTCATTCCTGTTTCATGTTGCAAATTGAGATTTACACAAAGCTTTTATATTTAAAGATCTGCTCTTTCAAATTCAATAAAAAGAACCAAAGGAGGATAAGTACCAAATTTTCTTCAATTTATCTAATTTACATATCCAGCCCCTGGGCCATGAAACAAAAATTTAATCTTACTGAATTTACCATTCAACTTTGAGTACTTTCTCATGCAAAAAAAATCATCCAATTCCTCGATGGAAATTGATTGAAAAATGAAGCTGAAACACACAATTTATGTGTTTATGCTGATTAACCATAAGGCACATCTCATTTTCTTCCTCAATCAGCGAACATTCCAAAGATGATTTCAATTGTGATTTAGATGGAGTGCGATGCCAAAAATTACTCCAGAAATTCTTCAAATATGTTCTCAAGAAGGTATTTCCCAAATTTTCTCCACCCACATCATCAATTCCCATTTGGCGGCTTTTCCCACGAAATAATCTTTGCTTAATTATAAATATTATACTGATGAAAAAGTTTATGAGATGTTGGAGGAATGATCATGAGTGTCAGAAAGAGTTTCAGTCATAGAGAAAATGTCTTATAATACAAAACTCCTCCCAAGTCAGAAAAAAAACAAATCTTTTATTTATATTCTCACATTTTATTTGCGTAGATAAATAATTACTAATATGATGTGCGTGTTTGACTGGTCAGAAACAGACGAGAAGGAGCAACAAAAAAAAAAGAGGCCCGGGAGGAAAAATAGAGTCGAAGAGGAGGAAGTAAAAATATGAAGAGTCCACCAACGCTCGAGATGGAGACGCCTGGTGGATGCTCTAAATCATTTTTCTTTTTAACGTGATTTTCAATATCACGCAGAAAAAACTCGCCTTTTTATCGCAATGCAGCCTTTTTATCATTCATTTTTAATGTCTTCTGCGTCATGGTCACCAACACCTGATTTACGCCACTTCATGTGATAATTTATACCACACGTCTCCAATGCCTCGTTATCCATTTCTTTTGGCTTCTCTTTTAGCCTTCCCATCAGTGCGCCGAGACGCCTAAAAGGGTCAAGAGGTTGACAGGGGAGAGTCATAGAATATCTCTGTGAGATTTCTGAGTATTTTCACATGTCACTTGAGTCAGACAGTCTCATGAGAATATTCCTCGTCTTTGTGATAGTTTCATATACAATAAATACATAATGTATCTGCATGGATATAAATCACCAAGTTTTTGAAATGCTGAATAGAAGAAATTTTAAACTAAGACCGATTTCTTGTGGAAAAATACTGAACTTGCTGAATTTGAGAGGCACATAAATCACCAAGATTCACAAAGAAATCCCTTTTTTTGTTTACTAAGCAATGGAATTGGAATGCTTTAGTCCAGACCTGTGCTCGTTAAAAGTCGTGTAATATCGGAAATTTTGTGTTGATAATTTTAATGGAAATTACAGATAGCCATACTGGTAATACTAATCCCGCTTATTCACGGTGCCATGATAAATATTTTTGCGCCAAAAAGACATAATAGACATAAAAACTCAACTCAGAAATTGTCTTCTTGATATCTTTGTCAGAAGACGGATAGCTGTTCACTACACACCCTTTTACTTGAATCTTGCAGAAATACAAAGAAATTAAATGCAAATATAACTTCAAATGAAAAGTTCTTAAATCGCGAGCAATTCAACTGCGAGAGAGAGAGATAGAGACACAAATATCTCACTTTATCCTTATTAACAGGCCGTGTCCCTTCTTGTAATATGTACTTTTGCATTCCTTATTGACCAAAATAGTGTTGTACAAAAGGGTTTTCCTCAAACCTATCCTGAATTTTGGGACAGCTCAAAAGAATATGAGCCTTCCAGCTCAAAATTTCATCCCAATGTTTTTGTTGCAATATCGACAATTATTCACAATTAACCCAAATAACTGTATTCAACTAAATTATTAAAAGGATTTTCTTGTGAAAATGACTTAAATCTAAGGAATTAAACAATTTTCACATTAAAAAACCTCTCATTTTCTCTACGTGAATGTTCGCGGCATTTCGAAGAATGCCAACAGGCACCACCAAATTCATTCGGCTTTTCCTTTAGCTCAGGCCTGCTTTAGTCAATGCTCCCAATATTCGCGAGATTTACATAATTAATTATGGTGTATTCCAAAGAAAAGTGAACATGTTTTTTTTTGCACTTTACTGTTCTCAAGAGCTTCTGCATTATCGAATTTTCTCTATTTTGGTTCATGTCATCATTTCTCTAAAATGATTCAGTAAATTGAGGAAATATTTTAAATTCATTGAACTAAAGTTCGTAAAATTCTCACAATAATCCAAAAATTCATGGACACCATGAGTTTCCGGCTCAATTGTACGCACCACATTGTTTCCAAATTTTGCAACCCCGAGAGTAAGCGATTGCAGTGCACAATGCAATTGGTTAAGGTTGTGTAGCATGTCAAGCAGAGCATGTGGCTTCTAATAGTTCAATTGGTAGAGCATTCGTCTAGTTAACGAGAGGTCTCCAGTTCGATTCTAGGTGGAGGCAGGAAGTTTTCCTGTCTCCACTGAGAAAAAACTGGATGATTTGAGTGTAATTTGCTCACAATATTTTAAATTGAATTTGTTGTTTTTGTTTTTCTGCTTGTACTAAAAACGAAAGAATTATCAGAACACATGTATTAAAAAAATAGATTGAGCATGTTCTTGGTTACATCCGAGGAGTAAAAAAAAGTTACTTTGGAATTGGAATACAAGAAAGGTGTTTTTTGCCAGGAATGGATTTAGTACAGTTTTGTGCTAAAAAAAATTTATATTCTTAGTTTTTCCTTTTATCATCATAAGATTTTGAAAAATAACAGCAATATTTGTTGATAGAATTTAGCACAAGAAGCAACCTCTTTTTAATATAGTTTAATCTTCTTAATTCTCTCAGTAAAGGATTATAGAACCAAAATTTTCATAATCTGCTTGTAGTATACATAATCTGTTTGTACATTAGAAAAAAAAATTAAAAAATGTGTAGAAAAGAATATTACACAGCAAAAATAAAAATGTATATTTTTGGGAATTAATTTAGTACAGTCTTGTGCTAAAAATTTTTCAAATAATTTTAAGTAATTTCTTTGAAGATTGCAACACAACAGGAAGTCAGCAAGTGATTAGTACTAAATTAATTTATAAATTCATATTTTTCTATAAAATTCTTGTAGTTAAATTTTCAATGTGATAGCATCATAATTTAAAAGAGAATTAGATGAAAGTTCTCTTACAGAAATCTATATTGAAAAGTCTTTTTTTAATAAGTAGGGGGAAGTGGGGTACCTTTGAAATTGGGATTTTTTTAACATATTTTTAAATAAAATCGAGCCTTATCGTGATATAATTTACACAGCAAAAATAAAAGAAATACATATCTTTTCAGGAATTTATTTAGCACAGTCCTGTCCCAAAGTTTTCAGATTCTTCCGAATTCCTCTTTTTATGCAGATCATGCAGATCAAGAGAGTATTTTCTTTATAGATTATAACGAAACATTTAAAGAACGTGTAGGGTAGATTAATACATACCAAAAATGGACAAAAAACATTTTTTTTTTCAGGAATTCATTTTGTATCACTTTGTACAGTCTTGTGCTAAAAATCCATATTATTCTGAAATCTTATTGTAATTAATCGTCTGGCGTATCCTTTCTGAAAAAAATAATTTTTGAAATATTTTCGAAAATCTGTTCAGGATTAGCTGTTTTATCTTGAGAAATGAGCGTTGTTCGAAAGTTTAGTGCATTCAAAGAAATATTTTGAAAATATTTTGTGTCGCAATTAGTAATTCTCATTAACTATTTTAATATTATTTTTTTTTTTTTTGAAACTCTCCTCTCTATAATCCTATAAATTTTTAAAGCAAAATATTTCTTGAGTTTTCCAGTTTTCTATTTTAGCCAAGACATATTCGGGGGATTATGGCAAATGCTAAAGGAGATTTTATCTCAGGATGCAACCACAAAAGGAAATTTTCCAAGATAATCCACTACATAACTGGAGCATAAGCCAGAATACGCTCTGTTTAAATGGGATCCGTTTGTTTTGTCCTAATAATGAGACTTTTGACCCTTTCTTCACCCATTTTTGACCTCTTTATCGCCAAACACTTCTTATGGCTTCTCTTGGTATCTAAACAGCCGCCCTGGTAAAGTGTTTTCTTCTTTCCCAGCAAGATTATTCTCAACAGTATCTCAAGAGGAAAATTTATGTGTTTTCCGATCGAATGGAAACTTTCTCTTGAGATTGATAAGCCATGGAAAATTGCCTCATCAAATGGTTAAATTGAGGGAAGTTTTGCGGGGAAAAAAGAAGCCAAAAGTGGTGGAAAAACCATTTGAGTGTTGGTGGAAAAATAGAAAAATTAATATAAATCTTTTCTTGTTCCACCAACAAGCCACGGGAAAATGAACCTGTTGATAGTGAATGGTGTTTGATTGGATATTTCGGTGATTGATGATTGATGATGGTGCGAATCAATGGATGCCTCATTGTGTCTCTTGGGAAATGTGTTTATTATTTTTCTCACGCAAAATATTTCACTCAACGCACTTTGATGATGGAAAGATGGGGCACTTGTGAGAAAATTACTTCCATTTGGTGTAAATCAATTGCTGCTTTTTGTTCTTCCATCAACTACTTTTCCGTTTTCCCTCATTGTTTATTCACTGTCTCGGTTTTTTTTCTTTTTTGTCGAAAAATTCTTGTTGGGACGACTTATTACTGTATCTTACGTGAATTTCCATACATCAAGTTGTATTTTGTATGTATTTATAAAACTTTTTGTATTTTATGTCACGTTGCCAAAAATCAATTGGCGCCAATTTCCCATAATTCATCCCAAAAGTTGAGCCAAAAGCGAGGAGGTACATCTTTCTTTCTAAAGCCTCATCTGGCTCATTTGGGGCTTTTCCCAAGCCCTCGGGGAAAAGTGCCTACAATCTGGGAAATGTCACGCGTGACTTGAGAATGCAGACAAGAAGCAATTAACAGGGCCATTGTGCCAGGAAAATTCATGGAGAGGAACCTTGACATTTATCAATTTATTTACGGAAAATCTGTGTCTCACACACATCGTCCCAATCCAGAATTAGACTCCCCATGATCTTTTTTACTTCTTATTCACTTTATTTTTGCTCCTCGTGATCATTTGGCATGGAGCTTAGCCAGAGATTTGTGTGTGTCTTTTGTCACCTAAATGGACAAAATATCAGCAAATTTTTTGGGGACACATGGCTAAATTTTGCTACACGAGCCACTTATATTGTTGCATTTATGTCAACAGTTGTCTCAGGAATTTTCTCAAAATTCAATACATTTGATGAAAGACTGCAGTTAATGCCATTTGGAAATATTGAGGAGTTATAAATTTTTCAGTGAGGAATTTCTAAGAATACTTTGTAAATTTGGTAAAATTATCAAGTAAGATTTTTCGTGTTTTGCGATAGTTTTCCCTCTAAATGCCTTTAAATTAGTCTTCATGGATATTTCTTCAAAGAAACGTAACATTTCAACAATTGTTGAAGCTTTCACCAGGCGTCTCCATCTTAATGTACATATCATCGAATGTACATATCAAACTGCCAATAATTTTACAACACAATAAATTTATAGTAGGAGAATATCGGCATGGTTCGCACAGAGTGAACCTTCAAACAACGCAAATTTTCTCTTTGTTTGCAAATAGTTCGTCATTTCTTAGCCATGAGTTAATTATTAAGATCATGAAACGAGATGAAAAATGGTAAGTCAGCTTTTTGCAAACAATGAGAAATTTCGCATCGTTTGATCAGGTTCTCTATGTGCGAACCATGCCTACATTCCCCTACGTCATTCAACTAACAATTTTATTTGCAATTTTTACAATTTTTATGAAAAATAAAATTTAATTCTAATCCGGAAACCTGTCTCAAGCTGTTTTCTGGTTTTTCGAAGAAAAACAAAGAAACAATTATTCATTTAGTGGTTCAGATTATCATTTTATAGATTTAGATGCTTTTAACTTCTTATATATCTGGCTATAAAGAGAAACCGCAGCATCATTATATTTTTTAAATTTTTAACATTCTTATTTTCTACCCAACAAAAACAGCAATTAATTCTTTTTATTATTAAGCTTGTTGTTTTGAAAATTACGAAATGAAAACTATGGCAAATTTTGGCAAGAATATAAAGACACGAGAAGAGTTCTAATATGTACTCATTAAAAATGGACTTTATACAATAAAGAATACTGTAAGAGAACTTTCATGTAATTCTCTTTTAAATTATGGAGCTATCACATTGAAATTTTAAATACAAAAATTTTATAGAAAAAATATGAATTTAATTTAGTATTCATCACATACTGATTGCCTGTTCTATTGCAATCTTCAAAGAAATTAATTAAAATTATTTGAAAAGCTTTTAGCACAAGACTGTACTAAATTAATTCCTGAAAATATATATATTTTTGATCTATATTATTCTGTTCTATACATTTTTTTAAAAATGTTTTCTTACAATCTTCAGAGAAAATGGTCTCTTGATCTGTATCATGATAAAAAGAAGAACTCGGAATAACATAAAAAACTGTTAGCACAAACTGTACTAAATCCATTTATGAAAAAAAACATTATTTTTCTTATATTTATGCTATTATTCTGCCCTTCACATTTTTTTTTAAATTTTCTTTTAATCTTCAACGAAAATACTTTCATGGCATGTAACATAATAAAAAGAGGTTTTCATTACAATATGAAAATTTTTCAGGACAGGACTGTACTAAATAAATTACTGAAAAAAAAACAATTATTTTTCTTATATTTTTGCCTATGCATTATTCTGTTCTACTCATTTTTTAGAATACCTTCTGCAAGGAAAATTTCTGTCTTGACCTATAAAAAGGAGGATTTCAGAATAATATACGAGGTTTTTAGAACAGGACTGCACTAAATTAATTCTTCAAAAAATAATTTTCTTATATTTTTGCTTGGTGTTATTCTATTCTAAACATTTTTGAAAATGTTTTCTTACAATCTTCAAAGAAAATACTCTCTTGACATGTATCATATTAAGAAGAGGATTTCAGAATAATATAGATTTTTTTTAGCACAGTACTGTACAAAATGAATCCCTGAAAAAATGTTTTTCGTATGTTTTTGCTATGTATTATTCTATTTTACATGTTTTGTAATTGTTTTCTTATAATCTGCAAAGTAAATACTCTCTTTATCTGCATAAAAAGAGGAATTAAGAATAATTTGAAAAATTTTCGAAGCAGGACTGTGCTAAATAAATTCCTTTATTTTTTTATTTTTGCTGTGTATTATTCTATTCTACCCATATTCTTTACTGATTTATTTTAATTTTCAAAGAAAATACTCTCTTGATCTGTATTACAATAAAAAGAGGAATTCAGAATATTTATGAAAACTTTTTTAGCACAGGACTGTGCTAAACCAACTTGCGAAAAAGCATTATCCATGTACATTTTTGCTTTGCATTAGTCCTTTTGAGTCTTTTATAATGACAGGAGAACTACAATTTTAATTTTGGGATGTAATAAAAAAGGTGTACTACATTTTTGTCTTATTTTGAAAATATTTGCTCAAACAGGTGGGGCTATTTTGAACGATGCGGATACAGTGATATACATTTTTAGCACATTTTTAAAAGAAACTGGGCTTTAACAGAATGTAATTTCTATCTAAATTAAATTATGGTAAAATCCAGATTTCTTTGTAAATATTCGAAGAAGCGTTTATCATGCAGGCAACCCTTAACTCAAAATAGCCCTACCTTCCCCTAATAGGTCTATAATTTAGCATCAATTAATCGCATTAAGCTCTCAAAATAATAATCTTTAATTACATTTCCACTGTGAAATCCTAGGGGAAATATTAGAAAAATATTTTGCAATAATGCTGAACCAGATCCAAACTGCTTTCCACCTGTTTCCCTTCGTACCATTTACCAGATTGACTTCCTTTGCTGCTAAATGGGTGTGAATTAGTGAAATTGTGGCGCAATTTTTGTGGCACCTTCGAGGATTTTTCCACGGGAAAAAATAAATTACTTCAGATCAATGTGTGTCTGAGGCAATGAGTGTTAATTCAGGAGGAAGTTATTTTGACTTCTCTTGGGACTTTTCACTGCCAATTTCCTCTCTAACACCCAGACAAGCAATTTGCCATTTAGAAAATTTGTGATATTGGAATATATTCCCCAGAGAGAGTCAAAGTGCTCGCGATGGGATTTTCACCTGATGGGGACGGGATGTATGAGAGGCATTATTCTGACAATTGGGGCTAATGGAGAAAATCAATTTCATCATCATTTAATAACATCGACTGGAGGAGGTGAATTTAATTTTAGAATTTGTATCGGTGCGATAAGAGTGACAGATTGGGTGTGGGTGGTAGAAACTGTTGTTGTTGGCCAGGAGTCCCTTTGTCCCCAAGTTGAATTCGCACTCTGGCGAAAATAGACCCCAGCTTGTCTGCGGAGTGTTTGGTGATGAAAAACTTATATTATTTCTCAGAATTCACGTCACAATTTCCCGGAAAATTTTACCATTTTTTTTATCCACACTCGTGTGTATTTTTTTTATCACTCAATGTTTAAGAATATTCCTGAATTTATTTCATATGCTTTACTGATTTATGATTAACACTTTTACAGTCACCTCCTGTCTCTACTTTTTTATATTTCTTATTTCATCTTGGACATGGCAAAATGTCTTGGTCCACAGCCCAACTACTTAGTCATCCAACTATTTTTTTCTCATCTCACAATTAATTTACTGCGTGTTACCAACCATAAATTAATAATTTAGCTTGTCCGTTTATCATATGACTATTATTTTTATTGAACTATTTTTTTGATTTCAACTTTAAAATTATTTACAGAACCTAAAACTATCCCAAGTAGCATATTCTGGATTCATTGTCTTGTAGAAAGCTTTAAGTAAACCAGGGGGGGTAATATTAGCTCTGGAAAATGCGACCGGGTTTAGTGTAAATTTTTCCCTGTTTTCATACACATTTCACGAGATATCTCCAAAACTACGTAGTTTGCTAATTTAGGGTTTTCGGTTGCCTCTTCGTTATTAAATTGGCTTTTATTTTGTATTAGTATTTTTTGATAATTCATTCTACAATGACAGAAAACAGCTAATAAACTCAAAAGTTTTTTCGGCTCGCTAGAAACATATTGTAAACATAGGAAATGTCATGCTCCTGAAGTAAAGCAATTTACAAGTATCTCAGAGGCAAAAGGTACTTGTACCCATGTAGCACAGGGCTTACTGAATAATATGACAACTTTACAAAAATGGAATAATTACTTATATTTGTGAGCTTGGTTAGTAGTACAACCAAAATACACCGTAATTATTCCATAATGTTCCAATAATAGTTTTTGTTACCTAAAATTTACCTAATTTTGACGCTATCAAATGAAGAAATTTACTTGTGGTAATATATCAGTCATAAATAAGTAAGACCATCATTTACATCACAGCCTACAAGAACAGCCCGAATAGCTCAGACCATTATTGGACAATACCAATGTAGTTTCACTCCAGGCAAATCAAATCATACCCCCCGGCGAATATATGGGGCTGTCGCTGTTTGAAGCCAACTCACAAAGTGATCAGAAACTCAGCTTACACTTCTCAGAACAAGAAGATATTTAGACAGAAATATAGTATATTTATCCCTCTTTACAAGGACCAGATTCTGGTACAGAAGAAACACCTCAATTTTGACATATATCGTGTAACGGTTAATAGTGCAGAAAAATCCCAAACGCATTTGTATGTAAAAGTAAGAAATTGGCTTCAATTTTGGAGGCCATTCGCCGGGGACTAGTCATATCAGACATTTAAAATTTGTTATGTGATAAATTCAGAAGAATTAACTGTAAATCCGACTCATTTCAGTTACCTGAAGCTTCATAGAGCTACTTGCAATAGCTATTCGATACTCATTCAGCTTTTACAATGGACTCTCGCTCAATCGGCTCTTTTTCAATCGGGCGAAAAATTTTGTTCCCAATTTTCACGTTTAACTGTTAAGCAATTTTTTTCAAATTCGCTGTAGTTCCTCTTATTTTATCATGATTCTTTATAATTGAGCGCTTTTTGTGGAATTTACGATTACTTTGACACCCAAATCTCTCGATAATTTAGATGACATTTTGCCCCATATGCCCGATTGAGAGAGAGTCTACTGTATGTTGCCATACTCCCTTGTTTTACCACGAAAATTTGTCATATATGACATTGTCACACTATTACAAAATTCCCCTTCAGATCTTTTCTCTTCGGCTGTTTATGGAAAAGATGGAAGAGCATGATCAAGCACTTCACCATCTCTTCATTGATTTCAAGGCAGCATAAGGTAAAGTACCCTGTAGTCGGCCGGTTTCTCAACTCGGCCAGTGCGACTATTTATTCAATTTACTTAGATCTGTTATAATATAGTCTTGCCGATTTAATATTATAAGGTGTATTACATTATATATAACGTAAATCAGTGAAAATTTCATAGAAGTTGACTATAAAACGTTAATAAATTGGTTAAATAATTCAACTGGCCGAGTAGAGAAACCGGCCGATTAGAGGGTACTTTACCTTAGTCAGGGTAAAACTATACGAAGCCGTGGAAGAATTCGGAATCCCGAAAAAAATGATAAGAACAGATCGTTGTGACGGGAGTTTCGTGTGAACAACGGGTTTAGACCGATGGACTATCGTGCGCTTTCTTCAACCCGGTACTAGAGGAAGCGATCCGTGATCGTGATCCCGGTGTGAGCATGAGAGAAGAAGTCATTCTCAATAAGTCTACGCAGTAGAGCTGCACAAGAGTCCTTCGTCCAGATTGTGCAAGGTTCACGAAGTCTGGGACTATAGATAAATAAAGACAAAACATGCACGTGATGGCCTTGCCAGCAGCAACTCCGGCAACATCTACGGGGAGCATCGGTAAAACAAGGTTCTCGATTGAGGACTACAACTTTGAAGTTGTTAACTCCTTCGTCTACCTCGGGTCTACAACCCTAACAACAATATTTTCTTAGGAAATGTGTGACTTGAGACTAGCTAATATCATTCTGACATCATTTGTTCAATTTTTAACCATAATTCCGGAAAAGGAATTACGATGAAGAAGGAAAAGTCAAAAGCCCTGGATAAATACAACTTATCATCAGGTATCGATAATTACCTGATAACTGTGTGGAAGTCTCTTTAAAAAAAAGAAAGAAATTCAAATTATTCAAAGGCATGGACGTTCGAAAGGAGAGTACTTTCCCCTAGGAATAAAATAAATTAAGAGAAAATATCTTATTACAAAACTTTTAATTTTCTTTAGTTCATTCTGGAAAATTCATCACTTTTAACTTATTTCATTTTTTATCAATTCTTATTTATTCAATTTTTATGAAGTTTTTAGGTAGAAAATATTCTAAAATAGCCTGCAAAATTTCTTACATGGAAGCAAAAAGAAACAAATTAGTAAGAATTTGGTAAAAACATGGTAAAAGTCAAATCAGTATTTCATGAGCTATTAAACACTGGTGTTAGTTTTACAAGGAGAGAGAAAAAGTATTTGATTTATCTGCAAATCAACTTAGAGCATTGTTGTATGAAGCTGACTGATTTTTAAAAGATTTGGTCTATTCAATGACCAAATTTTGACCCTATACTGACCAAATTTTAACCTTATGGTTCAAAAGAGTAGAAAAGTTTTAAGAAATAAACTTGGTTTACTAAAATATCTTTAAAATGGGAAATCGATCATACACTTTCCTTTTTATCTTATTTTTCAATTTGATTTTGTAAGATTGAGTCGTTATGCTTCTTGGGTACTTTACACCATACTTCATACTACTTTATACCACAATTATTCTAGACAATTTCTTTAATAGCCCCTGAAAAAAAAGTAAAAGTTCTTTTTCCCGTCTGGTATTTTCTTTTCCAATTCCTACCCATAACATCCCACAATTTTGTGTGGCTATAAAAATCCTTAATTTGTCTGCTCTTCCACTTTCACTTGAATGTCTTTCAAGTTCACGTCTCTCTCTCGGTCTCTATTTTTGTTTATAAATTTTCCCTCAAACAACAAATCACCTGTCGTAGACGCAAAGAGAGAGCTGAAGACACAAAAAAAGCTCCACGACACGCGCTCCAAATAGAAAAAAAATCAAGGCGCAAAAAGCTTAAGAAAATGATTCAACGTCTCGAGTCTCGTTTGAATCCATTTGAGTAATTATTGCACAACAGATGGGCCAAAAAATACACACAAAGTGTCTGTTTATCACAAATTCAAACGGAAATATTGTCCCAATTTCTTCGACTGGTGATTCCCTCCTCCTTCTCCCAGATAGAAGCCAGAAGAGAACGTGCAAGAGATTCAAATAACAAACTACCGATCCCGTGAAAAATCTCTTCAACTGACATTGACCCGATTCACGCCCAAATTTTAATGGGCTCACGTAGTTTTTTGCCTCCAACTCTTCCAATGGGAAGTTGGCACTTGGTATCATCAACTTTATTTTTCACTGTCACCTCTCGAGCAATTCCTCAGGGTCCCACTCTTTGTACATACTCCTCCCTAATTGACTTGTACAAGGTGAATATCACCAAAAGACGTCACCCAAATCCTCCGTGGATTGATCTTCTGCCCCCAAAATTCACAGGAGAACCTTCTAAAGCCGGTTTAATGAATAATTAGAGGCAATCATCGATGACATGGGAAGATCCAAAGCAAATTTTGCAGAGTATAAAATTTCCAGGTGACTTCTTGAAGGATTTGGAAAACAAGGGGTGTGAAACAGAAGATTGTGATACAGTTCAAGTATTGTGTACACTCAGAAAAAGGCAGTTCTAACTTTGTATGGGACTTGCTAAAATACAGCTCTTGTCTGTAAGAATATTTTAAGACCCGAATCAACCTAAACATGTCGTGCTTAGAATCAAGAGCTGTTTTCTAAAACAGATCAACTAAGAGCTGCCGTGTCTTGAGAGAGAGAGAGTACCGTCTCTCTAGAAAATTTTCAGTGGCTTCCAGTGCTGTCAAATGACAGACAAAACAATTCACAGTGCAATTAATTCGCAAAGTTGTGATTGTTTTCGAGAGTTTTCTCAATGAAATTATAGTTAAAATTGTGGGCAGAAGCCTCTACGGGTAGTGAAGTGTCTTTTGGTTTAATAAATTACAGTGCCGACAAGAAATATGTGGAGAATAGGTGAAATAAGCTCGAAAAACGAAAAACATTTTTTCCTGGAAAATAAAACATTGTGTCTAATAAGCTTTGCTCGAGTCTCTGGAGTGTTGTGGAAATATGATTTTTTATTTTGAAAATTTATATAGTGAAATATTTGAAAGAATTTTGCGAGGTGGTCTTGTGAAAAAAAAATGTCACGATATTCAGAGGCATCTCACTCATCGATAGTCGGATGGAAAAATATCTTCCCAAATGTGAGTCTCGAGTCGGATAAAACTTGATCAATATCGCTTGGATTTCAGTAGAAAATGAGGGAATGTGACAAGTTACAGTTTAAAAAGTATATGTAATGGTGGTTCATTAAAAAAATGTGAATTTAATTTTTTCTTTTTAATTGTGAGCGTACGTCGATTTTGTCGCGATATAACAGAGAAAATTTGATACTGGAATCAAAGCTCATTTAGTTTTGCTTTAAGAACTACTCAGTACTTGAAATTATATTTTTTCCACGCATGTAAATTCAAAGACTGTACGTTCTTAAGGCAAAGCGTATTCTAAAATAAATGCTTTTCTTTAAGTAAAATAGTCTTTAACCGAAGACACAAATGCCCGTTCTTATTTCAAGAGCTAAATCAAGACCCGTTTCCACAGAGCTGTTTTCTGAGTGTAGTAGTACAATTTCTTATTTTACACGTGATTTTTCATATTTGAAACCCTTGAAGAAGATTTTCATGCTCGATATGCCGTGAAACATGAAAGAGAAAAAGTCTGTCTTGCTAGACCCAAGCAGCAAAATTTGACTATATAGTGTACAAACTTGATCATGAAAATGTTAGTCAGACAAGGGTCAGCCACCTTGTTACGTAAGTATCACGTCATTTTTCATGAAATAATTGCGCCACATCTGGCCAAATAGATGAAGGAGTAAATCATTTCGGGGAACACGAGGAAATCTTGTCAGAAAACCTCCGGGTAACCTGGGTTACCTGCCTTTACTGGAAAGTCACGGGGATTCTATTTATTTTTCAGGGAACTCGAGGAACTCAGGGAATTCGGAGAATCCATAGATTTTAGAAAGCTTACAGGGAACCTATTCATTTTTTAGGGAATCCTGGGAAACCTATGTCTTTTCTATGGGACCCGGGGAACTCACGGGGAATCCTTAAATATTTCAGGGAACCCGAGAAACTCAGAGAATTCAGACAGCTCATAGATTTTTAGGGAACTTATGGGGAACCTATACATTTTTTTAGAGAACCTGCAGAATATATGCCTTTTCTAGGGAACCCGGGGACCCATACATTTTTCAGGGAAATCACAGGAAACCTTTAAATTTTGCGGAGATTTCAGAGAACCCATAGATTTTTAGAGAACTTACGGGGGATCTATATATTTTCTAGGAAACCTGGGAAACCCATATATTTTTCCGGAAACTCAAGAGAAGCTCGTGGAATTCGGAGAAGTAATACAATTTCCAGGAAACTCAGAAATTTTTGAGAAAACTTACGGAGAACTCATATATTTTTCAGGGATTCCTGAGCACCTATAAATTTATCTGAGAACTCACGGAGAGCTCAAGGACTACAAGTTACCTATTTTTTAGGGAAGGATATTTTAGGGAATTCACAGGGAATGTGGTAATATTAAGGTAACAATTACCTTCTTTTAACGTAAAAATTACGTCATTGTAACGCAAAGTTTATTTTTCACTTCTAAAGCATAACGTGAGGAAAACTAAACCATTATTATTTCCATATGATAAAAATAACTTTATCAATTATTCATTTTGCCACTTGGGTAATATCATTGTTCTTATTAATCTAATTTATAAAGGTTCATATTAATTTTATTGAAATTGTAGAATTTTTAATTGCTATACTATGAATCTGTATTAAAAGCTTTAAAAT
Organism: Phlebotomus papatasi; assembly: GCF_024763615.1. Classification (NCBI taxonomy): domain Eukaryota; kingdom Metazoa; phylum Arthropoda; class Insecta; order Diptera; family Psychodidae; genus Phlebotomus; species Phlebotomus papatasi. The sequence continues at coordinate 85,393,956 of NC_077224.1, read as the reverse complement.
TTAGCATTGTTTTTACAGATCGAATGTACGAAAATACTGAGCAGAGTACTGCAGCTGTCAAAACGTTATTTAAAAATTTTAAAAACCCAAAGCTTAAAAACGATGCCTTAAAACACTTCTCTGTATTAAACCTTTTTTTTAGCTCAAATATCAATGACATAGTGATAATTTTACTGTACTGAATCTATGACATGTTCTAAAAATTCCGACAAAAATGTCCTTTTAGTACAAACTCTTTTGAAGAGTTTGTGGGTATGTATAATATTTTTTTAATAAAATAATTCTGAAAGATCTGTCCTTTAGACGTGTACTAAATTTTACACAATTGAGAAAAAAGAGAATAATTTTCATTTTAGTACTGATGTAAAATAGTGCAATTCCTCTTATGTATTAATCTTATTGAAAGTGTTATTAAATATAAAATATATATTATCAATCCGTACTAAAAGTTTTAAAAATTTAGCACTGTTTTTTACTGATCGAATATACTAAAATGCTGGGTAGAGTACTGCAGCTGTTAAAACGTTACTTAAAAATAAAAAAAAATATATAAAAGATTAAAAACGATACTTAAAACACTTCTTTTTATTAAACCTTTTTTTTAGCTCAGATTTCAGTGACATAGTGATAATTTTACTGTACTAAATCTATGACATGTTCTAAAAATTCCGACAAAAATGTCCTTTTAGTACAAACTCATTTGGAAAGTTTGTGGGTATGTGTAATACTTTTTCAATAATAATATTCTGAAAGATCTGTCCTTTAAAGGTGTACTAAATTTTAAACAATTGATAAAAAATAAAAGAATAATTTTAATTTTAGTACAGATTTAAAACAGTGCAAATCCTCCTTTAATCTTTTTCTTAATTTGATTTTTTTTTCTTAATTTTGTTAGTACATTTTTCACTATTTGTACCATCAAAATTAGTGATAATAACCCCTTGTTGTCAATAAGAAAATGTATCGAAATGCAAATTATCCTTCTGGGAGAATTAATTTACCATGTAAAGGTATTCGCATTTAATCGACTGAATTATTTACATTTCGAAGGTATAACTTGCTATAAGGTTCAAACTTTGATAAGGAGAGTTCAAAATTGAAGCTTGAGTGAATAAATCAATAGTTTTGTAATGTTTGTATCTATTGGAATCTGCATGAGAACTTGTGCAAAATCAGTTGAGAAAATCACTAGCAAGTGCTTAGGAAAATCCCCAGTGTGCTAATGCTGAGGAGAATCCACCCACGCTGCAAAAATATTATTCTAAGCACCACTCCAGAGTATTTAATCCCCAAGAGCGTGTTTAATTCTCAAAAGGGGAAAAAGTTTAAAGTGGCCAAATCAGAGGGAATTCACCAACATTGGACCAACTGAGAATTCAATTAAGTGTACCAAATCCCAGAGGTTCAATGCGAGGGTACAAATTTGTCAATTGTTGACTCAATATCCTGTCAAAATGTTGCGATAAGACCAAGCAGATTAATTAAATTCTCCTCAAATTTCTGTCCCTCTTGCAACCACTATAATTCCCGGGCGGAAGTTTAGCCAGGGAAATGGCTTCTGAAATTCACCGTGGTAAAACTTTACCACCCACGCGAGAGTGCTAAAAATTTTTATTTGACCATAAACACCCCCACATAAAATTCCCAATTGAGAAGCATACACATTTGAAGTTTGCAAGAATGGAAATATTTTAGCTCTCTAAAGTCACCCAGTTTAGAGTGTGATTTATGACAATTTAGAAGTAAATTAAATTTTTTATCACACAACTTTTGCAGAGTTTTTTTTCAATGTTCTTTTTATGAAGGAACATCGTTAATTTTCTTTTCTGATAAATTGGTAATGAATAATAAATTTAAGATGAAACGCATGTGTAAGTTACAAGAGTAATTCTTTGATATTTATTTTATGGTGCGTTTTTTCTGCAACATCATATTTTTCTAGAGACATGGTATAATTAATAAAATCTGCGAAATATTTGATCTTTTGGTTGAACAAGCCTAACAAAGAATATTTGGATTTTTTTCACTAATTACCAGGCGCCTCCACTTGCATTCGCAATTTTTAGTGCTTTGTGTCAGTGAAATTTTTATGTTCAACTTAATTATGTCTCGACAGAATTCCTTTATCTAACAGTAACAGACATCCAGTCCATCCTCTGAAGATATTTGATTAATTTATTTGGCTCTTTATAGACACAATTTGGAAAACAAAGTTAATATGCTCAATGACCAGGCGTCTCCACTTGCATTTAAACAACGATTACGGCAAATTAGAATTACTAGTTTTTCTCAAATTATATGTCAAGGCTTCCCAATTGATTTTCAAGTCTATCTCTGTCTCTAGGTATAAGAATTTTGGTGAAATATATCAAAATAAGGTAAAAATCTTAAATACCTGGCGGCCCCATGTAGTCTCAAACTCTACAATCTTTTAAGTATTGAAAAATATCATGATTTTATTATAAATAATAAAGATTTTTTGTTTTAATAGTTAAATACATTTTTCAAACTTGTTTTGTCAATTTTTACAATCTATTAACAAGTTTTAATAATGAAATTTGCAATGTGTACAATAAACCAGGCGCCTCCACTCGTACCTGTTCAACTTTCTGATTAAATAAATATATAAAATAAAATTTTCATACAAATAAGACTAACACAAGTAGCACCAATTGTAGTTGCCTATCTCGACTCATTCTAATTTAAAAATTAAAATTTGCAATGGCATAGGGGGAACTGGGGCAGTAGTAATCTGGGGTAGTTGTAAACACTGTGATTTTTTTAATTAATTTTAAGACTCCAGAGGATAAAACCCATAAGCATTTATAGATACCATGGGGATGTATGTCCACAGGTAAATTGGTCAATAAAATCCTAATATACTTTAAAAATAAAAATCATTTTCCTGAAAATGTTGATATTTCGATTATTTTGATCATTTGGATTTCCACCTGGAAATTAAAAATTGTGTAAAATAATCGAAATGTAGCAATACCAGTTCTTTCCTACATCTTTTAGGATTATATTAATGCATTTACTAGAGAAATTGAGATTCTCATTATTTCAAAAGAATTAATAATTGGTCAGAAAACAGCATTTGGGGTAGATGTAATCAGGCAATTTCAATTTCACAAAATGAGTAGGTAAAAGAGCGGGAAATTGACCTTCATGCGAAATATCTATAATTCATAGATTACGAAAAAAATTGGTGGCGCTGTGTTCAATAAAAAGTCTCATGATGTCAAAATATGGGGAAAATCTATTGAAAAATGTCTTTGATATGCATGCTTTTAGTTTTTTTTGCTATTTTAATTATTCTTTGTAAAAAGTGTCGTGATTTTTTGAAAAATATACAGTCTTTATATATCTCTTAAGTAATTAAAATAATCGAAAGTGGTGCAAAGTTAATTTCAAGGGTGGGAAAAAAGGTGTTTACTTCCTCCCCAGAAAGTGGTTACTTCTACCCCAGGTATTTTGTGAAAAGAGAAAAATGCACAGGGACACAAATTTAATTTTTATGGAAAACTCAATTGTTTTCCAGCATCCGCATTACCCTCGACGAATTGCCTATACCCAAGGGTAAAATATGAGCTAAGAAATATTTTCCAAAAAATCACGGTGTCCTTGGAAAATCACCTCAAATTCGCATGTATCGAAAATGATTACATGTGCCCCAGTCTCCCCTATTCCGCAATAAACTTTGAATTTTATTGCACCAGGCGTCTCCACCTGCAACTTTTGATTTTAAATCCTCGAAAAATTTACAGAAAAACAGAAAAAAAAACAACTTTATAACATTAACTATTCCACTGCGGCACACAATTACCTCTTCTCAAGTTTTTCCAATTTTTTTTTTATTATTTGCAAATAAAATCAAACCAAAAATAAAACGAAATTGCAAGTCAATCAGACGTTTCCTCTGAGACTTCCGCTAGTTATTAATTGATAAACATTTCTAAATTTTCTCACAGACTGATTAGGAGCCCTGTAGTTATCTATCTGAGCATGTTTTATCTTAATATTAAGGACACTGTAGCAAATTCACTGATTATATCCTGTCTTGCATCATTGGAGCCATAAGAACAGCCCCTACTGCTGCTCCGGAGGTTATGTTACGCTTGGCTTCACTTATGCTTTATATGAAAGCGGAGGCGGGTACGGCAGCATATATACTGCATTCAGTAAGAATCGCTTCTCTTACGATTGAGAGCCTTCCATGTCGACCAAGACTAGAAGACATGGAAGTCTTTCAATCGTTTGAGAAGCGGCGTTGCGCTTTCGATTGACAACAGGCAATTCATCGAATGTGATATCCTGTGACTGTGGGGTTAACCAAACCACCCCCTTGTATGTTTGTCCGTTGTCCCCTGCCTCATGCGAAACAGTGGATTTGATGTTGGCAAGTCCGTTTGCCATTAGCCTGGCTCGTTTTTGGGAAAGACAAACTTAATTTTAGGACTCGATACGATTAATAATAGTAGAAACACGGAAGGTTGGCTGCCACCCCATAAACCTTCCAGAAATAGTAGAACAGACTTTATGTTACTGCTCCAAAATTTTAAGACAGAAAATTAAGATCTTTAAGAAAGGATTGGAGCCAGGCCAGGTTTGTTAGGGAATACATAAGGGGCTGAAATAGACTCGGCTGATCCTCGAAAATATTTAGCTTGTAAAATTTCGCAGTAAAGATTTATGCCAAACTGTCATACACTATGGGCTTAAGTTCATCAATTAGAGGTCACTCGCAAAGATTTCCTTCATCTAATTCTTTACTGTCAAAGCTTAGAGGTTAAATATTTTCGAGGATCAGTCTGATGGCCTAGACACACTTACGACTTAAGCCGAGAGACGACTTAGTGGAAAATTATGGAAATGTAGTTTAATCATTATTTCAAATATAATTACGCTAAGCCGTCTCTCGGCTAATCCTCTGGTCTGTCGAGGCCCTGAGTCTTTCTGGGACTTAAGGTGTCTGCAGCTCACAGAACTAAATATGCTCCCTATTCATCTATCAATCCTGACCTTCTAATGAGGATGATTTCCAATTAGAGGAGAGATTTTGCCTCAAAAGAATTTTAAATCTATGCTTTTAGAACTTGAACTCGGTGGATCGGCGCCTCTTTGCCGGAATACTACAGTATTTCAGGCTGAGGACACAGCAATCCTGGTTGGAGTACGGAGTCTGATAGAGGCCGGTATTTCTGACAGGAGAATGGATATATTTTCTGATAGCAGAGCTACCATTTATTGAGAAACATAGGAAAAATTTAGTCATTACGAAGCTTGGGATCGTATAAGGCTTGGGCACTTTCACGTACTTTTGGGTAAAGCAGTGCTCTCTTGGGAAGAACTACCAAAAGTGAAACCGGCCTGTATAATTGAATTTATCCGGAAGACTGGCTGGTTCAGTAGTCAAAACCTCTAAACTAAGGGGCTCTAATGGACGGGGATGCATAATGGGCTTATGCTGAAGCCTGAGTGCAGACGGAGAGCTAAAAGGGACATGGATGAAGCTGTTCGCCTAATCTAATCTACGTGGTTTGTTAAGAATATATTCAAAGAGACCTGCTAATTCGATGTACCAGGCGTCCCCACTTGCAATTTCATGTTTAATTAGTAATTTTGGGGTCATTTAAGAACTTTTAAAAGTAAATATTCTTGTAAATTTAGTACTGGGACCTATCCTGTTTCATTACAGTCTCTATCTTAAACAAGATCTTCAGTTTTCTGCAGTAAATATTGACTTATTGCTTGTAATAACCAGGCGTCTCCACTGTCTTTCTACCCTTTCTACTCTCTTGAATAATACCTTCTCAATTTTATAAACAAAACTTTCCACATATAAAGCTCAGATAACTTTCAAGACTAATTCTTGGTAGTGAAACCAAACTTTATCATCCGTACTAAAAGTTGGCTGAAAATTTGTAAATACCAGGCGTCTCCATTTGCATTTATTTAAAAGTTATTAGTCCAAAGTTCAGAAACTCTTTCTCAAATTACGGAAACAAGACATGTGATTTTGATGACGAAGCACCTCTATTTGCGTTAGTAAGTTTATGAAGACTTCAAAAATAACCCAAACAATAAACCTGAAAAAAAAGAAATCTCATAGAACCCGGCGCCTCCACTTGCAAATTCAAAGTCAATTAATACAATGAGATGAGCAATTAATATTCTAATATTTCTTGTTTTTTTTTGCCACAAAATCAGAAAAAAATATGAAATGGAATTTTTCGAGGATGAAAAACCAGACTTCCTCTCCTTGTAATTGAGTACAATTTCCGGGAAAATTTCTCCTCTTTCCCATTAATTGTGCAAGAATTCTTGCCTGGTGAAAAAGAGAAAGGTCAGACAGTTGTGTGCGTAAGCGAATGATGGTGAAAATTTCCATCGTAAATTGTACCCCCTTGGCATCTCACATAAAAAGTAGGCAAAAAAAAAGAGTGGCCAGTAGGAGAAAAAAAATAGTAAAAACTATTGAGTTGACGCACTAAGAAAACTCACACAGCCACAGAGTCTCCTCCTGTCGTGTTTTGATTCCTCCTATTCTTAGTTCAATTTTATTTTTGAACATCAACAAAATATATATACAGCAATTTTCACAACGTCTTTTCCATTCTGTTTCACTCGCACAACCGGTGCCTTTTCCTTGTGGTATCTCTTTCCATCCATTTTGAAATATTCAAAAGTTCAATATCAAGAAATGGATTCGTGCGTGAAAGAGCTATACATTTGCATACATTCATGTACTTTTTTATTTTTTCCTGTCTTGGCTCACGGTAGAAGAAGAAAAATAAAATCAAAATGTAGGAAAGACAGTGTTGGACTGATGAAAATGTATGGGGTTTGGCTTGGTGGAAGGATAAAAATAAAAATAAAATTGGGGAAAATTGTTGGTCAGGTTGTTTTCACATAAATATTTCATATAATCTTTCTGTCTTGCTTTTGGGTTTGCTTCTTCGTGCGGGAAATGTCCATGAAAATGCTGTGTTGTCGCATCAGAGAAAGGAAAAGCTCTATTCGTTATTATACTGGGCCCTTAATACCAAATCCTTTTCCAGTGGCAAATTTTTCTGTGTCCTTCTTCAAATATCTCCATGCACGAGAGAGGTGAACTTCTAACACTATTTATAGATCGCACTTGTTACCACAGCGTTGTTTAAATACATCACAATTGTATTTATACACTTTTATTTACATAGAATTTATCAAAAACAAATTGGAAATATAATAAATTACAGGAACTTATTACTTGTCTAAACAAATTGCGTTTAAAAACAGCCAATTTTTAGAGTTGAATAAAAATCAATAGAGATTGGAAAGTTTGGAGATTATGTTTTAAAATATTCTTTAACATTAGCGCCATCTACGGTACGTATTTGAAAGCTCGCATATTCAGGAGAGTTTGATATTTATAAGAATCCTTCATTCAAACGGAAACTTAATCAAATTCTAAAATTGAAATTCAGAGGAAAGAATACAATTTTTTTAGGTTATATTCTGAAAAGAAAGTACCTTTTATTGGTGTTTTAGAGAAAATTAAACGTTCTGGAATTTATATGTAGCGTCTTTCCATATAACTTTCTATAATTACTAAATTGTGATCGAGCATGAAAGTTTTAAAAGAGAAAATACAAATCGCTCCTTGGAAATTACAAGAGGTCAACTCACTTTTTTGCGATTTCGAGATCGTTATAAGTCATTAAATTTCGTTATTAGAAAAGTTTTTCAAAATTTTAATCTTTTTGATTACTTGCATAATTTTGTTTGAAGTAAAGAGGCACAAAATTTATATTCATCGTTCAAATTTTTGTGAAAAAGGGGACTAACTCAAGCAAGTTGATCCATTGTCATTCTAATTTCAGCAAAATTTGCACATCATTTAGAACGACAAGAAGCTAAGTCATTAAAAAACATATTTTGAAAGGTAAAAATATAAAAGTTCCTATGTTTATATTAGTGCTTATACAAATAGAAAGGAAATAAATTGAGATACATTTACACAAAGTTGAATCTTTCATGCTGTCTCCTGAAAAAATGACCGAAAATTAGTTAGCCCCTTATAATTTCCAAGAAGCGAAATGATAAAACAGTTTGAGGTTATGTTAAAGCTTTAATAAAGAAAACAAAGGGTATTTGTCGACCTAGGCATAGATATCAACTGCCAATCATCCTGAATATTCCCCGGAGAATATTAGTAATATTTTACTAATTTTTTTTTTTATAAAATTCCAAACACAAACTAAAAATAATGATATTTCAACACTTTGAGGTTATGTCACAAATATTCTTCCGATCATACAAAAACTTTGTAACATTTTGGTTAAGTTTAATAACTCTAAAAACAATTTATATTCTACAATAATATTCATTGCAATTCGAAACTCAGCTAAAATTACAATTTATTGTAGAATTGATATGGAAAATTTTTAAATTTTAACATTTTAAGGTTAAGCTTCAAAAATCATTCTTGCAACCTTTTTTACATTTTTGGAGAAGCTGGAGTGTTTTAAGGTGAATTATAACGCAAAATAATACTTATTCAATTTCTAAAATAAATAATACTAAGAGTTGTGAATCTTAATAATAGAATAGATTTTTTTAGGTTATGTTAAAATGCCACTTACGATGCCCTGAGAAAGCTTAAATCATCAAAGGTGTTGTTGAATTTATCAAAGAACTTGAATCAAAAGTTGAATTTAGATTATGAAATTAAGATAAGGATAATTTTGAAGATTAAGATTAAACTATGAATCATGAATCCCAATAATAGAATACATTTTTTTAGGTTATGTTAAAATGCTACTTACGATACCCTGAGAAAGCTTAAATCATCAAAAGTGTTCTTAAATTTATGAAAGAACTTGAATCAAAAAGCTAAAAAGTGCCAAAATTTAGATTATGAAATTAAGATAAAGACAATTTTTAAGGTTAAGGTTAAATTATGAATCATGACAATCACACATTGTCCATTCTGGAACTTTGATGTATTCAATGTTGAACCCAACAACATTTCCCATACGAATCATGAATTAATCAAACGTGAAGTTAAGTTTTTTTGTACAAGAAAGTTCACAAAAAGTGCTAGTTGATATTGTAACCCATGGAATATTCCAGCTTTTAGGTTATGTTAAAAGTATTTTTGCAGGTTAATAGGTGTTTTCCGTATTCTAGTAAAACTTAAATATTCCAAATGCCCACAATTCTCCTTTATACTCAACATGATTCAAGAAAAGATCTAACAAAAGTTTTGGAAGAAAAATTGAGGTTATGGTATAATTTTCCTACAGCTCAATCATTCTAATTAATCATCACTTTGAGGTTATGTTAAAAGTATTTTTGCAGGTTAATAGGTGTTTTCCGTATTCTAGTAAAACTTAAATATTCCAAATGCCCACAATTCTCCTTTATACTCAACATGATTCAAGGAAAGATCTAACAAAAAATTTGGAAGAAAAATTGAGGTTATGGTATAATTTTCCTACAGCTCAATCATTCTAATTAATATAAACCATTTAATAATAAATATACACATTAATCCCAGACTAAATGTTCTAAACATGAAATGTTTAATCAAATTGTAAGGAAGTTTTTGGGCTTTAAGGTTATGATTTCTATTTGAATTCCCTTAGGATCTTAAAACCTCTTAACATTCTCCTAAAATCACATTTATAAGGAAGAGTTTTTAAGTTTAAAATCACCTGAATTATAAATCTAAAGAAGATTCAGGAGATTGTTACATTTCAATTATAAACGGATTTTCAAGGGTTATATTCAGCATAACCTAACTTTGCAGACTAAATTAATAGCTAAGCAGGAGCAGGTTTTGTATTTTATTTATTCTGTACTCCAATAAAATTTAAACGCTTTTCCCAGTTCCCGAAGGTCTCAAAATTCTAAAGAGCAAGTTTCTTTATTAGTTTTTGTAAGCCTAATAGTTCACTTATCTTCAAAACTCCAATCCTAACTTCAATTTTTCCAAAAGAAAAAACGTGATTGATAAGAAATTAGACCAGTTAAGCCATATGATTAAGTCTTAGGTCTTAAGCCCGTATAACGGTACTTAGAAGAAGGTTCTGATTGCAAAAATCGATTAAAATTTAATTTTGTGTAATTTATATTGTACAAAAATCGTGTAACCTAATACCACTCCTTGTTACCATACAGAAGCTTTTTTCTTTTCTTATTTCCAAGTCTCTTCAGGCGCTATAAAGAGGACCTTTCAGGGGGGAAAATTTGTTTACTAGCAATTACCAAAATGGCATTTTGATTGAAAGGCTCTCTCTCTCTCGGTGTATTTCCTTGGTTGCCAAGCTGCTAATCCAAATCAATAATATTTACCAAAATCTTTCGAAAATTGTCGCGGGTGTTTCCGCGAGACATAAACAATTGGACACTTAACAAGTATACCCAAGATTGCGTGGGTGGGTGCAAAAGACACAGGCACGAGGTGAAAAATGTTGCTGTTGGCACAATGTCTCAACCGATGCATGTCCCAATGACGTCAGCAATCGAAAGGTTAATGGCACTTAAATCTCACAATTTCCCCGCAGAATTTCACCCAAGATTCCATCATTTTCCATCACGGAAAATCTGTAAGCCAGACGTTTGATTGGACACACTGAAGGACAATTTTGGCCATGGTAACATCCCAAAAAGCAATATATAAAAATCTCATTGGGAAGACTCTTAAAAAGTATCTCGAAAACTCTTCACGGAAAATGTTTCCGTTTCATAGAGAAAGAGAATGAAAAAAAAAGAATTATAATGATTTCCTCACTCATCCCACACAACTCGGAACTTAATTGAATGAGAAAAATGCTTTTTGTACGAAGACCAATCTCACACTTGTAATTCAGACACAAAATTCAATTATCATCCCATTGAATATTTTTTTTTCTATTCCTCGACATCGATGTTTATTTTTAGCTAAAATTTGCAAAAATGGGATGATGCCGAAGGATGGGGTCTGCTGTGATAAGAGAATTGCTTTTGGGGATGGTAAATACAGGGTGAAGTCGGTATTATTTAAATTTAAGGACGTAATGAAGAATAATTGAATTTTTACTATACAGTCAGGAACGTCATAAAGATCCTAATAAGTAATTAAAAACAATTGAAGTAAGAAAACTTAAAATGAGAGAAATGGAAGATTATTAATGACTAAAGTTATTGGCGATTGCAGCGCCACTATTTGAAATCTATTGTATCCTAAATGATCTGAAAAGTTTCATCTAATAAATTATTTCTTCTAGTTGTTATAGGTTATGTTAAGCATAACCTTACATTTGAAATTCTTAATTCTTATCTTTTGAGTTTTTTTGTTCTAATCAGTGAACTGTAACAAATATAGCAAATATAAATCAGTTAGAGAAATTAAGGAAATTCGATTAAAGGTTGTTCTCAATTTTCAGATCTATTTTTTTTTAATCATTTCTGTTAGTAAAAATAAATTCTAGTACCCAACATTAATGCAATTACTATAAAACTGCAAAACTGGACAATATGATAGGCCCAAGTACCACTAAAAATCGATTTGAGTTCATAATGACTCCAGCATACCTTTTAGCGCTGTATAATTTCATAAAATCAAAATTTGCGTTCTTTCTTCCTTAAAAGCTTTGCATATGTCTATCCCACTCTTTCGCACTCTTCTTCTTCTTATTATTTTGATCAGCATACCGAAAAAGTGGGATAGACTTATGCAAATCTTTTCAAAACGAAAGGATCACAAATTTTGATTTCATGAAATTATTTCGATCTAAAAGGTCTGTCGAAGCCTTGAATTGCAAAACTAAAACCGATTAAACGCTATATCTAGTGCATTGAGATTATGTTTTTAGTACTGGTTTTCATTAGTCTATTTTTTATTTTTTCTTTGGTGTTATGTTTATAGATTTTAGTATTGGAAGACTACATAGGCCAATAATGCTTTTTTAATACTTTTTATTTAATATTTTTAATATTTACGTTCTTTTAGGTTATGTTATAAGAATATAGAGGTTAGATATTCAATATTTCTCTCAATTTAGAGGCAATCAGTCGATTCTTGTGAAAAATCCTGAAAATTATTTTTCTTTGTGCAACTATTTATATGCGGATTTAATTATTTAAGCCTTTAAGGGTGTTCCCATTATTACAAGGTCAAAAAGGTCTATATTTTTATTGCTCAAATAGATAGATGAACTATCTGAGAATATATCATAGACATTTCAGAAGCCAATTCGAAGTATTTCCGACAATACAGAGACGAAAGCTTGGTCATTTCTTTCTCATCAAAAACGAATCACGAAAAACAGTTCATTTTTGGCCTGACTTAAGCCCTTGACACACTTACGACTTAAGCCGAGAGACAGATTAGTGAAAAATGACAGAAATGTGGTTTAACCATTATTTCGAATACAATTACTCTAAGCCGTCTCTCGGTTAATCTTCACGTCTGTCAAGGCCCTTAGGGTAACCGCCTTAAAGATAAGAGGGTTTAAATTGGAGTCAGACTCTTTTCTCCGCCTCTTAAGAGGAAAATATAGCTTTAGATAATCATAGAAAAAATTTTTAGATCATCCGTAATTCAATTGTCCTTAAAAAGTTAACGTCTTATGGTTCACTAAATTATCCAATCGGAAGATTATAAATTCAAGATATTTTTGAGGATTCAACAAAAAAAATGTAAATCGTAAAAGGAGAATTATGACAGATTTTTTTTGGTAATATTTTAACCGTTTTGAGGTTATGTTCCTAATATCGTGTGTTTTTAGACAAAAAATATCTAGCTGAAAAGAATTATAGCAGACTGTAAGGATAAGGAGTATAATTTGTGTTTTGACAATAAGGCATACTAGAACTACTAATATCCAGTTTGCTTTTGTAAGGTTATGTCAACCATCCATCAAGTAAGACCATCTCGCGATGGTTATCACAAGAAACACATTTAAAGAAATTACAAAATTTTAATTTATTTAAAATTGCTTAGTCATATAAAATTAGTCATAGTCTTACTGATATTTCTTCTGAAGGTAAATTTAAATTAAATTTGCTGTGTAAGTTAAAGATTAAGAGATTATATTTTTTTTAATATAATAACCTAAGGTGTTGTATTGCATTTATTTGCCTTTATGTATTTTGACAATAGCCCCCCATATCATGTATCCATAAAATATATAAACTAACCATAAAATGTATTAAACTTAAACTAAAATAAGTAAAATGCTTTGAGGTTATGTATTTTTAGTACTTTGAGGTTATGCTCTAAGCATTTTTTTTATTTAATTTATCAAAACTTCTAAAAAAGTTTTAAAATATTGAATAAGAAATATCTAGAACTGAAATAATATTCTGTGGAATTATGTTCCTCGTACTTTGAGGTCATGCTACACTTATCATCGTAAGATTCTTTAACACTCTGCTTTATAAAATTAAAATAAATCTAAACTAAAAACCTCCTGTTATACCTAAATATTTAATGTTTAATTAAGAAATAGTTTTAAAACAGTGTACAGAAAAGAATATTTTTTTAAAATTATTCCTAAATGTTTGTACTTTTTCACAAACATTGTTCGTAACATGATCATTTGACGAGCATTTTTTGTAATTTTACAGACATTTGCTCGTAAATGTTCGTAAACACACAAAAATGTTCGTAAAATTTTGTCATTTGTTCGTAAATATTTGCCAAATAAACAAAAATATTTTTTGAGTGTTTACGAACATTTACAAATGAATTGTTGTAAAACTACAAAAAATGCTCGTTCAACGATCATGTTACGAATAATGTTTGTGAAAAAGTAAAAATTTTTACGAACTTGTTTGTGGGTTATGCCATTTACGAGCATTTCGTAAGTCTCAATAGGAATTAAAAAGACTTTTATGAACAAGTTTGTACTTGTTCGGAAAAATTTTTATTTGCGTGCTACAAACATTGTTTATTATACAAGGGGTAACTCATTTCGGGGAACTCGAGCCAATCTGGCTGTGGAACCCATGCATTTTTTTCAGGAAATCCGGGGAACCCATACATTTCTTTGGGAACTCGAGCCAATCTGATTGATTATGAGTTACCCCTTGTTATTATATAATCACTTAACAAACCGTAAATGTTCTAAAATACATAGGACAGTTCAGTGCTGTATTTCGACCGTGTATGTATATTAGCTGAAGTCAAAGTGGGAAATTCGGTCTATTCTTTTGTTCTTTAATTAAGCAAAATAAAATCAAATTGAAGAACAAAAGATTAGACCGATTTTCCCACTTTGACTTCAGGTAAATCGTGTAACCCACTACAAAGTTCGTAAAAATTTGTATTTGTTTCACAAACATTGTTCGTTATCTGATTATTTAATAAATATTTGTTCGTGAATGTTCGAAAACACGCAGAAAAGTGTTCGTAAAACTTTGTCACTTGTTAGTAAAGTTTTGTAAAACAAACAAAAATGTAGGAACAAATGTTTGTAAAAGAAGAAATCATCTTCGTCAGAAGAAAATGTTACGAAAATGTTTGTGAAAAATACAAACTTTTTATTGGGTTACACGATTTAAAAGAATTTTGCAAGTCATCAGTAGGAATTGACGAACTTTTACGAACTGTGCAGTTTCACCCTGTAACATGGACACATTACTGGCACAAATATAGGCATTTCTCTTGGCATTTCTTTAATTTGCATGATAGATCTTTCAGTAAATTGCTCCTCGAAATGTTTAATTCATGAAGATTTCTTTCTTGTTTGGTAATGTCTGTAGGAGAATTATCAATGAATAATGGTAACTACTGAGAGTGGCTGTAAATATTATTTTCCAGCAACTCAAAATAATCAATTGTCTTCGCGTTTCTCAAATAAATAAAATAAATTGGTAAGGTATTTGCTGGGAGTCATAAAGTGTTAAGAATATATTCTGTTAAATGGTGTGTTCGTGTTGTAATTTGGGGAGGCATAATGTTCGTATTAAAAGTGATTTTCCTAATTGAATTGTGTATTGGTTTGGTACAGCAGTTGGAACATTTTACCATGATTCTGAGAAAAGAAAGGCGTGTGTTCTGACGCGATTTTTGCGCCAAAGACGTGAGCATGACTTAAAAATAATGAAAATTGTGTAATAAACCCATGAAAGTGCTTTATGATTCTCTTCCGCATCTTTGATGACTTTTTGAGACTTCTTCTATAATTTCTATTTTCCGGAATTTTCCCTTTTGTCTTTCCCAAGGAGACTTGGGGCAGCAGGACATTTGAGCTTTTGAGGGGACTTGAGATGAAAAATTGCGTATTGAATTTATATGGAAGAAATTTGTGCATGATAGATGAGAGAGTAAGCTTGGAGGATATGGAAGGATATCTTTTTCCTTATGCTAAGGGATGTTTTGGAGCGATCTTTGAGTTCTCAAGTGTTTGTGAAAAATCCCTAAAGCAGATATAGGGTGTTCTGTTCATCCTAACGACCGATATAATTCAATAATACGATGAAGCGGTGCGAAAAGATGAAAATTACTGTGTTGGTGGATCATAGAGATGTTTTTTCTCAAATGGATTTTTTTTTTCAATGTGATAATTTGGAGTGTGACAAAAAAGTTTCTCTTCGGACCAGAAGATGAAGAAAAAGAAAGAAAAAGTTACGACAGACAGCTGCAATTTGTAATAAAAGAGGCGTAAAAGCTCTCTTTGACTCATACCGTTTTCTTTTTTTTTCTTGTTTTCTTACTTTTGTGTAAACTAAAAGAAAAGAACTTTTCCCTCCAAAAGACTCCAAGAAATGACAAAAAAGTTGTTATCCTTAAAATAGTGCTTTCTCGAGAGATAGCTCAGAGAGACGTGGAGTGATCTCATGTTCACAGATGCGTGTCCTAATTATTCATGGGTACGTTAAATTCCTTTCTCACTCATAAATTCGACAGCAATTAAAATTTTCATCTTTTTGGCCAAGAGACCACGTCGCCAAAACAAGAGAAGCTTATTTAATTTGATATAATTTTAATTTTACATCCACCACTGTGCTATATATAGACCCAAAAAACCATATAAATAGAACAAACTGTTCTCAATTTAGATATCTTTAGGCGGTGTGTTGTTAAATTTGGACACTCTCGATGGGAAAAATTCTACAACACACGCAAATTATTCTCGCACCCAAAAGCCTCAAACAACGCAGCACGACGCAAATGTCAGCGAGGTCTTTTTCCCAATATTTTCTCAACCGACTTTTCAGCCGCATTTTCCCCCTTTTTTTTCGTTCTCTCCCAAAACTTGAAAAATCTGCTTGATCATTTATCGAAGGAGCAAAAATCTTCCCCCCAAGCAAGAACATCAAGAGAATAATTGAATTTGAAGCAGAAAAATCCAGACAGTTGCTTTTCCTCTCAATCACTTCCTTTCATGCGATTACCGCGGAAAATCCTCTTTGCAAGGCTCTCTCTCTACAATTTTTTCTTCTAAGTCTTTTGCAATGTCACCAGTAAATCCTCTTTTGCTTTCATGTTGCATGGACAATTGCAAAAAAAAAATTTACGACGCATTTTTGTTTGGGTTTTTTTTTTCAGCAGAACATTTTCCAACTGTATCAGCTTATGTGATAAAAATCCATAAATCACTCTTTTAGAGAATTTTGTGACACACTTTTTCACAAAAGAATGAAAACTCTTTTGATAGAGTCTGTAGAATGGTTGTAAAATGTACATAAGAACGCTTTTTGCGTCGGAGTTGAAGGTAAATTAAATATAAAGTAATAAATATTTGTCTTAGGAAAATATTGAGCAGTGGAGGCGCATGGTACTCACCAGGCGCCCCCACTTACATTTCAATTTAGGGTTTACCCTGCTCAAATTCCAGAAATTTAAAGCAGTTTTTCTGGTAATTTCACAATAAATGAATGAATTAATGAAAATAAAAATTATAAATTATTAGTGCTTAGAAAAAATTAATTACAAAAAAATTGTGAACTACCTTTTCGGTTTAAACTTTAAGCTTTAACCCTTTAACGACGAGACACATTTTATGGACCGAAAATCTACAATAAAAATTAAACCGATAAACAAAATCAATGAAACATTTCACATCTGACTTTGGAAAATCCAACAGAATCTGATTCAGTGCATTTTTTACCTTTACGAGTGATAGGGACAAACATAGCCCAAAAAATTTAAATCAATTTTCTGACAATACCAATGAATAATAATTTTCATTTTAATGGAAAATATTATGTATGAATATTGTAGTTTCTTTTTCCAGAACGGCTTTGCTTAAAAAAATGGAAGTATAAAAAATAATTAGGATCATTTTTCAATATGAGAATTTAAAAATTCCTCATTTTTAAGCTTGAAAATAGTTGGAGACTTGCAAAAAATATCCTAGATTCCGTCAACCTTCTGCTTTGCAATTACATACAAACATAAGAAAAAAATAATTTTAGGTAGTCAGGAAAAATTATTTGCTTTATGGGACACCGGTGTCCCAATCGTCCTTAAAGGGTTAAGGAGTTACGTGGCTCACAAACACTAAAAACAGCATTAGGGGAAACTGGGGCAACAGTAAACACGGAATAGTTGTGAATACTGCAATTTTTTAGTTAAATATTAGACTTTAGGGGACGAAACCTATATGAAACTTTTTCCTCTTTAGTTTTAATGTGCCTTACTTTTTCTCTTTGTTTTTTCATTGTTTTTATTTTTTTTTATTATAATTTTTCTTAATTTAACCTGCCACAAATTTGTAAGAGAGAACCACCCTATTTTGTGTGCTATCAGTAAATTGAATTGAATTGAATTCATATATGTGGAGCTCAGAGGCAAAATGGCACATATCCTATGGCTAAAGCATAGGATATGTGCCATTTTGCCTCTGAACTACACATATAATATAAGGATCCCAGTCCACTGCAAAAATGATCGCCATAAGTCCGAGTAGTGTAGGCATAAATATCAGTGTTTCGTGCTACCTAATTTTTACTACTACCCCAGTCTCCCCTACACACTTTTTAAAATATAGGGGAAAGTGAGGCACCTTCAAATAAGGGCTTGGGATATTTACTACTAATTATTCCTCTTCTTCCCGAAGGTACGAAGCCACAGCAATAATAAATGAAAGAATAAAGTACAACATTTAACACTTTAAAGGCGAGTGGGACACTGGTCGGTGTCCCAAAACGAAAACTATTTTTTCTGACTTTTTATTAAGAAGACAAAATAACTTTCTTTAATCAGAAAAATTGTTTTTGTATTTAGGAGAACGGTATCGGTATCACACTCTTCCCTCAAGGATTAAAACTATATTTTCTGAAATTTTCATTCGAAAATTTTAAAAATTCTGCCGTTGACAAGTAATTTTCGGAGATGGGAAAAATCAGAATTTCCTAAGGTGAGACTTCTTTTCTCGACGCTCACCGATTCCCATTATTAGTATAGTAGATTATTTTGTAAAATGGGGCTACATTGTTATACGATATTTTGCGTATTTTTACACTGAGAAAACTCCGAAAAAGTTAAAATAACATTCCGGAAATGTTAATTTTACCCTGCAATATTGATCCAAAATCGGTGTAAATATTACCCTTTTAGGTGTATTGTGGGTTAAAGTTACCCTTTTTCATGTTAATGGAATGTCTACGAATTTGAGTTGATTTCATTTTATACAAATTTGTTCCTGAAATTTGGAACAGAATTTGTTGCACTTGACTGTTTTGTTCCCACTGTCAAGAACAAATTGGTACATTTTTTATAACAATATTATTCCTACATCTTTAACATATTTGTTCCAAAAAA
This sequence comes from Phlebotomus papatasi, assembly GCF_024763615.1. Classification (NCBI taxonomy): domain Eukaryota; kingdom Metazoa; phylum Arthropoda; class Insecta; order Diptera; family Psychodidae; genus Phlebotomus; species Phlebotomus papatasi. Next base: position 85,375,214 of record NC_077224.1, on the reverse strand, counting down.
TTTCGGTGTCAGTGGACGAGGTAATTTTTGGAACGAAACTGTTACTCATATGGAAATCTTTTTGTTCCCATTGTCGGGAACAAATTCGTGTAAAAGATTTCGCCTTACAGTTAAGACCTATACTTCAGTCGAGATGGATTTCGGTGGCGAAAGTTCATAAGGAACATCAAATAAAAATCAAATCATATGCGAGTGCCGGCAGCAGGAGAAGGGAAGCTCGAATTAAAAAAGTGAAACCATGTAGCATGAAAATTGCTACAGATTTGGCGTCCTCTTCACTTCGGTGACGGGTGACTCAGTGTGAGAGGAGGGATACTAGACGAGCTATTTTTTGGAACAAATTTGTTACTAATATTGGGTATCTTTTTGTTTCTCCTAGAAGGTACAAATTTATTCCAAAAATTTTCGGTGTCCGTGGACGAGCTACATTTTGGAATAACTAGAAGGGAACCGGAATTCGTCGGGGGAATGGCGTCACTCTTGGAAAAACGAAAAATCCTCTCCAAAGCCTCTCGAATTCCGGTTTCCTTCTAGTAAATTTCCCTAACGTCGGTTTTCAATACAAAGTTTTGGAATAAGTTCGTTACTAATATTGATTATCTTTTTGAGTCTCGTAAAATGAACAAGATTGTGCCAAAAATTATATACAGACATATATATATATATATATATATATATACAATATAGACAGAAATTGATGGGAATTTCGTCAAATCATTATTTTGATTATAATTACGTTAAGCCGTCTCTCGTCTTAAATCTTAAATGTGTCTAGGGCATTACATATGAAATTGAACATACTACAAAGTTATATTATCAAAAATACATTTTAAAATTAAACTCATTGTTCTAAAGAAGCATTAAACTTTCAATGGAACTGGTATTTATATCATCACCAATAAAAGCTTCTTATTTGTGGCACACGATAGAAAATATGAACAAGTGTTTTTGATCATCAGAGTGTAAAGTGTGGACAACATTATGACATGTCTAAAAATATCTTAAACTAATCGTCTATAAAAAGAATAACTTTCAAAATTGTTTTTTCTACAATAGAAAAACTATTATGGGTATTGAAAAAAACAAAAATCAATTTTTGGGAGGCAATTAGTTGGAAAATCTAGAACGCAGAAACATAAAATGATTTGTATTGAAAAGCCTGAATAGAGAGAAAATCAATATAATAGCACTAAAATAGTTAAATCCTCTGATGAATTTCCATCAAAATTTTCTCCGGTAAGCTTGCTGTTCGATGTTGAGCATTAATTACAAATGGAAATAATAAGGGAGAGTCTGTGATGCTTTTTGTGGGAAAATTGCAAATTGAAAATGCTCTGTTTTGTCGGTGAGGGGGCGGGGAGGAGGTGGAAAATTTATTAGCAAAAGCCCTCGTGTTATTAAGAAGCAGTGACACATTTTAATCCTGGGGACATGTTCAAAAAAGGATAAAGAGAAAGTTAATTGGAAATTATAAATTTCTCACTCTTTGAGGTTGTTTATTTATAAAGATGAAGGAAAAATAGATGGAAAGTAAATTGCGAATGAAAGAGACACAGTCAATTTATTTGGACTTGTGCGTGTGAAAATTATTATTAAGTGCGCCGGAGTTATATATTTTGTTAAAAAAGAGCTTTTCTCTCTCCTCAAGCTTCCCTGCAAAAGTTTTTTGGTTGGTTGGCAAAATTTTACCCACCCACTGCCTAAAGCTCGCATCGTAAATTGCAGACAATTCGTGTGTAATCCACTTCTCTTCAGCACTTTAATACCTCCACAATCAATGTTTATATAGTATAATTTGGTTTAATTTCTCTCGTGATCTTTTTTATTTAATTCTATTAATATAAACTCACCGAAAAATAGAAATCCTCTCAGCCAATACAGCATAAAAAGTCCAAGAGTATTATTCTGTGATGTGGAACAAGTCTCTCTTCTGATTCTCTTGCAGAAAATGCACTTGGAGAGTCTGAAGTTTTTCCTTTTATTTTCTGTTTTCTTTATTTAAAAAATCCTGGGTGGAAAATAATAATGATGGGGAGTTCCTTCTGTTTCACGTTGAGAAATAGAGACAGAGATTATAGAAGATTCACGATGATAAACTCGCGAACAACAGAAAAGAACTTCACAGTAAATAAAGTCACATTCTCAATTACTTCCTTCGTGCCTCTCTACCTTCCTTCAAACATGATTTAATCCTTTTTTCTTCCTCAATGTCCCCAGTCACACTTTTAAACACTCAACCGAGATATTCTCAAGCACAGATTGAAGATAAAAGTTTACTAGTTCCACAGATTGATGTCAATTTTCATTGGGAGTCATATCACTGTAATCTCTATCCCATTGATTTATGCAAATATCCCACATCGATAATCCCAATAAGGTATAGGGATTAAGTCTCACTCTCAAGAAATTGTAGGAAAACACTTCAACCAGATTTATCAAAAAATCGCTGATAGAGTGAGACGAGTAAAATGATATATCAACAAGAAATTGATTGTCGAAGAGAGAAATAAATGTGAATGGATGAAAAATAAGTAACTTTACAGTGAAACACACGTTCGACGAATGTTACAGAAATACCACAACTCCTTCTTTATATCCTGCACAGAAATTTTCCATACAACACACACATACAGCCACAATCAGGTGGGAAAAAGAGGGAAAGCCTTATCACTGTTGCTCCTAAAACATGGGGAAATTGTTTGGGAAAAACCAAAGAGAGAAAAAGAGAGACATTTTCCGAAAGCAAAATGTGAGATAAAGTTGAAAGATGAACGTGAGGAAGCGAGAAAAACTGACAATTACAGTAGCAGTTCAGAAAATTCATTCAATTGACGAGCAGATTGATCGCACTGGAGGCGCCTGGTTGCACCAGGCGACCTCACTGCATCATGCACTTCTACCTTCATCTAATTTTATTTATTAAATATTTTTCCACGAGATTCGATTGATGTCGGTTAATGGTGCTATTCCAATGAAAAATGACCATGTTTTTGTTTGAGAATTTTACTGTTCTTAAGCGCTTCTACTTTATCGACTTTTCTCTGCGTTGGTTCCTGTCACGACTGCTTGGTGATTTTAGAACACAACGAGGACTGAGGAAAACAGTCGAGACACAAACCAACACAAAGAAGAATCGGTAATGCAGAAGCCCTTCAGAACAGGAAAGTTCTAAAGAAAACATAATCATTTTTCATTGGAATAGCATCGTTATAAGGGCTTCAGACCTGAGCCTTAGCCATATAGCTTAACTTTCCTTGGAATTGGCAGGGGCCCATCAAGCCTAATAAAAAGTAAAGCTATTTTTCACTTTTCCTTCTAAAAATTTTGCAGCTATTGCACCGCTACTTAAACAAATTTGCTCGTAGTTCTTGTATAATTTTGGCGAACATTATGAAATATGTATTTTTAGATAGCTTTTAATGCACAATTTTTGAAATATATCAGACTGATAAGTCAACTCTCTTTAGGAAAAAACTTGCCAATAGTCTTCAGTGCCTCTAAGCAAAAACGTATGGAAAAATGAAATGTCGAGAGGCCCCTGGAATTAGATTATTAATGACAAATGCCCTACTACATTCTCAAAAAGCAATAATAAAAGGTCGGTATTTAAGATTTTGAGATCGTCGGGAACTGGACTAAACCTCTAGTCTGAAGACCGTTTTACGCTTGACAAAGTCCCTCATCATAAGTTGTGAAGCTAATTACTTGAATTTTTAATTTAAAAGCAATTAAAAAAGGGGTGGCAAAGCGTTCTAGATTTTACGAAGTGTTTGATATAGTGACTTATGCCCTTTACACATTCACGACTTAAGCCGAGAGACGGCTTAACGTAATTTTAATCAAAGTAATTCTTTGACTGTCCCATCAGTTTCTCACTAACTCAACCGGACGGATTAGTCAAACACTTTAGGTTTAAGTCTTAAGTGTGTCTAGGGCATAGGTATAGCATCCTCGAAGGTACTTTCGTATTCACGTATGACAATGCCACAAAAATTACAGAATCTCCCTACAGAACATAACTACCACCTAAACGCCACCTAAAACTAAGTAAGTAAGTAAGTTATCGTTTCTGTACTAAAATGTAAAGTTTACTCAATTTCTGTGAGGTCTAAAAATCCATTTTTAGTACTAATCAAAACGATGCCAAATATATTAAATAAATTATTATATATAAATAATATTGATGTAATCCCTTCGTTAGTACCAATTTGTACTAAACCAGGCACAATTAATTTTAGAACTTTTTAGTACAATTCCAATAAAAGGATATGACCATGTCATGTAAAATAATCCTGAATCAAAATTAATTTACACTTTTTTTTTAAAAGTCTTAACTTACTTCACAAATCTACTTAGAAAAGAATTTAAATATGAATTTTATATTTTTTATATGTAATTTGTTTTTATATATTGTGTTCTAAATAAATATCGGCAATACAAGAAAATAACTAAATAAGAGATACATTTTAAAGGATATTTCTAAAATCTGAGTAACATCAAATACTAGCAGTATTGTATTAAATATTTAAGTACATGGAAGAGAATCAAATGCCGAAACTTGCCATTTTTTAGTACAAATATTTTGGCGTTTAGATCAACAATTGCCGTAACTTTTCATCTTCTGTATTAGCAACTGTTGTATAGTTTTTGTATTCCCATGTTGTTACATAATTACAAAGTATCTTGAAAAATAATGCGCTAAGAACTGCCCGTGTAGGTGCTTATTATTTAAAATAATACAAATTTAAAATTAAAATTTTTAGGTATTGCTAATAATATTGGTAAAGTTCCTTTTATTATTTATTTTGAAACTCCTTTAATTTAAAATTTTTAGTTTTAGGAGATTTTTAAATATTGGCTTCAGCAGAATGGTAAGTATTTTGGTAAAATAGTAAGCAAAAAAATCAAAAATGGAAGTAAATAATGCAAATTTGGTAAATAAAAATAAAAATTGGTAAGTAAAAACTCAAAATTGGTAAGTAAAACATCAAAATTGGTAAGTAAAAATTTAAAATTGGTAAGTAAAAAATCAAAATTGTTAAGTAAAATATGGTAAGTAAATAAATTAAATATGATAAGCAAAGAAATCAAAAACGGTAAGTAAAAAGATCTAGAATGGTAAGTAAGAAAATTTAAAATGGTAAGTCAAAAGAAAACAACAAAATTGATAGGTAAAGAAATTAAAAATGTTAAAATTGTTCACTGTTAATACAAAGGAAAATTTTCTGTGTTTAGGAATTTATCAATAACGCCCTTTGGGGTAAAGGGAAATTTTCTGTGTTTTGGGAAGTTATTAGTTTCGTCCTTTGGGAAAAAAGGAAATTTTCTGTGTTTTGGGAAGTTATTAGTTTCGCCCTTTGGGCAAAGGAAAATTTTCTCTGTTTTGGGAAGTTATTAGTTTCGTTCTTTGGGGAAAAAGAAATTTTCTGTGTTTTGGGAAGTTATTAGTTTCGCCCTTTGGGCAAAGGAAAATTTTCTGTGTTTTGGGAAGTTATATTAGTTTCGTCCTTTGGGGCAAAGGGAAATTTTCTGTGTTTTGGGAAGTTATTAGTTTTGGCTCTTTGGGGCAAAGGGAAATTTTCTGTGTTTTGGGAATGTATGAGTTTCGCTCTTTGGGGTAAAGGGAAATTTTCTGTTTTGGGAAGTTATTAGTTTCGCTCTTTGGGGCAAAGGGAAATTTTCTGTGTTTTTTCTAGCATCAGCTGATTTCGATGATGGTCGATGAAACTTCGAACTTTGTTCTTTCTTTTTAAAGAATATTGTCTCATAGAACGTAAAAAACATAAGCAAAAATTGTTTTGGTGCGATGATTTTTTTAAAAATATTTTTTCCACGTGCAAAAAAGCAATGACAATGTAGAAAAAAACCCAGTCTGTTCGCTGTGATTATGTGACAGTACCTGAGTGACAGATCGGCAGATCGGCGCCAATTAGTCTCCAGGATCGGAATAATGAACCGTTAGTTAGGCATGTTTACATATATTATTATCTCCGATTATCACATAATAATTCCCATATTAGATGATTTTATCATGAATTTTTATGTAATAAAACATCCATTTGTCGAGTCTAAGCTCCAATTTATGAATTTTGAACAAGAATTATATTACATTAAGCTTTAAAGCCCTTGTGTAAATAATGTGTAACTGTAAGATGTTTGCAATTCCTCTCTTCCAAGATAAGAAGGAAAACACACAATAAGTTTTGCTCATTTAGTTCCTTTAGCAAGAGTATCTCTTCATGTTGAACAAGAGGCTCAATTGCACCACAAAACTGAAATTTCTGCTCCAGGAAGCCCTATAAAATCCCAGAATGAGTCCCTTGATGATGAAAAAATCTCCTGAATTCCCATGAGATCGTGCTTCTTGAGCCACAAACTGTAAATGTTGCCACAACAAGAGCTTGCGTGCGCAAAAGATTTTCACCGAGTTTGCCAGGCGAAAGATGTATTTGTGAAAATTGGGAAAATTTCTGTATTGGTGAAAATGTGTGAGCCATGTGAATTTTTCCATGACGTTGTGTGCGTATTGACGTCATAGTCAATGACATCGAGAGAAAGAGAGTGAGTCTGGTCGGATGATTATTTCCTTTACTCATTCTCCAACCCCTTTCAGGGGATTTAAGCACATACCCCAGCTATGTACAATCACTTTACAACTCCGCAGTATTTTCCCAACCCCTTGCAGACTTCCATATCTTCGCGGCAAAATTGCTTTGCCGGTTTTGCAGAGGCTCTATGCCCATTTAAGAGACCCCCCATGGATGAATTAACATTTGGAGAAACCGGATAGAGCCATAAAGTCATTGAGAAATGGGTGTTCTCTAGGAGTCTTTAAGGCAAACACTAACTGAATCCCGCCAAGAATAATCACACTGATTTGTGGAAGTATAGAGAACATATTTCCGCAACAATATCAGGAGGGGATTTTCACCCAAAAAAAAATTATCTTTTTTCATGCCAAATGATTTTGCCATCATGAAAAAATTCCACCCACCCGAATTATGACATTTTCAGCTTTTTGGCTTGGAAGACCTGTCTCTTGAAGTCTTCTCAACGATTTCTTCTGAAATGTTGGTGATAACACTGTCAACATTCACAGAAAGACATTTTTATATCAAACTTTATTTTCATTTGATTAGAATATCTACAAATATGTTTTCAACGATGATTTTTTATTTCACAAAGTTGCGATATTTTTTGGCGAATTTTTTTCACACTCACTAAAATTAAAAACACCTTGTGGAATAAATTAGCGCTGTTTAAAAATATTTTTTATTGCCTTTTTATCAGACAACTATCAATCATAAAGTTAATGACGCTGTCAACTCAATTAATTTATGGAATACTATTCCAATAATATTTTGGGTTTCCAGCAGAGTTGCAGGACTTTTCTAAACTAGATTAACAATGAGAGATTAGAAATTTCACTTTCAATTGGTAGAGACCTTAATGGTACACTGAGAGAAATCCGAAAAAGTTAAAATAACATTCCGGAAATGTTAATTTTACCCAGCGTTATTGATCCAAAATCGGTGTAAATATTACCCTTTTTAGGTGTATTAGTGGTTAAACTTACTCTTTTTCATGTTAATTTTACCCTTAAAAAGGTGTAAAATTAACATGAAAAAATGTTGATATATTTTTAAAGTGTTAAAGTTATGAGGAAAAAAAGTGAATCGCACCCTCTTTTTTTTCTCAGTGTATGCTTTAAGAGCAAAGCCGTGTCGTCGACGAATGTCGCCATAACTTGATCAGATTTTGGAATATCTTCAATAAAAATTTGGTAGAGGACAGGCCCAAGAACACTGCTCTGAGAAACGCCAGATACAATGCCATGTTCATTCGAAACTGCGGTTTTGTGTCTCACTCTAAATGTTCTGTTATCCAAGTAGGACTTAAAAAATACATAGTGCTCATGAAGAAGAAGGTGCTGAATTTTTACGAGCAATCCCTCGTGCCATACTTTATCAAACGCTTGTGCAATATCCAGAAAACCTGCACTACAAAACTTTTTTTCTTCAAGAGATGACTGGATTTCTGCAACGACTCTGTGGACTTGTTCTACAGTGAAATGATCCGATCTGCAACCAAACTGATGATCCGGGATAATCTTGATTTTTGTGAGTAGAGTTAAGGCTTAAATTTTCTCGAAATAAGTTTCTCGCATACTTTAGAAAGAATTGGAAGCAGGCTGATTGGGCGATAGGATGCGACTCTTGTATATTATCTTTGCCAGGTTTTGGAACCATATTGATGGTAGTTTTTTCCAAGCAGATGGGAAATATCCTATCCTCAATATTGCATTAATTATATAGGTGAAAAGTCTAACACATGGGGGGCATTTTTTTTAACATCATTCCATTTATGAGATCGTGACCAGGAACTTTTTTAGGGTTAATTTCCTTTCGAATCACGGATGATACTTCTGAAACCTTAATTACGCGTGAAGTATTCTGATAGCCTGAGTGAAATCGGTTTAAATCAGTTGTGAATTGGTAATGAACCGGTTATAAACCGATAAGTAATTTTAAAGCATAGTGGTGATTGCAACTAAAGCACACTTTTAAAATCAAACAAATAAAAATAATTAAATTATTGTTATTCTCCGCCATTTTCTTCTATTTACTTCTGAAGAGATCTGAAATAATTTCATTATTGCAACAATTTCAACAAAATATTATTACAACAAATAACTTTTCCAGAAACTCTTATTCCCACGTGAGGGCACTGTTTTCCGCCACGAGTGGCGCTGTGAACTGTTCTCATTCTGTTCCTATATCTTAATATCAATTTAAAATAGAAATTCTAGTGAGAAGTATAACTACTGTGACAAGGAATAAAATATTGTAGGGTAACATTTAAAAGCAAAGGCCGTATAATAATGGAATAACGCTTCTAATCTAAGGATTGTCACTAATGAAATTTTTCAAAATTTTTCACATTTGACAAAAAAAAGTATAGTACACAAAATATGGCAAATCTACACAAATATTAATGAAGAGTTGTAAATTAAAAATTATGGATTGGGCTACAGATTATTATTGTTTATTCAATATTATTAGTTTCCATTTAGCTCCACTACCAAAATTTCGATTTTATTAATTTTATTTCTTCTATCTATGTGATCTTTGTCCTGCAACTCTGTTTAAACGGTTTAGACTGTGGTTATGCAATAAAGTGTATGATTTATTCAGCATCCACATGTTTTGCTTTTCATGTAGAAGAGCACTAAATACTACTAATTCCAAATAATGCGAATTGTGACTTATGAATTTTGACAAAATATTAGCATCTTGGAAATCAAAGAGATTTAATGCACTCAATTTATCCACCTCAGATGCACTTCTAATCTTAACAATTAATCATCAAGCCAAAAGTGAAAATGATTTAATTTTCTCACATTAACACTCATTAAATTTATTTCCAGTGAATTGCCTTTGCAAAGTGGCTGCTAAATGGCATTTTCGCACATTGATTCTCAGGGTCTAGACCTAGAGCAGTATTTGGGGATTTTATGCGATGCGGGAAAACAATAGTAAAACTTCTTGAAGGTAAATTGGCGTACCATAAATTTCAAATTGGTTTATTTGTCTCTCTGCGGGATGAGCCACAAGAAATGCAAATTTTCATGTATACTTTGGCTGTTAGTGTCTCAAATTGATGCTGAAAATTAATTATGCGAGGAATATGTGTAAATTTGTGCAGCATTGACAACATATCCTCCACTTTCGGCACTCCATTGGCGAGATGATTAATTGCTTGTAAGTTTGTGAATGAAGGTCTTTTCCTCAAATTTATTATTGCTCTCTTGAAAACAGGGAAATATAATCTCTCTTTATGCACAGTGTTTAGCAGAATTAGATTATCTCATGTCTGAATTTTCTCTGATTTTCAGCTCAATTTTTACCATTTACATTTATTTTACGTAAATTACTAATGCTTTTTCGTTACATTTTGAATCGATAATTTGTATAGCGGAGTTCACAGGACGATAAGTTCTTGTGATGATTCCCAGATGTCGCAGTAATTCACAATTTCTTTTAAGTGAAAACCCGGCAGACCATACATTGTACACACACATTATGGTACTCGTAGCTATCATCAGTACGGCTATGCAGTCCACACATGGGACTAATACGACTTTGTGCCGAGTTTTGAGGTTTTTATCGCCTAAACTAAATAAAAGTCTATCAGAAAATTACTTTTTCGGTCTTTACTGTTTGCTCACTATTTCATATTTATATTAAAGTAATTTGTTTTTTTTTTAATAGAAAAATAAAACCAAATAAGGAAAGAGCACCAGCGATCGGCAATGTTCCTCGGATCGTCAGGTTATTACCATATTGTTGCACCAAGAAAAGATTGTAAAGAATTTCAGCTAAAAAGACTTCGATAATTCTGTAGCACAATCTGATTTATTATACAAAAATTTCACCCTTTTATACAAAAATCACTCTCCCCTTTCACATAAAAATTCTATTTGCGTCATTACCCAAAAATTTCAATTCTTGATTGCGACGGAAAAAATGTGCTAACCGATGCTGATACAGAGTGTGAATATTCTGGAGTAATTGACTTTACTCGTACAATTATTCTCTATTGCCTTGTCTATTGCCCAAATTATACATCATTTTTAAATGCTAATTTCTCGTAAACTACTGGACCAAATGATTTCCAATTTATCTTTTAAGATTCTTGAATATCTCCTAGAATGATGTCCATATTCAACTTTTCTTTTTTATCATTTCATTTGTCTATAATAATGCCTGTAAAATTCAGGTATTTTTATGTTGAAACGAATGGACTAGCCTAAAAACTATCCCCTATTTTTACCTAAACCATAATGATTTAACATAAAGCCCATCGCCTCAGACAGAATGTTGAATTTCCATTCACAACATCCTCTGAGACAGAAAGTAGGTACCGCTATTGGCCTCATAAAAAGAGTCGACAAACTCACAACTACCAACAAGGAACATGTGAAAGACATCGTCTTCTCGAAGCTCAGAGTGAATGGATTCCCGCCAAAACTCATCAACATTCTATGGAATAGACACATTGGACAACAAACAGCTCACAATACGACCCAAAATGTGGATACCAACACGGAGATCATCTACAAATCGATCACTTATATCCCCAGATTAAGTGATGCGATTAAGAGAATATTGTGCACCGAAACACAAAATCTCCAAATAGCATTTAAATGCAACAACACAAATTCGGCAATGCACACTGATCTCAAAAACAAGATTGACCCATTAATGGAAAGTGGAGTTGTTTACTCCATCCCATGTGAGTGTGATAAGGTGTATGTTGGAAAAACAACGCAGAGATTAAAAGACCGGCTTTACCAACACAAGAGGAGCATCACTCAGATCAACCCAAATCAAGAAGAAAGAAGTGACGCCACAGCCCTGGTGACTCATGCCAGAGAAATGCAGCACCGGTTTCAGTTTGATTCAGCTGAAATTCTGGACAAGTGTGAGCACAACAGAAGGCTTGAGTATCTAGAGATGCTCTACATTCACATACACAAACAACACACGATCAACAGAAAAGCTGATACAGAAGGGATCAACACCATCTACACCTCGCTCTTACAACGAGTAAAAATGAGACAACAACATACTAATGCAACAAGGGAAGATGGATTTCACAGCTGTGATGAAAATTGATCTCAAAGGAGAGCTCATTCTGTGTCGGTCAGTCGAATGGTGAACATCACAGATCAATTTGTGATCAAAGTTCAAGTGCAGTGTAACAACTCCCACCTGTACGTGATTTTCCCTGCCATATTCGATGTAAGAAAAAGAAAATTCATAATATTTTTGATAGAAGTGATTTTCTAAAAATTGTTCAATTGAATTGTGGACCTGATGAAGAGGACATCCATCCTCGAAACGTCGTAGAGAATAAAATTGTGAAAATCAAGAAAGGTTCAGTGTCTCCGTCTATTTCCTGCTACATAATGATTTAAAACATAAAAATACCCTTAACTATTAGTTCATTTCCCTACTGACTTGGTATAAGTCCTTAAGTTCTGTTTTTATATAGTATGTCCTTAAAAAATCATAGGTAACATTTCCTATGTACAGTAGACTCTCACTAATTCGGTTTTCTTTAATATCGGGTTACTTTTTATTTCGGGCAGCAGTTAAATTTAAAAAAAGTATGTTGACATTATTCAAGTTTGTTTATGATTATGAAATTGAGCAAATGTGCTCAAGTTTGATATGATTTGTCTTAGTTTTGACATAATTTTGCATTATTAAGGGACTTTCATGATATTTACAATATATTTGAGTATGTAAACTCAATATGTGTATGCAGATGAATAAAAACTCGTTGCATTTCAAAAAGCTTGCTGCCCGAATTTCTTTCAAAATTTCTCTCGAAAAAAAAGTGGGAGTTACAATAGTCGTAAAATTTATAAAGATTGATATTCTTGATATTGCATATTCATCTTGAGTTTAATAGCGGCATTGTATCGTTTAAATATGTACCAATTGTAAGAAAACGGGTCAATTTGGCCGGTATTGGTAGGTTTAGTGTTAATCTGAAATGCAATTAAAAAAATTATTATTTGCCTGTTTTATTAGATCAATGTATCAGGGTCTTAATCACAAACAGTTAAGCGGTCTTCAGACTAGAAAGAGGTTCTGAAAAATCAATTTAATCATTTGCTTTTAAAAATATAATTCTAAGTCAACATTTTCCAAAAAATCTTGACTTTTAGGAAATTAGATAATGCCGGCTTCAGATTGGAGGTTTAGCACAGTTCCCGAAGGTCTCAAAAATCTAAGTAACAAGCAATTATATTGATTTTTCAAAATCTAATGGATTTTGGTCGTTAATATTTAATCCTAAACAACAATTCCCTAAAAAATCATGACTGATTAGGAATTAGAGGAGTTAAGCCAGATGGCTAAGCCTTAGGTCTGAAGCCCGTATAAGTTAAGCCATAAGGCTAAGCCTGAGGTCTTAAGTTCGTATTAGTCCTGCCGGGAAGTATACAAAGTTCTAATGTTGCCCTTCAGGCGGCGCTGTATACCTTCCTCTTTATAGCACTATAAAAAGCGAGACATTTTGGTGTCCTTTCTCTTTCTTGTCGCAGCAGCCATTGAGAACACATCGAGGTACAGTAAAAATTTATGTAACATTTTTGCAAGATGGAAAAGAAAATAGCTGCTATGGAGGAGAGAGTGAGGCGAGCCAAAGCTGCCAGAGATTATATGGCACAATTAGTGCAGCAAGCCGAGGAGAGAGCCAAGGAGGTTATCCTGAAAAAGGCAGAAAATATGAGCAAAATACGCAATCTGACGGATCAGAAAATGATTCTCCAGAAGAGAATTACTGAAATGCAGGCAAAGATTAAAGATACTCCGGATGCCATGCAGATTAGTGATTCGGACTCTTCCGACATGCCACAGAGGGCCCAGGAAACCGACTTGGCGACTGTGGAATCTATCAAAAGTCTCATCCAGCAGATTCAAGAGTTTCCACAGGTAAAGTCTTAGGTTTTTCTTCTGAGGCTGCTTACTATTCTTTCCATCTCTTCGGTTAAATGTCCATAGTTCGTGGAGAATGCCAAGAAGGAGGTGGAGCAGATGCGTACAGAACTTCCGGCCAAGCAAGCAAAAGTCCGGGAACTTGAGGCTGAACGTGATCGAAAGAAGAGACTTCTCCAAGACTTGCTTGAGGCCAGGGACAAGAAGAAGCTCATGAATGAAGAGAAGATGCAATTCCTCAGGCAAGTAATTTTTATTTTTGGCGCAAAATTGAGCCGAAGAATTTTTGCGACCGTCTGGCTGGAATTTTGTGTGGAAAAGTCGACGGAATTCGCATTATATTTCCTCTGAAATTTGTTAAATCTTCTGCTCTGCTTCATTTATCTCTGATTAGGAAGAAATCAAAGGATCTGGACGACAAGATGTTATCCTTCAAAACTGGACTCCAAGACAAACAGAAGCAAATTGAGGCCCTGAAGAAACAGAAGCAGTTCCTCGAGGAAAACTACAAGTTCTTTGGAAATTCCACCAAATAATTGGCGATAGAAATCCAATTCTTTTTTTATTCTCAGATTTTTTTTTGACTATGTTCCCTCCTCTCAATTAACTCATTTAACATTGAATTAATCTAGCCTAATTACAATATTGTTCTGCCCAGAGAAAGGGAAAATGAAATTCAGAACAAATGTATTTTTATCTAATGAATTTGTATTTAATTAAATAAATTGAATAAATAATCTCAGATAGTCTTCATTTTTTAATGCTGAAAAATTTGACTATACAGTAGAGTCTCGCTATAGGCCATCGCTCTATAGTCCACAATTTATCGACCGTTGATTTTAAGTTAGGTTATGTTTTTTAGTATGCGACATGCATAATTATTTTAATATTTTTAGCAAACTTTATTAAGTAGTTGTGATAATTGTGATCCACAATGAAGAGAGCAAGAACAAGTACCACAATCGCAAAGAAAGTGGAAGCCGTCGAGCAATTTCAATACTAAAAATCGTTGATAATTTTAAAAAAATTACATGGACTTCTAAGCACATCCTTGGACTATAGTGCGACCCAAGTGTCAAATTTGAAACCAAATATGGACTATAGCGAGACTCTACTGTACCATTCGCGATAATCGAAAGTCGTAGCGGAAAAATAATTAAATTACAAAATTTATTGAGCTTGTTTACTCCTTCGTCTCCTTTGGGACTCTGGGTACCCATGGAAAAAACAATTTTTTTGGACTATTTAGAATTGATAAAAATCCGATTCTTGTGGATGAATACAAATTATAAGAATGTCTAAATCTAGGATATTTTTTGCAGGATCCCAATTAACTCCTGAGCTAAGATATTCTTGGTCAAAAATCGTGAATTTTCGATATTCTGCTTCCTTGCAGATATTGTGACTTTTTTCATATTTCTAGACCCGAATAAGGAAAAACCTCTCGGGGCCAATAAGTATGATAACTAACAATTACAGATTGCATAAATTTGAAAAACAATTCTCTCTTAAATTTTCAAAAAAACTTGTTCAAACTTTATGGGAACTCTCGTCCGCAAGAATCTTGAGGTCAAATGTAAGGTTATCCCGCCAATGCCCGCCATTTGCTTTTTGACACCAACCTTGTAAGAAAATTCCAAGCGGGAGCGAAATTTTTGCCAATATGGCCGATAATTTTGACATTTGGCAGCGAGGGAGATTGCTTCAGGGAAGTTTTTCCTATTCTTCCAGATTTTGGTGAATTCTGATTGTCGATGAAGTGTTTTGTTGGCTCTTGAGAAAGCTTAATGTGTCTGCAATAACATCGTGTTGAGATAAATGTGTGTTAAAGTGTTATTGTGTGAAATATTTTGAGGAATCTGTAAGCAAGCAGGAGCTGGGTGTCCTTTTCAGCACTTCCTGGACATCCCACAAGATACTGGTCAATAATTCTTCTTGTTTTAGTGATCAACATTGTAAAGGAGTCATTTGACACGCAAAAATAATTCACAAAATTGATATTATTGGCTTTTGGAAAATTGAAGTTTGTCTCCTTTTCGTTCTTTTGGGGACGAGAGTTCCTATGAGTTTTCCAATTTCCCAGAGGCGGAGAAAATTATTTCCCTACGAAAGTATCATATTTGACCACTAACTGTGTTATCACACTTGCACATTAAAATTTTAATATGAATCACATTAATTGTCGCTGGTGAGAGTCCAGATATGTCATTTGTGTTTTTGAATCATTTTAACTTCAAAATTTGATCTATTTCTTGATAAAAAGGTAGACTTGACCCGAAAAATTTGATATAAATTGATTTATAGCATTAATGCGAAAAATTAATACGATTTTCTCTTTAATTTTTTAATGTGAAAAATATTTATGCTTTAGGTAAATTTAAACATAATTTTGGAGGCCAAGTCCACTTCTTTATCAATAAATAGAAAAAACCCCAAATATTAAGTAACTCAAAGACACAAATAACATATTTGGACGCTCACAAGCGACAATTAATGTGAATCACATTAAAATTTTAATGCGCAAGTGTGATAACGTCGTAAGACTTACAGTAAAGTGAGTTTTACTGAAATTCGTTCGCTGGATATGTTGTGGTGTGGTCCGGAAAGAGTTAAATTATATTATGTTAGAAATTAAATTACGAATTTTAATATTTTTACATTATTTTTCTTTCAATTACAATTATCTTCTTTCCGTTACTTTTTGAATGAGTAATTTGAAAATTTCGCCGAAGCGTGCAACAGGTGGGATTCAGAATTTCTCGTGGTGATTCAGAGATGGCGCAGTAAACAGTTATTTTGTGTTTCAAACAAATGTGAAAAGCGCGTGTTTACGAAAAATTTCATATCTTCCGGGAACAATTGGAAAATCGCGAAATGGACGATAAAATAGGAGTTCCGGAGGCGCTAGGGAAGAATCGTAAACCAGCCAGAGATTGTATAGCTCCGAAGAGACAGAAACTCGAGGAGAAAATGAAGGAAGTTTCTGCGAAAGACAAGGATGGCCTCTATGCAATTCGTGTTCTGACGGAGCAGAAACTCATTCTCCAGAAGAAAATCCCTCCAATGAAGGAGAAGATCTTGCTCACTCCAGATTCTCCGCTGATTAGTAACTTGGTCTCGCCGGACGTATCCCAGGGAACTGATTTAGCGGCATTTGATCCTATCAACAGCCTCTCCAAGCAGATCCAGGAGTATCCAGAGGTAAGTCACACATTCTCCCAATCCTTCCGGATGTGCTCTACATGACCAATGTCTACAGTTCTCCCTGAAGTGCAAGAAAACGGTAGAGAAATTGCGAGCAGATCTTCGGGAAAAGGATGCAAAGGTCAGGGAACTTCAGGTTGAATGCGAGAAGTCGGACAGGATTATCCGGGATATGATTGAGAGCAATCACAGGAAGAATCTCGAATTGGAATTGAAATTGCGATCTCTCAAGTAAGTCTTTTTCATTGAAATCAATCATCTGAGTCCAACAGCTTTTGTTTGGCTTTTTAAGTTGAAAGGTCAAGAAGGAAACTTGAGAGCTTTTATAAAGTCTTTATTGAAGTTAAGGGATTCTTGTTGGATTCTTTTTGAGATTGTGGTTTTATAATAAGAAAAGCTTCTGAGGTCTGGGCCGAAAAAGTTTTGCAGCCGGCTGGCTACCCTATAACCACGGTAATCGAACAAAGCTGAATACGATTCTGATCGGAAAAGTCGACGGAATTCCCATTTTTGCGTCAGCAATAAAATTTATTAAAAAAAATATTTTTCCTTTTGAAAAGATGATAAGATGACAGTGACACTCCTATTTCCAATATTCCAATTAAGACAGCAATATAATCAACCGCACGAAGAAGTAAAAATTAAAATTTTCTCCATTTGGTTCGTCTCTCAGCTTACAATTCTGTAAACGTCAAATCTTAATACATTCGACCTCTCATTTCGAATTGGATTGGATTCAATTGGAAGAGATGAGCCATCGATCAGTTAAAATGAGTCAATAAAGAATCGGAGTAATATATCGTTCATTGACGTTCACTTTGCGCGATATTTTAAAAGCCTTTCAACTTTTCAAGACCTTTAAGACCCTACATAATGATGTCCTGCTAGTGATGAATGTCTTGACCAGCAAAAACACCATGTGAAAAACTGCGAAAGCAACATTTAGTCGACTGAGTGTTGAGATTATCACAAAATGACCCTCGTAGCAAAAAAAAAAAATGAATGAAAATAGTAGCAAAGTAAAATTAAATGTCCTTCCTGCCATTGAAAAAGGTCCTTTTCGAGACGAAAAGCTCTGGGCATAACCTAAAAAGTAGTTTCCTCTTAGATTTGACCACTTTATCGCTGGCACACACCCAGTGATAGGGTGGCGACATTACTTATGGCCAGTCTATACTTGTGGCCTCCTAGCAGAAATCTTAATTTTTTTCTCATAAATTGATTTCGAGGAACTACAAAATTAAGGAATATTTCATGTGCTGTCATTAAACGAAACTTTTAAACTAATTTACTTTTATATTAAGGTAGTATATCAATTATTTTGTGAAAATCATTTCATTGATGCGCCCAACGATTAAAAATACGTCAATTCGTTAAGAAATGTATTAACGATCTCATAATATTTAATGACTAAATTGTACAAGGGGTTACTCAAGTTTAGAATACCGATACATTTTTCCGTTAGAATCCATAGAATCCACGGAATCCCACATAAAATTCTAATAGAATCTGATATTCCTGAGAGAACTGATATTCCTTCAAAAATCACTGGAATCAAATTATTAAATGGAAATGGAATTACTAGAATCAAATGGAATCACAGAATCAATCTTTCCTAAATCTTCGCGATAACTAATGATAAGCCAAAGTACATTACTAATTTCTATGCATTTTTTTGATTTTTTTCTTAATTTTCAAATAAAATAACAACCGTAAAATATGTCTAATTTGAAAAGAAATACAATTTCTCCAAGACCCAGTCAGCAAATACGGTTAAGGCGGATTCCCGGGATACTAAGAACAAAATCGTGAACGGTAAGGCACTACATTTTGTCCTATGATCAGTATTTTACACAAATTGAGTTGCCCATTTTTCTGGATTTTTGCAAGAAGGCAACCAAACTGGAGAACTGTCTCCAACAGAAATTGTGTTTTTAAACGTAGACAACATGAGTTTTCACGAAAATTTGAAAAAAGTAAACCTAATTATTATGACTTTGAGCTTGTCTAAAAATTAATAAAAGGAAAAAGGAATCCACTTATGACCTGTTTTACGAGGAAATCACTGTGCCGATTTATACGATTTTGTCGGATTTACAAAAGCGTTTTCATGGATACTAATAGGTTTCCGTTCTAGGAAACTGAATTTTAAGCTTGCACAAAATGATGCTCTTAAAGACCAAAAAGGCTCTTAGACTTTATAAACTTTATATGCTTGAAAAATTAGAATAAATCTTTTTGTAATCCGATTTTGACGATTTTAAGCGGTTCCGAAAGCACGTAATTAGATTTAATTGATTTCTAAGAGTGAATATGAGTTTTTGTTGTTTTAAGAAAAGAAATTAAAAACACCTTCCGATTAACTTTCTTAGGAAGATTTCGACGAGCTTCCTGTTTAAAATTCACGTCGTTTCTTGATGATATCAAATTATTTTCAAAAACGAAAACACAAAAAAATCAGGTGGAAATTCTGATAAAGAAAAATTATTTTCATTTTTTTTAATATGAAGAATTTAATTTAAATTCAATTTTTCGGCGAATTTCGTAGGCTGAAAGCTTCTTAAAGCCATCAAGAAAAGGCTTTTCCTTGAAGAAAATGGCGGAATATTGTGGTCAAAAGTTGATTGAAAAAGGATGTTTGTAGAGTTTCAAATTACTTTCTTTCTAAAATTGAATTCTAACCTCATTTTGAGTATTTTGAGGCCTGATGTGAAAAGCTAGCCATACCTGTTCCATCGCGACATTGTAGCTCTTTTTATTATTCAAAATTTTTTTTCTGAGTTCCCTAAAAATCCTATTTTGCAAATCTTTAAAATTTGATGTCGCGCAAGGCTTTTTTGTATATTTTATCAATTTTTATCTATTACTGATTTTTAATTCAAATTAAATGATTTTGAGTTTTTTGAAAAGCTTGGATAATTCAAGAAACACTTCAAAACCGTAGAAAAGTTTTGTGTGAAAATGACCTCAATCACAAATCTATAATAAAATTTTAAGTTTTATACTTTTATGTTTAATTTTTTTATTGTTTAATTTTACAATTGAATGGAAATTCTTATTTTTAAACATGTAGTACTAAAAATGGCCGATTGGATAAAATTAAGCGTACAAATACAAAACACTTAAAAGAACGGTTCAGGGGGACACCTTTGGTGTAGATTCCTCGTCAATATTGCCTTTTTGCTACCCTCCTATATTCGTCACTGGATTTTTCCGTGATAAACTTCAAAAATTGGAGATGTTACTAATTGCAGTAAAATATTTAAATATAGCTCAATATTGTAGATCCATCTTGGAACTTCTCTTTTGAAGTGACAAATCGTGACAGAAAGAAAACTTTAATTTTCTCCAAAAACAAATGAAATTCATCGTATTTAACAACATCCGAAATTCGATAAATTCGAGGATATCAGGGATGAACAGAATCACAGAATACTGAATTGAATTATTATGAGAATCACATATTTGGAATCACTAGAATCACATTGGAATCACATGGAATATGGACACAAATTTTCGATCTTGAGTACCCCTTGAAATTTTATCAATAACCCAGCAAAACTTCGTTCTGCAATTCCGCAATTTTTCTTCTTCTTCCTTTTTTAACGGCCATTATTTAAAAACCGCACTAGCGATCGTAACGGCAAATAACCAAAACTATCAAAATTTGTCTCGAGTAAGCGAAGTCTCAAACTCGTTACCTAATGGCTGCTTCAGAGACGGTTATTTCAAATCTATACATTTTATTGGAAAAATTGACGAAAATATACCTAATGAAATGAAAAGAATAATTTTTTTTATAAATAATAAATAATTTTAAAATTTTAATTTTAATTTTTTTAATTTTTTTTTTTTGGTTCTCAAGAAAATTCTTGTACAATTTTTAAAAAATGCAGAATTTTCGGTCGGGAGTATGTTTAATACTGCTATTTAATCCTTCTCTATAGACAGCATACCCTCGCAGTATTTATATATAAAATATATCATGAAAATCGTGATTATAAATTCTACCAAGTTGATAAATAATTTCAGAGAAAATATTCCAAGTCCATTTTGACAGAATGACATCTTGAGGAAAGTGCCGAAAATTCATAAAATTTTCTGTAGAAATTCTGCAGAAAATTCTGTAGAATTTTCATACAACGATCGGATCCACCTTTAGAACAAAATTCTGCAGAAATTCTGCAGAATTTTCGGCAGTTACCTTTTCTAATCTGACGAATTTCTGCAGAATTCTGCAGAATTTTCCGGGTGGGAAGTCGCTGCCTGCTTTAATTTTTTGGCGCAGACCTCTGCTCTTCTAAATTATCACTGCATTTCTTCAATTTGTTCCACTTCTTCACTTACTTTTGCAATTAGGGTGAGAACGAAGAATCTGGACGACAGGATTTCATCCTTCGAAACTGTGATCCAAGACAGAAAGGAATGCATTGAGACTCTGGAGAAAAAGAAACAATACCTCACAGAAGACTACGATAAGTTTATTGAAAATTTCACCAAATAAATTGGTGATAAAAAAAAGTCTAAACTTCTCAATTTTTCAATTTCTTTATTTAATGCATTTTGACAATGTTCCTTCCTCTCACTTAGCTCATTTAACATTGAATTAATCTAGCCTAATTACAATTTTGTTCTGCCCAGTGAAGGGGAAAAATGGAATTCAGAACAAATCTCCTTAACAATAATTGATTACAAGAGAAATATTTTTGTAATACTCGGTGAGGGAAACATTGAAACCTGTATTTATAATTGAATATTAGAATTATCACAGATAAACACCTTTTTCTTTTTTTTTTTTTGGTACACATGGGATATTTGTGGGATGATGCTTGGAATTTGTACATACCATTTTGACACATTCCTCTACTTCCAAGTAGAGTTCAGCTTTCAGAGAATTTAAATTATTCCGATATTTAATTGAAACAATTCTGCAGAATATACCCACAATTATGTTAACAAATTTATGTAAGTAATATTCATTTGCAATGCTAAATTCAGGAAAATTTTAGCTGTATTTGCAAATTCTAAGAATTTAAGTTCAGGGATTGTTATTGAAATATATTACGTGTCTAAAAATTTATTTTCACTGCATAATACTAGGTTTCCTGTTCAAAAGACAGAAAGTCGATACTGATGAACTTTTGAGAAAAATATCGCTCAGTTATTCTATTGATTTTTTTTTCATTTTTTCATTCAGACATGTTCACCTTCCTTTATATCGATATTGCTTTATATCGACTGCTCAGAGTAATAGTTTAACTTTAACAACTTGAGATTTTATTTTTTCGCACTGTTTACCGTACCTTCTAATATTACACCTATTACACCCATTAGTCAAATTCCCCCAAAGGGAATTGAAAGCACTTTCCTGCAATTGAAGATATAATACAACTATACCTCAAATTTTAGTAAATTTTAGCTTTTAAATATAATAAATACCATTACGGCTCGTCTGTTGCTAACAAGAATTATAGCCTTAAGATGAAAAATTGGCGTGGCTTGAAATTATTTCTGATAAATTTATCACGAACTATGTCCAATTAAATATGATTTTCTTTTCAATCATTGTGATTTTGATATTTTCACAATTTTTCGTCTTAAGGCTATAATTCTTGTTAGCAACATGTATGCAATCACAATAAATGGGTGAAATTGCAGTGAAGCGAGTGATTACCCTGTAGGCGATCGGCCGCAAAGTTTCACAGTAACCGTGCAAACAGACGGAATTCCCAGGGCCAAACGAGCAAACGGTTCTCGGCCATCGGAATGGATGAAATTGGCTCGACGCGATTCTTTACCCCCAAAATTCAATTCACTGTCGCATTTTCACGCATTCCGAGTTGCAAGCACCCCGAGTAGCACGCATTTCGAGGTCGCCTGTAAAGAATCTCAATGGTAATGAAAATAGGAAGATGAAAACTTCCTCCGATTGCGTCAGAGTTGTTTATCTTTTCAGGACAAGAAAAACACGTAGATCTTTGCCATATAGATATAAATAAATAAATAGATATACAATTGTAAAGAATCTCAGCTACCATAAGCTTATCTGGGCTTATCACTGGTCTTTTTCTATTTTAAATAGTTTGAGTGGGGACAGGGAGGTGACATTAGCTCTGAAAAATGCGACCGGTTTTAGTGTAATTTTCTTCCTGTTTTCGTACACATTTCACGAGATATCTCCAAAACTACGTAGGTTGCCAATTTAGGGTTTTCGGTTGCCTATTCGTTATTAAATTGGCTTTTATCTTGTATTAGTATTTTTTGCTAATTAATTCTACAATGACAGAAAACAGCTAATGAACTCAAAAGTTTTTTCGGCTCGCTAGAAACATATGGGAAACATAGGAAATGTCAGGCCCCTGAGTGGGGAAGACCAATAAAAGAAAGAAAAGTTCATTGAATTCGGTTAATAAACATTAGAGATAGAGTCCGGTTCATTTGGATATAGTAAGGGTCAGGGTACAGTGGCTTGGGGTAGATACGGATGGGACCCATCGTTAGAAAGTTCTTGATCTCAGATACAAAAGGGTAAGTGTACCAAATTTCGGCATAGTTGCATGCAAGCGCCAATGTCTTATGTTTGAAATGTAATATTTTTAATACAAATTGAATTTATTTGTTACTTTTTTTATAAGGAGTGTTCCTTGGAACCTTGTAGGCAGTAAATCGTCTTTATTTTCTCTAAATTCACTCTTAATACATTCTAAAATACATAAAAATATAGACATTACATTTGTGGCCTAATATCGGCCACCTTCATTTTCACAGTTCCTTGCCCTTCTGGAATTCTTCTAATGTTTTTTTTTAATCATCTTGTTCGTCGAAGCGACATTTTTTGTTATTTTTTTTATTGTATTATTTGTAGAGTATGCAAAAACTAAAAATTCAATGAAATTCGAGGAACAAAAAATGTGGCCGAAATTGCAAGCTGGCCGGAATTTGGCACACTTACCCTATATGCTAAAATTTCATCGAAATCCCTTCATAAACACAGAAAATGCAGTCCGGTCAAGACATTTTTGATAATAGCTCAGGTCAGGGAACATCGAGGGAGGAGTGCGACCCACCATTGGAAAGGCCTCGCCCTCAGCTACAACATACTAAAATTTAAAGAAAAAGCATCGTTTAATTTTCGAAATATTCGAGATCGATTAATCGAAAATCGATTTTTCGATTAATCGAATCTTCGATTTAATCAAATGAAATTGGAATGTCATAAGGCTTGTAGTACTCCACGAGAGCTTTAAAACCAAAATTAAACCAAAATTTTTCAAGTTCTGACAATTAGAACCGGAGATATGGCCATTTGAAAATTGAATTTTTCACCCCTTCTAGCTCGGGTTAGGGGTCGGGGTACCTTAAGTTTGGTACTGATCGAAAGCTCTTATGCCCAGCTACAACATAGGGGGAGGCTTTGAACTTTCGCATACAAAAATGATGTTCAAGTTCAGTGATTTTTTCTGACTACCATGCAAACTGTATGGATTCTCCAACTATGCCAAAAAAATGTCTTACTTATAAGGTTTATAATCCCACCAAACAAAATTCCAGGAAATCCTTAGATTTTCCTCCAGAGGAAAATGAAAATTTAATGGCGATTTATCCGATAGATGAATCAAGTTTCTATTATCGCACACGATTCACGCCATCATTGAACACCCCATTTTCACCGTAAATTTTGCACCGGACACTAAAAGTTGCACATCATTGTTTAAAGGGAACTCTAATCTACTTGATTAAACCATTTTTATATAGAATAAAACATTTTAATATCACTTTTTTGGAACTTTTCTGAGAGATGTTTTATTGACATTAAAAACCATTTTTTTGATTGGTTCTACGAGAATTTCACTCCGGAAACGGTTAAATCTGATGAATACTTTCTTAAAAAGTCCAAATATCACCAAATTTACACGAATCAATAAGTTTTTAAAGCTAAAAATTGACTAAAACTCTGCAAGCGAGAAGACCACACAAGATTCCACCATTCCTCCACGGAGCCGGATATGCACAAAAACGTTTGAATGCGCATCATTGAAGATTTCTCTGTTCCTGCAGCTGCAGGAATCGGGATTTAGCTCAGATATTGAGCTTCAGCAGGTGAACAAGCTAAAATTTTCACAAAACAGCTTCTCACGGACAATTTCTTTTCTTTGTCATGCAAAACAACACAATAGTGAGGTTATGTCAAAGATTGTCAAAAAACCAGTTGTAAACTGTATGAGCTTATTGCAGATGTGATTCTTTCATTGCACATTCAGTTTGTGCAAGCTTGAAAAATATTTTTATATCAAAGAAATGCAAAATTGCTTAATAATTACTCAACTGCAGCCTATTTGAGTCAAATTACTTCTTGTTTATCAACTTTACGATTTTTAAGTTTTCCTTTTTAGTGGTGGATCAAATCGGTAGATTACAATAGATGTGAATATGAGGGATCGTATCTAAAATGAAGTTTCCTGGAAAATATCTGAAAGAAGCAGTCTTCTATGTGCGATCGATGAATCTGAGTCAAGTTTGTGAATTTTGTTCCACCCACAAAAAGTGCCTGTTCAGCCTAAAAGATTTTTACATAAATCTGATTCCTAATAACCCTTCTACCCTTTGTGATAGTAGTTTTTCAGAAAAGTGATATTAATTCTGCACAATCGTATGAAATATTGCACAGCAAAATTACAGTTTTGGACCTGTTTTTATTTTTTGTTTCCTGAAACTAGGAAAAAAGGATTAGACTCTCAATTTTTTCAGGAAAGATGGGATTTAAGGTTAGCTATTACAATATATAGCCATATGTGAGATTCATAAAGGAATATGGGAGAAATATGAAGTGTCTGAAGGTAGCGTATGTGCGAACGATCAAAGCCTCCCCCTACTAAAATTTGAGATAGATAAATGGCGGAAGGAGGGGGTGGGGAGTCGATCTGACATCACCTACAACTAGCTCTAGCCGTCCATCGATAATAACCTTTGACGAAAACCGCTTGTCGATATCTCTGTCCATTCTCTCTCCAGAAGTGGTTATACGGACTCACGGACGGACGGGGACGTCTATGAAAATCGTTTTTTAGCGCACATGATTTTCGTGATCTATGAGTGTCAAAACGTGTAAAATTTGGGCCCGATCTGACGAGGTCGGATTTCACCTGTGACTACAAAAGCTGAGATTGTAAAGAATCTCAGCTAAATTTTGTGGGAATTCCGTCTGTTTGCACGGTTAAGGAGAGAACATACCAAAAGCAAAAATACACAGTTTCGGGACCGAATACGACAATCGTCTTTGACCTGTTTCGCAATCAAATTGAATTCGTTGTGATGTTCAAAGGAAGAAGACGAGTCCGAAAGAGTAGGAATAAACGTACACAAAACGTTTGAGAAAAAAGACGTCCATTTTGTTTTTCATGAAATGTGGCAGATCTGAAAAGCGTGTCGGAATTATTAATGTTCTAATCACAGTTATTGAAAATACTATGTGAACTTGTTTATTAATCAATACCTTTTTAATAAAGAACAAGTGGTAGAGCACTCGCTCTATGATGCAAGTGTCCCAGGTTCGAGTCCCCTTTAGGTCACCAGGAATTTTTCTGGCGTTAAATGTGTTCGAATTGCATCCAGTGAGCTTCACTTCACTTGATTCCCCGGGCATAGGACTGACAACCCTATCCCTGTATAAGAAAAAATAATAATGGATGTCCGGAACTCCCCTTCCAGGAAGGCTTTCTTCCTCTATGGAACGTTGTGGCACCATTATCATTTTATTACAATATGTTTTGTAATTACTGTCTTCCCTCAACATGAACCAATAAAAATGTTATACACGGTTTTTTTCCAGACTTATAATAAAGTTTTAAATTAATGTTTTTTGTTTTAATGAAAAGTGCAACTTTTTTTTTCTATGAAGTTTTATTAACTGTCCCTGTTTTATGGAATTTAATTTGTGGAAAAATATTAAATTGAACAAAAGTTAATAAAAGTATTTTATGAGATGATAAAAAAATGTCCATCTTCTGAAAGGGAAGGAATGTGTCAAAACAGTATCAAAAAGTTTTACTCTTTGTTGAAAAAGTATTCCTTAATTGCATTTCATTGATGGCGGGGGAGCGGGGAAACAGCTATATACAAACTTTGTTTTTTCATACAGTTCTAAAGGGAAAATGTTTTTTTTTGGTCCAGTAAACAAAATTGTCCTGGATCAAGGATGATGGCTTTCCAGCGTTAATTGTATTAAGTGGTTAATGTTTCTGACGGATTGAATATTTGTGGAGGGATTTTGCAAGAACTTTTTCCATTTAATTAAAAACATGTATACGCTATAGAGAATTCGATGGAATGTACTCAAGTTATTTGCTCCTAATTTTTCACTTCCTCACTGATTGGAGGGAAAACGTAATCTGGCCCCAGGTCATTGAAGTCAATGTAAATTTTCTGCTGTGGAGGCTCCAATTTAGCCACAAGTTCGGCAAATGATGGTCTATCTTCGGGATGTTCTTGCCAGCACTGAAGCATTGTCTGGTAGAGTTCTTCAGTGCAATTGTCCGGACGCTGGAGTCTGCGTCCGGACATCAGGTAGGACAGTAATTCGTGATTCCCAATGGTTGGATAGGGAAAACCTCCTAGTGTCCCAATCTCCCACAGCACAATGCCAAAGGCCCAAACGTCACTCTTGCTGCTGTACAGATTGTCCCGGACAGCCTCAATAGAGAGCCATCTCAGGGGGACTCGTTTATTTCGCGTATTCACGTAGATTCCCGTCCGCGAGAGGCCAAAATCTGAGATTTTCAGTGTTTTCTGTTCGTCAATGAGGACATTCCGGGCTGCCAAATCTCGGTGGGTGATCTTTCGTTCTTCCAGGTGACTCATTCCATGGGCTATCTGAATGGCAAACTTGTGCAGTTCCTTGTGGTCTAGGACGTATTCCAAGGATCCAGCACTAGAGGCCGACAGATCAGCATTATTACTCACAGTTGTGTAAAGAGCTGTAGGATAGAAAGTGGAATACATTTCATTACACTGTGCAACAATTTCAAACTTTTTTTTTGTCCCTGGGTTCTCATGCTACTTTTTCTATTGCTAGGGTCAAATGATTTACGAAAATACTTATCATTTTGATTTCATTTGGATTTTGCGCCTGGTATTTAGGAAAAACCGTTTTTCCCGTTTTTTTGATACTTGGGTGCCTATATCTCCGATTCTGCTGAACCGATTGATTTCTCACTAGGGAATAATTTGTTCTCCTTTACATGCCCGATAAATCCTCTGAACAGATGAAGTGCGTACAACTGACACCAGAGGCGCTGTAGTCTCATAAATGTCAGAAAACATGGAAAAATCGAACTTTTTAGCAACTTTAGTCAAAAATATCTCGAAAACTAAGACTGTCCCTAACAATCTGTTTTATGGGTTTGATAGAGAATTTCATTAGCTACATTTTTGATTATGTACAACTTTTCGCTCAGATTGTTTTTTAACCTCGAAATTGAGGTTCAAACGAAAAACGAGCACTTAGCCAACTAGAGAAAATCTCCACATTTTCGGGTGTTAATATATCTTTTCCCATCGACTAGGCAGCACAAGACCTTATTATATTATTTAATGCTTAAATATCGATAACACGGTGATTTTTATATACTATTTTAATTACTTAGATGTTATTTTATTACTTGGAAATTTGTAAAAAACTTTAACATACGTGTTACACAAACTAACACTGACAAGTTCAAAAACTAGTATTTTTCTGTTTCTTTTAGTTTTATTTAGGTCTAGTTTTAGATTTATTTCCACAAAAATTACGTAATCATTAGGTTAAAGCCGATAATTGTAGGCAGAACTTCCAAAGAATGATAGAAAAAAAAAGAATTTTAAAAAGGGGTTTCAATACAGAATTTTCCATGAATAACTGGTATGTAAAAAATAAAATAGATGTTTAGTGATTATAAAACATATATTAAATAAGAAATATTTAAAATTATGCAATTAATATGTAATTTTTGTAATAATTTTTTTTTAGCTTGAAGTAAAACTGAAATCTATGTTACTAAGGATATTATTTAAGCTATTAACTTGTGTTATATCTAAACACACTTTATAAAACAGTAAAAATGATTAAACTTCTACAGTTGTCATAAACAAGTTAAAGAAATACCATGGTTTTTCTAAACTTGAAGAAAAAAAAGTCAAAATGTGTGGAAATGATAAGATTTTCTCTAGTTGGCTAAGTGCTCGTTTTTCGTTTGAACCTCAATTTCGAGGTTAAAAAACAATCTGAGCGAAAAGTTGTACATAATCAAAAATGTAGCTAATGAAATTCTCTATCAAACCCATAAAACAGATTGTTAGGGACAGTCTTAGTTTTCGAGATATTTTTGACTAAAGTTGCTAAAAAGTTCGATTTTTCCTTGTTTTCTGACATTTATGAGACTACAGCGCCTCTGGTGTCGGTTGTACGCACTTCATCTGTTCAGAGGATTTATCGGGCATGTAAAGGAGAACAAATTATTCCCTAGTGAGAAATCAATCGGTTCAGCAGAATCGGAGATATAGGCACCCAAGTATCAAAAAACGGCAAAAACGGTTTTTCCTATATACCAGGCGCAAAATCCAAATGAAATCAAAATGATAAGTATTTTCGTAAATCATTTGACCCTAGCAATAGAAAAAGTAGCATGAGAACCCAGGGACAAAATCATCGTTGCACAATGTTATGATTCTACTAGTGCTATTCCAGTGAAAAATGAGCATTCTTTTTAGCACATGACTGTTCTCAAGTGCTTCTGCTTTATCGACTTTTCAAAACCGCCAAACAGTCCTGACAGGAACCAACATAAAGAAAAGTCGGTAATGCAGAATCACTTGAGAACAGTAATTTATTGTGAGTGTTTTTTAACAGACTTGGTATATAATCCCAAGAATTTCAAACAGTAAAGTGCTAAAGAATGTTCAGGAAAAAGATTTTCTCTTTACATTTATCATTGGAACAGCACCATTAGATTTGTTTTTCATTTACTTTGAAAATAGTTTCTAATGGTTCCAGCATAACTTTCCACTCAGGATAATTTGATTAAATCAAAATTTACATCCTTCCCATCTTTCCCTTTCTCAAACGGATTTGCATATGTTCATCTTACTCTTTCCTACTCAAAATTGGAACGACATAAACACAATTTAATGTGATATTCAGAAGAAGGGATGTAAATTTCGATTTCAAGAAATTTTTTTAATCAAAAAACTTTCGCAGAATTACGCTTCTCATGAGACCCTTATAATTTCCTTGGTTCTAATTCTACTGTATCAGCTGTTGTGTCTGCCAGTGCACGGAGAATGTAAACATAAACAGACAAAAACTAGTGGGAATTTCCAAGTAGGGTAAATTAAGCTAATTCAAAACCTGCTCTAAATGGAAATTTTTCGCCACTCCAAATGGAAACGTGACTGTTTTCATGATAAATACAGTACTAAATTATTATATTTATATATTTTCTTTACCTCAGTTTCAGTATTTAGTTAATTTTGCTGCAAATAAAGCGAAAGTCCATTCATATTCACAAATTTTAATTTGTTAATTTCTCAGAAAAATTAAAAGTGTACCTTTTCACCATTGAATTTCTCATCGATCGACCATGTTTTCCAATGAAAAACACAATAAAGTGACTGTTGTTTATTCGTTTTGTTTAACATTTATTTCATATTTCTGGCCAATTTTAGTTAAATTGAGTGCTAATCTTTATTGTTAACGTTACGTGAAGTTTTCAAATGAAATAATTACCTATTTCGTGAACAAAAAGGGTTTTTCTGCAGTGTCTGCAAATGCTTCAATAGGAAACCCCAGAAATATGATTTTTTTGGAGAGATTTTCTTATTGTTTTAGATGGGAAAGGAGAAAAGACCAGGAATAAGAACAAATCCTGCACTCAAGAGCAACTCAACAAGGTTTTGGAAGCCTTTCGTCGCAGTTTCACTTGCGCTCTTTGTCTCCAATTAAAAACCTTCCCTTGTCTCCATTTGGATTAATTTATTTCCAATAGAAGCATTTTACGCTCGATAATTTTTCTTGTATTTAAGAAGTTTTCAAATTATATCCAAAGAATTTTCACTAAACAATAACATTTTAGATGAGTCGAGGAGCAAATTTATGTAATTCCTTTCAGAAAAAATATAAACTTAATGTGTTGAATCTTCTGTCAAAGTTAAAGCGTCTGGAAATGGTTTTGAATTAGGACATTTACCCTATTCCTCACTAATTTTTCGATTTGCGGCTTTCATAAGTCTATTGGTATCGTCTGCAAACTTTCAAACCTATCGAGAATTATTAAATTCCAAATAAGTTGTCTTGTACACTTTTTGCTATTGTTCTAACTCAAGCGAATAGGTGTGATAGCTTATGTAATTGATCTAAACTAAACTTTCATTAGTATACCAATTACTCTCTTTTGGCTCAAAGAAAATCGATTAGGGTAAATGTCCTAATTCAAAACCATTTCCAGACGCTTTAACTTTGACAGAAGGTTCAACACATTAAGTTCATATTTTTTCCGAAGAGAATTACATAAATTTGCTCCTTGACTCTTTTAAAATGTTACTGTTTAGTGAAAATTCTTTAGATATAATTTGAAAACTTCTTAAATACAAGAAAAATACGCGTGCGTAAAATGCTTCTATTGGAAACAAATTAATCCAAATGGAGACAATGGAAAGTTTCTAATTGGAGACAAACAGTGTAAGTGAAACCGCGACGAAAGGCTTCCAAAACCTTGTTGAGTTGCTCTTGAGTGCAGGATTTGTTCTTATTCCTGGTCTTTTCTCCTTTCCCATCTAAAACAATAAGAAAATCTCTCCAAAAAAATCATATTTCCGAGGTTTCCTATTGAAGCATTTGGAGACACTTCAGAAAAACCCTTTTTGTTCACGAAATAGGTAATTATTTCATTTGAAAACTTCACGTACCGTTAACCATGGAGATTAGCACTTAATTTAACTAAAATTAGCCAGAAATATGACAAAAATGTTAAACAAAACTAATAAACAACAGTCACCTCATTGTGTTTTTCATTGGAAAACATGGTGAAAAGGTACACTTTTAATTTTTCTGAGAAATTAACAAATTAAAATTTGTGAATATGCATGGATTTTCGCTTTATTTTCAGCAAAATTAACTAAATAATGAAACTGAGTTATAAAAAATATATAAATATGATAACTTAGTACTGTATTTATCATGAAAACAATGACGTTTCCATTTGAAATAGCGAAAAGTTTCCATTTGGAGCAGGTTTTGAATTAGCTCAATTTACCCTAATCACTTGGTTCAAAAAACGTTTCATTAATAATAAATAAAAGGTCTACAACCGAAAACACAGAGAAACATAAAATGCCAATATGAATTTTCAAATACGTTTTTATGATTTGATAAAACAATGTTCAAGACCGCGAAAGTTCGTAAATATTCTCTTGAATATGCAAAGAGAGAAATTATGAATTTCAATATCACGTGCTAAATAAATAAAAGCAATCAACAACCTAAATTAGGTGTTGTGATTTTAGGCCTTCATCGATTGAAGATAGTATCCGGGCAATTTTGAATATAAATGTTGCCATAATTATGTAGAAATAATCCATCACGTATTCAAAATATCGACATGATAATGGTTCATAAGGACAAGAGCTTTATGAGCTGTCAGGAACATTTGACAGACCAACCTAACTGGCTTCCTGTTGCGATTATAAATCAAAAGGTTTTTAATGACAAATCCATGTAAAATGGGACATAGAAAATTCGGCCTTACGCATTAAAATTTATTGGCACTTTCTATTATGCTTTGTGAATTTTGCATACGGGATTAGAAATGTAGGGGACACTTTAGAGTCGCCAAGTGGACAATGCACTAGTCTTCTCAAGTAGCAAATTAGCTGTCGCATTAGGAGTAGACTCTCTCAAATTCGGGCATTTTGGGCCAAAATGTCACCCGAATTAGAGAGAAATTTGGGCGACAACCTTTTTGAAATGCAACGATTTTTTTATTCATCTGCATGCTCATGTTGAGTTTACATACTCATTATATTGGAAATTTCATAAAAACCCTTAATAATGCAAAATCACATCAAAACTAAGACAAACCATGGCAAATTTGAGCATATTTGCTTCATTTGATAATCATTATCTCTCTCTGTCTTCTTCTTGATAATCATTATCAAACTTGAAAAATGTCAACAAACACTTTTTCAAAGGACAATGGGCAAAACGGTCTAACCTTTCGCCACGAATAAGACCTATACCATCGAATAAGCATTGGCAAAGGTCACAACTTTTGTTCCGGGACCAACTCCAAAAGTATGTAGAAAAAGCACTAAAGCATAAAACAAAATGTATAAGAATTGTAATAATTCTTTCTGCAAAACTCCTTTTATACAAAAACGGTTAATCGTATATTGGTTCTTTTTTAGAATAATAAATAAGTAAATAAGGACTCAAAGAAAATTTTCCTGGAACAAACCATATATCTTTTTCTCTTCATTTTCCCTGCAATTGTCTATATCTTCCTTATAAATCTTTTACCGTCCTTCAAATGCAGAAAAAAAGGATTTTATCCTTTTTTTTATGGAGGAATGTTATTTGAATACTTCGAGTAATGAATTCAAAGAAAAAATATGTTTTAATTAATTATACTTAGAACCTTTTGTTAAAATTCCTTAGTAACAGTATATTTACAATCCTATGAAATTCAGCAATCCTAGCTCTTTTTTTATAAGAAGAATATTTCTCTAAAGACGACAAAAGGATGCAATAGAGGCAATACTTTTAACCTGAAATTTGAAGTCACTTTCTCATACTTCGATTTAAATTTATATGAGATTTTTTTTGCACTCGCGACCGTTACACTAAATATCTAAAAGGTGAGAAGTTTTTCCGTATTATAAGATACCTTTCCGTATGGAGGGATAAATATACTAATTTTTTGTTTAAATAATTTTCTTCCTCGGAGCACTGTGAGCTGAGTTCGAGATCAATTTAGGAATTGGCTTCAAATAGCTCCATATAAAAAGGCCAACTCTCCAGGGGATTGCTTTTAACGGAATTAAAGAATATGCGAGGATATTTTAAGGAAAAACTGGATACAAGAAAAATGGATGGATAGGGATACGGTTTCTTTTAGGAAAATGTTCCTAGAGTTCAGTTCTCTTTTAGAAAATGTTCTTTGGCACCAACAACTTACGATATGCCGTTATTTAAAAAAAAAGCAAGTTTCATGAAAAGGGTTCTAATCATTTTTTTTTAAGACATCTGAAAAAGTTGACGTGATGGACTATAAGATTTGCCATTAAACAATATAGGTTTTCGTTTTGTTGCCTTGTAATGGGCAATGTCTTTAAAACATGGCTAGTTCGTACGGGACCTACCAGATGGAGCAATCAGAGGGAAAATCTGAAAATATTTACAGTAGACTCTCGCTCAATCGGCTCTTTTTCGATCGGGCGTAAAATTTTGTTGACAATTTTCACGTTTAGGGGAAGTGCTCATAATTTTGGACAGTCTGCATATAAGCATCGATATCCCAAGTTTGAAGTGCGATATTTTCAATACTAATCGATTTTTTTTTATACTCGCTTTTCAGAAGGGTTGTTTAGAAACTTAGCAAGCTATTTATCGTCTTATTTTTATTAAAATTAGTTTTAATACGTTTAAAAATGAATTGATATGTAGAGGTGACTTTGGCTCTTATTTTGGACAACTTGTTTATTAATTTGGCCAACTTGACTGTAAATTTGGACAGCTAATCCGCCTCAATAGGATGCCCATTGTTCTTTATTTCATGAACCAATCTTACCAAGTCCTCTTCCTGTTCATGTAAGGGAACCGTAGAATGTCACAAGAAGCCCGGAAGCTTTCCATATCATTCATTAAAATGAGTTGACTTCGGTACTCCAAATACGTGCGAATTCGCTCATTCCCTGACCTTTCCGGGGGTCTTTCAAGGCATTTCTCGCTACATCTCTTTCGTAGAGATGATGCTTCTTTGTTTCTCCAGGCATTTGTCCAACCTAGTAATCACAAAAGCTAAAACTTCAAGAAATTTCGTGAGAAAAACACCTGTCCAAAATAAGAAACATCACCTCACTGGTAGATGTCTTAAAACATTTCCCATTTTTCACACGAAAAATCTAATTCACAAGGTAAATCTCACTTCAGGACAAATGTACAAATCACCACTAACGTGAATCAACACAATATTCAATGAATATTCAATAATATCACTCAAAAAAGCGAAGAAACTTTGTTAGTACTTCACCACAGCTAACCCATCAACCCATCGATCCTCATCGAAAATTTTATCGGCATCGTATCGATTTTTCGATTAATTTTTGCCGCACTTTAACGGGCTTTCTCGATGAACTGTTAACAGGAAAGCAAAGTGCGAGTGGAAACCGCGAGAGCGCGTTAGTTGCTCTTAACATTTGGAGCTGAGAAGGTGTTTTCCGTGGTGCTCTGTGTTTTCTTCCAATTTTTAAGGTAAGTTTTCCATTTTCATTCGAGTAAACTAGTGAAATATGTTACTAAAAGTTTCTCAATGTGGTTCACAAAGATATTTTTATTGTGAAGTGTTTTTCCTGCATCAATTTCGCGAGTAAAAATACATTGTGCAATTTTTGACAGCTCGCCATCTTTATAATTTTCCGCTTGTGAATTTATTTTCTACAACTTTATTTTTACGTTTTGTACTTTCAGAAAGTCATCATCATCAAGTCCAGATGAAGATTCCTGAGCGTAAGCTTCCAGAGATGCACTCCCACTAGAGAGACTTTACATGGAGCAATCGTAATCCCAATATCCCGAGAGGAGATGTGTTGAATCATGTTGAAATATTATTAAAAATAAATCTGTTTAAATTGAAATAAAGTATTTTTCTAATAATTTTGGGGGCGTGGGGAGTGAGATATATGCGTAGACAGGCTACTGAAAGTCTCAGCAGATTTTCAGACGTTGTGTCTGCCTTAATACGCAAGAGACATACGCATAAAATCTGCAGACATATCTGCCGACTTTTAGAACAGCGTCGTGTTGCACTTCGAGAACAAACGTCGGCAGATAATATGAGGACGGTCGGCGTATTATCTGCCGACGCGCCGATTAAATCTGCCGATTTCGTGACGAAATCAGCAGACTATTTTTGATGGGTAAATAAGACTGAAGTAAACACGAAGTTCTGTCATATTTCTCGTAAGCAATTGCTCACACTGAATTTTCAACAAAGCAATTTTAACTCAAATCATATTAAAAATTTAACGTATTTAGTGTCAAAATCTGCCAAAAAGAACAAATATTTAGATAGAATTCATTATTCATCAAATATTGGAATAAAAATCCATCATTTTAATCAATTTATTTTTAGTGTCCAATGTTATCCTCAAAGTGTCCAAAATAAGAAACTGGAGAAAATTATGAGCCTTTCCCCTAATTATGAAGCTAATTTGCTCAAATTAGCTGTAGTTCTTCCTATTTTATCGTAATTCTTTATAATTGAGCGCTTTTCGTTGAATTTACAAAGGCTTTGACGCCCAAATCTATTGATAAACCGGATAACATTTTGCCCCAAATGCCCAATTGAGAGAGAGTCTACTGTATTTAAAGCTTAAGTCATATGTCGACTTTGACCCGAATTTCATTAAGATCGGTTAAGTTGTTTTCGAGTAATAAATTGTCAAATTTGCGAAATTTCATAGGATATCGTTAATTTCCTAAGGATTGACAGTCCTTTTTGACTTGGATTTCGGTAATTTTTAAGTCATACACCAACACCTACAAAATGGGTCTAGTCCCATCTCTGGCGAAGGGTTGGACCAGCTCCCATACATATCTGCCCATTGTCCTTTAACTGCTGCCCGAATTAAAAAGTAGACCAATCTTAAAAGAGCCGAATTAGCGAGAGTCTACTGTAATTCTACTTGGAAAAAGGACAGACAGCAGAGTTAATTTTTCTTCACCACTTGTGGTGATTATGGTTTGTGTCTAGATGACAATGTTTTGGTTATCGAATCTTTCAAAAATGGTTTCCGGAGCTTTCGTAAAATGGTTTCAGAAAACTCGAGAAATAATCTGTCCTAGCTATGTGGGCACACTGCGAGAGAACCACCTTATCTCCGGTGTCTAAAGTGGTCCATCCGGCATCCGGGTCTTTTAAGTTATTTTTTTTAGGTTATGTACAACCTAACCTCACAAACATTTTTGCTTTAACATTGATTTAAATCGTTTTTAACCAAAGGAAATGGCAATATGAACAGATAAAATGTTTCTTCAATTGAAAAGTTGTGATTTTCACATAGTTTACTAAAGTTTTGCTGAGGATAGTAAATTAATACCATTACTGTATGGCTTTAATGCACAAATGAAAATTAATATAAAGTTTTTAATAAATTAATTTGAAATTATACAATAATTGTAGGAATTTTCACTTAATTACAAAGCTAATGGAAAATCATTCTATGGATTGATGTACTTACTTTCAGTAACTGAAGGTCTCATCATCATTCCTGATGGGATGCTATCTGGTTGGGTTATGTATGACGCATCCGAGTTGGAACTTCTGTTTTCGTCAGCAATTGTCACATTTATAAAAGAGAGTTTTAGAAGAAGAATATCAGTGTTTAGTATATCTTTATGGGCTTCTTATATATCGCTCCTTGGAAATTACAAGGGACCAACTCAATCTGAGCCATTTTTCAGGAGACAGCATGAAAGATTCAACTTTGTATAAATAATTATCTCAATTAAGTATGATAATAAAAACAATTTAATTCTTTTCTATTTGTATGAGCATTATTATAAACATCGAAACATACATATTTTTACCTTCCAAAATATGTATTTTTATGAGTTAGCTCTTTGTCATTCTAAATGATGCGCAAATTTTCATGAAATTAGAATGACAAGGGATTAACTTGCTTGAGTTACTTCCTTGTTTCACAAAAATTTGAACGATAAATCTATTTTGTGCCCCTTGACTTCAAACAAAACCGCGCAGGCAATCATAAAGAATAAAATTTTGAAAAACTTTTCTAATAACGAAATTCATTGACTCATATCATCTGAAATTTTATTAAATTCTCTGTCTGCGTGCATTAAAACCTCAAAATTGCCAAAAAGTGAGTTGGCCCCTTGTAATTTCCAAGGAGCGATATCTATAAATAGAAATTCTGGGAAATTTGTCATGATTATTAGATGAAGAATATTATTTCCATGAATTTTACCAACAGACAATCGATTAAAGTGTGGTTCTCGTGGCCTTTTTTTGTGGTCACAAGGGACGAAAGAATGGAAATTATTGTCTGCTTTTGCAAGAATTCCACTTAAAATATTTGAAATATGTTATTTGGCATCTTGAATTTTTAATACTATAATAGGACAACATTTCAGAGCTTCCGGAGGATCTTTTTATTTTGCTTATATTATATATATATCTTATGCCTTGTCTCAATTCCTTTCATAGGCTTCCCGTTCCACAAAGTCCTTTTTCGCTGAAAGCTTGGTTGAATTTTTAAATGAATTTGCTGACTTGAATATAAGAATATTAAGTACTATACCTTCTTTCATTTTCTAATGAAGGTACAAGTCATTAAATGAGAGGCTTTAAATTCTCAAGTAGTATTGAGATCATGAATAATTGCTGCAATATTTTGATGACTTTCTCCAAGTCTAATTAGTTTATTATTAAATTATTCCACTTCAAAATTATTACTTTGAAATTTTCGGGAAAAGCCTCTGTGAAATATTATACTTAATTGTGAATATTTTTTTTATCGGAAATTAAAGATTCGCTCCTTTACGTCTTTTATTCTACGACTAATTTAATTTTCTCTCATTTTATACGGTTACCTAATGTCCTTCTATAATTTAATTTACTTCTTGAATTATTTCTTCATTTCCATTGTAAATATGAACAGGAAGTAAAATGAAAGAAAGATAACACTGAAAGAGAAGCTTTATTTTAGGCAGGGCCCCATAAAGCGTAATAAGAAGTGAAGCTATTTTTCACTTTTCCTTGTAAAAATTTTGCACATTTGCACCGCGCCTTAAACAAATTTGCTCCTAGTTTTTGTATTATTTCGGCGAGCATAATGAAATATGTATTTTTAGATAGCTTTTAATGCGCGATTTCGAAATATATCAGACTGATAAGTCAATTCTCTTTAGGAAAAAACTTGCCAATAGTCTTCAGTGTCTCTATGCAAAAATGTATGGAAAAATGAAATGCCGAGAGGCCCTGATTTTAGGTGATGTACACAATAAAAGGAATTACCTTCGTTCTCTTTACAAGATATTAGAAATATTTATTGAAATGTCGTTCAAATTCCTTCTATAAATATTTCCTTTTTCTTTGTCTAAAATATTGATTGGACAATACGGTCAAATAGGTGGAAAAAATTGAATTGACATGAAGAATATAATTCTTCCTGGGATATATCCTTGGCATCAGGCGTAAAACTGAGCTAAAAAGAAAGTGTCAAATGCGCAAAATATGTTTTTCACTGATTGGGCCTTTTGACGAAATTGATTTAAGGGGTTAATATCTGTACAAGAATTTTTTTTCTAAAGATAAGAGGTTATGTTTAAAAGTAAGGTTATAGTTTTATACATAACCTCGAAGATAAAACGCACTGCAATATTATATAAAAGCAATACTAAAGCAATACTACTACTCTGTACTAAAAGCTTTTGCTAAACTCTTGACTAAGACTATACATTTTTTTTCAGCAAAAAGTTCTTTAGAAACACAAAATAGAATATCTAAAGATTGTATAGGGGAGACCGGGGAGGTTTGGGACAGGGGTAGTGTGGGACAGGGCGATTTTTTCAATTAATTTTTAAAATAAATGGGATTTAACCACTATTGTATTGTAGGCAATATTAAGATGTATCTTGACTAAAAGAATGGATATCCTCAGTTTTATTGTTTTAATTCTATGAACATTTTTTTAAAAATTGATAAAAATAGTATATTTTTAATTTCTCAGTTTCGCTCTTTGTATTTTATGTCAGCGATATATTAATCAAAACTTTTTTATCTCAATAGCTAGCAATGTAATCTGGGAACATATATTTTTATAAAAGTTTCAGAGATTATACGCTCTTGTTTTTTACATAAAGGTTTTAAATACCAAAACTGCACGCGGGGATGTTTGGGACACCTGAAAAGGAATAAATGGGACGTTGATTTTCGACAAGATTGTATAGGTGGCGTGCAATTTTTTTTTGTGAAAATGGAAAGTAATGCCCAGTTTCTACTGGAAATCTCCCTCTAGTGCAAACTTTACCAGTTGAGTAGATTTCTCTAACTACAGGGACAATTAAACCATCATTGTCTTGGGAATCAATAATTTCTTCTCAGAGGATATTCGATCTTTGTCCAATCTCGTTAAAAACTTGTTTTTTAGAAAATTTCCCGAACAAGTTCTCCAGAAAAGACAAGGCGAGAGATAATTCAGAGAAATAATGAGAAAACAGATACAATGCAGTTGTCGTAAAATCAAACAGGAATCCATCAATGAGTTCAAAACTAAGAGTTGCAAGAAAATCTACTCGCCTGAGGAATTTGATAATCATGATTGTAATATTTAGAATAAAAAAAGAAAAGAAAGGTAGATGGAAAATAAGAAGAAAATACTTTAAATAATTAATTGGCAATAAATGACTTTACTGTACAAATAAAATTGATATTAATTTCTAAGTATGAAAAAAAGATTAAATATTTTTATTTCTATTAGAAATATTTTTAATCTAGTACTTAAAATTAATTAACGTGTTCCAGCAATACAAATTATGCGAGAAAAGACGCGTCCCAAACATCCCCTTTTGTGTCCCATACTGCCCCAAATCGGGGAGGTTTGGGACAAAGCGTCAAGTTAAATGTTTTATCTTCTCCAAGAAAACTCAGTTGTTTTCCAAATTCTATCGAGTACTTTTTATAAAGTCAATACCCATAAGTATCCTATATACCGCATAAAATTGTAATACACTATCGTGGTTTTTTGGAATAGTGTCTCAAAGTCAAAACATGAAAAAGTATCCCAAACCTCCCCGGTCTCCCCTATTGCATATTTTGATATAATAAACTACTCTCAATTTTCCATAAAAGTGTGTAGAATTTTCCGGGTCATATATGACCCTATTGTCCCCAAGGGTAACAGTGTTTTCGTCCCAAACCTACAGCGAAATGTAGTTGGGACATTGTTTTTCTTTGTGAAATGCAGGTGGGACATCATGCTCCTGGACATTTCATCTTATATCTAATGAATTATAACATATTTTGCAATATTTTAGAGTATTCTGCAAGCGTCTCATATTGTGCAATTGTATTGTGTGTGAATAAATATGTAGATAAGTTTATTTTTTCCAAATATCACTCAAAACATTGTGACAGTGACTGTTCAAGGTATTACCAGGAAGATTCCTTGAACACCAGGAGTACAGTGTTCATCAAGACCATCCAGTTTCCCATGGTTTTGGTTAAATTAATAACTTCAAGCAAAAAAACTCTTAAAAAGCCCGTGAAATAGATTTTGAAAATGGTATGTACACTTCCCTTGAGGACAACAGGGTCATATATGACCCGGGGTTTTTCCGAGTTTTCACGCAATGGAAATTTTTTTTCTCTCTACTATTATATTTGATCATAAAGCATTAGGAAAAACTCAATTTTACATGAATTCATCTGCTGTATAAAAGTGGGACACGTAAGAGTTAATGTGTTAAAGTTTTTAATATTACCGTATACTTCATGCTAGCAACTCATACCCTCAACGAAATACCTTGGCTGTCCTCTAATTCTAATTTTGTGCTTGATTTATACCATCTGCGCCTAAATGGGTAAAAAAGCTTGCTAAAGCTTTAACTCCTTTGCTTTGTCACTATTTCTTCCTCTGATAACAATTTTTTTCTTTTCAAATTTATATATAGAACTTAATTTTCTGTAAGTGATATTAGATGAAAAGATACAAGACCACCAGTTGTGCTCCTATGCCCGATTTCCAAGTCCTCAGTTATTTTGATCTCACATCATGTATTATATATATTTCCTTCTCTTTGATTTTGGTCAATACCATTTGGAATGAATATTTGTCCATATTACTGTGCGCCTCTCTTGAGACATTCACCCCTTAAATCTATTTTGTTATGCTTCACCTGCTTCCATTGACTTCTACTTATATCAACAGAAGTACTTTTTGAATAGATTTTCTCTTTTCATCTATGCGTATTTTCTCAGAATTCCTATCATTATGTTCTGGCAAGAGGAAAAATATATTATGACTTACGACTGTTGAGCCAAATCGGGATACTTGAGTGCAACACCCATTGGGAGGCCATTTGGGGTGGATGGTGGGAAGTTGAGAAACTTTCCAAATGCTCCAGAGGGTGATTTAGTTGTCAGGGTGGGACAAACAGCTGTTGATCGTGATTCGTGCTTAGCACGTACCTGACGCAAATACTGAAGCTGTTTTGGATTATCAGGTGAAAGAAGTACAAAAGTAATCGTTAGTGTCAAGGTTTTTTTGGGTGAAAGACAATATTTGTGGATTTTCTCACCAAATCCCCACAGCCAACATATTCCATCACCATATACAGTGGCTGTCGGATTGTACAGCAGCCCAGAAGAGAAACAACATTGGGATGTCGACCCACTTTCTTCATTGTCGCTATTTCACTGAGGAACTCCTCAAGTTCATCAGCTGTCGGTTTTTCTGCGAATGAGAAAAGCAAAAGGGAAAAATCACTATTGATCCGGGATAATGGTGTCTTTCTTCGCATTGGCTTTTAACCCAATAATCTGATTCCAATTACTTCATATAAAAGTCTCTTTATAGAAAGCGTAAAAGTATCCTTCCAATAATGAATTTTGCCTATAACTTCGGTATAAATGGAAAGAATTTTGATGAGATAACCTGTGCCAAGAAAGATTATAATTAAAATTTGAAGCTATATCAAAACTGTAGTAATAAAAGCCCAGTGAGCCCAGTAACTAAAAGCTTTAAAAAGCTTTTACTTACAGATATACAGTGGGTGTCAATAGTTTGTTGCCTTATGCATGTTTGAGAAATCAAGTGAAAAGAGATGACAAAGCGTCCAAGCTTTGAGGAATGCTCGAACTCACGAGACAGAGCTCACTGTGAATTAGCTTTTTGCATAATCTTTTGGAATCACTGAACTACTAGAGATTAAATTGATTCATAAATCAATCACAAAAGCATTTGATAATCAATAAATCGGTACTTAA
Source organism: Phlebotomus papatasi (assembly GCF_024763615.1). Classification (NCBI taxonomy): domain Eukaryota; kingdom Metazoa; phylum Arthropoda; class Insecta; order Diptera; family Psychodidae; genus Phlebotomus; species Phlebotomus papatasi. Next base: position 85,332,244 of record NC_077224.1, on the reverse strand, counting down.
CCGATTCATTACCGATGAAAACCGATGCAGCCGGATTCTAATTTGCAATACTTTTCTAAAAAATCAAATTTTAAGCAAAAAGAAAAATGAGCCTTCCAAAGTAGTTGACCTTTGACCTTCCATAATTCGAAATGGCGAATTTTCCTGTCATAAGTATGTTTGGGCAAAATGTTCAACTGGACTAGCTCTAAAACATATCCGAAAATCATTGAAAAAACTTGGGCCAATTTTGAGAAAAATCGAAAAGAAATTTTCCAAGGGAATATTACTAAAAAGGGGATGTAAAATTATTCTAAAATCGGTTATTAACCGGTTCATTACCAATGAAGACCGATGCAGACGGGTTCGAAATTACATTATCTTTCCAAAAAACCCAAATTTTACCAAATCGGTTATATAATCGGTTAACGAATGGGCCCTCCAAAGTAGTTGACCTTTGACCTTCAATAATTCAAAATGGCGTATTTTCCGGTCATAGGTATGTTTGGGCGAAATGTTCGCCAGGACTAGCTCTAAGACATATCCAAAAATCATTGAAAAAACTTAGGCCAATTTTTTGCAAAATTGGAAAAACCTCATTTTTGACCTATTTTTGAGGGATAGGGAACGTATGAAAGGGGAGGAGGGAAAAATAAAGAGGTTGGGCACGAGATAATGTCATTTGAGGAAAGGTCACCGAAGACCGGAAGTCGATATCTCTTACCGTTTAAGCTCCAGAACAGTGCAAAGTTGAAAAAAAAAGTCGATTATATAACTGCTCTCTCTTTGAGTTCGAGCAGTAAAAATGATAGAAAAAATATACTTTTTCAAATTTTGCTTTTTTGCAGATGAGTTCCCTGATCCGTAGATATTATTTATATTTTTCAAAAAAAAATTAATTTCATTTCATGTCAAAAATAATTGTTTTCCAAAAGTTGGTCATTTTTTAAAAATCAAAAGTTTGTTGCCTCATTTAAAAAACTAATTTAAAAAGGTCCAAACACGCAACCAACTTAATGTAAACCGGTTACATTATGAGTTTAAGTCATTTGAGAGGCAAAGGTGGGTTTGTATATTTTTAAAGTTGTCAATGGTAAATATATGTATATAAAAATGATGATAAACAATAAAAAATAGTCTGTTTTTTTTAATAATTTATAATTTAGGTTAAAAATGGCAAATTACAGAAATTTAAAAGATGGAAAATTGTCCAGAGATATTATTAGGATTATTAGAATGAATCTGCGTCGTTCATCGCCAAATTTTATGGAAAATCGTGTCAGTGTATACATAAAATATTCAAAATTTATGGTAAAGAGATACTAGTACATTCGAGATCGATTAAATCGGATGATATTGGGGTGTCATACAGGTAGTAGTACCCCACGAGATCTCCAAAAATCGTTCATTAAAAATAGAACATTTAAACGATATGAATAAACGCTATATAGGTTTGAAGCGTTACACTCAGCTCTTCGTTATCCGGCACTTCGTTATCCGGGTGACAGCTGCCAAACACTGGCGGTTGATGTATTCAAAATTATTTTTACTAAAGATGAAGTTTCTCCAAAGTGAATTAAAGTATTATTATCATTGTATCGAAGTTTTTAATACATAGTTGTGATAAAAAATGAAACATAAGCACACCATGAAGAAAATTCTCTTGTTCTTTGTCAGACAGAAAATAAATTCATACAGCACAAAATAGAAAAACCGTTAATCATTCAAAAAACCTAAATGTCATTTTGTCCCTACGTAGGCCGGATAATGAAGAGTCGAGTTTATAAGCTTTGCAAATGATGAGTTCAGTAATAACCTTACGAAAAGACAAATCTACTCCAAAGCTAACCCGTTAAATCATTGCTCTACCTGCCGATTTTACTTGGAGGTTTTTTGAATTGTAACGGTATATTCCAGTAGATACAGAGAAAATTTGTAGATTTTCGGCAGAATTTCTGCATAGGAAATCTGCATAGTCTCTATTGTCTCAACAAAAATATTGTTGATTTATGAAAAAAACTGTAGAAGTTATAAATAAAATGGTATGTTCTGCTTAACAAGCATTACCGATTAAACATTTTAGATAACTAAAAAGATGCGAGCAAAATACTAATTTCTTAAAAATCGCCCATGGAATGGTACAAAGACATGAAATTTAGGTCGACACTGTGTTTAAAGTTTTCACTTCACTATTCTCTACTTTTAACACGGCGTCGCAGAATTTTTTATTTTATATAAACACTGTAATATCACTAAAAAACACTCTATTGAATTTTGCATACAAAATTCAATGAAAAATATTCCGTCTTTTCATACACAGCTGTCTGGAAAGTCTGGAATGTAGAAAAAAATCTGCAGAAAATCGGCAAAATATCTACAGAAATTCGTCAGAGTGTGCACCAGGATTCGTCAGAAAATCTGCAAAATTTTCTGACGAATTTTGTCCCAAGCCCAAATAAAATTCGTAGGAATATCTACAGATTTCTCGGCAGATTTTCAGCAGAGGTGTAGATATTTTCTGCAGAAATCTTAAAGATATCTGACGAAATTATTTGACCGGGTGTCAAGAATACCGAAATTCGAAATGGCAGAACAAACAGCGCTACAGCGACGAGTACGTGAACTTTCACTTTAAGCTTCCGATAGATTTTCCAAAAGATTTTGGAATGAATTTTTCTCTTCGGAAGGTTATTACTGAACGAGAGGAATAAGAGACTTCCCCAAAAACCTTAAACTAAAATTGCAGTTAAACATTTTAAAGGGGGATTTAAAGTTCTTTGAAAGTTCTGGATCCTTAGAGTGCTTTTTGACGCTTTCGATTTAACAGGGGATCAGGTGTATTTTATCTCTTTATACTCTTTTACAGAAGAAAGGGAATGATAAATTTTTAAGACTCTTCCACCCAAATATCTGTGGTTTCAGTTCTGCTTTTATAAATTCGAAAAGATGATTTCTACTCTTAAAAGAAGCACTGTCCTTTTTGTCATAAACCACTTGCTCTATGAGCTCTAACTGTAAAGAAGAATTTTAAATGCAAAATGAATACCATGACGACTTTAGGCAATTGGGGCATAATGCATTTTATTTAATCTGTTGAATTTTCCTTTGATCCGACAAGTGTTCAAGTTATCAGTTCTTCTTTGAGTGGGTTGAATATTCAAGATTCTCTGGTATTCCCCAGACAAATCGTAAAATCCCGTGAGATGTGCGTGTTTTGGTGAAAAAAAGTACATTTTTATTCCACTAGAAAGATATTCATCGATGAAATTTTCTATTAATAATTTTGTGTAAACATGACAATGAGGTTGAATATTCTCAGGTATTGTTGCTGCTAGAATGCTTTTTCCTCCGTGCCAATTACAAATTAGACAGGAATTTTAATTATGATGTGATTCTGTGGCTAAAACTCCCGTGACAATCCCACCCAGAATTCCCGATGTCTTGCTATTTAATTCATCAAAAGGATTTTGGGTGTCCACGCAAATTAATCTTCCAAATGTAGGATTTGTGCCACTGTCATTTTGCATGGAAAGTCGTGTGAGTCTATCATGAATGGAGATTATTGTATGCTTCCCACCACAAAGTCGTTTTTCCGTCCTTTTTGAGAGAGGATCTAACATTTGAGTTGTAAAAGCTTTCCCTCCACATCTTCCGGTTCCATTGACTTTTGACTTGGTTGATTGAATTTTTGTTCTTCCCAAGGGTTCAGCAATTACTGAAGCGAGACAATTTGGTTCCCGAAGTCGCATGGTTACGTATCTATTGCAAGAAATGCAAGTCATATCTCCGAGAATCTTACTTTTCCCACCAGCTGCATCTTCAGACACTGCAAGATGTTATTGATTACTATTATGCAAGTGTATAGCAAGAAAAATTACAGCGCAATGCAAAATTTAATAATTTAATGTTCTCTAACAAGGTTTTACTCCATTAACAGTTGATTTTTCAAAAATTCGAAGATCGATTTCGAAAGTCAAAAAAGTCATTTTTACTTCTCGTTTCGTCCGCTTGGTGGCCGTATTCCTGTTCGAATTTCAAAGTATCGAGTGCCAAAATGTTTTTGCTTTCTTTTGGGAAAAATCAGAATAACAAGACTCATCTCGTATTACTAAAATATGTATATAAAACGGAATAAAGGATGAGAGAACTAATAATTTTGTTTTTCTCTTTGAGATTTGATGTTGAATACTAGTATTAAAATAAGTAATTTAGTATGTAACTGTGTTATTTAAATATTGTTGCTAAACAAATAAACAAATAAGGCAAAAGGGTCATAGTAAAACGCAACAAAATTAAACATAAAATGATTAAATAAACTCACAATGTACTATTTACTATGTTGTTAAAGTGATAGAGAAATTCAAGAACATTACTTTTAAACTGAAATGCAGATATTTTAATGCATTTTACAGGAAGTGAATTGCATTTCCACATATTCCGATCCGAAGTATTTGAAGTTGCCTATGATAACAGGAAATATTTTATGTCAGATTCTGGGAGCCTTTTTACATTCCCAAATCCGGAGATTTATCGAACGCTGTTTTTTCTAGAAGTACACAGAAATAGTTATTCATCCGTCCTAAATAGAGGTATTACAGTTGGGGAAAAATAGGGATAAGAGAGTGATTCCAATGGTTTCAGGGAATTTTTTGTTATTCGCAATTCTCATTCGTAGGAGCTATTTTTTAAGCCCAGATACAGAGATTCAATATTAACTTCAAGTTCAGGAAAAATCATTTGAAATTTAAGAGACATGGCACATTTAGTCATCAAATGACGGGTTTTCTTTGTGTCACTTTTACACAAAATGACAAAGTTCATTTCAAATTAGGTTCATTAAACCATATTTCTCCCACATTGCTACTGAATTTGAATGAAAATTCCATGAATGGATATAAATTTCGGAAATCGAACAGAGAGGGACAGAAAGAGTAAGAAAGAGAAGAAGAAAAATTTTGCCATTCAAGCTACGATCGCGACATCTACAAATGTGAGAAATTTGCCTGTTTGGTGGTGCCCCAAACTCTGTTTTGTAATTGATTTTTTATTCTTTTAAAAAAAATGTGAACATTCATTTCTTTAATAAATACATAAATATTGGCCTCAATTCTGAGACCAATATCAAGATCAAAATTTCAAGTTGTCAAATATTTCCAAAATCAAGAGTTCATATTCTGACGCGAAGCATTTATGGAACTTAAAATGTCTTAAGGCGTCTACACATTGAGAGCAATTTTCGTCAAAAATTGCGTTTTTGACAGAAATTTGACGTTTCCACCTACAAGGATGCAGGGAATTTCCTTCAAAAAAGCAATTTTTGACAAAAATTGCTCCCAATGTGTAGAGGCCATTAGCTAAGAACCAAGATTTCAAGATTTTCCACACTTAACGAAACGCCACTTCTGACAAATATCTTTATTTTTCTGTTGAATTTGTTGAAATTTCGTTATACAAAATCGGAAAATTAATTATAGAACGTAATAAAGAATAAATAAACGGTCATAAACGGGAATACATGAACTGCAAACCAAAGTTGTGTCGTGTGATAAACCAGGAAATACTTATGCAAGATGTGATTCTTTTGCAGGTATTCTCAGGGTGTGCTGTACTGAGACCAAACTCAGTACTTTTTATAGTAATTCTCTTTTTGTATCATCTCTTATAGAAATATTCCTCATCAAGAACGATTTCCGCATGAAACTCTTCAAATTGTGACTATCTTGAAAATTCCCAGCATCTCCGAGAGGTTCTTGGAATTATTTCAAGAAAACAGGAAATTTGACATCTTCAAATCTTGAAATAATGGTTCCAGAATTGCTAATCTTGATATCCACACGGTTTGTGTCTTGGATTTCAAAATTTCAAGACATTTGACAGATTTGACGTCTTGATTTTGATTTTTTGATTTCGGAATACCAAAATCTTGAAATTTTCTTGACCTTGATCTTGTTCTTGGTGTCAGAATTGAGGACATTATCCCAAAACATGTAGGAAAGTACTGGTGTAGTAAAATTTTATTTAACTTATTTTAGTTTCATTTTCCAGGTAGATATATAAATGACTAAAATTATAAAAATCTCACAATTTTACGAAAAAAAGATTCTCATTTCTAAACTACTTGAACTATGTGAATCATTCTTTCGCTGAACAAGCATTCATATAGTATCTATAATTTCATATAAGACTCATTCTCTAAAATCTTTTACTTATTTTAAAAATCACAGTGTTTGGTGGTACCCCTGTATGGTGGTGCCCCAGTTTCCCCTATAACTAATTTTTATACAAAATTCTATTAAATTACCCCTGAGGTGTATTTTGAGTAATATTTTGAGTATTTATAAATTGATTCAAATCGGTTGTGAACCGGTAATGAATCGATGAGTAATTTTTATTCCGAAAATTAATTCTAAATATTACTCTTGTAATTATTTTACAGGATCCTTTGAGTGGTGTATGAATCGGTTTTATATCTGACCGGAAAGATATTAGAAAATGTATTTGGAATATTCAATGGAAATTTTATTTCAATTTCCAGGGAATGTTCTCAAATATATTGAACCGCTGAAATACAGTGGCGGCCAAAATAATAGAATCAGTTTGGAAAGTTTATATTTTTTTATCTTTTGTGTATTTTCCCAATTTGTTGATATAATTCTGAAGAAGAAATCTCCAAATTAGTAGAATCGTAGGATAAGGGTTTTTTGGCCGCTAGAGGTTTCTATTTTATACAGAATACGTCAATAGTGAAATTCAGTTCGGCCAAAAAAAATTGGATGACTGTCATTTATGGTTTCTAAATACGGCTTTTAAACTTAGCCGATTTATAGCCCACATTCTTTTATTTAAATGAACGTGGTCCTATCGTGTTTTTCAAACCTAATTTCACTATTGATCTATTCTGTGAAAAATAGAGACCTCTAGCGGCCAAAACAATACTTATTTGACGTAAGGTAATTATTTGAATATTTCTATATCAAAATTATTTAAACGAATTGGAATAAACAAAAATGCTAAAGGTAAAATAGCGGTCTTTGTGGAGGTGGTTCTATTATTTTGGCCACCACTCTATACTGAACCGCTTCAAATCGCTTTTTTGTTCGAAATTGAATTATTATTAATCGATAAGTAATTTTTGTCCGAAAATCAATTTTATTACTCCTAAAATTATTTTGTGGGATCTTCCGAGTGATTTATAAATCGGTTTAAATCGGTTAAGAAGCGGTAAACGGTAAATGATGCGAAAGTACTTTTGAGGGATAGCATTTAAGTTACGCGTTCGAGCCCTTCGTAAAGCTTGGGACGCTTTGCCACCCCTTTTTTAATAATGCAAACGATCTGAAGAAAAATTGGAGGGGTCAGTGAAGAACGGGTTACGTTATCTACTACTGTTTAGCCTCTATTAAGCAATACATAGATAAAAATAAGAAATAACGGACAAATCCCAAAGGAGTCGCAATGTATAATTGTAAAACCGTAAATTATAAATAAATTGCATTGCACTGCAAGTCATTGGTGTAATCAAAATTGATTCTTTACCTTTGCTATCGGTACATTTTCTAATTTTAGCCAACTTTTGATCCAATTCAAGCAATTGCTCAGCAAATAATCTCTCGAGTCTCTTCAAGTCCTCCATTAATTTCCTTTCTATTTCTGACAAATTCATTGTGATGCTCTCAACTTTTTCTTTAAGTTGATTTCTCTCACTTCGATTCCTATCCTCCAGAAATTGACTTGCATTTTTCCACTCGATTATAGCTGATTCAAAACTTTCCATTGATAGTTTTTCGCGCAGTTCAACACGGAGACATTTGACGGCATCTAACTTCTGATCAATGTGGGAGTACTTTAATTCAAGGGAGTTTAATCTTTTGTTGAAAGATTCAGCGACCTCTTCTTGATTAGATAATGTAGGTGTATGTTGGTTAAAAGTACTTCCGGGAATGATATTTGAATCCCTTGTAGGGGTTAGACTTGGGCTTTCGGTGGAGGAAGTGGATGGGAAAATGGGTTGAGTTGCTTTTTCTGGGCCTAAATGAACTTGAGATTCAAGTATCTTGGATTCTTGAGGTAAGGGCATGGATTGATGAGCTTTTATATTAAGTATTTCATTGTCAATAGTAGCTATTTTTGCGCTGTGCTGGTCTATTGTATTCCTCAGAGTATACAAATCCAATCTAAGTCCAGAGATCTCCGAGGATTTATCTGTGATAGGATTGTCATACAATCGCTCATTGTACCGATTGTACCCATTATTACCTTGAGGAGTACTTTCAATCTGAGAATTACTGTCGATTAAAAATGAATTCACTGCAGTATCTTCTTCAGTTCTATTCAAACCAGAGAGAATTTCATTGTTTATTCTATTGGTAGTTCCATTGTTTTGTATGTGGTTTTCCAACTCTTCAACTCTTGACTCCAGTAACTTTAAGCTATTTTCTAAATGCACAGAATTCCCATTTTGTAAATTACGATTACCATCCACCCTTCCATTATCAATCGAATCACTAATATTTACATCCGGATTCTGAGGTACAGAAGCATCAGAACCATCAGAACTAATTTGGCTTCCAATATATCCCAAATGCTTCACAATCTCATGCAAAAGCTTATGAAGGGATCTAAAATCCACAATATTTTCCAAATTTAGTGCAGAGTCAATAAGCATGGATAATTCTTCTTTGATTGAGTTCATGATTTTCCGATTTCATGCACCAAATTTCAATAAAATTTTCCGGGAAAACGAATTTGATGGCACAGAAGAAAAAAAATAAACAAATTGAATCTATTCTCACTTTGATTTCCCTATGAATAGAATTTAACTGCGAAGAAGACACTTTCAAAGCTAAAATTTCTCTTGCAGATAGGAATTTACTATTGAAAATAATTTTGAAAATAGCGCTTCTAATTGGTTATTATAGAGATCCATATTATGTGCTATTTTAGTCGACAGTGCCTAATTAGTCTCACTAAAATATTAAATCAATAAGCTAAAATTATTATGTTCCATTTGTCAATTTTATAGAAATACAAAAATAGGGGAAATTAATTAGAGAATTTTAATTGAATTACTATAATGAATTAATTAGGATTTTAGCCTTTTCACTTTTCAGCAAATTCCTTTTAAATTATTCATATGAAATTTTTTGTATAAAGCGTAGGGTAAAGTGGTACAAGTTGGACAGTGGTACAAGTTGGACAATGGTACAATTTGGACAGGGCTTTTCGTCTTGATAAATTTAGTACTTCATTTTTATTTGTATATTTTTAATGCTTTAGTTTTATAATTTGGTTTCTTGTGCTTAGAAACAAATTTTGTACTGTATTTATCAAGAAAAAAGCCATGTCCAACTTTTATCGGCGAATTGTCCAACTTGTAACACTAATTCCAAATTATACACTTTACCCTATGTATTTTCCAGAATGCTGAGCATGATTTTTTGGCTGCTTACTGATGATCACATACAGGGAAGCTCCCTTTCACAAAAACCCTGAATAAGGAAATGACAATCAAGGCATAAAGAGTCAGAATACCCCATCTACGGAACAGTATGGTCGTACCTACCCACTCTGGAGATAATGCGCATTATTTTCTTCTGTAGCACTACAATTGGGTTTAAAACGTTTGAACAACAACATCCCCAAAAAGGAGCGCCGTATCTCAATCTGGATTCGATCATGGCATAGTAGTACGACAACATAATCCCATCAGTTCCCAATTTGCGAATCATGTAACAGTATCTTCGAAGATTCCTTAAATCATGAGAAAGGTGACTGATGTGACTTTTCCAGCTCGGCCTGAAGTCCAGCCAGACCCCAAGATACTTAAACTCTTTGACCCTCTGAATTTTCATGCTGGAAAGAGTGGTATATGCAAAATTTTTGCGGTAATAAACCGATTATGAACCGATAAGTAATTTTAATTCAATCCTACTTTTAAAACCATTTTGTGGGATCTTTTGAGTAATTTATCAATCGGTTCAAATTGGTTGAGAAGTGGTAAACGGTTAATGATGCGAAAATACTTTTGAGGTCTATCATCAATGTCACGAGTTCGAGCACTTCGCTTTGCCACCCCTTTTAATCATCGATAAAATATATAGGGGAAGGTTTCGCACCTTCGTAACGTCGCAGGTTCGTAAATGAAGATTTTTTTCCAAGTTACTAAATAAATATCATCCATAGTCATATATTCTTATAGATAATCCCACATCTCACATTTCCGGACAACCTTGGGAGGCTAGGCCTTTTTTCCTGGGTTCTAGAAGCAAAAATAAAAAATGGGCCTAAAATCGTAATTCCGATGTGTATTATTTTATGCATTTTTTCACGCTTCAAGAGTCTTTTCGAAGAAAAACAACATTCCAAGTTATAGAAGGTTTATCAGGGTTGATATTTACCGTGAAAATCTTTCGCTAGAAGGGGGTGGAATTGTGGGCGAAGAAAAGTTCACAAAGATTGCCTCCTCTGCAGGTTCGTAAAAATATCAGTCAAAATCATTGACTACCAACTCTGTGAATTCCAGACTGTTTTGGGACACACTGTGCACGATGCTCTGGATATTTTGACCTATCCAGAGATTTCACTGAACAAGTTGACAAGAAAATTGTGATATTACAACGATTACAACATTTTTCAAGAAAATCTCGAAGAAAAACACGCACTTCCACAGCAAAGTGAGACTTCATCGGATGTTTTTGTTTCGCTTCTGTCAAATCAAACATTAAGCCTAAATCTGCTTATGGTAGGTGTGATTCTTTCATTGCCCATGCGGTGCGTTTTAAGCATTTTTCATACAATTTGCTTTGTTTTCAAGCGGAGTTTTCCTCATTTAACTTTAAATTAATCACTGGTAATTCTAAGAATCACTGATGTTCAAAAAATGTTCTGTAAGACAAATTCGAAGTACAGTGCTGTCTCTCTATATGCACACTCTCTATATGCACAGCTTTTGTGTCGGTTGCATTTAAAATCAATTTGTTTACATTTTGACAAAGTAATAAAGAAAATTATTTTCTTGGTAACTAATTTTTCGTGTTTTTAATTTCCTTGATTTTATTTTTTCTGTCTCATATTATATTTAAAATAACACGGGAAATTCTAGAACAATAAAAAAAATGATAATTTATTAAAAGAAAGAAAAAAACCGTTGGGAATTTCAAAAAAAGTTGTGCATATTCAGAGAGAGAACTGTCAAAAAAAGTACCCAAACTGTGCATATAGAGAGACAGCACTGTATTAGAGAAATTACGAGGATTACAATAGGTGTGATTGCTTCTTTCTGATTTGTGTAGTGATGAAACTAGACTGTTTAAGGTAGATGTGATTCTTTTGTTGCCACTTCGATGTATTTCGAGTATTTTTCATAAAATTTTCCTTGTTTTAAAGTGAAACTTTCCACATTTCATTTTAAATTGATAGCTTGTCATTTTTGAAATTAGTTGTGTTCGAAATGTTCTGTAAGACTGTTTGGAGGTGTCAGAGAAAATCCGAGGATTACAATAGGTGTGATTATAAGAGAATCACACCTAACCGAGCTCTGAACTGACTGTCAGAATGCAGGGAAAACATGGTTTTCCGAGTGTCAAAAAACATGTGTTAGAAAAATAGCTTAAAATTGATCTTTTAATGCGTGATACCTTCTAGAAACAGTGAAAAGAAGTAGATGAAAGTTCCATCTAAGTAGTGATGCCCAAATTTTTGTTTCCGGTGTAACGTTTCCGGGGAAAATGAGGCCTACAGGGGTTGGAAGAAATGGTACGAAGCATTCCGGTACCGGATACATTCGTAAAAAATGCTACTACATTTTCATTTTCCTGTAGAGGAAAATCCAAGGACTTCCAGGAATTTTGTGAGGCAGAATTATGAACCCAATAAGTGAGAGATTTTTTTGACATAGTGATATAATTAATTCGGTTTGTGTGACATTCAGTAAAAAATCTTAAATCTTTTTTTTTAGTACGAAGGTTCAAAACCTTCCCCTATAAGGATGGGATACAATTAATTCTACGAGATTTTAATTGAGACGCTTAGAGCAGAAGGGGACTGTTTTAATAGGGAAATGCATACAAAGGAGACCACTTCTGCTCTGAGTGTCTCAATTGTCTTGTACTCAATCGAGAGATTTTCTTTCGATTCAAAATTCAATTCAATTTATTTGAGTAATATGCTGAGACATCGTTTTTGAAATAGTCATCACTGAGCAATTTAACAGAGATGCAGTTACATGATATAACCCATATAGGGTAGAGTCAGTACTTTTTCGCCAGTAAGCCCTTTTTCGCCACCTAAATTAAAATCTCATTTTAAGAGAATTATGAGTTCGTGAAACGACGAAATGAGTGGTATTCCGTGACCTCTAGCCTAAAGAATCAGAAAACCATATCTTGTGCTCCACCGACTAGATTATTTGCAAGTTAATTAAAGAAATTCTCGACAATATGAACAATCACTAAAAAAGTATGGAGTTCTTAAGAAATCTGTCAACGCTCAGAGAAATTTTTTTGCATTATTTTATGTTTTTGCTGTACAGCATTTGATATTTTTTCACTGAAAGTCAATTTGTTATTAACTAAACTGTGTTCTATTATTATTTTTTAGTAAGGTTTTCCAAAAAAATAAAGATATACGAATGTGGTGAAATAGAGCTTACCTTTTCGGCTGTGTAAGTACTTTCCGCCACTCATTTTTTCCAAGTATTTTGCAGGTGGCGCACCTCGCGGAATATAGTTGAAACAGGCATGATTTTCGATTAACTTTTCTTTCGAATAAGAAATGCGAAAAAATCATTTGAAATACTTTAATAATTGTCTGGTATCGGTGGTAAATATGGAAAAGTACTGTGCCATGTATTTTTGAAGGTTATCGAAAGCTGGCTGTTTATTAAAATTCACTTAAAAACACGTGGCGAAAAAGTACTTACACAATGGCGAAAAAGTGTTTACAGAGTGGCGAAAAGTACTGAAACGTGCATTGTTGCAGAAAATGTAATTTTTCAACCAGATACCCAAAAATTCCCGAGAAGTCTCTGGGTTTAATAAAGACACAATGCTTCAAAGCATCTGTACACGAAATTTCATTTTATTTCGATAAAAATTATAAGAATTACAAGGGTATCAAACCTTAAGGTGGCGAAAAGTACTTACTCTACCCTAACCATTGTAAAATCGATATTTTTGATGTAGGATGCGACGTAAATGGAAAACAAAATCCTTCGGGTGGTACTTGCTATTTGTCAAGTGGTTTCATTTACAGTATATGCAATTAATATCCATCCTTGTACCTACCACGATTATATCACTAAGACTTTTTCGAGGAATTGCTATAATTATTCCGGGAAGGAATGTTCACATTGGAGTTCTCACTTGGCAGGAATTTCTAATGAAATTCATGGAAGAAATTAAAGCCTACGCAATTACTCAAATTTCATTGGAAATAAAAGAGGCTACATCAATTCCTCAATGAACCTTAGTGATTTATTCTGTCTCTTATTTATCTGTGATATTTTTAGACAGATTTTTTTTTGCAATTTTTCCTGTGACAATGCAATGGGACAAACACGTGAAACTCATTAATTTTGTACGCCATTTGGTCTCCTGGTTTTCACCATTTATCAATTACTCAAATAACATGACATATCACTATAGTAGATATATTATTTTTGTGCACAAATAAAAGCGAGTAAATATACATATTTGATGAGCCCTACTAGTGACTTTTTGAAACAAGAAAATAAATAATAAAAGATATTAATATCTGAAATATGATTTATTAAATTTTTCGTTTATGTACGGTCTGATGGAATGCAATATCTGGTGAAAAATGGATTAACTCTTTCGCGTCATTAGGGTCATATATGACCCGGGGAAAAACAATTTTTTTTGACTATTTACATTAATTGAAAGCTATCTGTTTGTGCACGACATCATAATAGAAGGGTGTAAGATTCTTGGCTAATTTTCTCAAGACTCCAGATATTCAGGAAAAGAAAATATTTTACATCAAAAATCACGAATTTCGAACTTTGTGAAATTACTTTTCTTTTACAAAATTTTTTATATTAATTTATTTTTTTCAGCAAAAAGTTCTTTAGAAACACAAAATAGAATATCCAAAGATTGTATATTGCATATTTTGATATAATAAACTACTCTCAATTTTCCAGAAAAGCGCGTAGAATTTTCTGGGTCATATATGACCCTATTGTCCCCAAGGGTAACAGTGTTTTCGTCCCAAACCTATAACGAAATGTAGTTGGGACATTGTTTTTCTTTGTGAAATGCAGGTGGGACATCTTGCTCCTGGACATTTCATCTTATATCTGATGAATTATAACATATTTTGCAATATTTTAGAGTATTCTGCAAGCGTCCCATATTGTGCAATTGTATCGTGTGTGAATAAATATGTGGATAAGTTTATTTTTGCCAAATACCACTCAAAATATTGTGACAGTGACTATTCAAGGGATTACCAGGAAGATTCCTTGAACACCAGGAGTACAGTGTTCATCAAGACAATCCAGTTTGCCATGGTTTTGGCCAAATTAATAACTTAAAGCAAAAAAAAATCTTAAAAACCCCGTGATATATTTGAAAATGGCATGTACACTTCCCTTGAGGACAATAGGGTCATATATGACCCGGGGTTTTTCCGAGTTTTTACGCAATGGAATTTTTTTTCCTCTCTGAACTATTATATTTGATCATAAAGCATTAGGAAAAACTCAATTTTACATAAATTCATCTGCTGAATAAAAGTGTGACGCGTAAGAGTTAAGACCTTTCTTTTTGATTCTTTCAATTTTTATTCGCTACAACCGTTGTATCGAATAAACTTTTAAGGAAGCGGAAAAAGGTGTCAACCCGTTTTCAGCAGATAGCGGAAAGTACTCCCTTCGAACTTTCATGCCTTTAAATTATATGACTTTTCTTTTATTTTCCTAATAATCTTACACAAAATTATTTTGTAATTATCAATAAATATTTAATAGAAATGTGTAAGTTTGTTAAGAAAAACACAAGAAAATTCACATTATTCGAAGGCATGAACGTTTTTTTTCTAGTTTTGTCGATTAAACTTGAAAACTTAAACGGTAAGAGATATCGACTTTTGACCTCCGGTGCCTCTATTAAAAAACATTATCTCCAGTAGCTTTTTCCCCTGCCCACGCACTCTGCTCTATCCCTCCTAAAACCATATTTTTTCGTTTTTCTCAAAATTTTCTAAAGACTTTTTTTAAAATAATTTATTGGTATCTTGTGGAGGTATCCTAAAGCGAACATTTCATCCATATATACCCATTTACCATTTTAAATTATTGAATGTCAAAGCTTAATTACTTTGGAGAGCTCATTTTTCATTCTAATGAAAAGATGATCTTTATGATAATTAAATCATATTTTTAGGAAAGTATGTTTTCATTTGGTCCTAAGTTTGTTTCCCAGCTAGAGGTCAAATAGTAAGAGATATCAACTTCTAGTCTTTGGTGACCAAACATAATTTTCTGATTTATGAAGTTCTTTAATAAGTAAGGTAAAGTGATATAAGTTGGACATAGTGTTACAAATTGGACAATTCGCCGGTACAAGTTGGACATGGCTTTTTTCTTGATAAATACAGTATAAAATTTGTTTTTAAGCACAAGGAATAAAATTATAAAACTAAAGTATTAAAAATATACAAATAAAAATAATGTACTAAATTTATCAAGAAAAAGAACCCTGTCAACCCTAGTAAAACAAAATACTCGCAAAAATCATGCGAAAATGTAATTCACAGAGAGCTCTATCTCGTAAGTTCGAGTATTCCGTAAAGCTGGAACGATTCATAGAGAGAAATCTATACAATTGCTTGTTGTTTATAAGATCCAGGAAAGCTGGGCTAAACCTTTAATCTGAAGACTGTTTTAGCACTGAGAGTGAGAGAAATCCGAAAAAGTTAAAATAACATTCCGGAAATGTTTATTTTACCCTGCATTATTGATCCGAAATCGGTGTAACTATTACCCTTTTTAGATATATTATGGGTTAAAGTTGCCCTTTTTCATATTAAATTTACTCTTAAAAATATGTAAAATTAACATTAAAAACTGTTGATATATTTTTACACCTTAAAAGTGTTAAAGTTATGAGGAAAAAATGTTATTCGCACCCCGTTTTTCTCTCAGTGAGGGAGTTAAGAGTGGTAAAGGTGTTAAATGGGGGATTGCAGTCCTGAATTGATTTTGCACCAATTAAAAATAAAGAACTGTTGCGCCTATTTGAGTATTTTGTGGTAGATCCGATCACAGAATCTGAAAGGGTAGTACCCTTAAGGCAATTACCTGAATAAGCGCCTTGGTCACTACACTGAGGAAAAAAAGAGGGTGCGATTAACTTTTTTTCCTCATAACTTTAACACTTTTTGGGTGTAAAAATATATCAATATTTTTAATGTTAATTATATACCTTTTTAAAGATAAAATTAACTTGAAGAAGGGTATCTTTAACCCCTAATACACCTAAAAAGGCTAACAGTAGAAATATTCTTACACTGAGAAAAAAAGGGGGTACGATTAACCTTTTTTCCTCGTAACTTTAACACTTTTTAGATGTAAAAATATATCAAGATTTTTTAATGTTAATTTTACACCTTTTTAAGAGTAAAATTAACATGAAAAAGGGTAACTTTAACCCCTAATACACTTAAAAAGTATAATATTTACACCGATTTCGGATCAACAATGTAGGGTAAAATTAACATTTCCGGAATATTACTTTAACTTTTTCGGATTTCTCTCAGTGTAGGAGAAATCGCCACTACTGTGAGAGACATCTATGATGTTAATTCAAATACCAACTAATTATCTCGGATCTGTTGAATTGTAGCCAAATCCGAAACCTTTTCAGAATCTCCAAATTTATCAAAATATGGCAAAAAGCTTTCTACTTTCTGTCACTTTGAGCCATTACTCTTCTGTAATTATTGTGATGCCCACAAATTTTCAAACTTTCACCCATTTTTTCCCTGCATTTTCAAAATCGTCATATTTTGTCTACCAGTGCCACCAGTTCATACTGTATCTGAAAATAATTCTCAACCACCTACACATTTAATGGGAATGATATTCACAATATTGTTCAGATGAAGCAAAATCGATGAACTTTAAAGTGAATTTGATATTTCCAAGAAATCTTTTCCAATTGAAAATGCTTTTCCACTAAATTTTTCACACATTATCTTTTGATGGAATATCAAACTTGTTTCAGGAAAATAATATATTCTTCAGAGGTTTTTCTTGAGAAACAGTAATGATTCCGACCTTTGTAGTATTTTATATTGCGTATTTTTCTAACTGTATCAATATCAAAAAACTAGAACTAGAAAATAAATTTAGAAAGGAAGTTTATACTTGTCTACCATACCTATTAAATATATTTATAAATTTAATATTAAACGAATTAAAGCTGAAAATCTATTTTCTATTTATAAAGGAAGAGAAATTTGTTCATGTCCCTAATAAGAACAGAAATTTAATGGAAGTCAAGTTTTAATGCAAGTTGAAAGCGTTAAAATCATCCCGTAATTATCAGAGAGATAATCTTAAGAGATAATTATTTTAATTATACAGGAATATACAAGATAATTGAGCTGTAAAAGGAGAAGTATTTTGAATTACAAACTCTTAAGAGAAGAACAATTAGTCTGAATTATTGATTAAATTAGAGTCTGATACTCAAGAAGGAGTTTCATAATTTTAAGTAGTTTAAGAGCACAAGGTAACCCTAACCTTCCTTAAGAGTCCTTAACCTTCTTGAAAGATAAATATGGACAGTAACACGAGTGGCGCAAATTTTAGTTTTCTCAGAAAAAGGGGTAGCAAAGCGCTCCAGGCTTTACGAAGTACTCGAACTTGTGACTTAGATGCTATCCTTAAAAGTACTTTCACATCATTTACCTTTTACCGGTTCTCAACCGATTTGAATGGATTTATGTCACTTAAAACATTGCCTAAAATACCGTAGAAATAATATAATTGAATTTTGGATAAAAATTAATTATCGGTCATGAACCGGTTCAATACCGCTCCATAAACGATTGGAATTACGACAAGATTTAACGACTGTGGATGGTAATATATGTGGAAATCTGAAAAATCAGTCAAAAAATTAGCAATTTTTAGCTAGCGACAAGTTTCGATTAATGTAAAATCTTCTTTAGGCTCTATCAAGATTGAAAAAAATAAAAGAGGAAGATTGAAAAAAAATGTTCAAATAGAATGAAAAAAAATTGATTTGACTTTGGTGACATGCTAGTATAAGTTGTAGTTTTTACTTTTTATCTTTATATTTTTCCTCAGAACAATTTTTTTCATTCAATCTGTACAATTTTTTCAATATTTCCACTTTTGTTTTTTTTCAATCTTTATAGAGCCTGAAGAAAATTTTAAATAAATCGAAACCCATCGCTAGCTAAAAGTTGTAGTAAGTTTTTACTGTTATTTTTTTCGATTTCCATACGACGTAAATCAGTTTAGGCTTATGAAGAATTCCAAGACCTTTCCAACGATCCCAATCATGACTTTATTCGGTTGAGAAATGCGCTCTCTAAAGTCTTTTAAACCCTTGACCTTGAAAATCGTTACTAGGAAGGATTCACCGGGATTTTCGAATAACCTTTAAAGTATACCCAATAATGATTTAAAAAAAAAATAGCTGGACACGTTTTTGAGTCATTCTAAAAAACTCCGTTTTGGGTATTGTAAGTAAAAGTCAATAATTTAGTAGGGGAAGGTTTTGCAGGTTCGTACTAAAAAAGGAGTCCAAGATTTAAGATTTTTTACTGAATGCCACACAAACGGAATCAATTATATCACTATATAAAAAAAAAACTCTCACTTATTGGGTTTATAATTCTGCCTCACAAAATTCATGAAAGTCCTCGGATTTTCCTCTAAAGGAAAATGAAAATGTAGCGCAATTTTTTTCGAAGGTGCCCTGGTTAACTCAGCTTCGTACCACTTTTTCCCACCTGTGTAGGCCTCATTTTCTCCGGAAACATTACACTGGACACAAAAATTTGGGCATCACTACTTAGATGGAACTTTGAACTACTTGTTTTCACCATTTGTAGGAGGTATCACGCATTAAAAACCAATTTTAAGCTAGGGTAGAGTCAGTACTTTTCGCCACCATTAAGCTTTAGGGGCCTGGTAAGGTGTGATATTTTTGTCAGACTAAAATGAATTTTTGTACAAAGATACTTTGAAGCAATATCTATCTATATATCTAGGATACGTCTCGAGAATTTTAGAGAATCTCATTGAAAATATGCATTTTCCCCAATTATGCTTGTTTCAGTACTTTTCCCCACCTGTTCTAAAACGAATTTCAATTAATTAAGAGACGTAATAACGTATTGGAATATTAGAACAGAACATATTATAAGTGTTGAAATGCAACTTATTCTTAAATGCCTTAAATTAGTTGTCTTATATTAGGTAGCGAAAAAGTGCTTACATGGCGAAAAGGGCTGACTCTACCCTATTTTTCTAAAACATGTTTTTTGACACTCGAAAAACCATTTTTGTTCGACATTCTGATAGTCAGTTAAGTACTTGGTTAGGCGTGTTTCTCTCATAATCACACCTATTGTAATCCTCGGATTTTCTCTATCACTTTCAGTTGGTCTTACAGGCCATATTTCGAACATAACTCTTTTTAAAAATTAATAGCCAACAATTTAAAGTGAAATTTGGGAAGTTCCACTTTAATTTGCATTTTGCATTAAATGCACTTCGGTGCATTTTGAGAAATAGGGGAAACTGGGACACCACCAAACACGGGGTAGAGCCAAACACTGATTTTTATTTCTTAACTACTTGGATTTTCTCGAACATTTCTTCAGTAGGCAAGCATCCCTGTAGTGCCTCTAAATTCCTACACTGAAAAAAATCCGAAAAAGTCAAAATAACATTCCGGAAATGTTAATTTTACCCTGCAGTATTGATCCGAAATCGGTGTAAATATTACCCTTTTTAGGTGTATTAGGGGTTAAAGGTAACCTTTTTCATGTTAATTTTACCCTTAAAAAAGTGTAAAATTAACATTAAAAAATGTTGATATATTTTTACACCTAAAAAATGTTAAAGTTATGAGGAAAAAAAGTTAATCGCACCCTCTTTTTTTCTCAGTGTATAGGTCTTGTCCTTAGAAGTCGAATATTTGATTAAAAATCGCAGTGTTTGGTGCTACACCGTTTTTGGTGGTGCCCCAGCTTCCTTTACTCAAAATGCACTGTAGTGGCAATTAAAGACTCACATCTACCATAAGAAGTCTAGTTTCATCACTGTACAAATCAGAAAGCACTTCTCACATTTATTGTAATCCTCGTATCTTCTGTAATAGCCTCTACACACTATGAGAAAATTCTTTAAGAAATGCCTTTATAAAGAAAAATTTCCCCTATCCTTGCAGGCAGAAACGTCAGAATCTTTTAAAAAGGGAAATTTTTGACGAAAATTGCTTATAGTGTGTAGACGCCATAACACCATCAATCTGTCTTACAGAACATTTCTTGTACATAAGTGATTCTTAAAATTACCAGAGTGATCAATTTAAAATAAAATGAGGTAAATTCCGTTTAAAAACAAAGTAAATTGCATGAAAAATGCTTAAAACTTGGGAACTGTAAAGTGCTAGAAAACGTGAATAGCATGATTATGGTGCTAATTGCAATTAAAAGGGGAAATTTTTCTCCTAAACATTTTTTTTAGCAGACTGTTCTCAAGTATTTCTGCATTATCGACTTTTCTTCGTGCTGGTTCCGGTTTAGACTGTTTTCTTCAGTCATCGCTGTGTTCTAACTCCACCAAACAGTCATGTCAAGAACTAATACTAAGGAAAGTCGATAATGTAGAAGCACTTAAGAACTGTATAGTTATAAAAAAAAGTGAATAGCACCATTATGATGCTATTTAAATGAAAAGGGGAAATCTTTCTCCTGAACATATTTTTTAGCACATGATTGTTCTTAAGTGCTTTTGCATTATCGACTTTTCATTATGATGGTTTCTGTATCGACTGTTTTCCTCATTTCTCATCGTGTTCTTGAAACACCAAACAGTCGTGACAGGAACACAATGAAAATTTAATTATTCAATTTAATTTTTTAATTATTTGAAAATACCGAGGTACTGAAAAAATTGTAATAGCACCATAATGGTAGTAATGATGTTTCTTTTAGCACATGACTGTTCTCAAGAGCTTCTGCATTATCGGCTTTTCTTCGTGCTGATTCCTGCCTCGGCGATTTTTCCCATTCCTCGTTCTGTTCTAAAACCACCAAATAGTCGTGACAGGAACCAACACAAAGAAAAGTCGATAATGCAGAAGCACTTGAGAACAGTAAAGTACTAAGAAAAACATGTTAATTTTCATAGGAAGAGTATCATAAAGAATGTTTTACATAAAATCATATGATTGTATATGGTTACTTCGTTACTTCATTGACTTCAAACATTAAAATACAGAGTCAGAAATGACTTTCATCATAAAGTTAATGAACTGAAAACATGTCATTTATTGAGAGGAAAGATTTGAGGGTATGGGGGGCGGAGGTGTCTATAGAATTTGAGACAAATCTGTGAAATACAAGATTCATACTCACTCTTGAGTTGCTTCACAGCCACAATACGAGCACCACCTTTGCTGCCAATATTTTCAGCTTGAGCAATGAAAACACGTCCAAAGGCACCCTTTCCTATTTCACGTCCAATTCTGAGACTTGAATGTGGAATTTCCAGTGAATCTGCCTCCCCTCGCGCTCGAGCTTCCTACAAAAAGGAATACTCTTTGATCACATTCTCAAATATCACGCAAAATTCCACAGTTTGGCATGTCTCATGATATTAAAGTCTTATTTTTTTGCTTCTTTTCCTTCTCTTGTAGTTCAATTTTCATCCCACAAACTTTCTTACAAGTCCTCACACAAGTACCATGTTTTGCATTGTACTGAAAGTTTATTTTCAGTAGGTTTTGCCATAAGTTTAATCAGATTTAAAATTTGTTGTAGTACCACTTGCTTGCTAATGGTTGAGCTTTTTGACTATGCAAATTAGTTAAAAGTAAAGAACTTTTAATCCTCTACAGATGTAATTAAAATAATTTGCATCAAACTTTGGACTGCAAATGGTATTTATTAAATATTTAAGTTGTTGCCAAAAGTGCAATTTTGTAATAATGGGCATATGCAGTTGAAAGACATTTGTTTTAAAAAAATTTGTGTAACTTAGTTCGCTAGAGAATGCTGACTTGTGGGGGGGGGGGTCACCGAAGACCCGAAGTCAATATCTCTTGCCGTTTGGCAACTAGGATGATGAGAATTTAAAAAAAAAGTCGATTGTGGAAACTGCTTGAGGAATGCATTTGATAATTTGTAGTTAACTTTACTGAATATTTTGATTAAAAGATGAAGTGTTAAAAAATTGAGAACAGTTGCCAGCGCCCCTCGTGGCAGAAAACAATGCCCTCATGCGGGGGATACTTAAAGGCCTACAAGATCATTTACAATTAGGATTAAAGAACAGTTTCAAGTTTAAAAGAATTAATGATTCCACTGAAAATGGAGATGAGCAATGTTCAAGAGCTCTTTTGCATTTCTATCAGTAATCAGTAGTGTCACTGAACTGTATCACTCCATTATATGTGTCTTTTTTTCTGAGAAATCATAAGGATTATGAATTATTCTCATGTCTTATTTTTAGACACAAGTCAGACAAGATATCAACAAAAAAATGATTCCATGAATATTTATGTAGGAGCTTAATAAAGAACACTGTCACCCCATAAGATTTTCATAAAGCTTTGAACACTGAAATTCTCTGCATATGTACACTGTGAGTTTCACTTTTGTAGCCTTTAGGGCTTTAAGTTTGACGAAAATAATGCATTTTCTTCTAGAATACAGGGATATTGTGATCTTTTGAAGGATATTTCGGTGCTATGCCAATGAAAAATGAATAGTTTTTGGCACATTACTGTTCTAAAGTGCTTCTGCATTATCGATTTTTCTTTGTGTTGGTGTCTGTAATGACTTGAAAAGTCGGTAATGCAGAAGTACTTGAGAACAGTATAGTAGTACTAAAAAAAAACAAGAATAGCATTGTTATTGTACTATTACAATGAGGAGCGAAAAGAGAAATTTTTCTCCTGAACATGTGTTTTAGCACATTACTGTTCTCAAGTGCTTCTGCATTATCGGCTTTTCTTTGTGTTGGTTTCTGTAACGACTATTTAGTGGTTTCAGAGCACGGCCAGAAATGCGAAAAACAGTGGACACAGAAAGCATTTCAATGAAAAGTCGGTAATGCAGAAGTACTTGAGAACAGTAAAGTGCTAAAAAAAATAGGAGTCGAACAATTATGGTACTATTCAAATAAAAAGTGAAAAGGGAAAATCATTCTTCTGAACATGTGTTTTAGCACTGTACTGTTCTCAAGTGTTTTTGCATTATTGACATTCTCTATATTTGTTCCTATCACGACCGTTTGGTGGTTTTAGAACATAACGAGGAGTAGGAAAAACACTCGAGATGGGAACCAACACCAAGGCAAGCTAATAATGTGGAAACACTTAAGCACAGCAGTATGCTAAAAAAACATGAATAGCACCATTATGGTAATATTTTTTCATTGAAAAATGAAAAGTGAAATCTTTCTCCTGAACATTTTTTATGACTTAGCTGTTCTGAACTGAATTGGTTTTAGAATTGACTGATTCTGGCGAGACAGAAACCAACATAATGATAAGTCGATAACGCAAGAGCACTTCAGAACAGTCATGTTCTAAAAAAAATGTTTTGAGGAAAATTTCTCCTTTTCATTGGAATTAGCACCATAATAGTACTATTCACACTTTTTAGTACTTTACAGTTCTCAAGTGCTTCTGTATTATCGACTTTTCTTTGTGTTGGTTACTATCTCGACTATTTTCCTCATTCCTCGCTGTGTTTCTAAAACCACCAAATAGTCATCACAGGAATCACCACAAAGAAAAGTCGATAATACAGAAGCACTTGAGAACAGTCATTTGCTAAAAAAATGTTCATTTTTCATTGTAATAGCACCATAATATACAAAATACCTTAAAATCTTGAATCATTTTAGGAAATTGTCATACTAAAGTTGATTGCTTTTTTCATAGGATAAACTGTTTATTAACTTCACTTTAAGAAAAATAGAACTTTAGAATATCCAATTTCTCGTTGAAAAAAACTTGAAAATTACAAATTGAAAACAGTTGCCAGTGCTCTCACATGGGGAAAGGCAATTTATTTGCGTAGTGATTTTTTTTGTATAAATTAAAGCCATTGTGGAGTTATTTTAAGGGAAAATGAACATGTTACTTTAGCACTTGACTGTTCTCAAGTGCTCCTACATAACCGACTTTTCTTTCTATTGGTTGCTGTCACGACTATTTAGGGGTTTTAGAACACGAATAGGATAGGGAACAACAGTCGTGACTGGCGCCAACACAAAGGAAAGTCGATAATGCAGAAGCACTTGAGAACAGTAATGCAAGCATGAAAGGCATCGTTATTTCAAAACGTAATCTAGTCATTAAACTTGGTTTGGGGAGAGAGAAACAGAGAGCGAGAAGACAATGAGGAAAAGTATAGTCCAAAATGATAGTTCGCATTCTAGAATTTCCACAGGTGCTCTGATAAAGACCATGGCAATGGTATCGATATTTCAAAGCGTAACTCTTCCAATGAGAAATATGCATTGTGCAGATGCTACTAAACTGCCACCTGACATAATCTCAATACAAAATCTCTAATATTAAACTTTATCTGCAACAAACCAGACACAATAAAGCATTTCTGTGTCATTTATCCCTCAATTACATTTCAAAATAGATTCCAATGATATCAATGCGTAGCATACACAATCCAGTGCAATTTTATTCTCAATCCAAACTAATAAATGTTTATGGAAATGAAAATAATATCAATATTTACATTTGAAATTGCCGGAAATATTGCTTATGTTAGCAGATATTCAAATTCCAAACAGTTAAAGTGTATTCGACTAATTTTTTTTTGTGAATTCAACACTCCAAACTTGTAATTGTATTTATGATTGTATGTTACGAACTTTGAGTGGAAATTAATTGGAAGTTTAATTGAAATAACAGCATGAAAAGACGCAAAGTCTTGAGGAGAATAGATGAAATGCGTCTTGCGGTACAATTGTACAATAAATAATACTCACCAGAATATCTGTATCGATGTATAAGACGTTTTCCTGCATCGAAACGTGATTGAGTCCTCCACTGTTGAATATTTCATGCAAGAAAGAAAAATAAATTGATGAAAGTCTCGCAGAATATTGTGTATGTTTGGAGAAAAGTAATAAGATTTGTGAGTAAGGGATGTTCGAGATGTTCTCAGTACACACTACCAGACAGATTTTTGATGGGAAGAAATAAAAATAGGCATGTTTCTATATATTTTAGATAAAACTTTTAAAATATGCAACAACAAAATGGCTTCTGTAACTGAAAGACGACGTTTGTGACGTTTATTTGTTCCGTTTTTTCGTACAAAATTTGCCATTGCTATCAAAATTATTGTCCGTTTTGAGCAATTTTCACTGTTTTGGAAAGGTTTTGAAATTGTCTTTAATTTGTCTAAATATTAGGGGTTTATAATATAGATGCAAGGGGCTTTTTTATAGCATCTATGGTAAACTGCCCTCACTCGACCGGTGGGTAATTTTTTAAATCGTTGATGGTCAATTACTATGAAATTGTCACAGATTCGTATTATATTATAACAAGTAATAGCAAATATAAATAATACTACCGGTCCAGTGAGGACACTTACCTTACATACTAGAGAAATTTATGTCCACATTAAAGAGTTTTTCTTACACAAAGGCAGGGAATTTTCTTCAATATGGACATAAATTTCTCTAGTGTATAGATGTCATTAAGAAAATTTCATGGGAAATCATAATAGCAATAGATTTTATTAAAAACATGAAAAAATATTAATAAAAAATATATTAAAATAGATGCATGTGTTAGCTTTTCCAGAATCTTTTGAATAGCTTTATTTATTATAATCTAATTTGAAGAAAAAATTTCTTCTCCGAAAGAAAATACGCAGAATTAAATAATAGTCCTATTCCAATGAAAAATGAGAAAAGGAAATCTTTTTTTTGCATCTTACTGTTCTCAAGTGCTTCTGCATTATCGACTTTTCTTTTTGTTGCTTGGGGACTCAGCTGTTTGATGATTTTACAACACGATGAAGACGGCGAAAAACAGTCGTCAAGACAGTAAACCAACACAAAAAAATTTCGATAATGCAGGAGCATTTGGAAACAGTAAAGTGCCAAAAATATGTTGAGGACAAAGATATTCCTTTTTACTTTTATTATAACAACTTTTTGGCGGTTTTAGAACACGACGAGAACTAGGTAAAGCAATCGTAACCGGAACCAATACAAAGACAAGTCGATAAAGCAGAAGCCCTTGAGAACAGTAACATGCTATATCCATCTTAATTTTCAATTAAATCAATAATTCTTTTAAATCTAAAATCGTCCTTTAATCCTTCAATAAGAATCTTTAATGTTTGGTAAAATTCGGTCAACTCAAGGTTTATATAGCAACTTGCACGAATTTTTCGACCTGATTTAGCTTTATTATTCAATTATATTCGCATACGACGTTTTGGGGACAAATGTTCTCCTGCCTCAGGTCTACAAATATCACAAATATACAAAGAACAATTTTTAAGGGGTCGATGGGAATACTCCATCTGTCTGCATTTGGCCGGCATGCTCTGCATATCAAGTTGTTCCAGAGTGTATGTTGTTAATTCATTCCAAAACACAATTTATCCGTTTTATTTTATTGTATGCCTTTACTTCTATTTTTAAATGTTTTTAATTTTCGATTATTTTAAAAGTATCACAATTATTATAAAAAAATGTTTTTAAGGCTCCGGCACACTTTTTAGATCAGGAAAATTTCGTAAAGTCGAAATTCGGGTCCCCTTCTTTATCACATGTTTTGCATATGTCTATCTCATCCTCTCGCACTCTTCTTCTTCCCTTAAACATCACTTCAAATTCAATTTAGCCCAATCGAATTAGGTATGCGAAAGAATGAGATAGTCATATGCAAAGCGTGTGAGAAAGAAGGGGATCCGAATTTCGACTTCATGAAATTTTCCTGATCCAAAACGTGTGCCGGAGCCATTAGGATATTTGTTGTAAACCTGAGAAAGGGGAAAAATCGTTCCCGAAACGTCGCGTACGAATTGAATGAAAAAAAGAGGACCTAAAAGACCATGTAAATCTTTGAATAATCTCCGTGTGAGGGCACTGTTGTCTCTCGGTACTGATGACTGTTCCCAATTTTATCTTTTGGAACAATGTCAGTGAATAATACATCGACTGAACTGTTAGCGTCCAATCTAAACTCTTTTAATTATTCGAAGTGGATGAATTCGAGACTGATATACAAAGAAAAATATTGAACGAACCTTAGAAATATAGAAAGAGTTCTCAAAAATATACTGTTCTCAACAGATCCCAGCAACAGTTCAGTAGGCAGACAAATAAAATCGTAACAAGCGCAAATGCAAATATACTGAGTTTTGCTCAATTGATTTCGATGATATGTTTCAGTTGATTTTTATCGACTACTTCAATGCCTTTCCAAAACGGTCAAGTAATTGTGACAGAAATGGCAGAATATTTGTTATACTGTGAAAAAATTGTTCCGTTCACGGAATCTCTAAGGGCAAGGCGCTTAAGACTGTCGCGTGGATGGGCGCCTTGGCTACTAGAGGTTTGTCTAGAACCATTAGCACTCCTCTTAATGATCTATTCCCTACGAAATCAGCAATTCAACATAAACTAGCTCTAAATACTAATCCTCTCTATGATACCCTTCCCGAAGCAGTAACGGCCTTGACAGACTTGAGGATTAATCGAGAGACGACTCAGCGTAATTGTATTCGATATAATGATTAAACAACATTTCTATCATTTTCCACTAAGTCTTCTCTCGGCTTAAGTCGTAAGTGTGTCTAGGGCATGACTCTCAGGCTAACAGTAGGAACGCTCTTAGGAGAAATCAGTGCTGCCCCGAGAGACATCAATGATGTCAATTCAAATACCGGGGGGTTTAACCGTTGGGAAAAGCTGGTGCTGACAAATTGTCACATTTAGAAAAAAAAAAATAAAATATCGAACAACGTAAAATTTTGGTCAAACCGAATTTAGATCTCGGATAAATCTCTTAAAAACTTAATAAAAATTTATTAAATACAGTAGACTCTCTCAAATTCGGGCATTTGGGATCGAAATTTCACTCGAATTAGAGAGAAATTCGGGCGACAAACTTTTTGAAATGCAACGATTTTTTATTCATCTGAATACACATATTAAGTTTGCACACTCATATAAAATCAAAACCATACTACTCTTAAATCAAAGCCACGGTACTCTAAAATCAAAACCATGATACTCTAAAATGAAAGCCAAAATAGTCTAAAATCAAAACCATTTTTGCTACAAATTCAAAACTATTTTTTCTCTAAATTTAAGAGTAAAAGAGTCTAAATTCAAAACTACTGAATTTCAAAACCATCATACTCTAAAATTTAAGAAAATGCTCTTATAGAAATTTTTTCTTAATTTAAGCAAAAAATTGCTTGACGCAAAATCGAACCCTTAGTTAGAGTATTTTTTTTCTTGAATCTAGAGGGTAATTTTTCTCTGTGTATATATCGTAAATTTCATGAAAATACCTTAATAATGCAAAATCACATCAAAACTAAGACAAACCATGCCAAATTTAAGCATATTTGAATCATTTGATAAATCATAATCAAACTTGAAAAATGACAACAAACTTTTTTCAACTGTAACTGCTGTCCGAATTAAAAATTATCCCGAGAGCCGAATTAGCCAGAGCCTACTGTAATCTTCAAAATACTCTATTGGGGAAACTGGGGCAGTTGTAAACACAGCGATGTTTTTAATTAAACTATACCTAATTGAGTTTAGCGATCTTTCTTCCCTGAACAAATACTTGATATAAATCTAAAAATTATAGTGTTCAAAACTACCCCGTGTTTACTACTGCCCCATTTTCCATAGTTGTATATTTACTAAATTATTAAAAATTCATAAAAAAAATTTCTCTTCCGGTGTTTACTATGAGAAAGATATCCAGGGATTTATTTAAATTATGTTCAGTACATCTTCAAAGTATTGTGAAGTTTATTGGGACATCTCTCTCAAATACTATTCAATTTAGGGGTATCTTTATCAAGTGCAAAAGCTCCTCTTCAAATCTTCTTTCAGCATTGATCGATGATATCAAAGAAATCAGATTGAGAATTGTAAATAATTTCAAATTCACTTATTTTCAATTCCATCATCATATGTTTATTGATCTCTTTCTTTTATTACTTTATTTATTTTATTTCATTACATGCCGTTCTCAGAGTGTTATTTCGAAATAATCCTCTTTCGATTTATTTATCTTCCTACAAAATGATACCACATAAAGTATGTTTGATAGTGCTCAAGACAAGAGGCTTTCAATTGCATTCAATAGTTGCTAAATAATCTGCTTTACAGTATACAAGATATTACAAAAGGACAATAATAATTGCTACTATGCCCCTTGACCATCTGTGACGCATTCTATTTTAAATGAAATTTATCTTTTTATTATGTTTCTATAATTAAATTGAGATGAAAAAGAGGTAATAATTGCGCATACTTAGCTGTGAATGGTGCTGTTCTATAAATTCCTTGCCAGTTGTGCAGGCGTTTGATTCTCTTCAATTTTCTCTGGTATCTTATACAATAAATAGCCAGAAAAATAACTATAGCTATTGGTATCATTGCCAGAAGCGTCCACTGTTTTGAGAAAAAAAAGATAACATTGTAAAATTTATGGAAATTGTGCAACAATTTTGATTTAATGAGAGTTGTAAGCGGTTACTAAAATGAAAGATGTAAAATGGTTTCAAAACTTGAATAATCAAAATTCAAACCCCGCAAATTAGATTGAACCACATTGACTTTAGTGTGACGTTCAAAAGAAGAAGGAGAAGAGTGCAAAAGAGTGGAATAGGCATATACAAAAGATTGCGAAAGAAAGAGACGTGAATTTTGACTTCATGAAATTTTCCTGATCTAAAACGAGCGCTGAAGTCTTTACGTTGACTTGATAACCTTTGAAATGTACGATAATCAAAAGAAACCAGCAAAATTGTTTACGAGAAAAGTTTTACGTTACTTAGTCGACATCGTTGAGCTGTTTTTCGTACATTTATCGTACGATAAGGTCGAAGTACTGTCGTTATTGTACCTTTAAATATTCTTTATTTTTTACCGGCAAAAATCGATTTTATACTGATCAAAATTGATTAATTTAAGTGATAGTGCCTTTGGCACACCTTTTAGCTCGGTATAGTTTCAGAAAACGAAAATTCGCATCCCTTTCTCTTTCAAAAGATTTGCATAAGTCAATTTTGGTTTCAAAATTCGACTGAACTAAATTTAATTTGATGTAATGTTCAAATAAAGAAGAAGAGTCCGAAAGAGTAAGACAGACTAGTACAAAGCTTTAAAGAAAAAGGGACGTGAATTTTGACTTTATGAAATTTTCCTGATCTAAAAGGTGTGCCAGAGCCATAAAAATTGGCATTTTCACATACCAGAATCAATTTTTATGGAACGACCAAAGCTTTTAGATCAAGAAAATTTCATGAAATCAAAATACACATCTTTTTCTTTCTAAAACCTTTAATGTATATCTATCTGATCTTATTCTTTCGCACTCTTCTTCTTCTATTGAATGTTATAACAAATCAAATTTGGGGACTTAAATAAAAGATTTGCTGGAGGCATTACTTACTAAAATAAATTTTTGTACTGATAAAAATTGCCAAAATTACTTTTTTTCTAGTCAAAATCAATTTTTATTGCCCGGCATATCTTTTAAATGAGGAAAATTTTACGAAATTAAAATTCATATCCTTTTCTTTCACAAAAAATTTCTATATGTCTGTATTATTTTCTGCATTCTTCTTCTTCTTCTTCTTAAGAACGTCCGCAAAGAATTCAAATTAGTTCAGTCAATTTTGAGTGCCAAAAAGTAGGATATGTAATGTATATTCAAAATATTTGAGAAAGAAAGGGATAGTTAATTTCGATTTCATGAACTTTTATTGATCTTAAAGATCTGCTGGAGACATTAGTGATCGAAATCGATTTTTGCCAACAATACTGAGCTTTGCTATATTCGATAGCTGTGAAACACACGAGAATGTCAAAAAACCGGTCCCAATTACCCGAATATCAGACAGCTCAGAGTAAAATCAATTTTCCTGCTGACAAAATAGTCATTTTTTCGGACCAAAATTATATTTTTGTTAAAAATTTTTTTTAATTAACCGAAAAAAATTTTTTATGGCTCTGGCAGACCTTTTAGATCAGGAAAATTTCATTAAGTCAAAATTCACATTCTTTTCTTTCTTAGAACCATTGTATATGTCTATCCTGCTCTTTCGCACTCTTCTTCTTTTTTTGAATGTCAGACCAAATTAAATTTAGTTCAGTCTGACTTTGAGCCCGAAAGAGTAGGATAGACTTATGCAAATTTTTCGAGAAAGAGAAGAATGTGAATTTAGATTTTATGAAATTTTATTAACGTAAAAGGTGTGCCGAAGGCTTTACAGAATAAATTTGCACTTTTCTGCCTAAAATCGATTTTTTTTGTCAAATTAGTTTTGTTTTGTTTTACTACCACAAGCCGATTTTTTATGCTGACCAAAATTGTTTTTTTTTATGCTTCCGACCCTTCTGATACACTTTTTAGATCAGGATAAATTTGATCTAATCGAAATTTACATCCCATTCTTTCTCAAATGTTTTGCAAGCGTTTTTCTCTGTCTTTCGCACTAAAAATAGATTGAACTAAATTGAAATTGGTTTGATGTTTAAAAATGGAAGAAGAGTTCTGAAGAGGAAGACAGAAATATGCCAAACTGTTGAGAAGGAAAGGGATTGTGAATTTTGATTTCATGTAATCACGTCAATCATGTAATTCCCGGCACACATTTTAGATCTGGAAAATTTTATGAAATCGAAATGCACGTCCCTGTCGTTTTTGAAAGTTTTGCATAAATATGTCTATCTCATTCTTTTGTACTCTTCTTCTTCTTTTAAAAATCACACTAAATTCAATTTAGCTCAGTCGAATTTGAAGTACGAAAGAATGAGTTAGACATATGCCAAACTTACGAGAAAGAAATGTATGTGAATTTTGATTTCGTGAAAGTTTCCTGATCCAAAAGGTGTGCAATTGCCATTACTGACAAGTTTGCTGTTGAAGTTTGAATTTTATAATGACTATTTTGTAACAAAATACTACTCTAAGTGCTGCAGCTTTTCATAATTAAGGATATTTTCTGCTTTATTTCCCATAAAAAAAATTGCCATCTTTCATTTCATGAACCTTTTGTTAATATCCTTGCAAACAAGTCTGCAAGACAAAAGAACATTATCAACTTACCATCTTTTCCCTTTCAATCACAAAGTTATTGTCCTCCTTTTGGGACTGCATTTTCCTTGGAATTTCCACAAAGGACACACTATCGCTACTCCTGCAATTTCTATTGTCCCTCACATGAGCCTCCAATTTGTACTTTCGTCCTCCTTCTGTGGAATTTGGAGGCAATTTATAATTTGCCACTCCAAAAATTCTTTCTCCATGATTCTTGTCTTTTGGGAGTGGCACCTCCAAGGGTTCAAAGAGATTTAATTCACGCATTGGAATTGTTTGATTTCGGACATTGTAGAGGCTGTTTTTTTGGGATAGGAATGGTCATGTTTCAAAGCAGCTGGAGCAACATAAAAAATAAGACAAGAATTCCCACCTTATGACAATATGATCCGCAGAAACATCCGTGGGAAGATGGTATATCGATGTAATGTTCCAATCGATATCAATGGTTCGTGTTAATGTGCTATAGCGCCCTTTTATAGTCACATTTGGTAGTTGACTGGCGTAGGGACAAGAGCAAATATCATCAACACAATCTACAATATTTGGCCAGAGTGTGAAGGGAAAAAGAGAAGAAAAAAAATGATAAATAAATATTGATATATGCCTCAAATAATTATCCATACTGTGGGAGTATTTGCTATATCATATACAATCTATATTGGATGAGAATTAGCCTATGCATTATATTTTCGCACAGGGAGATTGTACGTTGAAAGTGTTTTTTTTTTTTTACAAAACGTGGTATTCAAACTTTTTCAACGATTTATCATTAAACTGGGCAGGAATGAATATATATTAACAGCAAATGGAAAAGAGCATAGCAGAGCTTTGAACTTTAAATGTGATATACGTTTTTACAAATTGCAAATGAGCATTTCAATTCGTTTTTTTTTTGTATATAATAAAACTAAAATAACTTAGGGTAAGTGTGCCAAATTCCGGCCAGCTTGCAATTTCGGCCACCTTTTTTGTTCCTCGAATTTCCATGAACTTTTAGATTTTACATACTCTAGAGATTATACAATGCAAAAGAATAACAAAAAATGTAGCTTCGACAAATGATATGACGTGAAAAAGACATTGGAAGAATTCCCGAAGGACAAGGAACTATGAGAATGAAGGTGGCCGAAATAAGGCACCAAAGCTATGTCTATATTTTAATTCATTTTAAAATGTATTAAGACTGATTTTAGAGTAAATAAAGACGGTAAATTCTTTACAAGGATCCAAGCAACACTCTTTAAGAAGAAAATATCAAAAAAATCAATTTATATTTAAAATATTGCATTTAAAACTTGAGACTTTGACGCTTACATGCAACTATGCCGAAATTTGGCACACTTACCCTATAGGGTAAGTGTACCAAATTTCGGTATAGGCATTTTCGACTCTTATGTCCAGCGCACAATAACTTTTCATTGTAAATGTTTTCAAAATTTCCCATAAGAGTGAATGAGATATGAATCTAGTCATCTCGCTCGTTCTTATAGGCAGTCTCGAAACCATATTTACAAAACAAAAGTTATTGTGCGCTGGGCATTAAGTTTGTAAATATTATCATATTTATTTTTTAAAAGATTTTTTATGCTATTTCTTTTTGATGAATTGGAACCTTGAAGATAGTTTATCGTTTATGTTATCTCTAAAATCACATACTTAAAATATTTTAAAATTAATAAAAATATAGATATAGCTTTGAGTAATATTTCGGTCGCCTTGATTCTCATAGTTCCTTGCTCAAAATCATTTCCATATCATCTCGCTCGTTGAAGCGATATTTTTGTTTTTTCGCGTCATTATAGTTTTTTGAGGATCCCGGTCAAAATCCCGAAAGGGTCAAGATCCGGAAACCAAAATCCAAAAAGGATCAAAGACTCGAAAAGGCAAAATCCCGAAAGCCAAAATCACGAAATGTCAAAATTCCGAAAGCTAATATCCCGAAAACCAAAATACCGAAAGGGTCAAAATCCTGAAAGCCAAAATCCAAAAAGGATCAAAGTCTCGAAAAGCCAAAATCACGAAAGCCAAAATCACGAAATGTCAAAATCCCGAAAGCCAAAATCCAAAAAGGATCAAAGTCTCGAAAAGCCAAAATCACGAAAGCCAAAATCACGAAATGTCAAAATCCCGAAAGCCAAAATCACGAAAATCAAAATACCGGAAGGGTCAAAATCCCGAATGGACCTAAAATCCTGAAAGCCACAATCCAACGAAAAGCCAAAATCCCGAAAGCCAAAATACCGAAAGGGTCAAAATCCCGAATGGACCTAAAATCCTAAAAGCTACAATCCAAAAAGGATCAAAGTCCCGAAAAGTCAAAATCCCGAAAACCAAAATCACGAAATGTCAAAATTCCGAAAGCCAAAATCACGAAAACCAAAGTACCGAAAGGGTCAAAATCCCGAATCAGCCAAAATCCTGAAACCAAAATCCAAAAAGGATCAAAGTCTCGAATAGCCAAAATCCTAAAAGCCAAAATCCAAAAAGGATCAAAGTCCCGAA
This sequence comes from Phlebotomus papatasi, assembly GCF_024763615.1. Taxonomy (NCBI): domain Eukaryota; kingdom Metazoa; phylum Arthropoda; class Insecta; order Diptera; family Psychodidae; genus Phlebotomus; species Phlebotomus papatasi. Next base: position 85,297,178 of record NC_077224.1, on the reverse strand, counting down.
AAGCCAAAATCCCGAAAGCCAAAATCACGGAATGTCAAAATCCCGAATGGGCCAAAATCCTGAAAGCCAAAATTCAAAAAGGATCAAAGTCTCGAAATGTATAATCTTTTTTGCACTTGGTAAACCGTAAGAGTCGAATCAGGGAACTCTCCAGCCATGAGCTAACCATCTTACCAATTACACCACGAGATTCTCTGTTTCCAAATTTATGTAAAAATTTTGAAATCTATCTAGAAAATATGAGAGCTTAGGTTAATATTCACGAAATGTTAACGAATTTGACTGAACATTTTGACTAAAAATCTGAGAATACTAAATTGAGAACAGTTGCTAGCGCCTCTTGCGGAAAGAAACCTCGCCTTCTTGTGGTGGAAAAAGTTACAAATATCAGTTACTTACTTAGAAGAATATTAATATTAACTATTGAGGTATTTTACTCTCTCTTCTCTTTTATTCTCTTATTATTGTAGAGAATAAAATTAGGAAAATCAAGAAAGGTTCAGTGTTTCCGTCTAATTCCTGCTACATTTGATCGAACCGTAATTTATCTATTGGGATATTGTTGCAAAGGTAATAAATAGTAGACCGGTGGTATCCAAAATCCCGAACGCCAAAATCCCGAAAGCCAAAAGCCCGAATTTTCTAAATTCTGAAAGGGATGAAATTATATGGAGGAAAATGTTTTTAATAATTTCCTAAGACACAGAAGATTTCCTTTGTCTCCAGCAAGCGCGAGTGCAAAAGTGGGAGTAGCTATGACACTTTTAAGAATGCGGGATTTTGGCTTTCGGGATTTTGACAGGGACCCGTAGTAGACATATAACAAATGGTAACTGTAACTGCAATTAGTGATTAAAACAAAAATTGTATTTGGTGTGACATCTAAATGATATGGTCTATATATTAGTTGTGATAACCATTTAACAATTTGTCTAATAAACGTTTCATCAGTTCCATTTATCAATAATTGCGAGTCACTGTATTGAAACTAAAAAAAATTGGTTGTGCCAAAAATCGTTATAGTTCTGTGATACACAGTGTTATTCGCAATAGGTCGGCTTGCTTCGTAAACGATCGTGTTTTATTTCGAGTCGTGATACTCTTTGTCGCTTTCGTCCTATTCGTTATACGTTCTCGGTTTCTTAACATCGGCCTTCTTCGCGAGTGAC